>NC_090265.1:1722701881-1723358131 GCF_040414725.1 Anabrus simplex
ACTTTTCCGTGTACTAGGAGAATTCAAAGTATACGCTAAAAAAAGAGAATTAATCATGCAAACACTAACAGGCAGGCACCACTTCAAAGGTTAAATTTTTGGGAGAATTGTCTGAGCCATTTGATGTTAAAACAGGAGAGCGACAATAAGATGTGCGGTAACCTCTATTGCTTAATTTTGTTTTGGAAAAAGTGATTAAGATTTGAGTAAAAGGAAGTTAAAGAAATAATCCTTGGCATACTTCGTGAAAATAAAATTAATTTACAGTGTTTGGCCTTCGCTGATGACTTAGCAGTCTAGTCAGATGACAGGAAGTGATTGCATCCATTGAAAAAGTCTATGGAACTGCATGCAGAACAAGACGCCAGATCTCATACCAGAAACCCATTGCATGGAAGGATCTCTTCGGTACCCAGATGGACAACCAATGAAAAACCAATATGGAAAAATATCCCAAGTTTCTAAATTAAATTACCTGGGAGAAGTCATCCAACCTTCAGGACTGAATCCTGAAGCAAACAGAAAAATGATCTCTAACCCACAGAGAAGGTACAGACTCACTTGGAACATATACGTATAATCAAGAAGCCATATCCCGAAATGCAAAACTAAGGCATTACGACATTCTAAGCAAGCCTAACGCACTGTAATTTGCATCTGAAACACTGATCATTGTAGGCAGATCATTGATTAAAGATGAAAGAGAGAATAAACCTTAGCGATTTGTTTGGATCAGTCTGTACAGGGGGAATCTGGATGATAAGGAAATCTCATGAGTCATGACTAATACCAACACTCAGAGAAAATCTCAGATACATTAAAGAAGAGACGTTTGAAATATTACGGACATATTCACAGATAGGGAAAACAGAGACGGACCATAAGAATTCTGAACCACGCCCTATCAATGAAAGTAAAAAAAAAATGACTTTTCGAGTTGGAAAAAATCAGAAAATAGGCATCACAGATGACATTGTATTATACAGATTTATGTTCATAAAATTAATCGACAATCACAGCTTTGCAGGCCATCCAAACACTAATATCAACAAAACTTAGTAAAAAAGATCGCAAGAAGAGCCACAGCGGGAAAATGAAGTGGTATGGGGAGAAGAAAAAGGCAACAACATAACCAACTAAATAAATTCAATCGCGCTACTTGGACGGGAATAAAGAAAATAATAATAATAATAATAATAATAATAATAATAATAATAATAATAATAATAATAATGTTGTTTCAGTCATTAGTCCATAAACTGGTGGTTTGGTGCAGCGCTCCATACCACCCTATCCTGTGCTAACCTTTTCATTTCTACGTAACTGCTGCATCCTACATTTGCTCTAATCTGCTTGTCATATTCATACCTTGGTCTACCGCTACCGTTCTTACCGCCTACACTTCCCTCAAAAAACAACCGAACAAGTTCTGGGTGTCTTAAGATGTGTCCTATCATTCTAACTTTTCTTGTCGGATTTATCCAAATCGATCTCCTCGCACCAATTCGATTCAGCATCTCTTCATTCGTGATTCGATCTATCCATTGCATCTACAGCATTCTTCTGTAACACTACATTTCAGAAGCTTACATTCTCTTTCCTTCTGAGCTACACTAGTGTCCAAAATTTAAGCATAAGTTACGAATAAGCAGGGCAACAGGAAATAGACCGCAAATCGCACGACATATGCACCTACCAACCTTACGTGTTCGCTCTGTATAGGAAAGGAGTGTTCCCTGCTTTGACTAACGGCGTAACCGCAAGGTAAACACAGCAAGTGCCTGCGCCCCATATTCCCTCAGTCGTGTTTGCCTTGTTATAGTGTGTGGAGTGTAGCCTCGTGTGAACGTGACAACATAATGGCACAACGATGCCATTTGGACCCCGTTTTGCAGGGTAGAATACTCGGCCGCCCTGAAAGCAGGCCAGACACGGACCGAAGTCGCTGTATCCTTGAATGTGCCAAAACGTGTCATTTGTAGGCTTTGGAGGCGACTTCAAGACACAGGAGATATTAGTCGTAGGCCAATACAAGGTCGACCAAGGGTAACCACCCCACAGCAGGACCGAAATTTGGCCTTAACCGCCCGACGAAATCGGAGTGCATCTGCAAGACAATTGTCGGCGGAGCTTGCAGCCGTCTCGGGGGTTGCCGTTTCCCGGCAAACTATGTACCAGAGGCTCAGAACAGCAGGGCTGTTAGCCCGACATCCAGCGGTGAGCATCCACTCACTCTAGCACAGAGACGGGCCCGTTTACTGTGGAGCCGTCAACATCGAAAATGGACCATGAATGAATGGAATCATGTGCTCTTCACATATGAATCCCGCTTCGGTTTGCAGAACGATTCCCGTCGCACATTAATCTGGAGAAAACTGGGTAGCCGATACAACCACAGGAATATCGTGGAACCGGACTAGTATGGTGGTGGTGACGTCATGGTGTGAGGCGGCATCATGTTGAATGGCCGTACTGACCTGCACATCTTCATGGGTGGTCCGAGGAACACTGTTAACGCTCGGAGATACGGGGATGAGGTACTGAGACCACATGTTCGACTCTTCAAAGGTGCGCTTGGTCCAGACTTCCTCTCAATGGACAATAATGCTCGACTGCACCGCGCTGCTCTGCTGGATGAATTTCTGGCTGAGGAAGACATTCATCGCATGGACTGGTCGGCGAGGTCAACGGATGTGAATCCTATAGAACATGACTGGGATGCATTGGGGAGGCGAATTGCATCCCGGCAGCCTCCAAAACCTTCGCATCGCCCTTTCGGAAGAATGGGATCGACTGCCACAAGAGCTCTTGGACTATCTGATAGAGAGCATGCCACGTCGCTGCGAAGCATGTGTTGCCATTAGGGGTAACCATACACCCTATTAACAGCATATTTTGTTGTGGAAGACATTGCCAAGTTTTGTTAATTGTTGTCGAAGATGTACCTTAGCTATCAGAACCTGTTTTCTGTTTTCTGGACAAGTTGTGTGACATATGGTGTGTGATTCAGCTTCCGTTTGTTCAGCAATCCGTCTGACGTTCCTATCCGGCGGAATGGCCTCGTTTAGTGATTATGCTTAACTTTTGGACACTAGTGTAGTTATCGTCCATGATTCATTTCTTCACAATGCCACGCTCCACACGACAGTTTTCAAAAACATTTCTATAATTCTTATATCAATGTTTGAAGTGAGCAAATTTCTTTTCTTAAGAAAGGCCTTCCTTGTTTATGCTAGTCTGCTTTTATGTCCTTCTTACTTCTGCCATCATTAGTTATTTTACTACCCAAGTAACAATATTTATCTATTTCCTTTCAGCGTTTCCTAATCTAATATTTCCTGCATCTCCTGACTTCGTTCGACTGCACTATATTATTTTTGTTTTGGATTTATTTCATCTTGAACTCCTTCCCCAAGACTCTGTCCCTATCATTCAGCAATTTCTCTAGTTCTTCTTCAATCTCGGGTAAAAGAAAAATATCATCGGAAAATCTAATAATAATAATAATAATAATAATAATAATAATAATAATAATAATAATAATAATAATAATAATAATAATAATAATAATAATAATAATAATAATAATAATAATAATCATAATAATAATCATAATGGCGTGTGACATCCGGACGGAGAGGTCTGGTGCAAGTCTTTCGAGTTGATGTCTGGTAGGTGACCTGCACGTCTGTGAGGATGGGGCCCCACCTAAGATGAATTATAGTGTTGAAGACGGCACACAATCCCAACCCCCGAGCCGGCCCGGAATCGAACTCAGGTCTCCATGGACCAAATGCCAGAATGCTAGTCATCTAGCCATGGAAACAGCCTGAAAAAATGTAACATATATGCGTACATCAATTCTCATTGGTCATTGCTCTTATTGTATCTGCTTATTTTCAAAAAATCAAAATCAAATCATTATTTGCTAATGAGGTGTCTACCTCAGTGACAAATGGTACACTAAAATACATTATTGTCAGGCACTAAATTTTAAATTAACAAGAGAAGAAAATTTTCCTATAATACAATATTATACAATTTACGCTAACAACTTTTTCTATAAAACACACAGCTCATCCTTAATAAATTTATATTGTTTACAAATTCTACTTATAATACCTCCTGTACTTACAAATATAGTCAGCTCGTATACAGTATGTGGAATTACTTCAAATAATACTATACAACTGGTAAAAGGTTAAAATTTACATTGCATTTTTTTTTTATTTTTTTTTTTTACCCATTTCGGAACCTAAGTAGCATAACGACCTGCTGCGTCTTAACCAGAGCCCCTTTTGCCACCACTTTTCAGAATTCCTGAAGGGCCTTCACAGCTACCGTAGCGGTCCCAGGGCCCTCGAAGTCCCCACTGTACTTCACCCCCGCAGGCAGTCCCCTACTTCGGCTGTCCAAACTCCTTAGACCAGGGAATGGAATTATTCACAAATACTTTTTATTTACAATAATCTGCACTGGTCGAATGCCCTCTAACTTTTCATTTATTTTCTCTGTTGTTGTTTATTCTCTTCTTGAATATCTGTACAGATTTTGGAAAAGGATCAAACACTACCCCTGGTAAACTGTTCCACTCCTTCACGCTCTTCCCAATGAATGAAAAAATTCCTTCTAATTTTATACTTGTGGTCAGTCCTGCCGATATAATTATTTTCCAACTGAAGCCTGTCACGGATTTCTCCCCATGCTTCGTCTCCTCTATAGGCTCTATATAATCCTATAAGTCTAGTTTTCTCCCTTCTCTTACTTAAAGTTTCCCACCCAAGTTACTTTAATATTTCTGATACACTACTCTTTCTCCTGAAATCCCCTGTTACAAATCTTGCTGCTTTCCTCTGCACACTATTTATTTTATTAGGTATTCTTGGTGAGGGTCCCAAGCACTGTTTGCATATTCCAATAATGGACGAACCATACGTAAGTACCTGAGATTGCAGAAGAACTGGAGAAATTTCTGAATGATAGGGGCAAAGTCTTGGGTAAGGAGTACAAGATGAAATAAGTCCAAAACACAAGTAATGGAGTGCAGTCGAACGAACTCTGGTGATACAGGAAATATTAGACTGGGAAATGAAGTCTTAATGGAAGTAGATGAATACTGCTCACTGCCCTTAATCAACCAGTTGACTGACTAATTCTAACCATCCTCTCATTCACTCGTTCATGTTGTCCGGCTCCACGGCTTAATGATTAGAATGCTGGTCTTTGGTCCAAGGGCTTTGATATCTGGCCTGATCATGGATTTTAACTTCTATTAGTTAAATACTCTGGCTCGGAATCTGGGTATCTCGACCTCCTTTAACATTAGAATTCTTCTCAGGAAGGGCCTCATACTCACAGATACGCAGGTCACCTATGTGGCCTCAAGTCGACATACCTGCTTCAGGCCGCTACGGAGGCCATACGCCGTTATTATTCATTTCTCACACACTCCCAGACACTTGCGTTTTCCTCTAAGTAAGGGCTTTCTTTGTGTACAATTTAAATTTTGGAGGAGGCAAGTTCTTAGCATCTCCTGTTTACGAGGTGTATTACTTATGCCACATGTTTTTATTATTTATTAATGGTTTGATTTTCTACTTTTGAAAACTCTAGCTATCACATAGTATAACAGCATAGGAATGGTCTAAGACAAATACTACTACTACTACTACTACTAATAATAATAATAATAATAATAATAATAATAATAATAATAATAATGTCCGCCTCTGTGGTGTAGTGGTTAGCGTGATTAGCTGCCACCCCCGGAGGTCCGGGTTCGATTCCCGGCTCTGCCACGAAATTTGAAAAGTGGTACGAGGGCTGGAACGGGGTCCACTCAGCCTCGGGAGGTCAACTGAGTAGAGGTGGGTTCGATTCCCACCTCAGCCATCCTGGAAGTGGTTTTCCGTGGTTTCCCACTTCTCCTCCAGGCAAATGCCGGGATGGTACCTAACTTAAGGCCACGGCCGCTTCCTTCCCTCTTCCTTGTCTATCCCTTCCAGACTTCCCATCCCTCCACCAGGCCCCTGTTCAGCATAGCAGGTGAGGCCGCCTGGGCGAGGTACTGGTCATTCTCCCCAGTTGTATCCCCGACCAAGAGTCTGAAGCTCCAGGACACTGCACTTGAGGCGGTAGAGGTGGTATCCCTCGCTGAGTCCGAGGGAAAAACCGAACCTGGAGGGTAAACAGATGATGATGATGATGATAATAGTAATAATAATAATAATAAATAATAATAACAATAATAATAATGTGAGGCGACAAGAGTGGCATTTGTATAACATATGATACTAGATGCTCAAAACGATGGCATCTCATACATCTTACAAGTGGGCATTCCCTACTCGTCACCACCGATTTCGATCAAATTTATAGAACATGCAGCGCTTGGCTAGAAATGAAAGTAAACGAAGTGGGAACTCCAAACTTAAATAAAAGTTTACAATGCACTTGAATATATATGTAGGAAGTTAACTTACAGTATAATAGTATACAGTGCACTAAATACACTACAATGCATTGAATAAAAGAAACAGCAAGTGAAATTCTTTTTGTTAATCAAATACAGAAGAAACAAAAGTTTCTAAAAATAAAAAATTAGTATACAGTACACTTTAAAAGAGAAAGTAGTACTTTACATTGAATAAAAGAAACAGCGAGTGAAATGTTTATCTAGTTTGAAATTCTAAAAGATTTGTTTTTCTTAATTACAAAAGTGTCAAAAAAATTATTAAAGTAAACACAGAAGAAACAAGAGCTTCTCCTCCTATCTACAGAGTAAATTACATTATTTTTACATTCGAAGGGTAAAACTGATGAGAAAGTGGAGGAGATGCTTACAAATAAGCAAACCTACTATGCAAGATTGCTATACATTGGTTATACTTCTTTTCTCTGCAAGACTGTAATGTCCAAATGGTAATGTATAAATTTTGTTATCTGTTATGTATCTTTTGTCATCATATGCTGAGAGTGCTAGTTTGTATTGACGAACCGTGAACACAGAATGAGAAGTAGAAGTAATGCATATGAATATGGATAGAATGACGAAAAGAGTATGGGAAACAACAGCGAGGACACGAGGAAAGACAGGAACCAAGTGGGTAGTTGAACTCCGGAAAGATTGGTCGGAATTGGGGATCAAGGTGGAAGAAAAGGAAAATTGGAGAAGCAAGTACATACCGACTAATATGCCAGAGATCAATGATAGGGATGGGTACAGGAAAAGGATTGAGAGTCACCAGTGGAGTAGACAAGAGAAGAGGATACTGAATATCTCGGAAGAAGAGCGGGAGAGAAGAAGAGAAAGGATGAAGAGGTTCTGGGAGGACAAGAAGAAAATGCAATCCATGAAGGAGCTGTCCGTGGTCCTACAGAGGCCGTAACGCAAGAAGAAGAAGAAGAAGAAGTAATGCACACTTGTAGTTTAGTCACTTGTTCACCTTCATAAAGACAGCGTCTATACTGATCAATTGTAAGGTGATCAACAACATTTTTTGACACCCTTAGCTTCACATGTAGCTTTCTCTTTTGTACACAACTTAATAGCATACATCTTTGGTCGCAAACCTACAAATTCTTCAACAATACTTCCACCGTTTTCATCCTTCATTAAACCTATTTCACCTGAATTTTTTCTTTCAATTTGGAAAGGATTATTTTCATCATAATTTCCTGTGTCAAACAAAACTGAATTTTCCTTCATAAACTCGTAAATATCAAATGAAAAATTGTATATCAAACTGTCAGTGTATAGTAGTTGTGAGTTTGAATCTGTGTTTCTTAAAATAACGTTGTAGTGAAAATCGTTCATTTTCATTTTTGACAAATTTAAAATCGTAGCACCGAGGTAAACCGGTTGATTGTGAAGAATTTGAAGTTTCTTCATTTCGATAATCATACACTGATCGTCTACTATAATACGACCTTTGAAGTTTGCTCTTGAGATCAACGTACGTGCACCAGAACAACCCTCCCTCTGTGTGACCCATCTAACGTCGCGCAGCTTCCTTACGTTCATTAATGGACGACCAAAAATTGCGTTATTCATTAATTTATAGAAACTTTTCTCGAACTCATTTTTTGCTAACTTTCGTTTCTCTGTGTTCAAATCAATGTAGCATTTTAACCATGCGCTCTGATTAAACTGAATCGCTCTGTAAATGCGAGCTACTTTCATACCTACTTCTACACACTGTTTTAATAGCCTATAATGAAGAACATAACGTTCCTTGTTGTAAAGAGTGGTCATTAGTTTCGTAGATATTTCAGGACACAATGGATAATCGGCATGTTTGTCATGAAGTTCTGAGGGGTAGATTAAATCAGCTTCTACCATAAACCCAACATATGCTTCATCTCCTACATTCATAATGTCTAAATTCTCGACGTTCTCTACCCATTGAAAGCCGCCCATTGGAAGAAACTGTTGCATAGCGAATCCATACAAATTGTTCACGTCAAAGTACATTATGTATGATTCCGGTTTGGACTCATCGTATGTTAACATGTACTTGTTATTTGCTACTGCATGCTGCGTAACGCATTGCACATTACCACCGCATATGGAGCGTTCGAAAAACTGTAGCATGTCGACATCTTGAAGTAATTCTAGCTGGACAGCTGTTATTTTTTTCATAGCACTCCATGCCATAGACGGTACCGTGTAGAAATGAGCGGCATCAATACCATATGTCTATTATCCACTTAATCTAAAGTTTTCAAATACATCAGCCAAGAGTAAATCATCGATTTTCAAGTAAAGATCAGAATATTCACCCAACGATTTACAATTAAACTTATTCCAAACAAGGTGAGCAAACGCGTAGTTTTCTTCCGAAACAGTTTCACCCTTTAAAGAGCTAAAGAATGAACTTCTTGGCGGTAAACTAGTGTCGTCTAACACCTCCATACTAGTGATATATTCGTATGGAAATATCCCTTTCCGAGAAGCGAGTTTAAACTGTAAATCATCGGTGAAATACCGTCTCGTTACAAGCTTTAACTCGTCACTAAGCAATAGTGACATTTTGTCCAGCGAAAAAGGAATAAAGTTGTAAGTGTCTATAAATCTTAGTTCAACACATTGTCTTTGGTTATAACGTATGAAGTTTGAAAATCCTTTGTATCGCTCCATGTTCACTGGTAATAGTTTAATGTTCGCTCTGAGAATTGTCACATCATCCCCTCCCTTCCTATGCAGTTCTCTAATTATAAAATGACCATCATAGGCTGTTAAATTATGGAATGCTACCGGCAAGATAGAAATTTTACGATACTGTAAGTTACACGATTGATGTGCTGACCCCCTGTAGACACCCGTTAAATGACAATGATCGCGAACTTTAATTTCATTATCTGCGATATCCTTCTCACATATGTGACATAATGTAGACGAGAGAAAATAATTTTCTTGCTCAACAGTCAATGGTAACATCGGTTTTGTTTCAAAATAATAGGGCGCAAGCGTGTCCACTACATAAGTTATACATCTCGTCTACGAACCATTTAACACAATCACTACCTCGATAGAGTTTGAAAGAGCACAAATCTGTGTCAAAACTACAGTGTAAATAATATGCTACGCTGTATGGCACATGTTCGTGAATTGGAGTTGAATGCGACGTGTTATCATTTGGAAAACAAGTAGACACAGGTTTCAGTATGCATTCTGTATCAGCATACACAATAAAAGGCACTGTCTCTTTAACCTTATACTCTGCAAAGTACACTAGCCGTTCCCTATCTGAAGGCATTATACATTTGCCCACCGGAAATTGTATACAGTCATTACTGTGCAAAGATAATGTTTCCTCATTGCGGAAGTAAGACAAACACCGTCTGCAAATATATATTCTACTGCGGTTCTTCGTAAGAGATGAGCGCACAAGACGTGGACGATTCTTAATCAAACAAAAGTGATACTTCTCACTGTCGTCAATCTGAAGCATTAGAAGAACTTTCTTTTCGCACGTTTTATGTGAAATGTACAAAGGTACAAGAGTAAACTCTTTTTTGTATTCTTTCTGTCCTATGCACACCCAGTTGTTCTCGTAATACTGCGCTCCGAATACATTCACGGAGATTTCGTTTTGTTCTTCAAATTTTCTCATGTATCTCATTTCCATCGGGATTGGTATGTCTTTTAAATTTAAAATTTCATTATAATGTGGATAAGAAGAAATGCGATCTACATGATGTTTAGCTGGAACTAAACCAGCAACTACACTCCACGCAAAGCAAGCATCTCGTGTGTTCTGCAGATTAATAACTGCTTTCTTATTTCTAATTGCTGTAGGCAACGTTAAACTAGTTGGCGACTTGCCAACGTGAAAACCTACATTTTTATTAATGTTTATCCGCAATTCGCGAATTCGTAGCAGAGACCAACCCGAATCACGAGCCTCGAACTCTGATAATTTTTTCAGAATCGGTTTAGTTACATGCTCGTTGTACCATTCACTTAAATTAGTACCTTCGGTAATTTCAGCATTCCTTGAATGAAAATATTTGTTATCGATTTTATCGTGAAGAACATGTTGTGTGCAGAGAACGGTATTTACTTTTAATGTTTGTGTGTTAAGTGCTTTCTTCACATACTTATTAAACCACACGTAAGATTTATCTAGGAACTCTTCGGGAAGTAAGAAATCATTAACATTTTCCTCCGCTAGTGTGTACACTCTGCGCCGAAAAGCTTCCTCGATTTGTTTACACTGAAAAGCAGACAAATCTTCTATCTGAAAAGTTAGCGCATTAACAGTGCGAGCGTGAAAATAAATTTCTAACATCCGATTACGCATTTCCTCTAGCTCGTTAAAATTTTCAATTAGCTCGAACTGAGCTTCTTCTCGCTCCTCGCTAGGTTCGAACCGATATGAAATTAATATTGATCCATTTACCTCCCTCATAAACTCACGAATGCGTTCAAACGCTCTATCAAAATGAGATTGCATTCTTCCCGCATCTTCATCTGTCTGTAAATTAATGTCTAATTTTCTACGTTTGCTCGAAAGAAACTCCATGACTAAAAAAAATTACGTTTTGGTGCTAAATTTTTCTGCGATCTCAAGACAAGTCCAGCAGTTGCTGTAGCAACGACTTATCAAGAATGTACAATCCGTCATTACACAGTATAACCATCGAGCTAGGTCACTCCCTGCTACATCGAGTGAACAGTGAACAGCTTCGCTTGGAAACTCGTCCTGAAGCTTCCCTAACAATGTATTCCGGTAATAGGAAATTTTATTCGATTCTTGTGAAGAAAAGGAAAATTCAATTTTATAAATTTCTTCGAATGTATTATACCCAAGAAATAGTAAAAAATGTTCATTACTTGAAAATTCACTCAAAAGAAATCGCACTACAGCAGCTGTCACTTCCTGCTGGCTTTCGTAAGCTTTACTCAGGTTCGTCACATATACTTTATAATTAAAAAGGGGAGTCCCTCTGTTCCATAGTTCAATACAATTAGCACTTCTTGCTGTTGTTGTGCGCTCAGTTGTCCTGCTTCATTTTCAACAGGCTGCGAAGTAGCGACCACATCCTCCTCTCGATGTACTTGCAGACGACGACTCTGTATGCTTGGATATGCTTGATGTTCAGTTCCTGGTCTAATCTCAACTTTCTTCCACTTCATCATATCACCACCACGAACCTGGAAAGAAGCACCACATACTATTTTCAATTAACAAAACAATAATACAAAATACGGTGAAAAAAATACATATATATGAACAAAAAATACTATCTGCATACTTACTTAGTTAAAATAATTGTTGTAACTGTTGACATTTTACTGTAGGAAGCACACTTGATGGTAGCCCCTCTCCATGCCTTTGTACATCATTTTCAAGTTGTTTTTTAATGAATTTATTTCTTCTATTTCTTCTGCTGTAAGTTTTGAGAATTGCGCCGGCAGGAAAACACTCACAGTCTCCTCATCTTCCCCTTCTATATCAACGATTATTTTCCTCCCAAATCGTGTTTCTACCGCTCTCAGCGCTTTAACCTTAAATGGATGGTTAATTTGCAACTCGCTTAGTTTTTTATTATGAAATTGTGGTGTCTTTGCAATTTTGTTTAATTTCATTAGCATATCCATTATGTTGAAGCTGCTATATCTTTTTAAAATTAACAAACTAAATAAACTTACACTTACTGAAGAGGAAAGAAAAGTAGTAGTAGTAGTAGAGAACTCTTCCAACTAGATGATAGTTTTCATGTTGTGCTCTGCTCCTTAAATACTCCCTGCCACCACCTTCACTCCTCACCAGTAGGCTGCACTTGTCACTGGTTCACCTTCACTCGAAATTACAACCTACCATACACATCCTGTTCACCTTTCATGATGGAGATAACCTTCAACAAGTTAGAAAGCGGATCTTGCCTAGTAACAGCTGCACTGTACCACTCCTTAGTGTTTTCCCCTCACCCACAGTAAAGAAGGAGGGAGGGTTCATTTTTACATAAACGAACATCCTGTTCAGCTTTCACCAGCAAGTGACCTATTAAAGCAAATCCAGTTGTCACATAGTTACTGTACCTTGCCCGCAAGAGTAACCTTTCAAGAAATTAATTTCCTCTTACATAAAGACCTCTAAGTGTGTTGTTCTCATTCCACATGTGGTTGACCCCCTTAGCCAGTGAAAGCTACTCCAGCAAGTAACCTTTTAAAGCAAATCCTGTCACAGCACCTTGCCCACACCTTTCAAGAAATAATTACCTCTTGACCTCCGAGTATGTGTAGTTAACATTCCACACGCGCCTTGCCAAGTGAGCGGCCCGCGCAGGGGAGGGAAGCGCGCCCCGCGCATGCGCAGAGGCTGCGGCTGGTCCAGTCTCCTTACTGGTCCAGAGTCCTTACTGGTCCAGAGTCCTCAAATCCCCTCTACTATTAAATAACACGATAAGCATGTAAAAATCGATTTAAAGAGAAGTTAAAGAGAATTCACGGCCATTTCACTGTATAATTACGGTACTTAACAGTTTTTTGGATTGTTGACGATTGTTGCTACATGCACATGATAGTTGTGTAGATAAATACAAAGTCAGCTGATTCATTATTTCCATAATTTTTAGTCTTAGTTCCCTGCATACTTTGTACTTTCCACCTTCGTTTATTCATCGAGTAAATGTTAATATTCAAATTCCTATATCCCAATAATATTGCATTACAAGCCCCCGGTGTGGTTTTGACACAAATTATAGTAGACAACCTCTTATTCTCAGCATTTAACGACACTTTTATTCTCTGTCCCGCGTAGTAGGGAAAATAATACTAATCCACTAGCGGTAAAAGTTCATATAACCACACTTCAGCTGAAAATTATAGTGTAGATACATTGTAGTGTAGATGCAGTATATCTAGATAGTGCCATATCTTGCCTGCTATATTCGTGTGTATCTATTAGAGCGTAGTTCCATTAATATTTTGTCTAAACATTTAGCTTCGTTGGTAATCTTTGAGTACAGTAATTTTTTCAAATTTCATTTCTGTTTGTGCTTAGTAGTGACATAAGGTACCGGTATTGTAATTAGGATACGTCTGAAAGTAGTTTAAAAATGACTGTAGTGTAGTGTACAGTAGTATACGAGTAGCCTAATATCCTATCAGAATTTAGTGTCCTTATTTTATTATTGTAAAATATTTGTGTAGTACAGGTGTAGAAGAGGTACTCGTAGAAACTCTTACTAAAATTCTGTTGTTATAATTAGGATAGGCTTAATTGCAGTTTGGAATTGTGTAGTTCTTGTGTATTTCTTTAGATATTCAGTAATTAACAGCATATCCTGTTAGGGGTTGTAGGATAAAAATTGTGTAGTATTGTAGTGTAGTCGTATATTAAATTACCTTATTGTTGTGTGATCTTTGAGTACTATCCCAGACAATATATTCCTCCGTTCATTTATTCTTTGCAAATAAGTTATTTTATTTTTATTTTCATTTTTTCCGTAAAGAATGGCTAAGGAGCGCGAGTGTACGAACTGTGGGTGTGGCGAGGCATTGAGGGGTATGAGGGAGGAGTTGGAGAGTTTGAGGGAGATAATTAGGATTCTCACAGAAGACAGGAAGGAAGATAGGACTCCCTCAAAAAATGTACAGATTACAGTAGGTGTACAAGAGGGAGGGGAAGGAAAGGGGGGAGTTGTAGAAGACAGGTGGTCTAATGTTCTAAGGGGAAGGAGATTGCAGGCTAAGGGCTCTATTCAGGATCAGAGTTCAGGACAGGTGTCTGTGCGAAATCGGTACGAGTCACTCCACGTAGAACAACAGAGGGAAGATGAGGGACAGGGAACTGTTGGTGAGATGTGTGGAAGTAGGAGGAAGGGAAAAGGTAGGAAGGGGAAATGTAGAGTAGAGGATAGGAAAAGACAGGTGGAACAGGGTCATGGGAAGGAGAAAAGGGAGGAGGAAGTAGCTTCGGCAGCTATCAGGAAAGACAGGGCTGCCCAGGAGGGGAGGGATTCAAATGAGGTGGGTAGGGTTGAGGCTCTGGTCATGGGGGATTCCATCGTTAGACACGTGGGGAAAGTGTGTGGAGGAAAGGGAACCAGGGTAAATGTTATCCAGGAATTAGGTTGAGGCAGATGTTGAGGAAAGTAGAAGAGAGGGAGGACGGGAAGTAGAAGGTGGTAGTGTTTCACGTTGGTACCAACAGCGTAAGGCAAGCTGATATGAGTACCAACATAGTTGGAGACGTGTGGGATCTGATAAATGCAGCACGGGTGAAGTTGAAGAAAGCGGAGATTGGATTGATCTACTGCTGGCTTTCAATCCCCAGATATTCTAATTGGTTGATTTAGAACTGCCTTTAGAACTTACAAGGAAAGCAACATTTCTAGCCTTTGCTTATCTCGCCCACCATTATTCCCTAAAAAAATACACATTAAAGTCGCCCATGATTATTACATTTTTGTTCTTATTTTGTAGGTCGTGTAAAATAATTTTCAATACTATTATAAAAAGTTTCAACACTACTAGAAGGATTTCTATAAATGCATAGGCTTATAAGTATTAACTTATAATCCACTAGTTCAACAAATCTAGCCTCGAAATGCTCCTCTACATTCAGATATTCAAATTTATCCAACTGCTTACATTTTATATTATTATTCACATATTAGGCTATTGGTATCAAAAGAAGCAATCTCCACTTTTCGTTGGAAATGAGTTACTGATACCGTTGTATTGTATGTTGTTTGTCTTTTTCAAAAAGAACAAAATCCCATCGTTTCAGAGCACGAACGTACAGTGTGGCTTTCAAACAGAACAATCTCCGCCATCTGTTGGTATCAAAAGGGACAATCTCCAGAATTACCTATCGGCTCTTTCTGCTCACGCCAATGTTGTGCTGCCATATTGGTTCAATTGAGTTATAAATTGAGATTGTCTTGCTTATGCAAGCCCATTTTTCGGTTTTAGAGTTATACTGTAGGTATTTTCGGTATTTTGAAAGTATATGAACGTGCACGAACATATTATAACACCAAAACAAACCGTACCTTTCTTCAGGGTGTTCTGTGATGGACATGCTATTGCAAAACGTGATACCTGTTTCACCCACAAAAGCGAGGTAATAGGCTCATGATCATAGGAAATGGAAATCAGTTGTTGCAAAAAAGTGGCAATAACATTCAGTCAGTAAATATTTTTTACCAGGTAGAAATTCAATTGGGAAATGGACTTATATACTCTTGTATAGTCAATATCCATATGAACTGATCATAACTTCAGGGCACTTTATTTTAACAGTCATTAGTTTACAGACTTCTCTTTCTTCTTTTTACTGACTATCTGAAGGATAATGTTAATTTTTAAATTTTATTGTACCCTCTATTGAATGTATTGGTAATACGATTGTTTGCAAATTTAAACTGATGTGTTTCGTGCTGGTGGTCTTCCGTTTTTCAATCTAGGTAATATTATTCATCACTTTTGTAACTCTTAAATAAATGTACAGTACATGATAGTGACATTCTTGACCTTTCAATCTAGTGTAAAGGAAAATAGTGTAGGTATCACAATTCTGTAAGTTATTAGCAAAAAGAGCAATCTCCTTACATGTTGGTATCAAAAAGAGCAATATCCACGAAAATCTGAAAGTTAATATCAAACGGGACAATCTCCGAAATACAGTTTAAAATACCTCATTAACCATTAATTATATGGTAGGTTTCCTTTGATTACTCACTCACAGCCTCTCTGTTGTTTATATAAGACAAAAATCACCCAGATAGAGTGAATAGAAATGCATTAGATAAAAAAACACTCCCACTGTAAAGTGCAGGAAGGTGGAGATTGCTCCTTTTGATACCAATAGCCTCATATATACAAAAACCTCTTTCTTTCTACAAAACGTTCTTTCAAAAGCATAACCTTCTAATACAAAGTTTGAAATCTCATCCTCTATCAAGCAATGTTCAGTTAAACATACCTAAAACATCATACTCTTGTAGGTTATCTGCCAACAGAACCTCCATACTTAGAATTTTATTTCTTAAAGATTGAACATTCTGGTTGAACAAATTTAGCTCTCCCTTTAGATTATTACTATTGCTACCTCTTACCTTAAATAATCCTGCTCTAGTAATAGGCCTACTGGTCGTTTGGTTGTCCTACTCGACGTTCTTATTTTTGGTTGTTTAGCTTGCCCTCCTTCAGTTCGTCCTGATGGTGCTCCAACATCCAAGTTGTCCAGTAACTCCTGTCCTCGTTCATTCAAGTGATTGCTATTGATGAGCTCAGTGGTTTCCTCTTTAGTTTTCTCTGGGTATTCGGTGCTTTCTGGTATTGCTGTCTCTGATGATTGTGGTAGAAGCACATTAATCCCCTTCAGCTGATTTTATTCTCCTGGGCATTCTTCTTTAGAAGCACATTAATCCCTTTCATCTGATTTTATTCTCCTGGGCATTCTTCTTTAGTGGTAGGACTCGCCTCAACTCTTCTTACTTTCATTACCTGCAAATGTTCTACCCCAAGGGATCAACTGACGGGCTTCTTTCAGTACGGTTTGTATGCTGGGAAAGGAGTGACCAAAACAAAAATAATTTTACACTCTTTATGCTCATTCGGGTGACCAAATCCTATTATTTTTAAAGTTTATTTTTAAGGTCTAGCGATAAGCTATCACTGAGGAATCAAAATCAATGTGGGTAAAGAAAAATAAATCCCAAACGAAGTGAGCTGCATTTACCATTTCAGCTACATATCAACCCTCCTGCTATTCTTAAATTTCTGTCAGTACCGGGAATCGATCCCTCACCACATAGGACGGCGGCTAATTATGTAACCGTTACACTACAGGGTCGGACACTAAGTGGGTAACAAGGGTCTTAAAGAGTAGATTATAAAATCCATACGAAATTTTTTTTCAAAATGGCGCCCGGTAATGACGACGTAGTGTTTTTGTTGAAAATATCTTCATTTCTGCTCGCTTACACCGCGTTTAGGACAAAACTTTACCATTGAAACACCAGCTTCATGACACATCCATTTATTACGAGCTGTTGACTACAACTGACTTACACACACACACACATAGCAATTCAAAAATGTCCAAAGAATAAAACAAATGAAGATAAACCACTTGACTAAATTAATATGAATTACCAAAACATAACCTCAATGTTGTATTCCTAAAATATGTACAAGATATGATACATGACATTTTATTTTTTTATGAGAAAACTTCAACATTCCAACACTCCCCCCTTTTCTCAAAAAAATAAAAATACAACACCTCAATCAATTGTCCTCTCATCGCAAACCTATAAGCTTATACAAACTCTTAAGCTTGTTGCTTGATAAATTCTTCGTGAACAAGTCTGCAGCATTTCTCTCTGATGCTACATATACAAACTCAATTAACCCCTTTTCTACCAGTTCTCTACATACATGGTACATGATGTCAATATGTTTTGACCTTTCACTCACAAAATCATTTTTACTCAATTTAATTGCTGCTGCATTGTCAGCAAAAACTTTACAAGGTATATCCATAAAGCTTTCCAGCCCTAGCTCTGATAGCAAATCTTTCATCCAAGTTACTTCTCGAGATACCTCTGCCATTGCCATGTATTCAGCATCCATGGTAGATCTAGCAATACAACTCTGTTTCTTACTATACCATGATATTGCTCCCCCTGCCACAGTGGTTACATAACCACTCACTGATCTTCTAGACTTAGTATCTCCTGCCCAATCTGCATCACAGAACACTTGTACTGACTCCTCACAATTTTTGAAACACAACTTTAAATCTCTAGTACCACATAAATATCTCATGATATGCTTCACTTCTTTCCAATCTTTAATCTTAGGTTTTTGACAATTCTGACTAACTTTACTTACCGCAAATGCAATGTCAGGTCTAGTATTATTTGACAAATATAGCAAACTTCCTACTGCACTGCGATAAATGGTACAATCAAATTCCTGCTCATCATTTTCAGCTGCTGAATACCCACTTGGTAAAACAGTCTTACTCGGTTTACAGTCCCTCATGGAAAAATCAGCAAGTAATTCGTCAATGTATAAACTTTGACTCAACATAACCCCTTCTTTTGTCTGTTCTATTTTTATTGACAATAAGTTTGTTGCTTTCCCTAGATCTTTAATCTCTAACTCATCTGCCAACCTTATTTTAACCAACTTAACAACCTCTTTGTCACCTATTGCAATAATGTCATCAACATACAAGCCAATAATACAACACTCCTTTACATACACACATGGTTCTTTGATACATCTCTTAAAATCTAGTCTTCTAATTATAGCATCAACACAAGCATTCCAGTCTTTACTCGAATTAGGTAGTCCATAGATGCTTTTCTTCAATTTACATACATAGTTTTGGACATCCTTTTCTACAAACAATTCTGGTTGCTCCATGTATACAGTACAACTGATTTCACTATTTAAGTAAGCACTAGTTACATCTAGATGTTCTACAGTCCAGCCTCTACGTACTGCAATACCTATTAACAGTCTCATTGTTTTCCTCTTTATAACAGGACTAAATGTTTCATCAAAACTAAGGTTCATCTGTCTCTTAAAACCTTGGGCAACCAACCTGGCTTTATATTTCTGAATGTTACCCTCACTGTCATATTTCAATGAAAACACCCACTTAGAACTAATTATCTTGACATTTTCTGGTCTTTTTACAATTTCCCAAACATCCTTCTTTCTCATCTCATTGATCTCCACTTTCATGGCCTCCATCCAGTTACCAGACTCTTGGCTTGACATAGCCTCCTCAACTGTTCTAGGTTCTACTATATTTGCATGCCTAACTTCCATCACTGCCTTACAATCTGCACATGTCTTACCTTTCCTCTGTCTTATTGACCTTCTCAGACTATTACCTGGCTCTTGTATTGCTATAGACTCAACCTCTAGTTGTTCCTCTCCAGTCGTTGGCTCAACAGCCAGTGTTTCCTCTCCGTCCTCTGTGTCTAACTCAGTCCCTAATTTTATCTCTGGATCTTCAGTGCACAGTATGTCAAAGTATGTTTCACCACCCTCTGTCTTTGGTACATTTATCTCTTCCTTGATATCAATTCCAGGACTTTTCACCTTAAAGGGAAATATCTGTTCCTCAAATACGACACTTCTCCTCACTATTACTCTTTCCCTTTCAAGACTCCATAACCTATATCCATCTTTAGTACCTGTCTCGTACCCTATCATAACGCATGGCTCTGCTCTGGGATCTAACTTCCTGCTGTCTGCCCTCACAGCCCATGCCTGACATCCAAATACTTTCAATCTACCTATTTCTTCCTGATCCAACTTCCTATTGAACCACAGTTCATACGGTATCTGAAAATTTATTGCTGAGGATGGGCACCTATTTCTCAAGTACACTGCTGTCATTACCGCTTCTCCCCAGAATTCCTTTGGTAACCCTGACTGGATCAATAGACATCTAACAGTATCAAACATCGTTCTATTCTGCCTCTCTGCTAATCCATTTTGTTGTGGAGTGTACGGTACTGACCTCCTATGAGTAATACCACATTTTTGCAATTGTGCTTCAAACCTGCTACATGTATACTCTGTACCATTGTCAGATTGCACCACCTTAATTCCTACACCATGTAACTTTTCTGCATTTGCCTGATACCTATTAAACACCTCTAATACTTCATCCTTATTTTTCATACATACAGCCACATTAAATCTGGAGTATTCATCAATCATGGTTACAACATATTGAGCTTTCCCAAGTGATGGTGGACTAATTTTTCCAATTACATCAGTGTGCACAACATCAAGTGGTTTTTCTACCTTACGCTCACAAGACTTAGGTACTCCCTTGTTAGTTAGTTTCCCCTGAATGCATACAGAACAAGTATTAATGTCATTACTCCTTTTCAATTCTAACATAGGCAATTTAAACAAGGCTTCAGAATGTGCATGTCCGTATCTCTCATGCCACAACCTAACCTGCCCAACACTTTTAAATACTACATTGTTATTACATTCTTGATCTATCATTTGATCACAGTCACTCACAGCTACAATATCATTTCTCCCCTCTATTTGTACTACATACACATCATTCCTCCTGTTTGCAACAAACAATGTTTCATCTCCATTCTTATCTACAACCACTGCTTTCTCACCTGCAAATCCTACTTTGAAACCTTTGCTGGTTAACTTACCGACTGATATTAAATTTGCACCTAAGTTTGGTACATACAACACGTCTGTAAATGTAATTGTCCATCCTGTGGACATTTTTACTTTTACCTTACCTATACCTTTAATATCCAGCTTACTGTTATCTCCTATTTCTACATTCCCGATTACATTTGTTAACATGTCTGTAAACATCTCCTTTGTTGGACACATATGATGGGACGCACCTGAATCGAACAACCAATCTTTAATTTTCTCAGCTCCCACAGAAACGACCATGCTCATCGCCTTATCTACTACATGTATAATTTCTGAGCTTACCAGTTTTCCACTCGCATTCACTGATTTACTCTCCTGCGATGGTTCGTCACTCTTCATTGTTGGACATACTTTTGAATAATGTCCTGACTTACCACAATTGAAGCACTTTTGGGTACTGCGACAATATTTAGATACATGTCCCTGTTTACCGCAATTGTAGCAACTATATTTTCCTCGTCCCAAGTCTTCTTTCTTGATATCTCGCTTCTGTTGAACAACCATGGCTTGAGCTTCATCCTCCTCACGTTTTCCAGTGTCATAAGCCTTTCCTCCATTTTGCTGAAGTTTCCTTCTGCTTTCCTCCGTGAGTAATCTCGCCTTCACCTTCGAGATGGTCAGTTTCGCCAAATCAGCTTCCAAGGAAGGTATACAAGCTGCATATTCCTCTGTAAGATTTCCGATGATCATTCCTGCAACTTGTTGATCTGTGAATTCGTATCCGGCTTTACTAGTTCTCCTCCAAAGTTGATTTATTTTTGCGAAGTATTCTTGAACACTCATGTCCTTCAGCTTCACAAAATGAGTTAACTGTTTCAAGGTCATAGCACCATTCACTAGCCCTCCGTCATTGCACAACTCGTCCAGTTTTCCCCATGCCCTTTTCGCTGATTCAATATCTGCAATGTCACTTTCAAAATCTTCTCCGACATATTTGAAAATAACCGCTAACGCGATCACATTGTTTCGCGCTCGTCGTCTCGTTTCTGTCTGAGGCAGTTGACAACCTGGCGTATCCTCATACCCTATTACCGATTCCCAGACATCTTTCAACAACAGCTCTTGTTTCACCTTTAATGCCCACGAAAAATAGTTCTCCACTGTAAGCTTGGCCACATTCCTATTCAGTGTTTCTTCACCGGTCCACGAGGTCGCCATTTTTACCGTCAATAGTGTCACAACTTGCTTCGTCCGACGTTAATTCACGTTGCTCCATTTCCACTTACATTGACCGAAATTTACTGCGGCGTTTTGGCGCTCTGGAGCTCTGGGCCCATAACCTGTTGAAAATATCTTCATTTCTGCTCGCTTACACCGCGTTTAGGACAAAACTTTACCATTGAAACACCAGCTTCATGACACATCCATTTATTACGAGCTGTTGACTACAACTGACTTACACACACACACACACATAGCAATTCAAAAATGTCCAAAGAATAAAACAAATGAAGATAAACCACTTGACTAAATTAATATGAATTACCAAAACATAACCTCAATGTTGTATTCCTAAAATATGTACAAGATATGATACATGACATTTTATTTTTTTATGAGAAAACTTCAACATTCCAACAGTTTTATTCTCCGAGTAAATTAACCGTAAAATGTGACGAAAAGTGCGAAAAATGTCGAAAATTAGTGAAAAATGGAATGTTGTGTGATTCATGTGATCGATGGTGGCATTATAAGTGCGGAAATTGCCCTAGAGACGTAAAAACTAATGAAAATGTTGACTGGATTTGTGAGCAGTGTGTTCGGAATGTTGTTGTTGGGGACGGCGTTGACGAAGCACCGAAAACAGTCGATGAGGAATATAAAAGTGCATTAGAAATTATAAACATTCTAAAAAAGGACAATGAGACTCTTAAAGTTGAAAATCAAGAATTAAAAGAAAGACTGCGATCGCTAGAATTTGGGACTGACCATTCTTCGAGTGATATACCGGTACAAGTAACAAACTCGAGCACGTGGTGTCAAGTAGTTCGTGGATGGCCGGCTAAGAAGAAATCTACAACTGAATTTCCGGAAATAAACATTAGAAATAGGTTTTCTGCCCTAAATAATCTAATCCTGGAAGAAAGTGATCGCGCGCGTGAAACCAAATCATCGCGATCCGTTGCCGTGCCGAGTTTAAAATTTAGGCCTAGAATTCAGATTCAAGACCCAGTTAGGCCTAAATCAGCGAAGGTAGCTGTGTTTGGTGATAGCCAAGGAAGGGGAATTGCGGGAGTTATTAACGACGAGAATATAGCAGCAACCGGAGAAATATATCCAGGAGCTTCTATGAGCAGTGTTGTGGAAAACGTAGAAGCAGCAACTAGGAACTTCGGGAGCGGCGATGCAGTGCTTATCATCGGTGGGACGAACGACGTAGCTCGCGACGACGCCAAGAATGTAAGATCACAACTTAAACATACCGGTACACTAGGGAAGCTGACCCACACTAACGTTTTTGTAGTGAACGTGCCCCACAGGCATGATTTGAGTAGAGACTCGTGTGTGAACATTGAAGTGGACAAGGTCAATACAGATATTGTTAAAATTTGTAAACATTTTCGGAATACTCAGGTTATTGAATGCAGCAGTTTTGAGAGATACTGTTATACAAAACATGGCCTCCATCTAAACAATTCAGGTAAACGAAAGATAGCAAATATTGTTCTAGATTTTATTAATCTTAAGATATGTACTGTAAAACAGGCAACTCCCTTGAGTTATAATACTGACCAGGAAAACTAGTAGAAAGAGCCAGCTGTACTTCAAGCTGGCTCAGTCAACTAGAAAAAGAAACTCAGGATAGTAAGGAATTTCAAGTTACCCAATTACAACAGTCAAGTTTTAGGGAGGAAGGGGGTCTGAGATTGCTCTTGGTAAACTGTCAAAGTATAGTAAATAAAAAATTAGAATTCGGTACATTGATGGAATCTTATGAGACTGATGTGGTGATAGGAGTGGAATCGTGGTTGAAAGAAGGGGTGGGTAATAGAGAAGTATTTCCAGAAGGGTACACAGTCTATCGTAGAGACCGAGGAGATAAAAAGGGAGGGGGGTGTTTATTCTGGTGAAGGAAACTTACTGTTCACATGAATGGTTTACCGATGAAAGGGATGAAATATTAGGGATAAAATTAGTTTGTGATAATATGAAGGAGGTGGGAATTATAGGAACATACAGGCCTGGAAGAGAGGAAAGAGACATGGAAATCTTTGAGAAAATAATAGATTATACTCATAAAAACAATAATAATGATATGGTAATAATTGGGGGAGATCTAAATTTGCCTGAAGTTGAATGGAAAGGAGCTGCAAGTGAAGCCCATGAACAGAAACTGGCAAATAAGTTAATTTGGGAGGGAGGATTTACACAAGTAGTACAAGAACCGACTCGTCTCAATAACTTACTAGATGTATTCTTGGTTAAACCATGGGAAATTGTTGATAAAACTGAGGTAATTGAAGGAATAGGAGACCATAAGGCTGTAATAATGGATGTAGGACTCGTACCAAAAAGGCTTAATAAGAGGGTTACACAAGACAAGAAACTGTACAGAAATACTAAAGTTGATGAATTTGGGACTTACCTTAAATCACAATTCAGTTGTTGGATAAGTGAAGGCAGTAACGTGGATACACTTTGGGCTAAATTTAAAGGAATTATTTGGGAAGGAGAGAAGAGATTTGTACCTGTTAAGAAGGGTAAAATGACCTCAGACCCTGTTTATTATACAAGGGAAATAAGAAAATTAAAAAGAAAATGTAGAATAGTAAACAGGAAAATCAAAGAGGGTAGGGAGAGTAGAGAAACTAGAAAACAGCTAATGAGGGAACTGAATAGAGTGAAAAAGGAAGCAAAAGAGAATTATATGAATGGCATACTTCAAGAGGGTAATGACCACAAAGGGAAATGGAAAAAGCTGTATTCATATATCAGGAATCAAAAAGGAAAAGGAGTCCAAATTCCTACAATGGTGGGAGAAGGGGGTGAACACTATTTAACAGATACTGAGAAAGCAAACCTATTTAGTAGGGAATTTAGAGATTCAGTAGAAGATTGTCAAGAGTTGGAAACCGAAACAGAAGATAGAGAGGGAGAGAGACAGAGGGAAACAAGAAGCTTCTCATTCACAAACGAAGATATTTTCAGAGAAATCCAACTGCTTCAGCAAGGAAAAGCTGCAGGAAGTGATCAAATTACTGGGGAGGTATTAAAGACAATGGGGTGGTACATAGTGCCTTATTTAAAATTTCTCTTTGACTATGTCATAAATAATAGTGTAATACCAAAGGAATGGAAGGAATCTATAATAATACCAATTTATAAAGGAAAGGGTGATAAAAGGAAACCAGAGAACTACAGACCAATCAGCCTGACCAGTATAGTTTGTAAAATTCTGGAGAGTTTAATATCGAAGTACATCAGAGGGATATGTGATGATAAAAATTGGTTCATGAGGAGCCAGTATGGATTTAGAAATAAATTTTCTTGTGAGGCACAACTGGTGGGATTTCAGCAGGACATATCAGATCAGTTGGATTCAGGAGGTCAGTTAGATTGCATAGCCATAGATCTTTCCAAAGCCTTTGATAGAGTGGAACATGGAATATTATTAAAGAAATTGGAGGGAATAGGATTGGACGTAAGGGTTACACGTTGGATAAAAGCATTTCTAAATTAAAGGGTTCAGAAAGTCAAAGTAGGAAATAATGTATCGCAGGAAGAGAAAGTTTGGAAGGGAATTGCACAGGGTAGTATAATCGGTCCGTTACTTTTCTTAATATACGCAAATGATTTAGGGAACAATATAACATCAAAAATAAGATTGTATGCAGATGACATAATTGTTTATAGAGAAATAAACAACATTGAGGATTGTTCAGAATTACAAAGGGACCTTGAAAGTATCCAACAATGGGTTGAAGAAAATAATATGAAGGTTAATGGAGGCAAATCAACTGTTACAACTTTTACAAACAGGAGCTTTAAAACTGAATTTGAATATACTTTGGATGAGGTAGTTATCCCAAAAGATGGCAAGTGCAAATACTTAGGTGTGAGATTTGAAAGTAATTTGCACTGGAAGGGACATATTGATGACATTGTTGGGAAAGCATACAGATCATTACATGTCATAATGAGGCTACTTAAAGGATGCAACAAAGAATTAAAAGAAAAAAGTTACTTGAGTATGGTTCGTCCATTATTGGAATATGCAAACTGTGTTTGGGATCCTCACCAAGAATACCTAATAAAAGAAATAGATAGTGTGCAGAGGAAAGCAGCAAGATTTGTAACAGGGGATTTCAGGAGAAAGAGTAGTGTATCAGAAATGTTAAAGGAACTTGGGTGGGAAACTTTAAGTAAGAGAAGGGAGAAAACTAGACTTACAGGATTATATAGAGCCTATACAGGAGAAGAAGCATGGGGAGATATCCGTGAGAGGCTTCAGTTGGAAAATAATTATATCGGCAGGACTGACCACAAATATAAAATTAGAAGGAATTTTAGCAGAAGCGATTGGGGTAAATTTTCATTCATTGGGAAGGGTGTGAAGGAGTGGAACAGTTTACCAGGGGTAGTGTTTGATCCTTTTCCAAAATCTGTACAGATATTCAAGAAGAGAATAAACAGCAACAGAGAAAATAAATGAAGTGTTAGAGGGCATTCGACCGGTGCAGGTTATTGTAAAAAAAAAAAAATGTGTGTGAATAAATTAATTCCATCCCCTGGTCTAAGGAGTTTGGACAGCCAAAGTAGGGGACTGCCTGTAGGGGTGAAGTACAGTGGGGACTTCGAGGGCCCTGGGACCGCTACGGTAGCTGTGAAGGCCCTTCAGGAACTCTGAAAAGTGGTGGCAAAAGGGGCTCTGGTTAAGACGCAGCAGGTCGTTATGCTACTTAGGATCCAGAACGGGTAAAAAAAAAAAAAAAAAAAAAAATAGTAAATAAATAAATGCAATGTAAATATTAATGTTATACCAGTTTTATAGTATCATTTGAAGCAATTCCACATACTGTATATCAGTTGACTATATTTGTAAGTAGTACAGGATATATTATAATTAGAATTTTGTAAACAATATAAATTTATTAAGGATGAGCTGTGTGTTTAATAGAAAACATTGTTAGCGTAAATTGTATAATATTGTATTATAGGAAAAATTTTCTTCTCTTGTTAATTTAATATTTAGTGCTTGACAATAATGTATTTTAGTGTACCATTTGCCACCGAGGTAGACACCTCATTTGCAAATAAAGAGATTTTGATTTGATTTTGAATTCCTTTTCTTTCAATATTTACTCCGTACCGCGCCGATGAGTTAGTTTCTCCTTGGCTTCGTAGTGTCAAAGTTGAAATGTTTATGTGTTTCACATAAAAATGACATTTACATAAACAAAGCAGTGTGGTCGTTCAAGATCACATTTTATAACTGAGTGTAGAGAAGATATTTTTTTAATTCGTATTGTACCTATGTAGTAATTATTACGTTTCATTCCTTACATGTTAATTTCTTCAGCGGCTTAGGTTTTGTGAATTTTCTCAGGCTAACCTTCATTTAGTTGAATTAGCCACGAGAATACAATGCAGAAGAAAAGAACAGCTAACTTCCGAGAGGATGAAACTAAACTTCTGATTCAACTCTGGGGTAGTCCAGAAATCCAGTCGCAACTTAATTCAAGTCATAGAAAAGCTCCTATTATGTTACAAATAGCCGCAGCTATGCAACATCATGGTTTTTACCGAACACCAGAGGAAATTACTACAAGAATACGGAATTTAAAATGTATCTATCACAGAATTAAGAAATCTCAACACATGGGTATATTTGGACCAGAGACGGCTGACTGGCATCACTTTCCTGCAATTGATGCCATTCTGGGTGAAAATTTTGCCTCAACAGTTGAAACCCATGGGGATCAGTATTCCAAATTTATTAAGAAAGAGTCTAATGATTCAGAAACTGTTGATTCTGTATATAACAGTAATAGTGCATGGTGAGTACATTTTACATGATTTGTTAAGTTCAGTGTACGTAATTAATTTTATCCTAATTCGTTGTGCCTTTGCTGGCAAGACCTAGTGTTTGTGGTGCACTTTCTCTTCAGGTATGGGCTAGAACAAATCTTGTTACATTCATTGACCTGGTTGTTTTTTTTTTACAATTTGCTTTACATCGCACTGACACAGATAGGTTATATGGCGACATTGGGATAGGAAGGGGCTAGGAGTGGGAAGGAAGTGACTGTGACTTTGATTAAGGTACATCCCCAACATCTGCCTGGAGTGAAAAAGGGAAACCACAGCTGCCGACGGTGGGGTTCAAATCCACCATCTACCGAACGCAAGCTCACAGTTATGTAACTCTCACCTCATGGCCAACTCGCTCAGTCATCTTGGATTTGACAAAATTAAAGTGATGAGGTATGGGCAAGGGTAGTAATGCCATTTCGTATTTAGCCAGACCCTGTTATGAATGTTGTGAAAAAGTTGCTAATAGTTTAGGAAGGCACGCAGCTGTGAGCTTGCATCCGGGAGATAGTAGGTTCGAATCCCACTATCGGCAGCCCTGAAGATGGTTTTCCGTGGTTTTCCATTTTCACACCAGGCAAATGCTGGGGCTGTACCTTAATTAAGCCCATGGCCGCTTCCTTGCAACTCCTAGGCCTTTCCTATCGCATCGTCGCCATAAGACCTAGGCCTATCTGTGTCGGTGCGACGTAAAGCCCCTTGCAAAAAAAAAAAAAAAAAAAAAAAATAGTTTAGGTTGGTATAAATGTATTTCAGTGGACTTGGCAGACTGATAAGTTATTTAATAGGAACTTCTGGCTAGGTGAAACTTCAGAATTTTGTACATTTTAAAATTCCATCAAAGCAGCTATCCATTGGAAATCTGGGACGGTGGGTGCCAATCAGTGTAAAATGTCATGACAAATACTGGGTAATGCAGTTATCTGACTATATCGGTGAAGTTAAGTGAAAAAATCTGGTTACTTAACTCTCGTCAGTTACTCACTATAAGGACTTTGTTTCGACGTATATGTAGCCTATATTAATTTGTCACCATTGGTTTCTTTATGGCATGCAAGATTAGAACAGCAGACCCTGCACCAGCAGGAAAATGGTAGGAAGAAGAAGAGTTTGTTTATGGCATAAGAAATTATACTTAATTTGTGTGTGTGTACCCATTTAAATATCACTGTTGGTTGAGATGGGTAAGCATTCATTTATTAAAGGTGCATATGTTGCACATTATATAAACTGTTGAATGGTGGAATATCCCTCGACGGATTTCTATTATGTAAGTTAAACGTCAACACGGAAATTATAGTTATAAATTATGATAGGCTAACCATTGGTCGGTATGCCAGTGACACCCACCATTTGACAGTTTTATCGGAAATAGTGGTCACAAATACGAAGCTGTCTAGTCAGTATTTTCATCATCAGGTTTAGGATTTTATCCTAAGAACTCTCGATTTGAAAAAGGAGTTGACAGCAGTCGAACCCCTTGGGTGAGCTTCAAATGGCTTCCACGTCTTACTAGGGCAAAACTTTTGTAATGTTTCTCTTTGTCGAGGCGTTCGTCAAATAAGATTTTTTTAAAAATTACAAAAATAATCACCACCACTCATGCTAGTTGCTAGATGTTCCACCTGCAGCACATGCATATCGCCGCATGGTGCAGTATGATTGTCTTTTCTTGATAATTTTTGGATGCTCCACCTGCAGCACTCATATCGGCTTTCTTAGTTGCAACAAACAGTTGCCAACTTTACAACCCCGGAGCCGTGGTCCTGGTACAAATTTTCTTTATTGGTCTGTGCACATCCTTGCTAGTGACAGAAAACTTTTTTTTTTTTTACAATTTACATTACGTTGCACTGACACAGGTAAGTTTTATGGTGATGATGGG
Source organism: Anabrus simplex (assembly GCF_040414725.1). NCBI lineage: Eukaryota > Metazoa > Arthropoda > Insecta > Orthoptera > Tettigoniidae > Anabrus > Anabrus simplex. The sequence goes on from NC_090265.1 coordinate 1,722,731,488, forward strand.
ATAGAAAAGGCCTAGGAGTGAGATGGAAGCAGCTATGGCTTTAACACGCGAGATGTCGCACCCGTTTTAGAACGGGAGAGGTCGCGCGAAGGCAAATTGCTCACGCTTAATATTCTAATGAGCTGCTATTTTCCTTTTGCAGTGAATGCTCTGATAAAAATATAAATATGTACCCTGTTTAACTGCCTTTCAACCAGTACTAACATAATTACCTAGTAACAATATTTTCTCAATGTAAAAAATTAATGAAATGGTTTTTGCAAAATCTGGTAAAATTATGTGAGTTTTTAAAGAACGCGAGAGGTCGCACATGAGCAAATTGCCTCAACGTTGCATTTATACATTTCAATGAATGATTTGGTTACAGTTCAAGATAAAACTACAGCACCACACTTCACTGAAAGCCACCATAAACCTCATGAACTTTACTTAAGAAACTTTCTTGGAAATGCAGTCATGTAAGAATACACTACGCGAGGGGTCGCTCAAAGGCAATTTGCCGCGGCGGATGTGGGAAAAAGAAAACTTAAACTACTCCGGAACGCAGCAGGCAATACACTGACAATAATCAACGTCAGGCGGGAGAGAGGGAGGGGGAGAATGAAACGAGTGCCCTAAGCCGTATAACGGCTAGCAACGAAATTATTAAAGAGCGGCAAATTTCCGCGGGTGCGACCTCTCGCGTGTTAATTAAGGTACAGCCCCAACATTTGCCTTGTGTGAAAATGGGAAATCATAGAAAATCATCTTCAGCCCTGCCGACAGTGGGGTTTGAACCCACTATATCCCGGATGCAAGCTAATAGCTGCGCGCCACTAACCGCACAGCCAATCACCCGGTACAGAATAATCAAACATAGGTCTAACACGTCAGAGGTGTTGAGCAGAGTGTCGCATTGTTTAGGATAATTTCCTGTGCTGTAAGTTAGTTTGTAACATAATCTAAGCTCGCCCTCTTTCTGGAAGTGATGTCATATTACATCAAATTCCACCCAAAGGCAGTGGTAGTAGCCACTGGAAGTGTGGAAGATGGTGCGCAATGTTTGATCTTAGGTTATAAAAGTGAATATATTGCTATGGGCAGGTTGGTGGGATCCCTGGCATTCATGATGAACTCTTCTCTCCGCTACTATATTATACACTGTAACAATATGCTATTAATGTCATTTGTACTCAGGAAACCTTTTTTATGTGGAATACATCTGTAGTGGACTGTCCTCGGAACAATCCCAAGGGCTGTCGACTAAGGAGTGCAGTTTGATAAGTATGGGTTTTCTAGCTCAGTCTGGCATTTGGGTCAGCTTCCTGGCTTTCATCTTACTTGTCTGCCATCTTTGGTCAAGAATTGTTCTCTTCTAAACCCAATAGTATTAGGTGTATGAAGCCTTGAGTGTGACTCATTTTCATGCCCTTCTCACCATTCTCTTTCATTTGCCCATACCCTCATCTGTCAAAGGATTTTCCCCATTATAGTCTGTAAGAAACAACGTGACGTGAGATAGGCCAACTGAGCTGCATTGCTAAATCGATTAAGAGCTTCTGTTTCCATTAGCTGGTCCACAGTTTAAACCTGTACATATTGTTTTATCACTCATTTTATCACTAGTTAATTAAATGTTCACGCTATCTCTAAATTTATATAACCAGTCAAAATTATTCTCTCCATTGTATTCCTGTATTTACTCGTGTGTTAGACCCCGTTTGCTTTTCAGGACAAAGAAAATTAATAATTAAATCTCACAGGTAAGACCCCCCTCCGCCCCCCTAATGTAATTCGTATGAGAACAACGATTCCGCTTCATAGTGGGTACAGGTCATACTCTAGCTCCAGTGAATGTAGAGAACAGTCATGAAATATACGTACAAAAGTCTGACTTTCAACAGCCAAAATTATCCAAAGAATGCTTCCTGTCACTGTGTGTTACATTTACAAGTACAATTTCAAACATCTGCGTAGACCATCACAAGCATTCAGCTGGTGGATTGGCGCACTTTCAGCAGTACGGCATGCGCATCACGAGCACGGTGGTAGCGGAGTCCTTTATAACGCTACAACACCAGTGCAAAATCATTTTTCAAATTTTAATGAATCAGCGACAACAGTGTAGTAACAACTTTCTTTTCATAGTGGCATGTGTTTTGTTCAATTGCTCAGTGCTGTGTGAAATTTGTTTTAAATTATGCAGTTCAGTAACACGAAAAATAAGAAGTGTAGCTTTCAAATTAAAAGCTGTGGTATTTGCTGAAAAACAAAGTGTGAAGTCATCATCAAGGGAATTTAATGTACAGTCTAACATAATCAGATATTGGCGCAACCAAAACTGAAAGCATCAAATAACAGTACCCAGTCTTTTCATGGGGCCAAATGGGTATGACTATCTCGAGATTGATACGAAAGTGCTAGTGAATATAACTGAGTTAAGAAATGATGGTTTTGCCATAACTCATTTCAAGCACTGGAACAGCAACAAATGTTGAATCTCAGTCGCAACAGTTCAAAGTCAGCAAGGGATGGGCGGGGAAACGGCCCAAGTTTGAGAAGATGGACAGTCCTCTTCCAGTGAGTACTTTGTAATTATACTTACACTTTTGAACAAAGAAAGGTGCAGAACTACTTGCTTGGCAAAGCAGGTCAACCGCTGGTCTATGTCCCGGGACATCAGTTTTATAGAAAAAGGTGCTTCTAGTGTCGTAGTGTGCACAAATGGTGCTGAGAAAATCAGATGTACTGTCCTGTTGGGCGTAACTGCCAATTGTAGGAAACGTCCTCCGTATATAATATTTAAGCGGAAGAGTCTATCAGAGGGAAGTTTCCAAGTGGTATTCATGTTCGAATACATGAGAATGGTCAGATGACAATAGATCTGGTCCAGGAATGCCTGAAAACCAGATGGGGTCGCCGTCGTGGAGCTCTACTGCAGCAGAAGGTTTCACTTGTGCTAGATACAAAGGTTATTTTTAAGGTCCGTTTTTCAATAAAAACAAAACTAGTAAAGATCTTGTCAGCAGCTTTTCTTTTTTTTTTTTTTTCTTTTTTTCACTCTTTACATTTAAGCTATTTTTTTTTGCATAGTTTCTTCCTTTGTTTAAACATTTGTCATAGTTTTTATTAATTTGTTTATGCTTATGTCATGGAACTCAGCTGCCTGTGAAGACAACCAATCTTCGACTGTTATTTTCACTTCTTCGTCAGTGTCAAACCGCTGATCAGTGAGAAACCCTTCAGGTGGTGGAACAAGTGGTAATCGCTTGATGCAAGGTCTGGTTTGTATGGTGGACGTTCCATTTGCTTCCATCGAAAGGTTCTGATTAACTCTTGAATTTGAGCAGCAGAATGAGGCTGTGCATTGTAATGCAGCAACAGAACTCCAGTTGACAGCATGCCACGTCACTTACTCTGTATCGTGTGCCGAAGGTTCCTCAAGGTCACGCAGTATACAACTGTATTTATTGTTGTTCCTTGTGAAATAAATTTGACTAACAGAATGCTACATCTATCCCAAAACACAGTTGCCATAATCTTGCATTTTGAAATTGTCTGTTTGCCTTTCACTTTGGTTGGAGAATTCATATGTCGCCATTCCATTCACTGCCGCTTTGTTTCTGGAGTCATGTGAGATACCCATGTCCCATCCCCTGTGACAGTGTGGTCCAGAAGTTCATCTCCTTCATTGTATTAGGTCAGAAATTTGAAAGACTTGGCCATTCCTCACCCCACCCCCCTTTTGTGTGTTCCTCAGAAAGCAGCCTGCGAACACAATTTTCTGAACTGCAAGTTTTCAGAAACCATCTCATATGATATAAGCTTCGTGTTGTCCGTATTGATGATTCTTTAATTCAATCTATAATTTAAAGGAGAGGATGTTCCACTTCAGCACTGACCTTGAAATTTGTGGAAATTGGTGAGCTGCCAGTCTTTATGAAATTTTGCATCAACTGCATGTACCAAAATGTCTGTGATTACGGAAGATCGGCCTACTCGCGGTTTATCATGAATGTTGTCTTATCCGTTCTTGAATGTCTTCCCCCTGTGGGTGGAGGTGGTGGAATAAAATGCACGGTAGCCCCTGCCTGTCATAAGAGGCGACTAAAAGGGGCCCTGGGGGCTCTCTGCTTGGGAGCGTAGGTTGGTGACAATGGGGCCCTTAAGCTGAGTCCTGGCATTGCTTCCACTTACTTGTGGAACATCTATCCTATTTGATCTCCCTTTGTCAATTTTTATTCTTTTCCGACTATGCTTCCACTTACTTGTGGAACATCTATCCTATTTGATCTCCCTTTGTCAATTTTTATTCTTTTCCGACTATGGCGCTGTTAGGTTCTGAGGGCTAGGGAGTCTTTCATTTTCACGCCCTTTGTGGCCCTTGTCTTTATTTGGCTGATGCCTTCATTTTTCTTTTTGACTAGTGTTATATAGAGGATGGTTTCTTAAAGCAATAATCACCATCATCACCTTGAATGATTTTACCTATTTATACACATTGCTGTCACACATTGCATCGGGGTTGTACACATCACTTGTTTGGCAGTGCATGTCCGCCACTGACATGTTCCTGGCTGTTAAGCACGAAACACAGTGCTTGGATTATATTTCTCATATAATACCATTTTTCATGTTAACAATCTCTCACTAACACAAAAGAGACATTCTAGAATGGATATAATTGTTTTTAAGAATCCATCTCAAGCACGTAGTCTTAAGGAAGCACTGTATAGAAGCTATTTTGAGGTTACTGGAAGATCAAAATTTGAAATAAATTCCATTTATGATAAAAGTGCTGAAATATTATTATTCATTTGAGTACAGAAGAATTATTGAAAAAAGAATGTCATAGTACTTTGGAAGTGATGTTTAATGTAATTATGCCAGTAAATATCAAACTGAATGCTGGGGTCATGTATGCCACAATAGCGCAGAGTATTACTGTGCTTTCATTGAGTACTTGTATAGTTGAGAAAGGGTTACACATATCAGCAGCAATAATGCAGCCTTGCTGAGCTCTTTGGGAAGACCTAGTGTGACATTTCAGCACCAATACTGTGACGTATTGTAATGAAAACGTGGGCTTTGCTCTCTGTCAGTTGTTTTGCATAGGTTATTGAGTTTTGACACTGATCTTGTCATTCGTCCTGTATGTCCCATCTGTTGATTTCTATGGTACTGATTCATTGTGATGGAATTCTACAACCCAGGAATGAAAGGAAGCTGGACTACTAACAAATTGCATGCTTTGTTGAAAAATAATTCTGAGGGTGAAAAAGATGCAGTTTCCATACCACTGTCTGGCTCGGTGGCTAAGTGGTTAGCGTGCTGGCCTTTAGTCACAGGGGTCCCAGGTTCGATTCCCGGCAGGGTCTGGAATTTTGACCATCATTGGTTAATTTCGCTGTCACAGGGGCTGGGTGTACGTATTGTCTTCATCATCATTTCAGCCTCATCACGACGCACAGGTCGCCTATGGGTGTTAATTCATAAGACCTGCACCTGGCGAGCCGAACATGTCCTATGTCCTTGGACACGCCTGGCATTAAAAGCCATACACCATTTCATTTTTTCCATACCACCTAATGTTGATGAAATAACAGATGATATTGTGGGGGAAGTGGACGCTGACATTGCAGGAACATTCAAGATTCATCACCATTCATGTACAATACCTTACTTCAGATTTATGCCCTGGTAGTGCTACAAAACACTCACTGAACGGTCCTATACACATTTTGTCATGGTCATTCTTCCTTCTATGACTGTGGCCTTAATTAAGGTACAGGTACAGCTCCAGAAGACTTCACAACATGGTCTATATCCTAGTCCTTAGTTCATATGATGTGTAAGAGGTGAAGCTAAACTAACCGTTTATTAAATAAGTCATTTTTCATTGTAGGGGTAGATGTAGGAGCACTGACGAGTTCTACTACTTAGGAAGGTTTTTTTTTTTTTTTTTTTTTTTTTTTTAAAGAAATAAAGCAATTGGGCAACCATCCACTATTCACACTAATGGTCGTTGTGATTATCATGGTGAGTTGGAAATAGAATCGTTTAAGGCTCTCATTAGCATGGGCATGATTTATTTATTTTTCCCAGACGAACAGCAGCAGTTAAGGCTTTCACGGCCGGCGTTATGAACAATATCTGTATTTTCTGGGCTTGTAGGCCATGGTCTAGGAGCATAAGATGGTCCTGACGTTTCACTGGAGACTGCATTCGGCATCGTTATGGGTTCCAAATTACTTCGATGGCTGCAAAGCTCTCAGTGGATTGGAGTGGTCCCACAATTTTTGTCAACCCCAGCACTTAAACAATGAGCTCAGCCACTAATGGGTACAACCATAAAGATATACAGCGACCACTCCAACCCAGATGTACAACAACAAGGGAGAAAGAAGATGAGTGGCTGGCAGCTAAAGCCTTTCTGCCGTACATTGGGAATATAACTGATAGAATAGGGAGGCTCTTGGAGTCCCATGGAGTGAAAACTATATAAATTATAGGCCAATGAAGAAAATCCAGTAATTGCTAAGGTCTTCTAAAGACAGTGGCCATCCTCTCTCCACAGAAGGTGTCTACAAGATTCCATGCAGCTGCGGCCAGGTGCACATAGAAACTACGAAACGTTGCATCATTACCCAACTGAAGGAGCACAACCGACACAGCTGGTGGTTACAAGCAGAAAGGTCAACATTTGCTGAACCCACTTTTCCCCCTGTGGGTGGGGGAGGTAGAATAACACCCATCGTAACCACTGCCTGTCATAAGAGGTGACTAAAAGGGGCCCCAGGTGCTCTCAACGTGGGAACATGGGTTGGTGACCATGGGGCCCTTAGCTGAGTCCCGGCATTGCTTCCACTTACTTGTGCCACATTCCTCACTTTTATCTACCCTATCCAACCTCCCTTGGTCAACTCTTGTTCTTTTCCAACCCCGACGCTATTAGAGCATTCGAGGGCCTATGGAGTCTTTCATTTTCACGCCCTTTGTGGCCTTTGTCTTTCTTTGGCTTATATCTTCATTTTTCTAAGTGTTGGATTCCTTCCATTTTTCTCTCCAATTAGTGTTATTTAGAGCATGGTTCCTTCTTAAAACAATAATCACCACCACCACGACGCTCAGTACAGCAACACTGTGAACTACTGTGTCCTATCACTTCTGGCTACAAAGGATGCCATTGAAATCCTGAAACACACGAGCAGCTTCAACCATAAGGAGGAATCTCAACAGGTCAACAAAGCCTAGAGGACAGTGGCTGCGACAGGCCAGAAAAAGCAACAGGTGATCAGTTGCCTGTCTCTACAAAGGCAGGTGTACCAATGCTGGGCTCCTCACTGCTTCAATCATTGATCATAGGACAGCCAATCAGCGGCTGTCCTGCCATAGCGTACGGCAGCCTGCACTATATATATTGAGGTGGAGTTGTGACACCACTCCATTAAACTGAGAACTTCGTAGCCATCAAAGTTATTTGGAACCCTTGAGGATATAACAAATTCCAACTTGTACTTTTGAGAAGTTCCATCTTTCCACCACTTTAAAATCTTGCAATTTTGTCTTAGATTAAAATAATATTAATTTGTTTTAAAATTAATCGGTACATGTTTTATTTTTCATAGAAAACATCTTCAGCCATGATCTTGATTGCCAGTTAAAATATTCACAAAAACACAGGTTACATCTTGGGTGACAGTAAACAAATGCACAAAAACACAGGTTACATAAGTAAAACATAATTACCGGTAACCACTCATAGTAAAACAACTTGTCCTTGACAAGATAAAAGGTCTAAATGTCTAGAGAGTCTGGTTTTATCTTCATTGTCACTATTTGACATCTCTCGATGTAAAAGATATGTTACTCATAAATTACCACTTGAAAAATTATCCCAGCATGAAGGAATCTTAAAGTTTCTTGATGAATAAATGAAACAGCAGTGTAAAACTATGCAATTTTTTGTAATATTCAACACCTGATGTGAATGGATAGGGGGAATTTTCTTGTCAGATGAAATGGACTGATTGTGTTCGAGATGGAAGGCAACTCCATATGATGATGTGTTCAAATCTGGAAAGGAGACAAAATTTTGAAGCTCGATAACAAAAGTGATCTGGCTGTCGTGTTTAACGAGACCTTAAGCTTACTCACCACCTGACACCCCAGAGGGCTGACTCTCACCAGGCCTCCTACTGCACTCCGAGCTGCTTTTCTCCTAGTGTTGTATCTGTATGTGCTCTCAAGGTCTGTGTGCTTGCAGTCTTCGGTGTAACATGTTGGATCATCATATGCTCCTAGGCCATGGCTTACAAGCTGGGAGAAGACAGGCATTGTTCAAGGAACAGCAAGTTCTGGAAACCCAAGTTCACTTTTCTTCACAGATATTTCCAGAATTTGTCAAAAAGTGCAGCTTTTCTAAAATCGTACAAAGTAAGTTGTATCATTCTTTGAAGGGTTGGATTTCTTCCTTTATCTCTGGAGGATGTTTTCTTTTTTAGTTGAACCCTTAAAACTCTACATGCCACCAATATATTCAGAAGTGTTCTCTTTTCGTTTACAGCTCAGGCCTCGAAGATGATAGCAATTCTGGAGCCACATCTCCTGTGCCATCTCCACTACAAAGATTCACCATGGGGTCATCACAATGGATGGATCCGAACACTTTGCTGGAAAGGGCTCGTCACTTGGAGGTGAATGGCAGACACGAGAAGGAACAGAATTTGGAAGCTATAAATTACAGTACACACTCAAAGAGGTATCGTGTGCAGGAGCAGTATGAAGATGATGTGGAATCGAAGAGAAGGCTACAGAGTACTCAACATGATAGTGGTTGGTTGTTTTGCATTACATAATAACCTCACCAAACAAAAAACTAGTCACACGTGGAGAAATCATTACAAGCATCATTTAATACCGTGTAACTCCACCCCTGGACTTGATAACCACCTGGATTTGGTTAGGAAGTGAGTCCACAAGGATGTGCAGGTACGTCACATCCAAGTTAAGCCTCTCGCTGAGGATTTGCATCGTGCAGTTCCACCAAATTGTGGGGATGCTGATGTTGGCATTTTATCTGCTGTTCCAACATATCCCACAGATTTTCTATGGGGTTCAAGTCAGGTGATTTTTCAGGTCCATCGAAATGCAGTAGGGTGGGGAAGTGTTCATAAACATCAAGGGTTATGAACTTCATGTTATTGGTCCGTGTTGAACTGAGATTACATATAAATTATAAACAGAAGAGTTTTCCAGCTATTCAACTTTGTATTGAATAGGTGGAAAACTCTTCTGTTTATAATATATACGTAAGTGTTCATAAAACCAGTCAAACATACGTCCAGCCTGATGAACTTTTGCTGTTGTCATCTTGAAAAATTGGGGTATCAATAGCATACTCATCATGCAGATGTTGACTGAAAGGCAAAACCTGAGCATCCAGAATGTTTAAATAAACATGCTGGTAATATGTTAGTGGTCATCTCAGTGAGCGTGCCAAATCCATGATACGAAAAACACCCACAAAACATCACAGACCCACCTCCGGCTTGAACTTGACCTTGCACACATCCAGGATGAAATGCTTCATGTGGTCTTTGGAGCACTCAACGACGTGCATCATTGGATACAGGCAAAAATATGATTCGTCAGACCACATTACATTCCATCAGTCAGCTACTGTCCATGTTTGATGATTTCTAGCCCATTGAATATGCACAGCTTTATATGCCTGTGTGAGCAATGGTGGTGGTGGTGATTATTGTTTTAAGAGGAAGTACAACTAGGCAACCATCCTCTATATAACACTAATCAGAGGGAAAATTGGAAGGGGACCGACACTTCGAAAAATGAAGGTATCGGCCAAAGGAAGACAAGGGCCACGAAGGGCATGAAAATGAAAGACTCCCTAGCCCTCGCAAACCTAATAGCGTCGGGGTCGGAAAAGAACAAGAGTTGACCAAGAGAGGTCGGATAGGATAGACGAAAGTGAGGAGCCTGGCACAAGTAAGTGGAAAGAATGCCAGGACTCAGCTAAGAGCCCCGTGGTCGCCAACCCACGCTCCAAAGTTCAGAGCCCCTGAGGCCCCTTTTAGTCGCCTCTTACAACAGGCAGGGGATACCGTGGGTGTTATTCTACCGCCCCCACCCACAGGGGGTGTGAGCAATGGCCTGTTGCGAGGTGACTGCATTGCATGTAGTTCCCACCGCAATGTTCTCTCGCTAACAAATTGCGATGGGGCTACAGACTGCAGCAATTCTTGTCAGGTTTGGAAGCGATTTTGATTCACAAGCCGTAAAATGTGTATTGGGTCCCTCTCAGTCAGGATTTTTTCTCAACCACAATTCTGTCATTGTGTTTCGTGGCCACGTGTATTACACCACTGCTTGTAGACACGTTGAATAGTTTGCTGTGAAACACCAGAAAATCCAGCAACTTTATACACTGTATGGCCATGGGCACAGCCAAATATGATTGCCCCTTTTTGCCGTTCTTTGCATCCTTACATCTACCCGTGTTGCAAGCAATCACATTCGTGATTTGTATCGATGTCTAAAGTATATGATAAATTAAAAATAAATATATATAGTATCTACCTGTATTGGCATACACTGTCCGCTTGAAACATTCATGTCTCACTAATCACTACTGTTTTATGCTCACATAGAGGCAGTGTGCGTGTGTTTGAGCACGGGACTCGTTCACTGCGCCATCTGTACAGGCTTAACAATTCATCTGTGTCTGTGCACTAGAGTGACTAATTTTTTGTCCGGTGAGCTTATTGAAGTTTAATTGTAGTGGTAGGAAGTAATTTACAGTATTGGTGAAGAGAATAGGGTAAAACTTATGGAAAAGCAGCATCGCTGCAGGCTTCCGCACAGAGGAGTTAGATTTAGTTTAAGTTTCTTTATATTAATTTCTCACCATTGGTTTGTTTATAGCATATATGCCAAGTTTGCTTAGGATTGTTTATTATGTCGCAGTTGGTTGTATCATCTATCTTTGTTGAATTCTGGGAGTGATGCAGACAATAGTAATTAGCTATTGACACAAGTGGTACGGAGATGTCTCACAATTTATGATGTTTACGTATAAAAGTAAACATAGGCATTTCTTCTTTTTTTTTTTTTTTTGCTAGTTGCTTTTCGTCGCACCGACACGGATAGGTCTTATGGCGACGATGGGACAGGAAATGGCTAGGAGTGGGAAGAAAGCGGCCGTGGCCTTAATTAAGGTACAGCCCCAGCATTTGCCTGGTGTGAAAATGGGAAACCACGGAAAACCATTTTCAGGGCTGCCGATAGTGGGGTTCGAACCTACTATCTCCCGAATACTGGATACTGGCCGCACTTAAGCGACTGCAGCTATCGAGCTTGGTAGGCATTTCTAGGCCAGCTTCTATACTGTGCCAGAAGTTATGTCAATCAGAAGCCAACATTAGTTAAGTAGAAAGAGGAGTATTGCTTGATAACGTGCGTTGTTTACTAATCTTGCAAAAATAAAGGGATTCAGAGAATGTGATGATGACTACTGAACTGCAACCAGTGGGTCCTGTACTGGTAGAATGATCCACACCTCACCAGCCTAGAGAAGTTACATGTGCTGCGCTCCATCCTTCTTTTAGAATGAGAGTAATACAAAGATTATGGTGATAGGTGCAAGATGGAATTAGGTAAATATCAAGATAAGTGCAAGAAGCATGGAGAAAGTGTCATCTTGTGCCTGTCTTGGAAGCATCATAACAGATGATATGAAATGCGGTAGAAAGGTAAGGATTCGAATTGTCATAGCTAACGAGGCCTGTGGACAATTGGACATGGGGCTAACGAACAGTAACGGTGATTGGGAATTGGAAGTGGGGAGGCAAAAAATGTACAGACAACAAAAAGTACACGGGTTTATGTGATATAGCTGGTGGGCGGGATGTGTGTATGTACATCAAAACTGAAAAAAACTGTAGGCCTACGTTTTTTTATGCGCTCTGAGCAAATTTCTACAGTCCACAGAGAGGTAAGAGCTGACAATTTATCAACTTAACTGCGGTAATAATAGTTTTTTGAGATTTTGATTCAATACTATAGAAGTGCGACGTGAATATACAATTAAAAAACAGTTAGTATTTGACTAAAGACTAAAAAACTGCCAGAAGAATGTCCATGACCTTGGCAAAAAGAAGAGAACCTGCTATCCTTCCTCACAGCACATGCAAAGTCTCCACTACTTGCTGTGTCACTATGCAAATAGGTTGGCTGCGACAAACAGCATTTTGTGTGTATTTCTGCTAATTACTTTGTTAATAATAATTAAAGAAAATTAAGGAAATAATTAGGTGATAAGGCAACAGGGCTTGTACAAATGACTTTTATTTATAATTCCTAGTTTTAGCTGGCTACAATGTAATAAAAAAATGTCATGTTTTCTCCAGAAAGTGGGGGGCAACTGCCCCTTCCCCCTCACCGCCCCCCTAGTCGCCCTTACTGCTAATGAAGAGGTTTTGTTTTTCTTTCCTTAATAAAAGCCTTTATTTACTCACCTAATCAATACACAATTTTTCATTGAATATTTCTTACCTATGTGATGGCCATCCTCAGTTATTCACAACAAGACATTGTTAGTTAAGGACATAGTAACATTCCAAATATTTTAATAAAACAAGTCAAATGGGGGTTAAATCCCAAGAAGCTGGGACCATTGATGATTGGAAAAACACATAGTATTTGCACATTCAAAATGTTCATTACAGTCTGTATGTAATACTTAACACTTGATGAGATAAAATGACAGTCTAATGGAGTTGGATCCCAATAAGTTATATAAACAGTTGTTAAAAAGTATTCTGTGTAGTCTGTATCCAAAAATTTAACACTTAGGGCCGGTTCACCCATCTGCTGGAAAACTGGCTGGCAGCTGTGCGGGAGGTAAACTACCTGGGGGTGTAAATCAACTGGTACTTTGGCTTGCATGCAACCACCTCTGTGCAAGCTCTAGGTAGCTACCCGGAGCTAGACACCAATATATGGGGTTGGCTAGAATGATTTTCAGCGACTTCTCACTTTCGAGTGAGGTGCTATCTGTCGTAAGATCTATGAAGCTCATTTCGATTGTCTTATTTTCCTGTGCTTGCATCTGCTGATTATCACCAAAAAGCTTAATAAGGGGAGTCATGAGTTATGGACAACGATTTATATCAAGCTTTCTTGATATTAATCAATGAGCTTCAATATCAATACCTAATTGGGATTAAAATCTCGAGTTTACATTTTCTTATGACAGTTGTAACCTGTCATTTAAGGCAGCATTTTGAAAAGTATTCTCGTAGTAGATTGGTCAAGTCGCTCGGTAATAAAAGGTACGCAGGTTCTCTTCATTTTTCTAATTTACATTTTAAAATGTATTTTTGTTTCGTGCTGTTGTCTTAACTCTCTTTTATGCGCCTCCGTATATGTATATATACACACACATCTTCCTTATGGACTTTGAGCATTCTAATTGCAGGCTTCTGTGAATTGGTGAACTATCTCCACAATCCCCTATTTGCAACTAGCTCTGTCACCTCAATTGAAGATAAAGTTGGAAGATATTGTAAATGTAAAGAACTAATCGGGGTAAATATCCATTCATAGGGAGAGGAATTCAGGAATGAAATACTGTAGTTTCCAATTTCTTTGAAATCATTTACGAGAAGACTAGGTAAAAAACTGATAGGGAATCTGCTACCTGGGCATCAGTCCTGTAAGCTATATGCTTTACTAATATAATGAAGATTGGAATTAATCATAACTCTATAAGTCTAGTTGTGCCGCTGGCACAGGGGGCGTGTGGTGTGCAGACATAACACCTGCGCATCAATGCTCCGCTATCCCAGTGTATTTTCCTTGAAATGTTTAATCACAATATTATGTCTAGTATGAAAATGCTTTATATGTGTGTGCTACTTATAGACTATAAGCTACCGGGTGTCACCGTCCACAACAGACGAAGGACCGGTCGTCCCGCCACCCTCGGATGACCGTGACCGGCGACATCTGAGACGGATTGTCAGTAGTGACAGATGGGCAACCATGCAACAAATCACGGCTCAATTCAACACGGGCCATGCTAGACACGTCTCCCAGTAGACAATCTGTAGGAACATGGGTTCTATGGGGTATGGGAGCCAGTGCCGCACATGAGTGCCACTGTTAACCCAACGTCATCGGGCACAACGACACGCATTTGTCGCCAGTCACCGGGGATGGACACTGGAACAATGGCGTAACATGATATGGTCGGACGAATCACGATTTCAACTGCACCGTGCTGATGGGAGGCACCGTGTATGGTGCAGACCACATGAAGCGATGGATCCTGCCTGCTTCAAAGGTGTGGTCCAGGGCGCTGGTGTCTCTGTTATGGTCTAGGGTACATTTTCCTGGTATTAAATGGGCCCCCTAGTTGTTCTGGAAGAGACTTTGAATGGTACGTGGTATGTTGAGCTGCTCGGAGACCATCTCCACCCATTTTTGGCCTTCCAGCGCCCAGACGGTTCTGCGGTGTTTCAAGATGATAACGCGCCGCCACATCACTCCCACATCGCCCGGGAATGGTTCCAGGAACATGCAGCGGAGGTCCAACGACTGCCATGGCCACCCAGGAGCCCCGATATGAACCCTATCGAGCATATCTGAAATGTCCTCGGACGCAGGCTCCGTGCCATGGATCCTGCACCCACGAACAGACCAGCATTGGCGGCCGCTCTGTATACGATTTGGTGTCAGCTGAGTCCAGAGGACTACCAGGGACTTGTCGACTCACTTCCATGGCGTCTCACTGCAGTTTGCAGGGCCAGAGGAGGCCCCACACGCTATTAGGTGACTATCACATGACATTTGCTAAGTCAGTGTATATTATTAACAAAAGAACATATGAAAAGAGGCATACAGACGAATACAACACTAATAATGAAATTTAAAAATATTTGTATAATGAAGACTCGAACCAGCATACCTCATATTACGAAGTGAGCGTGTTAGCCAATATGCTACGAGAACACTTGAGCCAATTTAGGTACATACACTAACTTATACGTAGTGTCTGAAAAATTAAAATTAGAAAATTTAAGCCCATTTGAGATGATTTCCAAATAGTTTTTTTTTTAATGTCCTTGTAGAGTTTCCATGCATATAGAATGTGTCCCCAACGCTGTCCATGCGAGAGGCTGATGTGACCGTTTGCAACTCAAGGGAAGCATTAACGTTCAAAATCCTGCAATACAATATCGATCACTGTTATGGTATCATGCTTTTATTAATATACTAAGTTAATTTAAGCTGTATGGCACCAGAAATACGGCTAATAATGTTCAGCTCTCAAAACTTGCCCGGTCTTATCGGGACCTTGAAGCAGCAGATAAATTACACGCCAGGTAAGTATGATTTATGCTACCGATAGCGTTATCTGGGAGTGGTCGAACGGAAGTATCCATTTACGTGGAGGGCTAGTTACGTGATTTATGCTACCGATAGCGCTATCTGGGAGTGGTCGAACGGAAGTATCCATTTACGTGGAGGGCTAGTTATGCGCTACTTTACCCGTAGGTGGTAGAACCGGCCCTTAATCAGATAAAAGGTGACATTAATACCATTGTCTGTTGGTACTCTAAAAAGAATGAGTTGCGAGTACATGCATATTAGGAACTACACTGCTTTTTAAAAAATACATTTTTCATGAACGTTAAAATATTTTTGTTAAAATGTTATTTGCTTTACATCCCAATTACTACTTTTACGGTTTTTGGAGTTTTTGTTAAAATATCACAACGTTGAACTTTAATAGGTTACTATTCTGATTGTTGAAACACATGAAAACATGTCTGTTTTATACCTTATCTCTCTGAATCCAAGGTGACCCAGAATGAAAGATGGCCCCCATTTTTCCTTCAAAAAGGTTTAATCAGGCTTAAAAAGTGCTTTGTGAAATTATAATTTTATTTATTACAAATTTCAAATTAAATTTCAGAAATAAACACACACAAGTATTACGTAAATCCTACCTACTACCACACACTAATGTATACAGTCGTGAAGCTCTAATAAGAGGAAGGTTCATCCACTTGACAGCTGGAGCGACACTAGCACCTCTAGCGGCGAGGTAGAGGCAACTTGCTAGCAGACAACAGGGAACGAATTACCACCACAGTCTAAAATGGTCATAACTTCTGAACCATTCATGCAAATAATGTCCGGACAAGGTTATTGTAATCCTTATGAAATAGTGGAGGAGGTCAAACAATTTATTTTGATGAGGAGTTCGAGGATAATATTGAAATATTTATTTAATCCTAAGGAGTTATGTTTTTTCACCGCGGACTATAACATAAAATCGCTTCTAGAGGCCAACCAGTTCGAAATAGGTATATACCATTGTGGACTTTTTTGTAGAGGTTTTTATGCTCTACAATTTGTACCCTTACACTTGGGGTCTATCTTTGACGGTTCAGGCAGCGTAAGCCAAGAAAGCAAGTGACCCACCATGGTAGAGCGCTGGCCTTCTTAGACCAATTTGGCAGGTTCGATGTCGGTTGGTCGGTCACTTGCTTTCTTGGCTTACGCTGCCTGAACCGTCAACGATAGACCCCCAAGTGTAAGCGTATGAATTGTAGAGCATAGAAACCTCTACAGAAAAGTCCATGATGGTAGGCTATATACTTATTTCAAACCGGTTGCCCTCTAAAAGCGATTTTATGTTATAGTCCGTGGTAAAGAAAAATAACTATTAAATAAATATTTCGATATTATCCTCGAACTCCTCATCGAAATAAATTGTTTGACCTCCTCCACTATTTCATAAGGATTACAATAACCTTGTCAGTACATTATTTGCATGAATGGTTCAGAAGTTATGACCATTTTAGATTGTAGTGGTAATTCGTTCCCTGTTGTCTGCTAGCAAGTTGCTTCTACCTCGCCGCTTGGAGCGCTGTAGTCGCCTCGGACGAAAAATATCATCAGAGCTTAGCGACTGTTTTATTAGGCTGTGCTACTACTCTAATTATTTCCATTAGAGGTATTTGATACTGCCTTTGAAAGTTCAGGGAATTCCTATTCGCGAGACGGCATTCGTATCGCATCTTGCGTTATGGCCATTCCGACCTTGTGTTTATTGTGCACATACTTCACAGTTTCATGTTCCTTGTTGCTGGCCACCGGATGCCTTTCTTGTACAGTACACATTTTTAAACCACCTCTGTCTTTACGCCAACGCTGAACATTGGCTTTAGTTATGCCTATTTTCCTGCGGCTGCACAATTATTTTTTATTTCCGCATGTTTAAAACCATTAATTTAAAATTGGCATCATACTATCAAAGATAATTCGTTGAAAATTTGTCACAATACTTCTTCCACGTGTTTTTACAATATGACGATCCATCACGAAAGTATTCCTGTTGTCTATCAAACTCTTACTAAATGTCAGCCTGCTGCCACAAGATGCATGTCTCGCTTGCCGGCTATGGCCGGCTTCAGCGGCTAGCGATGTACAGTATAATAAAGGCACATACCTCACAATTCCATTTTCGACTCCTGTAAAGCGTCCTTGTTGCGGGCCACTGAATGCATTTGTTGTATAGTATGCATTTTTTTAAAGCTAATTTTGGCTCTATGCTAACGCCGAACATTGGCTTTAGTTATGCCATATTTTCTTGCGGCTGCGTAATTATTCTTCATTTCCGCGTGTTTAATAACCATTAGTGCTGATGACCTTTGATTTTAAACAACAAGCATATTAACCATTAACTTAAAATTGGCATCGTATTATCTACGAGAACCAGTTGAAAATTTGCCGGCAATACCTGTTCCACATGTCTCTACAATACGCCGATCTATCACGAAAATATTTCTGCTGTCTATAAAACAGTTACTTTTACTGAGCGTCAGGTACAGTAGACACGTCATAACTCCGTCACTGAGTAACCTTGACCTTTCTAAGAATATAAGGGTTGCATCCTTGCTGTTCCAATTCGAATTACATTTCCTGTGCTGCTGGGGCTCGGAAATTCGGTACATTATGGTCGACCTTGTAATTAGCTCAAGAGAGTACCATAGGCATAATATTTTGATACCATTCTGCGGATTTGAGAAACGTTTTTGTAGAGGCTAGTAGAATGTCATTCTCTCTTCACTATTTTCCGAGAACCAGTGATGTTAGACAGAAGCACTGTATAAGTGACTGCCGGGGTCGAGTTTTGTGCGCGGAGGTTACTGTGGTAGCTGCCAATGGTGTTCATTACAGTTATATCATGAATGCAAGGATGGCCCATGATTTTTCACATGAAATTCTGAGGGGAAAAAAAGGTCTTGTATTCGGAGAAATACAGTATAGGCTATGCTTGAAGAGGTGGATCGATCTTCTGTTATATTGGTTGAGGGATATCCTGATGTTTAAGAAAATTAAATCGCATCTGTCCGTAAAGGTGATAGTGGGGGATATCTACAAGAACGAGAAAAGAAAAGAAAGACTTTAGATGGATCATAATAAATTTGTTATGAGGTCCAAAATAGAAAAACTTGAAAAGAAGCTTACCCTCAAGGTTCCAGTGGTGCATGTTATGTAGCTGTTAGTATTGTGACAGTAGCAGTTGGCTATGGCATGGCAGAGAAGAGAATAGTGGTGAGGGGATAGGTGGGGAGGAGAAGAAGAGAGAGGGAGAGGAGGGGAACTGTTTGGAGGTTTATTCATGTGACGTGTGTTAAATTTTCTATCATAACATTTTAATACAGTAGGAATGATTGACTCTACAAGAACATTAGTGTTCTCAGAAATTTCGTTGATATTCAAAGCAGAATGAGTAAACTGATCAAGGAAGATACAATACTCTTCTAAGATGTTGAGAAGAGGACCTTTTTGACTAAAATAAAGAATATCTAAATCCTGTTGAGTGTTAGAGAAATGGTGATTTAATTCCTTTATGTGAAACCTCATAACAGAGAATCTGTTATGCCTGATAGCATTCATATGTTCCAGGTATCGTATATTGAAGCTTTGTTTGGAGTGTGATGCTGTATGGACCCATAAGGAAAGTGGAAGGATTTGAGATATGGTTATGGAGGAGAATGGAAGGATATCTTGGGTGCAAAGGCTATGGAGTGTGGAGGCATTGAAGAGAGTTGGAGAAAAGATGTAGCTATCCAAACAAGAAGAATTAGCTGGGCACTGGCTGCTGATGGATGTCCTAGATGGAACAGTGAATAGAAGGTGAAGGTTCCAGCTGGTGGACAGTGTCAGGATAGGAAGAGGGTGGCAGAAGACAGGATTGCAGTGTGAAGATCTGCCTGAGAGCAGAGGCACTAAATGTACATATCTCCAACATTTCTCCACCAAGTCAAACTTGTGACCTCCTTGGCACAACATTAGCTTTACAATGTCGAGGGAGTTTGCCTTTGGATATCTTCATGTTCACAGCCCTCCTCTCTCTCTATGCATATAGTGTATAGTGGATCTATAGCTGCTCCCAATCTTGATATTAGTTACTTAGGAATAAGTTTATCATAAGAGGTAGTTAAAAGATTGACTTGGGGCTCTAAACTAGGGAGCATGGGCTGGCGACCACGAGGCCATTTGCTGGGTGCTGGCATTTCTTCCGCTTACTTGTGCCGGGCTCCTCACTTTCATCAATCTTATGCAACCCCCCTTGGTCAACTCTTGTTTTTTTCTGACCCCGACAGTATTGGGTATCGAGGCCTAGGGAGTCTTTCATTTTCATGCCTTTCGTGGCCCTTGTCTTTCTTTGGCCAATCCCTTCATTTTTCGAAGTGTCAGATCCTTTCCATTTTCTCTCTAAGTGTTAATAGAGGATGATTGCCCAATTATACTTCCTCTTGAAACAGTAATAGCCTTCATCACCGTGACATGAAGTGTCTGGTCATGTCTGACCCATATAGGCAACAGGGTGCTTCTGGGTTCGTATGGGCACAAAGCATTCCTGTGACTTCTCTGCGTTGAAGGTGAAGCGCACTGACAAGGAGTCACCAAGCCAAGATAACTGAATTTAGTAACCTTGTTCCTTATGAACCAGTGATGAGGATGACTTAGGATAAACATGCAGTAGAAACATTTAAAAAAAATAATAATAATACTACCTCACAGTTTGCTTGCTGTTGAATTTTGTAGTGGTTCACTTCCATAGTTTGTGTAAACAGACAAAATGACCATAATGAAGTTAACCTCCAGCAGCTGTTACCTGCTTACTCACTCAGTGCTGTTTTTGCTTATACATAAAACAAACGTTCACACAGATTGTGCTTGATGGATGGGAGAGGACAAGGCATACGTTTTGTTGTTTAGACTCTTCATCCCTGCAACATTCTTACTCGAACAGTTCAATATCAACAGACATGGTATGGCGCCAAAGCAAGTGATCCCTAGCAAGTTTGTTCCAGGTTTGAGTGTTTATATTTGTCATCTTCAGGTTTTGTTTAAGCTGATCTTTATAAAGCTTCAAAGGCACACAATGGTATATTGTGCCCAAGCAAAGTTCACCATACAGGAAGCCTGATGTTGGTCATATGGTAGACAGTCCAGACATAGAGGCTTCTATGTTATTCATGCTCGCTTTCTCAACAACTATGTGATTGGTGATGTGTTCCTCCCATTGTATTTAAGATGGAAGAAAGTTTCTGTTTATTATTATTAATGACAGTGTGTATAATGATTGGAACACAGTAAAATATTTCTACATGATAGCATATATACTTCTTCCCATACAGCTTGCATACACAACTTGTGTCTGGGGCATTTTTCTGTGGCACGCCTTGCAGTGAAATCCATGGACCGCAAAATGTGTCGTGATATGTCACAGTTCATAGTCATACCGAGCTCGATAGCTGCAGTCGTTTAAGTGCGGCCAGTATCCAGTAATAGGGAAATAGTGGGTTCAAGCCCCACTGTTGACAGCCCTGAAGACGTTTTTCCGTTGTTTCCCATTTTCACGCCAGGTAGGCCTAAATGCTGGGGCTGTATCTTAATTAAGGCCACTTCCTTACCACTCCTAGGCCTATCTCATCGTCGCCATAAGACCTATCTGTGTCGGTGTGACGTAAAGCAGCTAGCAAAAAAAAAAAAAAAAAAAAAAGAGGTAGTCCCAGATAATATCTATGGCACATGTCATGATGTGGCCATCTCTATAGACAGCTCACAAGGACTTTTGATTTCATTCATAGCTATAATCGCTGCAGCTGCTCTGCTTGGTGGAAACTTTTCCATTTCTTTGTAAGGTCCTGCCGAGGTACTTATAAGAGTTGACCTAACAAGTTCTCTATTCTTCTACGTAATATATGCTGCTGTTTTATCAATCAGTCATTACTGATCTGCATTTAGGGCAGTCACCCAATGGCAGATTCCCTATCTGGTGTTTTCCTAGCTTTTTCTTAAATGATTGCAAAGAAATTGGAAATTTATTGAACATCTCCCTTGGTAAGTTATTCCAATCCCTAACTCCCTTTCCTACAAATGAATATTTGCCCCAATTTATCCTCTTGAATTTCAACTTTATTTTCATATTGTGATATTTCCTACTTTTAAAAACACCACTCAAACTTGTTCGTCTACTAATGTTATTCCACGCCATCTCTCCACCGACAGCTCAGAATATACTCCTATTAATATAGATGTTGATTCCCTTAGGGAACCTGAAATATTTGTCCTGAATGAGTAAATTTATGATACCAATATAAATGGTCCGGTATTGGACATTATAAATTTTCCAGCTAACTCATTCCTGGTTGCCAGCATTTCGCCCCAGTGTGCTAAGTTGGGATATTTACCAACTGATGAGCCCAACTTAGCAAATTGGGGTGAAACGCTGGTAACCAGGAATGAGTTAGCTGGAAAATTTATAATGTCCAATAACGAACAATTTCTATTGGTATTACATACCCCTTAGTCGAGCAGCTTGTCTCCTTTCATCCAAGTCTTCCCAGCCCAAACTTTGCAACATTTTTGTAACAACTCTTTTGTCGGACATCACCCAGAACAAATTGAGCTGCTTTTCTTTGGATTTTTTTTCCATTTCTTGGATCAAGTACAGTAATCTTGGTGAGGGTCCCATACATTGGAACCATACTCTAGTTGGGGGTCTTACCAAAGACTTATTGCCCTCTCCTTTACATCTATATATTGCGCCGTTCCCGCGTCCAGGCATGGACGCAAGAGATCCTGACTAGCTCTAAATTCAATTGGTTCAATGACTAAGTTTTATGGGTATGGGTTCCGTAAGTGAAAAACGTCCAGGTCGGTTAATGGTAGATTCTAACTGACGTTGAAAGACGTCTCTTACCCGTTACTAGTTAGATACCATACTCTCATTAGCTCTTAGAGAAGTTGTCGTCAACTGAAGATACCACTATCTTATAACTAATACTTATTCTAGGAACACATAGAAAGAGTGCTGAGGTTATACTATCTCACATTTATTTAAATATTAAGTTAGACATTATAAGAAAAATCATCTTAAATTCGACCAATGAAAACTTCTTGAAGTGAGTAATTCATTGTTATTCCTACAGTCTGTATTCTTCACCAACATCTCAGAAAAATCATATCCTCCGAACTCATCGTAAATAAACGCATTCTAGGATTCTACCATTTCATTTCATGAGTCCATTGATCTCTCAAAATTATAGAATATTAGAAGAAATATTACATAACATTTGGGAATTATAAAGAAACATATGGTTTCATTCGTAGGCAATTCACTTACGAAGTTGGGCGATAATGAATTAAACTAATATGAATGAAATTAATTATATTTACATGTGCCGTACTGGCAAGAAAATAAACATTAAAATCAAGAATATTAAGAGTGTTGGATGCATCCTTTAAGAAGGAAAAAAAAAAAAATTTGTATCAATTACTATTTACAATATCTCAGACTAAACTTTCTTGAGAAATAAAGAACGCTTATGGAATCATCGAGTTGGTGTTCGGATAAGAATTGGAGTTCAAATTGTCCGAATATCAGTTATTCTTCGAATAAATATGAAATTCAGTTTGTTACTACCTATTCCTTACTCATAGGACTGAGACATATTTCAATTGACACTAACTGTCTGTCTCGATGCAGGTGTAAAATTCTCAATAAAAACTATCTCAAAACTTCTCCTGATTTTGAATTGACAAGTACACTCACGTATGTTTCACTGTTTAAATATTCACATTCGCATGCTCAATTGCCTCTTAGTTACTCATATTTCCCTGTGTCACTCACCATAAGCTAAGCTACGTCCAGTGTAAGTCGTAATCACCCTCCAAGTAACGTTATCATAAGATTTAACTTATAAACTTAAGGTAATGTGACCTTAATTTTAGTGATAAGTATTAGTCTACGTGCGTATTTGGTTGTAAGAAACGTCATCATACATACCCTATGAAATTATCATCACACCTACTACTAACGGAATATCTACTTGGTCAGAAGACACTATCTGCGACTAAAAATAATCCTTTTTGAATAGCTATGTCACCAGTGATTAGTCTAGTAGGTTGAATATTGTTCAGAATAATGTTATACACAGTGAGAGTTTTCAAAATCATCCGAAATAATTCAGTGAAGGCTTAAATATTATCATGACTACATGTATGACTCTCTAGACAATCCTAACATGGATAAACCATTGCTCTATCAATCTCAAGATCGTATCCTAAGCTATGTGAAAATGCATAGGATTAAGAATTATCATATGGAATTGGCAAGAATTCACTGACACTCTCAGAAACATCATTTGAAAATCACATCGTCTCACTTAGAACAACTATGACTATCTCTCTCGAAGAAAATAATAAATATGACCATCATAAATCACTATCATCCTTATACCATATCTATAACGCGTCAATTATTACTCACATTTCACGTATAATAAATCTCTCTCTTCATCATACGCAAATCACTTCATTAAACTGCACGTCAACGTGCCGTGACATTCTTAAAATGCCCTCTTTACTTCCTATCGTCATAGTGCCAAATTTAACATCATAACTCTGAGTAATCTACTGCCTTATTCCTTCATAAACACTTCCTATATACGATCTCGCACCGAGTGACTTTGATTAAAATAGTATACACTGGTGTTAATGTCAACTTCACACTTTACTCTTCCCTGATAATAATAATAACACTAACTATTTACTCTCACATATGACTGGAAACATTACGATTGGAATATCACTTGGTGACCACGCCTACTAATGAAATTGACATTTCATATAGATGAATACCTACTTTCAATAATCTCATCTAGACGTTTATCTACGCACTGTCTTCGCACAAATACACATATCAACATATAATTATAAAAGGTAATATTCTCTTACTTACGAAAACGACTCAGATAATGGACTTAGCTTTGCTCAAGGTGGTCTCGATGTCTTCTCATCTCCGGTCATCTGAGATTAGGATCTCGTCATATGGTTCCTCCACAAGTGATCGGGTTCATCGTAGCTCTCCACAATTGATTACTGGTCATCTGGGATTATCAACATCGTATCGCCTCATCAGGATCCAAATAGCGTTGCCTTGCTTCTTTACAGGCTCATAGTGGAATCTCGTACGTATGTAACAGAATAATAACAAAATATGTGATTCATTGCTGTCATTCTTCAACTAATATATCTCTTGTGAAGCTCAGATTGTATGGATTTTGCTATGGTACAGTTAGCCCAATATGCTAGCTCCAAATCGACTAGGATAATTATTAAGTATTTATTCCAATTTGAAAAGGAACTTCTTTCCTCTATATTTTTATTGGTGCGAACACACTCAACAGCTGATCAGTACGTATCTTTTACTATTAAGCGGTATCGGGCAAATTTATTTAAGCTCTGCGCCACTTCGTGACGTAGCTCTATTGTAATCTGGTTTATTTCCTTTTATAGTATTTTATCTTAAATCTTGATAACAAGTGTTGGGCGTGTAACCGCGAATTATATTTCCTTCCAAATTACGGTATTTACTCCAGATGAATAATCTCTTTCAGTCTAATCCTACGTCTTCTTACTGCTTCAAGGTCTGATTATATAGTGAGTGATGAGCAAATTTTTTTCTTAAATAATAGGTTTAAATAATGTCCATTTGTCATTCTTTTCCTGCGCCTTCTATACATGGTTCTTTCCATAACTGACTGATGAAAATAATCATTTTGGGCCCGTATTGACATTAAATGCATTTATTTTAACATTTTGATCGCAGAGACCCATGTTTGTTCCTACCAGCTCGTATAAAGAACTGTGAAACGGCACAATATGTGTATAAGCAAGTCGGTCTGGATCTATATATAAAGGTATAAGAATGAAAATAGACGTGAATTAATGAGGCACTTCCCGAAATCTCAGAAATTTGAAATTTGGTACCGGAGAAGCTGATGACCTAGAAAAATCGAAAAATCTCAAAATTCCCCGAATGGGGCACACTGGGGAGATTCAAATTTTGGGCTCAGCGTAAGATCGCAGTCGTATAATTTATCCAAGGTGACAGCCTATAGGTTTCGTGGGCTTACAAAATTTGTGAAGTTCCTAATTTTTATCCCCCTTCTCCCCAAATCAAGATGACGGCACAATCTGCCAGACGAGCTAGAATGTTGAAATTTTGAGAAATTATAGCTTTTAGCCTGTAACCGACGGAAAATTTCCAAGATGTACAAATTTTTCATTTTCACCCCCAAAGATATCGAAATATGGAGGCAATTTTCTTGACTGTGCAAACATTCCTTTTGAGTTATTTGTTGGCTAAACGATATTTTATATTATTTTTTAGAATGCTATTTTTCGGGGTGTCGACCCATGTGGATCTTTTGCCCCTACTGGCACTATATTGTATGAACATGCACGTAATTGGAATGGCGGTAGTGTGGAATGTTGTGTGTGAGGAAAGAAAAATTAAGGACGTCACAAACACCCAGTCCCCAGGCCAGTGATATTAGTCATTACAATTAAAAACCCCTGACCTGGCCGAAAAAATTCGGGGCCGCCGGGTGACAGGCAAACACATTGCGCCCTACACCGCGGGGACGGATGGGTAAACAGTAAGTCATTTTAGAAAACAGATGGCACAATCTCAGTTCTATTTGGCGTGATCTACAACTTTGGTCCTACGAATTTTTGTCGTATCTCTCTCCTTTATACGTTAGATTTGGGTGTATTTCTGGATTTTTCGTAAATTTGGTCTTTTTTTTTTTTTTATTGTTGTTTGACACACTTATAGGAAAAATAGAGTGATCATGTTTGGTGCACATATTGGCACTATCGGAGGCCATATGTGGACAAAATATCACGATCCTAACTTATACATAAGTATGCAAAACAAAATGTAAAGTGATAAAAATGTACTCAAATTTCACCCTATTCGAAGTTTCGAACTCAATTTAACCCATAAATATGGGATATACGAGAAAATGTTTTAGAACCAGATATGTAAAAGAATAAATGGGGCGTCTAATGGCACAAACCGTTTGTTAATAGAATGTACCATTTAGGAGTAGCGAATCTCGAAGTGGAGGTCTGCACTAATAAACTTGCTTTTGCTTATCTATCATCTATATATATAAAAGCAAGTCGGTCTAGAGTGATCTATATCTAAAGGTATAAAAATGAAAATAGACGTGAATTAATGAGGCACTTCCCGTAACCTCAGAAATTTGAAATTCCTAGAAAAATTGAAAATTCTCAAAATTCTCCGAATGGGGCACACTGGTGGGTTTCAAATTTTGGGCTCAGCATAAGATTGCAGTCGTATAATTTATCCAAGGTGACAACCTATAGGTTTCGTGGGATTAAAAAATTTGTGAATTTCCTCATTTTTATCCCCCTCCTCCCCAAATCAAGATGGCGGCACAATCTGCCAGATGAGCTAGAAAATTGAAATTTTGTGAAATTATAGCTTTTAGCCTGTAACCGACGGAAAATTTCCAAGATATTCAAATTTTTCACTTTTTACCCCCAAATATATCGAAATATGGAGGCAATTTTCATGACTGTGCAGACATTCCTTTTGAGTTATTTGTTGGCTAAACGATATATATATTTTTAAATGCTATTTGTTCGGGGCGTCGACCCACGTAGATCTTTTGCCCCTACTGGCACCATATTGTATCAACCTGCGTGTAATTGGAATGGCGGTAGTGTGGAATGTTGTGTGTGAGGAAAGGAAAATTAAGACTTCGCAAACACCCAGTCCCCAGGCCAGGGACATTAATCATTACAATTAAAAACCACTGACCCGGCCGGAAATCAAACCCGGGGCTGTCGGGTGACAGGCGAACGCATTGCCCCCTACACTGCACGGCCGAACGGCTAAATGGTAAGTCGTTTCAGAAAATAGAGGCACAATCTCAGGTCTATTTGGAGTGATCTACAACTTTGGTCCTACGACTTTTTGTCGTATCTCTCTCCCTTATACGTTAGATTTGGGTGTATTTCTGTATTGTTCGTAAATGTGGTCATTTTTATACGTATATTTCATTGTTTGACACACTTATAGGAAAGATAGTCATCAAGTTTGGTGCACATATTGGCACTATCGGAGGCCATATGTGGACAATTTTTTCATGATCCTAGCTTATACATAAGTTTGCAAAACATAATGTAAAGTGTTAAAAATGTACTCAAATTTCACCCTATTCAAAGTTTCGAACTCATTTTAACCCATAAATATGGGAGATACGAGAAAATGTTTTAGAACCAAACATGTAGAAGGATAAATGGGGCACCTAATGGCGCAAACCGTTTGTTAATAGGGTGTACCGTTTAGGAGTAGTGAATCTCGAAGTGGAGGTCTTCACTAATAAACTTGTTTGGCTTATCTGTCATCTATATATATAAAAGCAAGTCGGTCTGGAGCGATCTATATATAAAGGTATAAAAATGAAAATAGACGTGAATTAATGAGGCACTTCCCGAAATCTCAGAAATTTGAAATTTGGTACCGGAGAAGCTGATGACCCCAGCATCCCTAGAAAATTCGAAAATTCTCAAAATTCCCCGAAGGTGGCACACTGGGAGGCTTCAAATTTTGGGCTCAGCATAAGAACGCAGTTGTATCATTTATCCAAAGCAACAACCTATAGGTTTTGTGGGCTTAAAAAATTTTGTAAATTTCCTCATTTTTATCCCCCTTCCCCCCAAATCATGATGGCAGCACAATCTGCGAGATGAGCTAGAATATTGAAATTTGGCAAAGTTATAGCTTTTTGCCTGTAACCGACGGAAAAATTCCAAGATGTTCAAATTTTTCACTTTTTACTCCCAAAAATATTGAAATATGGAGGCAATTTTAATGACTGTGCAGACATTCCTTTTGAGCTATTTGTTGGCTAAACGGTAAGTTGTATAAAAAAAACGGATGGCACAGTTTTCAATTTGGAGTGATCTACAACTTTGGTCCTATGACTTCTTGTCGTATCTCTCTCCCTTATAAGTTAGGTATGGCTGTATATCTGGATTGTTCTTAAGTTGGTGATTTTTTGCACGTATATTTCATTGTTTGACACTCTCATATGAGAGATACAGTCATCAAGTTTGGTGCGCACATTGGCACGATCGATGGCCATATTTGGACCAAATTTCATGATTCTAGCTTATACTTAAGTATGCTAAAAATAATGTAAAGCATTAAAAATGTACTCAAATTTCACCCTGTTCAAAGTTTTGAACTCAATTTAACCCATAAATATTGAAGATACGAGAAAATGTTTTAGAATTAAAGATGTAGAACGATAAAGGTGGTGTCTAATGACTCAAACCGTTTGTTAATATGATGTACCGTTTAGGAGTAGTGAATCTTGAAGTGGAGGTCTGCACTTTAATGAGATCTCAATTACGGCGTGTAAAGTAATTTATGTAGAAATCTGTATACCATATAAAAAACCATAGCGAAGCACGGGCACATTTGCTAGTCCTTACTACAGCCCCAAAATACCCTTATAATCATGTGCAGAGATCTGTACCCTTTATTTACATTCCCATTTATGTGATTACCCCAAAATAGATCTTTCCTTATATTAATACCTGGGTACTTACAATGATCCCCAAAAATAACTTACCACCCCATCAGGCAGTAATTAAAACTAAGAGAACTTGCCCTATTTGTGAAACTTGCAACCTGACTTTTAACCCTGTTTATCATCATACCGTTCTGAATATCATCTGGACTGTATTTTATTTATTCAGGTCTCTGACCGTTCATATCCTCCCAGGTGATAAGTTTATCGAATGACTTGTAGCTGTTGATGTGATTGATATGCAAATGCTATATCATCAGCATATATGTTCATGGAGACTTCTTTATTTGCTGTTGTTTCAACAGCGTCCCTTGTTGTGATGTTGAACAGTACAGTGGAATCTCGTGAACACATTCTTAGTTATGATGTTTTCTTGTTGAACACTATAATTTTTCAAGTCCCGGTCCTAATACATGTTAATATATCCCCTTAATATGTTTTCTATTCCCGCTTACAACGTTCAAATTTTCGTTGTACTATTTGTTACGGAACCAGGATATTTCATTATATAAATACGAAATTCAGCACCTGGAAAACACAATTATTTTTGACAGTGTAGATGATTTTAGTGTGGTTTTGATGGTGTAGAAATGGTTTTAACTATGATGCAACATGGAAGTGATGGCTGACGCGTCTCTCTCCCCCACTCCTTTTTGTCTGTTTCTCTCGTAGGCACATTGTATTCTTCTTTGTGTTTTCTTGGACTTGACACAGTGCTACATCCAGTCACTACATTATTCATTTCATTGAATTACTGGTAGATGGAAGGTGACTTTTGTTTCTGTTTTAAATTAGAAATTTAGATTATTAGTGTACTGTATGTAGAACTATTGCGTAAGCAATGACAGAACTTACAGATTACATATATTTTCCTTGTAGAGCTTTGTTTAATGTAGTCACAAAATTGTTCTTTGAATTATTAGTAGGTACAGTAGATGGAAGTTTTCTGTTCAGTTCGATGTTTCAAGAAATGTGTTCTCTTCTAAGCTAGCAAACAAATTATTGTTCTGTTCTTGTCATTGTCACCAATATAGAATTTCTTTCGCTAGATCTAGTGACTTTTCATACTGTGTTGAATTCAGGAGTGTCTCAAGTTTGCTCACCTGATTGCCTGTTCCTGTGTATTTCGGTGGTGTGATAAAAGTTCACTTGGTGAGTTGTTGCGATTTGTTTTATTGTGTTTGTCATAATGGATAACAAGAAAGTACGACAGATAACAAATGTTGACAAGTTTAAATATATTCAAGACGTGGACTGTAATCCTCACATATGAAGTGTGTGTATAGCGTGAAAGTAGAATATTCATCCATCTACACTAAATACAAAATTCAACAAAAGGAAGGAAATAGAACGTGCATTTGTGTAAAGGGTGAGCGGCAAAAGAAAACTTGCACAAGAGGGACAATTTCCTGAAGTGAAAAGTGTGTTATTGACGTGGTTCAAGCAAGTCCATGCTTTGAACATACGAGTTGATGGAACCGTGGTTTGAACACAGGCCTGTAGTTTAGTGCTGCAGGTGGGCATCACTGACTTTAAAGCTTAAATTGCTTGGATCAAGAGGTTCAAGAATCAGCACCTGCTGGTGTACAGATGCGTGTGAGGCAATGCTGCTGGCGTGAATATTGACACAGTAGAAGTGTGCAGCAACGCAGCAATGGGCATAAATTTAACAGACCCCCTTGATCGGCTAATGTATCCGCTCAATGCTCATCCAACATAAGAGATTTCAGTGCACGCACTTGGCATCTTATTTTTTCCGTTTTGGTCTTGAACTCCCAGCAAAAATGAAGCAGCTTCAGGCGTGATCAATCCTGTTTGAAGTGTTACTATTCCATGTCTGCTACAACATATGACTTCTCTCGCCCGTTCTCACGTATCTATACAAGAGTGGGATTTAATTATTTCTTCACTTAAATGAATATGACCATCATGTTTTGTTATATATGAACATTCTTATTAACTGACTGGCAGCCATGAGTTTGATATTACACTGCCAGCTCTGTGTTGTACCTTATGTTTTTAATCTCTGGCAACACGATTACGTGTTTTTCTAACTCAGCCATGATGAACACTCTTATATATTTTCACTCTTGTTTTTATGTTTGAACATTCTGATTGACTGACTGGTAACAATGATATCCTAATGATTTTAATTATTTCACTACCAGCTCTGTATAGTAGCCTACTTTCTGTTCTTATCCTCTGTCTCAACTCGATTGTGTTTTTTCTCTTAGCCATGTTGTAACATTCCATGTTTTTTCACACTAGTTTTAAGCCTATTTTCATTTTATAAATATAAATGTTGATTCTTAGGGTGCCATATATGTTAAGGACACTAGGTTCAGGGCCCTGACCTAATTGTAGGCTAAGATTTATTTTTGCCTGATGATGCTTACAACTGTTAAGCGAAACATGTCCCATCTTACAACGCCTGTTGTAATGTTTATTTCCTAAATATAGGAAAGATAGGTATTGGAAAGGTGGTGTTAACTATTATTCTTGTTTTAATGTTCATATCTGATGTCCAATACGGTCTACAATGAGATTTATTACTTGTAAGTGGTATGTTCCGAGCTGTCAGTGGAGAGATGGCGTGGGATGACATTAGTAGACGAATAAGTTTGAGTGGCGTTTATAAAAGTAGGAAAGATCACAATATGAAGATAAAGTTGGAATTCAAGAGGACGAATTGGGGAAAATATTCATTTATAGGAAGGGGAGTTAGGGATTGGAATAACTTACCAAGGGAGACGTTTTTTGTAAGTTTGACATTTGATGTTAATCCAGCAATGAAGAGTCCACACATTATTTACTGGAAAGCTGAAAGTGAGAAACAAATATTAGGATTGTTTCCAGAATTACATACTAAAAGTTTCATATTAGTTCTATATTGAATTCACTAAACATATCCAATTGTTAAGGATCCACCAATTCAATACAATATTTGATCAGATAAAAGACATCACCTGATAGAAATTATTAAAGGTTCTCTTTTGAAGCCCACTTCTTCTTTTCTTCTTTTTCTGCTGCTTTTCCCACACCTGTGGGGTCGCAGGTGCGAACTGTGTCGCACATGTGGATTTGGTCCTGTTTTACGGCCGATGCCCTTCCTGACGCCAACCCTATATGGAGGGATGTAATCATTATTGCGTGTTTCTGTGGTGGTTGGTAGTGTAGTGTGTTGTGTGAATGTGAAGAGGAGAGTCTTGAGACATACACAAACACCCAGTCCCCGAGCCAGAATAATTAATCAGAAGCGATTAGAATCCCCGACCGGGCCGGGAATCCATCCCAGGACCCTCTGAACTAAAGAGCAGTACGCTGACCATTCAGCCAACGAGTCAGACTTTTGAAGCTCAGTACAATGGTAAAATAAACTGATCCATGACACGCTATAGGAGGATGTTTACCCCTAATTTGAATGTTTCTTTATGCGCACTTTGTTACACAAGACACGTTTAATTTTGTTTCATATCACATCAAGACACTGTGTATTAACATATCAATGAACAATTTTAAGGCTTTCGTGTGATTGGTTTGCCACGCAAAAAATATTTGATGTTTTTATGACTTGATAGATGTACTTCCTATTTCTTGTATTTTAATTTGGTGGTTCATTCCATAATTTTAGTGGGTCTTGCTTAAATTACCCTATGGATATTTTAATTCCCATTGGAATAATAATAATCTAAATGTAATAATGGTTTGGTACTGATGTTATGTAGCTGAAGATGTCCACTAGGTGGATGAAACGTACTGATAATTTCTTTCAGGTGATGTCTTTTATTTGATTAAATAGTGGATTGAATTGGTGGATGCTTAACAATTGTATATGTTTTGTTTCCAGAAGCACGTGCTAATTGATGGCACAGAGCGATGTGCACACCGAATATATAAGCGGGAGAAGTAGCTGCCTGTCATAATACAGAGAACATAGTCTTTTGATTGATGTTTCATGATCGAAACATTCCAGAATAACACCTGCAGTTAATTGTTAAGACTTTCAAATAACTCTCCTTCACTTGTTACAGATTGACATGGGTTTCCCTTCGGTAGGGTAGAAAAATACTGCAGCACGAAATGAGACACACTTGGTCGACTGCTCAGGGTCATTCGGCAGAGGATGCCATACTCGCTCAGTGGAGAAAATGACTCTTTCATTGCTCCACACAGCCACCATAAATCATGTAGTTAATGTGACAAGTCCAGACGACTGAATTGAATAAACAATACATAGAGCTATCCCCGGGGACATGGAGAGCCTCGGTAATATTTTCCACTAAGCACTGAATGGTATGGATAGTTGAATGCCCCTTCTGGAAGCCAGATTGTTCTTGAGGAATTTAAGGCTGTAAATCTTTTCAATAGTAGATTGGATAAGAGTTTGAGCCCTTTGTTCTCTTGCGCGATAAGAGTTGTGATCTTCTACCCCATCTTTGTCCTTAGACAGGAGTTTGGTTATGGAGTGTCTCCATTTCTCTAGATAGTGTTGTTTCAAGGCATTGATTAAATAAAATTCTCCAGGCCTTTTTGAGAAATTCAGTGCCTTCCTTCAAATGTTGCTGAAGATGCCATCTGCTCCACAGGTTTTGACTTTTTTTGTTCTTTAAGTATTGCACGATCTTCTTCATTTGTAAAAGATTCTATTCCTACTGTATGCCGAGCACAGAGGAGTTATCAGGGCATTCCCCTGACCTGCAAAATGGATTTGAAGTGCATTGTCCATTGGTATTTCTCTGGAGAATTTGGGTGTTCTCACGTGAGAGTGTTTTTTTACGGGTTTTCTTTGCTTGTTTCACCAATGTGCTTGTGCTTTGAGATACTTGTTCCTCTCATCCCGAAGGATTCCCTTATACTCTATGTCCTCTGCTTCTCATCATAACCCAGTCTTGATTCTTCTCTATTTAGCCCCAAGGTTTTATGTAATGCATTCATTGCTAATTTTCTGGACTCATAGCAGATCGAATTGAACCACGGTTTTCATCTTCACATATCCAGTTTAGCAGGTTGTATTGCATCAAATAGGATTGTCTCCAGCTAGAGAATCATTCCATCTGGGTCAGGAACTGGTGGTTTTTTTAATATCTTGTATTTCTTTCTCTTTTCTTTGTAATCTCATAACATTAAGTTTCCTGGATAGCATAGTTTGTGGCTGGTGGGGTAATTTTTGTTAAAGAAAGGCTACCATTAGGTGTTTCCTTACAGGTAGAGTTTTTAAATTACAGATTGTAAGACCTGTATGTTTTTGTGATTTGTACACCAGCTCTATTGTACTTCCCCTGTTATGAAATCTATGTGATTTCTGTAACTTTATTGATGAGAGCAGGGCCTTCTTTAGATTTATCAACCCTGTTAGATTGCTAGTGTCTTTTCTTTCAAATGCACTGCTTGCAATTAAAACACAACCGTAATAACTTTGATTTATTATTATTAGTTGCCTTAAGCGCATGGAACTGACCTTGTTGATATTCTGTGCCTGGTAAGTGTTGCCATCAATGACCACAGTCCGTCACACATGACTGCGTTCTTATCTTCCACTTTCCATTCACAGGTGGGGCAGGTGTCATGAATGTCAGAACCAAAGGTGATTTGTATACCTGCATCTGGCATGGTATCTAGTTGGCAGTTTCTAAAATTCAAGATGCCATGTATATGTGACATTTCACTAACTTTACAGGAGAGCAGAAAGAGATGCACAATTTGCTACCTTTAAGGCAGGTCGAATCGACAGTTCTCACCATGGTAAACTATTTTAGAGCCAATATGATAAGGAGAGTGCCGGACGTTTGAACTGTTTTATGATCACTTACTATTGTTTATTGCTGGGTTCTCCTTGTACGTATGATAGTATCACATAGCTTATCTTTATTCCTGTAGAATAGTGTACTCATAAGAAGAAATGACCAAAATAAGTCACATACGATATGTCCAGATATATTAGTCTATTTCTTACCTTTTTATAATTTGTACTTATAATGAGATAGGTTCCAGGTGAAGCATCAAAACTGAAACAGGATTAATATATCTAGAAAATTGCTGAAAAAGAAAACATTTACTTAATATGCCTTTATGACAGTGACATCACAAATGTGTAAACATGACTAGGAACACAACTCTTTACAAAATTCAGTCAGGTTCACAGTGGAACCAGATCCACAATGGACAAAACAACCATCCATGCAAAACAATAGACTGCATATTCTGCTATTAATTACCATAAAATGTTTTCTTTTCCAGATATTCCCTATTTAAAGTTAAAAACTTCATGATCATTCTGTATTGAATAGAGAAATAAGAAGATGTACAATATTAGAAGGATCCACCTTTCAATACTTTGTTGTAAGTTGAACTAAAAAGAAGTCACAACTTGTTTATTGGGACCGGTTTCGACACATTACAAGTGTCATCATCAGCCAAATAGTAAAGTAGGGCAAGATATAAAGATCTTAAAACAACTAATACATTGAACACAGGCAAAAAATTAACATTGATTCATATCGTAGCAATTCAGTTAATGTCCAAAACACAATGATCGCAGTCAAGAGAGTAAACAGAACATCATTGTCTTGCGCCGAAAACAAATATAGTTGAAGTTCACAAGCAGGTCAAGTATGCACTTATGTAGAGTCATTGCTAGACAGGTCTTGTAGGCATTTGTTTCTCAGGCCGAAGAGTAAAAGGTGACGTAATTGAAGTCTTAGGAAAACAGTGTAGGATTTAATTTCGTCAAATTCAAAGTAGATATATAAGTTTGAGAATAATTTAAAACATTAAAAAGAATAAAGCCAAATAAAAAAATATATTAAAAATAGGAAGAAATAATAAAAGAAAATTGCAATGTGAGGTTCAACTCGAAACAACTTGCCGTAGTAATTGATAGATGAATGGGAGATGATAAAGAAAAGGTTGCGGAACGTTTATTAGAGGGTGGTGGTGGTGGTGGTGATTATTGCTATTAGAGGAAGTACAAATGGGTAAATATCTTCTATATAACACTAAACCGAGGAAAAAAGAGGACGAGGTCCGACACTTCGAAAAATGAAGATATCGGTAAAGGGAGACAAGGGCCACGAAGGGCGTGAAAATGAAAGACTCCCTAGCCCTCGCAAACCTAATAGCGTCGGGGTCGGAAAAGAACAAGAGTTGACCAAGGGAGGTCGGACAGGATAGATGAAAGTGAGGAGCCTGGCACAAGTAAGTGGAAGCATTGCCAGGACTCAGCTAAGGGCCCCGTGGTCGCCAACCCACGCTTCGAAGTTCAGAGCCCCTGGGGGGTTAGAGAGTGGGAAGGAAAGGAAAAATGGAAGGGATCCGATATTCTCAAACTTATATATCTACTTATTTGACGAAATTAAATCCTACACTGTTTTCCTAAGACTTCAATTACGTCACCTTTTACTCTTCGGCCTGAGAAACAAATGCCTACAAGACCTGTCTAGCAACGACTCTACATAAGTGCATACTTGACCTGCTTGTGAACTTCAACTATATTTGTTTCCGGCGCAAGACAATGATGTTCTGTTTACTCTCTTGACTGTGATCATTGTGTTTTGGACATTAACTGAATTGCTACGATATGAATCAATGTTAATTTTTTGCTTGTGTTCAATGTATTAGTTGTTTTAAGATCTTTATATCTTGCCCTACTTTACTATTTGGCTGATGATGACACTTGTAATGTGTCGAAACCGGTCCCAATAAACAAGTTGTGACTTCTTTTTAGTTCAACTTACAACAAAGTATTGAAAGGTGGATCCTTCTAATATTGTACATCTTCTTAGATATTCCCTAGTTGTATTAATCTTGTTTCGTTTCAAGACACTGAAAACCTTAAAAGTTTTGTATAAACTGATAGGTCGGATAGTCAACCAGATGGTAATTGGGCAGCACAACCTCTTTTGAGGAGCATTGTTTAGACAAGAAGCTCCCAGGGTTCTACAGCTACATCTGAGACAGGCTACAAGGCTGGTCCCTCAAAGAACTTGCACTATAAACTGTTGACTGACTGTTGCAGCTCCTCAGGTTAAGAGCATAGTTGAGCCACATGTCATTATGTTGAAGGCGATATTCCTCTATTTTGTGTTTATAAATCATCTGAATGGAGAATACAGTTTCTGTGTAATGTTTCTGTTGCAGATGTTTCCAGTCTGTTGAGCCAGCTGCTTGATGTGGAACGGGAACATCTAGAACTGGAGAAGCAACGACTAGAGTTGGATCGTCAGGTTGGCTCACAGCTGTTGACTCTTGTTCCTCTGGTGAGCAACATATTTCAAAAACATCAGCTGCAAAAGGAGACGGACCATGGCGACCGTCCAGAACCTTCCCAGAGTGTAGTAGAGAGCAACAGTGACTTGGTGAACAAGCTCTTCCAGACGATCCCTTACCCTGAGAAATAGTGACAAGTGTGTCAAGTGTACAGACCTCTTACAGACTGATTGCAATTAGACTTGGTATTTACATGCTTAAAAACATAGTAATTTTAAATGGAATGTATCAAGAACATCGATTACATTGAAACTTGGTGGGATGATTAGAACATCGTAGCACTGAATGACAACATGAGTGATTCTGAACAGGAATCCAGCCGTTATTAATAGTATGCATATTTTATACTTCCGCTATAAACGACACAGCTGAATATTTTGTTATATTCATATAAGTTACTGTATGTGTTGGTAAAATTGGTTTTTAGAGCTTGAAATTTTGTTCATCCTCAGCTGATTCAAGCCTGCGAGCAATTAATTATAATACTACCGTTGCACTTGAGACATCAGCAGATATGAAGTTCATACTCACCATGCATCAGAAGACAAAGATAAAATAAGGAATGGAGTGAATCGAGCTGATGCTGATCATCCAGAGGAGGAGGGAAGGAAAGTAAGAGTACTTTGAGAAAAAAATAATGAAAAAGAGATGTACTGGATGGATCAAATAAGGAGGGATCTGGAGGAAAGAGGGCTGAACAGAAATAGGTGACGAAGGATCGTATTCAGCACCTAGGCAGCTGAAGCTGTAGAATGACGATGATATACATCATGATGATTATTATCATTAAATGTAGGATATTCTTCAAAATTCGACATGATTATTTCACCACAAAAGAGCAAAATAATGGCCTTTAAGGGGAAGGACCCTATCCTGAGTGAAATCAGTTTAGATAATAAAATTTTGGAAAGAGTCAATGAATTCAATTATCTGGGATACAATTTATCTTACCAAGGGGAAATTGATATCTCTGCAAAAATAACCAAATTTATCAGAACAACAGGAATCATAAATCATATCATGAAGCCATCTCTTGTCCAGAAACACACTCGCTTACGTCTTTATAACACTTTAGCCAGACCAACCCTTTGCTACGGCAGTGAGGCATGGACAATAAGAACTCAAGACATTTCCAGAATTACAGCACGTGAAATGACATTCATGCGCAGAACAGCAGGCTATACGAGATGGGATCGTATAAGAAATGAAGATGTGCTTAAGGGACTGAATGTAAAATCAGTAATCAATTACATCTATGATTACCAAGAAAACTGGAAACGTCATGTTCAAAGGATGGAATCTGGAAGACTACCAAAGGAGATCCTACGCTATCAGCCAAGAGGACAGAGATCTATAGGACGTCCAATGAAGCGATGGAAAGAAAATGCAAGACCGTAACGGGCCACATGGCCCAGTATTTGGAAGGATGATGATGATGATGATGATTATGACATAACCTCTCCTGCCCAAAGGCCAACCTCACCTTCCCAAGATGAAAACCTGTTCCCAGCCCTGTTGACAGAGTCACGGCGGTATAACCGTTACATCCATTATGGAGGAAATGCTGTGATTTCAGCTAGTCCATTAGCTGAGAGGTGGCAGCCCCACCAATGGTCTTACTTCCTTCAGGCTAGCAACCCATCGGAAGGACATTTGACTGCTTTCAAGTCTTGCAAAAAGTAAAATGCAAGACCGTAACGGGTCACATGGCCCAATACTTGGAAGGAAGATGATGATGATGATGTAGGATATTGAGGCGGGTTGTCAGGGTCCTAAAAACTGAAATCACTACTCAGTATCTAACACTGGCTTGTAGCAAGGTTGTGGTGATGGCAGGACCAGAGGGGTCTCTCGAGCTGGAACGGGGACATCACCAGGTCAGGGCACTTCTGATGGTATGCTACCAAGCTGTGTGCTGTTTCAAATTCTCAATGCTGTGTCGTGGGACCAACGGACGCCCAGCAGAACTGAGCTCAGAACTTGTCATACCAACAGACGAGGACACACAAGCGTGTGAAACAGAAAACTCCAGAGGATGATACCTCACACCCAATGACATCTAGAGGTAGACCTGTTCCAGGAGCTCATCATAGAGTTCAGAATATCTTCACCATGACAGAAGGTAACAGTAAGCTCCAGAGGATGGTACCTCACACCCTATGACATCTAGAGGCAGACCTGTTCCAGGAGTTCAAGAGGCTGATCATGGCGTTCTAAATACCTTCACCATAACAGAAGGTGACAGTAAGCTCCAGAGGATGGTACCTCACACCCTATGACATCTAGAGGCAAACCTGTTCCCGGAGCTCAATAAACTGATCATGGAGTTCTGAATCTTCACCATAACAGGAGGTGGCCGTAAGCTGCAGAGGATGATACTCCACACCCTATGACATCTAGAGGCAGATCTGTTCCAGGAGTTCAAGAGACTGATTGTGGAGTTCTGAATATCTTCGCCATAATGGGAGGGGGACTGCAGGAAGACTCTCAGTTTGTTCTGTCACATTAACACTGGCAACATGATTCCTATCTTTTGACACCCCATCCGATACCTCTGACTAAGAAGGCACATTGACCAGTTTGCTGAGTGTCATGAAGCAGCATGGGGTGATCGAAAAATCTTAACAGTCCTTGGTCGTCCCCTGTAGTGCTTCGGTGTCAGTTAATATATAATTATGTCGGTTATCGGAAGCTGATTGATGTCACCAAGAATGACTGCTTTCTGTTACCGTGAATTGATGACACCTTGGGCACGTTATTTGGAGCCCAGTGGTCCTCAACTCTGGGCGTGTTATTGATAAGTGGTGCTGCACTGAGAGGATAAGGAGAAGACAGTGTTCTCTATCCTTATGCCCTCTGGAATGTTTAAAACGCACC
Organism: Anabrus simplex; assembly: GCF_040414725.1. NCBI lineage: Eukaryota > Metazoa > Arthropoda > Insecta > Orthoptera > Tettigoniidae > Anabrus > Anabrus simplex. The sequence goes on from NC_090265.1 coordinate 1,722,771,639, forward strand.
TGTGACTTTTGAGTGACTGATGGGGTCTGTACTGAAGAGGTTCACCCACGACACCTGCCTGGTGTACCTGGATGATACTATCGTGGTAGGATGCACATTCTTGGAATAACTGGAAGATCTTTGGAAGGTGTTCCAGAGACTACAAGGTGCTCACCTGAAACTGAATCCTGTGAAATGTCAACTATTCTACCTTGAGGTACACTACCTAGTCCACATTGTGTCACCGGAGGGAGTAGCCACTGACTCGTAAAAGCTAGAGAATGGCCTGTGCCGAAGGATGAGCTGAGGAGTTTTCTCGGCCTGTGTACCTACTACTTGAAGTTCACTGCTAGCTTTCCCAACATCTCAAAGCCACTCATGCAAGTCACTGGGGAGAAGAGCCTGTTCTGACGGTCTCCTGAGTCAGAGGTTGCATTCTGGTCACTCAAGGAGTCCCTGTGTTCAGCACCTATCAGGATTGTCTGTAGTCTAGAAAGAAGTTTGTTGTCAACACCGATGCCAGCAATGTAGGGATTGGTGGAATGTTATCACAGATCCAGGATGGACAATAAAAGGTGGTAGCATACTACAGCAAGACATCCAAGGCCAAGAGGAACTGCTGCGTGATTCACCATGAAGTATTATGAAAACACTGGAGCTCTTCAGTAGATACCTATACGGTCACCAGTTCTATCTGTGCCTAGACCATTCTAGACCGACGTGGATCCTGAAATTAAAAAATCACTGGATGAAATGCCTGCAGGAACATGGACACCCTGTCCAGGAGATTGCACCCAAGGCAGAGAGCTGTGGCTGCAGAAGCCTGGGCTTGTGTTGCCTTGAGGAGTGTGCAGTTTGCGGACGAGGATGCTCAACAGAAATAGCTACCAACTTACAATGCATTACTAGGCTTAGTAGAAAACCCTAGAGGTCAATGAAAGTCTTTTGACACACATATATGGGAGCCGGCTAATGACATGAATGTTACCCAGCTGGTAAATTCCAGAAAGAGACGTAAGGAAGGAAATGGTGGCTGGGTTACATGGAGGCTCTACTGGAGACCATCTTGGGATCCATAAGACCTTGGATTGGCTCTGACATTGCTACTACTAGATGCATTCGAGGGCAGACATTGAAAGATGGTGCCAAATGTATGTTGTCTGTGAAAGAAGCTGAAGCCCTTATCCTCTGAATAGAGGGCACATACAGCAGTACGACGTTGAAATGCCCTTCGAGAGGACATCGCAGAATGATCTTGTAGCCATGGACTGAGTGGCCTGAAGTGTACACCATACAGGAAGAACCAGCAGCGGCCGAAGCCGTGGTGAAGAACTACGTGTGTCCCACAGTCATCTGCCATGGTAGAGACCATCAAGGAAGATGATCATTGCATCTGAAGGACTGGGGTGAGATGATGTACTTCTTCCTGGTTGAGTACCGTGCATCCACTCATGAGACGACAGTGATGTCACCTGCCAGCGTGATCTTCGAAAAAGATCTGCCTCATGACTTAATGTTCGGGATGGCTCCAGAACAAGAACAACCGGTGGCAGACTGCGCATAGGATCTAGTGGATCAGCTCAGCAAGACACACGAGTGCCGGGCTGAGTGGCTCAGATGGGTAAGGCGCTGGCCTTCTAACCCCAACTTGGCAGGTTCGATCCTGGCTCAGTCCGTTGGTATTTGAAGGTGCTCAAATATGACAGCCTCGTGTTGGTAGATTTACTGGCACGTAAAAGAACTCCTGCGGGACTAAATTCTGGCACCTCGGCGCCTCCGAAGACCGTAAAAGTAGTTAGTGGGATGTAAAGCAAATAACATTATTGTTATTATTATTATTATTATTATTATTATTATTATTATTACACACACGAGTGTACCCAATGACATTTTAAGATAGCTAGAAACGAGATGTAGGTGTGGTACGACCTGCAGGGAAATTCGGTAGGTTTCCAGGAAGGTGACCCACCTTAATAGACGAAGAGAAAAGTCTCAAACACCATTATGACCTGGATTAAGGACATAGTGACTTCCCCAATGGAAAATGATGGTCATCTTATCGTAGAACTTTAAGGAGGGAATGTTGTGACAGTGAAGGTTAAGAGTGCCAGCAGACCGTAGAGGTTTGTAACAAGCAAGCTCCTCGGAAGCAGCTGGATGATCTGGAAGGAGAAACTACGAGGAGTGCAGCTGCGAGTGTACGGAAGCAGTCAAAACAATAGTTAAATAAATTCAGTTGATCATCGACCCAAGTTTCATTGAAATCTCTCTAGTCCATCCGTTTGGACAGTTCCTTGAGTAAACTTGAGTAGTAGTCGTAGTGCCATCACACATGAGGATTTCTGTGATCGTGCGATTATTGACACTGTGTGAGGAAATTTCTTTTGAATGTCATGGTAGCTCATTACCGTGAGAGAAACAATGGACATACCAGAACTATTATTGTTGATATTCCTGAGCATAGATGCCAGGAAAATTTATAGAAGGCAAAGACACCTAATTTAATTGGGAAGCTAAGGTTCAAAAACACATTTGTCCACTTGGACACAAAAAGTACTTAGGGATGAGAATGTGAGGTTAAATGAAATTGGAAGGGAATTTTGTGTTTATGACCATTGTTCAAAGAGTGTTTAATAAAGATATTGGTAAGATCAAAAAATTCTCGATGTTGCTTATGAGTTACAGTTTGTTCACTTTATCTCCATTTCATTTTTCATGGACAAACGTGTTTTTGAATGCAAGCTCCTCAATTAAGCACTCCTTTGATTTCAGTGTGATCTTTCTTTGTTAGGGACTAGTAGTATTGTGTAACAGTCAGCTGTACGACATTTTAGGACAGTCAGTTGCATGTGTTCAAATCTGGCAACATCAAAGTTGCCTACTTATTTTCTACAACTGTATATATGAGAATAATCCCCACATCCTCATTGTAGGAAGGGATTTTTTTTTTTTTTTCATTTTTAATATTTTTATTTGTATAGCTTTGTTTAATATTTATATTGGCTTTTGGGTGTGGCGAGCCTGTCGTAATAATAGCCAATTTGAAGTGTCAGAGTGAATCAGAATAAATATCTAAGGAGTACCCCAGTAGCGATGTGCATCCATTGTACCAGGGAGATGCGAGAAGTGGATGGAGGAAGAATTGAAAATCACAGAGAAATATGATTTATTATAAACCATAAACTACGGGCTGCCGATAATGGACAAAATGTGATGTAGGCAAATGAAAAACACGAAAGCTAAAAAACTGAGAACTGTCAGAAGACTGATTGAAGTTAGGCTACTAATTGAGAATGAATTAAATAGATCCCACTATTACCACTGAAATGCATATTTTATATATGACAACATCTGAAATCCTGTCCTTTATTAAATTGAACCATTTCCAGAACTTGAGAAGTACCACAAGCTCCAAGCATTAGCCCTGTTACCTTGGTCTCATCACGGTGATATTTTTCTTTGTAGTAAGGTATCGTTGGGTTGTACATATGCTCACTCTCTTGGTGCTTGCTTCTTGTGGCTGGCCTAGATGATGTTCAAGCCTTGCTTGTTCTTGTAGGCAAACATACCTGGAACTATTGTACATGATATACCGTGGACCTCTTCATGTACATTATTCTTTCCTGCAAATTTCTTCAGTAATGATTTTTTGATAGCAGGAGTTCCTCAGTACATCACTGAACGGACAAGATCCAAGGTCATGAGCTAGTGTTTCTCCCTGCAGCATTTCCAGCAGAGGTTAAGATCTAACCAGAACAGTTCTGACTGCGATAACGTTCGTTGTCATTTTAGTAGCTTCACACCATTCAGTCCAAGAGAGGCCTTCATGATGTTTTAAACAGCCGTTGTATGTCTTTATGAGGTAATACAGACTAAGCTACCATTTCACATCCTCTTAATTCTTGATAAATTTTTCTTGGATAGAGAAGGCCGTTCCACTAATCGACTTGACTGACATTGGTGATGTTCAGGAAATGCAGACATGGGGTCAGATTAGCGAATATATAGGTTTTGGCACCTTTATGAATGTATTACAGGTGTTAATGCATTGAATTGAAGCTTCCCACGATGTTTTGAAAAGTACTTTCCATCCATGCTTCATTGTGCTTGTGATTATTTTCTTCTTCATCATCATCATCATCATCATCATCATCATCATTTTCCAACTGAAAGAGACGCCAAGATAATCAAATGTTTCACCCTGTTTTGATTACTTGAATTTTGCAATTCGCCTCACTTACCAAAGTACCTTCAGTTAATTTTCCATTTTTAAAACGTACCCCAAGGTATTGGGGGAGGGGTATTTCAAGACTGATTTCTGTAAACATCCTCATGGCAATACACATTCATTCTAAAGCTGCCTCTTTATTTTTACTGATAATGATGATGCCTTCTTCAAACCCCATTACAGTGGCAGTGATAACTGCAGTGTAAGTGTCACTATATTTCAAAGCTAGGCTTTTTTCGGATAATTCATCAAAAATATGATCAGTGGCTAGATGCATACTGTTGATGGCAGTGTCTCTCTGTGCATGGATAGATTTAGTTTTGCCTATACATGTCTGTTTGTGTAATATTGTCAGTTTGTAAGTGTATTATTAAGTCCCACACTTGAGCCATCATTCCTTTGGCAGCCAGGGTCAATTTTAAGTGTACAAGGCCAGTATTATAAAATGCTTTCGATATATCAAGAAAAATATTGTGTCTGTTTTCTTTTCTTTTGGGGTTTTCAATAATCCAGCGAGAATGGATGTGTTTACAATGGTTTCTGGGTGACTGCGCAAAACCCCCTTGATGTTTATTAAAATTCATTAAAGAAAGTAGTTGGCTCTCTAGGACTCGTTCTATTACTCTATTAATCATGGAGCAAATGGTAATAGGCATTCAGTTCGATAGGATATTACTTTCACCTTGTTTATGGAATAGAATTGTTCTAACTCTCTTTAAACATTTAGGTATCTTTCTTGTTCAAGGCATCCTCATGGCAATCATAGCTGTTATTTTACAAGCAATATTGTCTCTGATGACTCTTACAAGGACACGATCAAGACCTGGTGTGGTATCGACTGCTATTCAGCACGTTGTGGTTGCAACATCTTCTTTGGAAATCATGGTATTCGAATCATTGAGCTCCACACGTTCAGCATCACTGATTTTGGGAAAGTTTGGAAACTTTGCATTCTCGATGGAAAATTTTTCCTAAATCCATCATAGATTTCTGAAGTTTCAATTTTCCATGATTCCAATTTTTTTTTTTTACATCACAGTGACACAGATAGGTCTTATGATGGGATAGGAAAGAGGCAGGAGTGAGAGGGAAGAGACTATGGCCTTAGTAAGATACAGCCCCTGGTGTAAAAATGGGAAACCATGGAAAAACCATATTCAGGGTTGCCGACAGTGGTGTTCGAACCCACTATCTCCTGAATGCAAGCTGATAGCTCATGACCCAAACTGCACAGCCACTTGCTCAGTAAAATTCCTTTGGTTGTAAAACTGGTACATGAGCAAGATCGTAAGCATTCTTCATTTCTTATGAGCTCTTTCTGATACCCTTTCGGGATTGGAGGGTTTATTATAATTCTTATCCTTGTTGGCTTTGAAGAAATACTTAATGGGACTCAGAAAGCTTCTCAGTTTTATTTTCTAGTGAGAAATCTACTCTTGGATGATAAAATACCACAGAAAGCAAAATTGATCATGTTTTATACTTACTGCATTCCAGTTCTCACATATGGACTGGAAACATGTACCCTGCATAACAAGGCAAATAGTAAAATTTAATCAACAGAAATGAAATTCATCAAAACAATGAACCAAAAGACCAGGAAGGACAAGATTAGAAATGAAGCAAACAGGAAGGAGGCTGGCATCAAAGTACCTGTTACCGAGCTTTTAGGAAGACGCAGGACATGTTATGAGGATGGACAGAACGAGAACAGCAAAGAATTACTTTGACATAGAAGTGACAGGGAAGAGGCCAGTAGGGAGGCCAAGGAATCGATAGACAGACACAGTGAAATCGGAGGTCACCAAGAGGAATTCCAAGTGGGAGGATATAGAGGAACAGAAACTATACTTTGACAGGAAGAAGTGGTGAGTGCTTGTACACCACACCCGGGAAACTGGAGCTGGAAAATGATGATGATGATGATGATGATGATGATGATGATGATGATGATGATGATGTTTGCTTCGTAGCACTTGGTAGCCCAGGTAACAGGTTTATACTGTTAATGAGGAAGGCATGGAACTCCTCTAGAGCTGTGTTATATTCGGTATCATTCATGAATTTATGCTTCCATTCAGTTAACTGTAGTTTAAATTTTTTTGTCAGCTGGCCATGTTGAGTAGGCTCAATAACTTCTTCACTGAAATTAGAGGAACCTTGTTTGTGTTCTGTATCATGATACCTAGTTGTCTGATTTATTTGGCGATGCAAGTGGCTGATATGTATATTTAAACCTGTATCTCCTTGAGAAGCCCACTGCAATATGGACATCTATCCCTCAAAACACTCATAAGAAATTATGATCAAGCTCTATATAAAATTAAGGAATGAAACTGAGAAACAGTAAAAATATCTGTCAGTTAAACTAAGGTATCAAAGTTAGATTTATAATGTCACTTGCCAGGTTATGACGTATAGAAATACCTAGGTACAATTACACGAGGTTATGGAAACTGTGTACATTTGTCTATTTAACACAAATTTTTGCTAATATAATACCACAGAAATGTTACAATATTTAAGAAATATGGAGGTTACACAAAAAAGAGGGGTATAACTATGATATTATGTAAAAAGATTCTAAAATAAGTGATGTAGGTTGAAAAGTATTAGAACATGTGAACAAATAACCTTGTATAGCAGGTTGGCTATCTATAAACAATGTACAATTCCCATATAAAACTTGATAGTACAAAGGTAACATACGTACACAAACCTGTTAGTGTAGAAGTTCTTATAAAAGCAGCTTAACATCTCACAAAAACATCAAAATATGACCAGCAGTGAACAGTTTTGTTGGAGTTGCATTGTAATCTTCATTAGTATAGTCCAGGGGCATTTCAAAATATAATGGCGTTTGGTGTACATTGCCAGTTTGCAAGAGTAAATAGGAATTTCTCTGGTGCAAAGAGATCTGTGGAAATAACATTCTCTTCTTCATAACTGACTGGGAGATGTTGCACAGTGTACAGTGGAAACTCCTGTTTTACACTACTCGGTTCTATTTTGAAAAAGTGTAAATTCAAGGAAAGTATTTTTGTTCAAATTATGTTTGCCATGCAATTCAAAATAGCAATGCATTACAGAGATTACAAAGGCAATGGAAAAACTGAAAACAGAACTGTCAAGCTTTAAAAATGAAGAGTATGTACATAAGTGACTTTTTATTTAAATCTAAGAATTTCATTTTTGTCCGTATTGAACTGAGAATGGAAGATAGGAAACTTAAAAGGGTCCACCTTTTCAATACAATAAATGTTATAGTTTATTTACAACATATATTTACACTTGGAACTAGTTTTGACGCTGTTTGGCGTCATCTTCAGCCAAAATGTGGGAAATAGGCTAGCATGTAGACATTTATATTACACAAGGTGTTACATCAGTGTGAATAAATGAGGGAATATGAAGACGCAAAGTACAATGTCAGTTTCAAAGTGGTCATGAAGGGTGAGTCAAAATTGTATAAACATGAGATAACATAATCACTTAAACAATAAACATATAAACATATAAACTGTAACAAAACCATGCGGAAGTACGAGATGATTGGTATTGGAGATTCAAATTATTTCAGACACTCTTCCATTGAATGTTGCCTGCCGCGGATATGTGCATTTTTGAGAAGATTGTGTTTACTGAAATATAACCGATGTTTTGTACTACACTCGCGGCAGGCGATTATGTTATCTCATGTTTATACAATTTTGACTCACCCTTCATGACCACTTTGAAACTGACATTGTACTTTGCGTCTTCATGTTCCCTCATTTATTCACACTGATGTAACACCTTGTGTAATATAAATGTCTACATGCTAGCCTATTTCCCACATTTTGGCTGAAGATGACGCCAAACAGCGTCGAAACTAGTTCCAAGTGTAAATATATGTTGTAAATAAACTATAACATTTATTGTATTGGAAAGGTGGACCCTTTTAAGTTTCCTATCTTACAGAAGTGACTTACTGAGCGAAGAACACGATGGGGAATGTGCAAGTAACGAGGTTGAGAGCGCTCTAGCAAACTTCTCTGAGTTACTGTGTAGTCTAGTGCTGCAAGTTGCGAATGTAAAGAGTAACCATGGAAGCAATCATTGAGGGATATTATTAGTTATGATGGATTTAATATCATGAATTTTATACGCAAAAGTGAATCAAATAATGCCACCAAAGAGCATGCTATTTCAAATTATATCATAGGTATTAAATAACAGGTGTGATTCTTTTTTTCAATTTGCTTTATGTTGCACAGACATATATAGGTCTTACAGTGATGATGGATAGGAAAGGGCTAGGATCAGGAATGAAGTGACTGTGGCCTTAATTAAGGTACAGCCCCAGCATTTGGCTGGTATGAAAAGAGATTACCTAATCCCTAAGGGTTAAGACTAACTCTGGGGATTAATATCCAAAAACAAAAATACTCATTCCTCCAAAACCGTTTAACATACAAAGACAAAATTCCAAATGGCGGTATATTTGTAAATTGTAGGTGTTAAAGAGGAAACATTTTAAGGGAACCAGGAAATGTGAAACAATTGAAAAATTTAACTTCCGATGTTTTTTAACATATCTCAGAAACTAAAAGAGATATTTCCTTGAATCTTCTTTTGATAAGATTAAATAATGCATTCATCATTATTTTGGTAGAATATGAAGCTTCTATATGTAATATTTTGTGCTAGAAAGAACATTATAAAAATATTCTTAAAAATTCCCTCAATTGATGTACCTTTTTCTGAGAAAGTAGCCTACTCGAACTAGCCCCAAGAAAGTTTTCATTAATAATCTTTAAAAAATTTTTGAGCTGAAGTAAAATTATTGTCCTCTTGTTTACAGGAGTTGAAGGTTTGTTTCCTAGTTGAAAACTGAATTTTTTTTGTAAAATGTTCAGTGTTCTTCAAGCTGGCCTCCATGAACTAATCAAGATATCTGATAAAATTTACTTCCACAAGCAGATTATATAGGGTCTAAGAGACTGCCAATTTTCAAATACATTGATGTGATAGTTTTTGAGAAAAAGGTACACAACGTTTCAAAAATACGACTTACAGAAAAAAAGAAGTTTGACTGGTAGCTGGCATTTAAAGATATACAGCATGCAGAGTTGTGTTTAAACCTAATTTTATTGTCTCAGATATAACTTCAGCATAATAATTGATACACCAAATTCTGCAGGAAATATTGGAGATTGTTTTAGGCTCAAAAACAGAAATTGACATTTTTGAGCCTATCACACTTCCCAGTTCCCTTAAAACATTCACCTGGGCCGATGACCTTAGATGTTAGGCCCCTTTAAACAACAAGCATCATCATCATCATCATCATCACAAGCAAACCATTCACCTCTAAGGATTTAAATAAGGTTAGCTCCGGAAATGAAGTTATTCATCCCTCCAAAACGGTTTGACATACAAAGTTGCAATTTTACATGAAAGTTATTCTTTTATATCTTAGATGTCAAATATGATATACTTTAAAATGTTTTTACTATTAATATTAATGTTATTGGTTTACTACTCACTAACTACTTGTATGGTTTTTGAAGATGCCTGAATTTTGTCCTGCAGGAGTTTTACATGCTGGTAAATCTACCAACATGGGGCCGACATATTTGAGCACTGTACGATATCAACTTCATCATGGTATGTATTGTACCAATTGCACCTTCAGCACCACCGGACTGACCCAGGATCAAACCTGCCAACTTGTGCCCAGAAAGCCAGCGCCTTAACCATCTGAGACACTCAGCTTGACTTCAAAATGCTTAGGTGGAGATTGACTCTGAAAATCACACTATTCACTTTTCTGAAAACATTTCACGCACAAACTTAAAATTGTACATGGAGGTTGATCTTCCATGTCCTAGGTATTAAATAAGTTTTTTTTTTTTTTTTTTTTTTTTTTTTTTTTTTTTTGCGATTTGCTATTTGCTTTATGTTGCACCAACACAGATAGGTCTTATGGCGACGATGGGATAGGAAAGGCCTAGGAATGTGAAGGAAGCGGCCATGGCATTAATTAAGGTACAGCTCCAGCATTTGCCTGGTGTGAAAATGGGAAACCATGGAAAACCATCTTCAGGGCTGCCGACAGTGGGGTTCGAACACACTATCGCCCGGATGCAAGCTTACAGCTGCGCGCCCCCTAACCACACGGCCAACTCACCCGGTAGAAATATTTTTAAAACACTTTACCCCTAAGACAAAACATTACTCTATTGCTGTTCGACATATGAAGTCAAAATGTCTCAGCTTGGTTGCATCTGTGCCCTAGATGTTAAATAACGTAGGGTTTTAAGTCATGCTAGTTGCATGGGGTACAATTGAGTGTTAGATCCTAAAATAAATAATCATTCCTCCAAAACCATTTGACATACAAACTGAGGGTGTATTTTATAGGCTAGCTGACAGTGGACTCTCCAGAATTTATTACCTTGAAAGATAACTTCAAGTTTAAAACTGTAGAAAAACATGGATATGGATAAGAGAAAACTGAAAAAACATTTGGACCAATACATCAACATATCTGTAATTTGGTAAAATATGTGTTTATTTGTACCTGAATACAAAACCAAAATTTGGTAAAAATAGAATCAAAACTGAAGAGGGGATCATTTACGTATGAATTAAATACTTCCATAATTCAGTTCACTGTCAATATCCATTTTTGTCTTCTTTGTATTTCGTACTGAATACAAAAAACTTAAAACTCGGAACGCTATAATTTTCTTAATTATGGCAGTTCATGACACAACAGTATCATGTAGCATGGTGAGAACAGTCTATATTGCCTTTATATGTAAATGACGTGTTATAGTATACTGTTCATCATCATCATCATTTCTTCGCTCCAGCAAGCCAGGTGCAGTTGTGTACGAGCCTCCTCCAGTTTGTTCTATCCATCCACAGATGCTGCTCATATATGTGACACCAGTTCACATCTCTAATTTCAAGGTTCTTCATTATCTGTTTTTCCCAAACATCACGAGGTCTTCCTCTTGGTCTCTTCCCAGGAACATTGTGTTCAAAGTATGTTCGAGGAGTCCTGTGAGGGTTCATTCTTTTCATATGACCATACCATTGCAATCTCTTCACTTCTAGAGTCTCCAGCAAGCTTCTTTCCAATCCAAGCTGTTTTCGGATATCCTCATTCCTTCTTCTTCTTCTTTCGAATGGGCCACCAGAGGACCACGTGCCAATTTCAATTCCTTCTTCTTTGTTCTTTCCTTTTCTTCCAGTACGCTTTCATCTGTTCCCTATGTTTCTTCTTTCTGTCTTCAGACCACTTTGAACCAGTCGTTTTTACATTCCTACCTTGGAATCCTTCTATTTTCAATACTTTTAACCGAAAGCCTTCTCTATTATTTATTTCTTCTGTTATATTGTTTTTTTCTAAATCCTTTCTTACTTCGTTGACCCAGCTTGTCGTTGATTTCTTACTCCACAAATATCTGAAAATCTTACTGGTTAATCTACTATCTTGCATTCGATATAAATGTCCAAAAAACATAAGTCTCCTTTTCCTCATTACATCTGATATATTTTCTATTTTTTGATATATTTCAGCATTACTTCGTAATTTCCAACCTTCTGCTGTGTTTTGTGGGCCTAATATTTTCCTCATGATTCGCCTTTCTAGTATTTATAGCTTATGTAAATTATAGTTTAATGCCAGACACTCGCTTGCATATAGGCATTCTGGCTTCACTACTGTGTTGTAATGCCTTATTTTTGCATTTTTGGATAGGCATCTTTTATTGTAGATATCTTTGGTGACACCATAAGCTCTCTCCATTTTATGTACCCTCTCCTCTACTGCAGATTTTTCTAAACCATTTTCTTGGATTATTTCCCCTAGATATTTGAATTTTTTTACCCTCTCTATTTGGCCAATATCTGTTTTCAGAAATTTTGGTGCATCCCAAATATTTGTTAAAAATTTTGTTTTTTCTGCAGAAATTCTTAAGCCAGTTCTGCTGGCGATTCTTTCCAAGACATTTACTTGGGTTACAGCAGATGTCACATTTTCAGAAAGTATTGCAAAGTCATCTGCAAATGCAAGACAATTTATTTCAATCCTTTTGTTTCCTCTTCCTAACCTTATCGGTGAAATGTTGAGTTCAATAAGTTTTTCGTTCCAAATTCTCACTATTTTCTCTAGGACACAATTAAAAAGAATTGGGGATAGTCCGTCGCCTTGTCGTACACCAGTTTTTATTTTGAAAGGCTGTGATATCTCTCCCAGAAATTTCACTTTAGAGACTGTGTCTGTAAGTGTTTCACGGATTAGATTTGCCAGTTTAGACTTTATGCCAAATTCTCGAATTATTTTATATATAGTTTCTCTGTCAACAGAATCAAAAGCCTTTTTGAAATCTACAAACATGACTACAATGTCCTTTGAATTAAGTAACCTGTGGCGAATTACTGACTTAAGATTAAATATTTGTTCTGAGCATGATCTTCCTTTCCTGAAACCACCTTGATATTCACCTAAATGATTGTCTAGTGTTGTTTCTACTCTGTTTAATAAAATTTTGGAAAATATTTTATATGCCACTGCTAATAAAGATATTCCTCTGTAGTTATTAACGTCCTGTTTATTACCTTTTTTGTGGAGTGGATGTATCAAGGCTACTTTCCATTCCTCAAGAATTTTTTCAGTTTTCCAGATTTCTTCAAAGAGTAATTGTAGCTCATTTGCTATATTTGGCAAGGACCACTTCAAAAGTTCCGCTGTAATAGAATCTTCTCCGCTAGCTTTGTTGTTTTTGAGGGTTTTAATTACTTCTTCAATTTCTTTTATAGTTGGTGGTATGTCTTCTTCCAAATTTTCATCAATATCTTGAAATTCTAATTTATGACTTGGTTCAGGACAGTTCAAAAGTTGATCAAAATATCTTGCTAATATCTCACAATTTTCAGTATTGCTTAGTCCAATTCTGCCGTTTTCATCCTTGAAACTAACATTTGTAGTTTGGTACCCCTTTAATTCATTCTTAAAAGTCTGATAAAAGTCACGGGTGTTATTTTTTATAAAGTTTTTGTCCATTTCTATAAGTTTCTCCTTTTGAAAGGCTCGTTTAGTACTTCTGATTATCCTTGCTGTTTCCTTCCTTTGTTGTTTAAACTTTTGTGGCTTTCTTTGTTCTTTATTAGGTAGGAGTTTGGCTTTAATTTTAGAAAGAAAATGGTCGGAATCAAATTCACCATTCCTTACTACTTTCACATTCATAATTTCTTTTGTACTTTTTTTTGAAACAGCCACATGATCTAACTGAGCATTTCCATTTTTTCCATGTTTTAGCCCTCTCTGCTAAAGCTTCTTCACATATTTCATTCCACCATATTTTCCTTTTATTTTTTATTGGCCCAAATGTTTTCTTTGCTGCATAATTAATTGCTTTGGATATTTCTTGCCAGTTGCCTTGTTTAGCCACTTTAATTTCATCTTGGTAGTTTTTAATTGATTCTTTTGTTATAGTAAGTCTGTCTACATTATATTTTATTAACCTCTGTGGCTTTCTTTGTTCTTTATTAGGTAGGAGTTTGGCTTTAATTTTAGAAAGAAAATGGTCGGAATCAAATTCACCATTCCTTACTACTTTCACATTCATAATTTCTTTTGTACTTTTTTTTGAAACAGCCACATGATCTAACTGAAACTCTCCTAACATTGGGTTTGGAGATATCCACGTTTTAGCTTTTCTGGGGAGTTTTCTAAAGAAGGTTGACATTAGTTTCAGGTGATAGCTTTGACACAAACTGATTAGCCTAATACCATTTGTATTTGTTCTTCTGTGGGCTGGGTAATGTCCTACTACATTTCTAAATTTCTTTTCTCTACCTATTTGTGCATTGAAGTCACCTAATAGTATTATGGTGTTCATTTTCGGAATTTTGGATATTTCATTTTCCAAACGAACCCAGAATTCTTCTGTTTTTTGAGGGTTTTTCCTATTGTCTTCATTTATTGGTGCATGGCAATTAACAAGTGTGTACGTTTTGTTTTTGCATTTAATTGATAGGAGAGATATTCTTTCTGAGTTGGATTTAAATTCTGTTACATTTCCTATTATACTTTTATGAATGTAGAAAGCTGTACCAAGTAGTGGCATCCCCTTCATAATTTTGATTGCTGGTTTGCCTTTAAAGATCCTGTAGTTACAAGTGTCTATTACATTTTCATCTAGGAATCTAGTTTCTTGAACTGCCAAAATTTGAATTTTGTTTTTCTCTAGAAGTATTTCTAGTTCTTTTTGTTTACCAGTCTTGAGTAGAGAATTTACATTTAAAGTGCCAAAAGTGCCAAAAAAGAATTCCTTTTTGAATTTCATTTTAGAAGGATTCCAAGGTTGCTCCGACTCAACCTTCTGATTGCAGTTGTTGGGACTCCCCAGAACCTTTAGTCCCAATGCATTGCGTGACGCAATGGTGGATTTCTCTTTCGAGTTACCACCTGGGGTAGTGCCTTCATTCAGCGGACTTTCCATACTGCAATTGAAATTGTATAAAATACAAAGTGAGGAATTAGATTCCAGGATAAGATCGGATTGTTAGTCCGAAATTTGATTTTTGTTCGTGGTTCACTCCACTAGGCTCTTCCGCTCTCTCCACCGTTCGGAACTAAAGCAGAGTTCCTCTTCCGCCTTCAAGACCGTTGGCCAGGTTTCACCTGTAACCCTAGGCAGGGGTGCTACCACCCGGAGCCAGATGGACCCAGGTTTTTTAACGAGGTTGTTACTCCTCCCCCTCCTCACTTCCCCGTCTCTTGATAGACGAGGCCCCGGGCTTGGGACCGGTAATAGCGGAGTTATCCTCATTCCTTATTTTATCCATTTTTATCTTTTGTAGACAAGAACGGAGGAACTTCATTTCTGTTGCCTGGTCCAGTAAGTGTTGCTGCCATGCTGCTTCCAGGCCATACGTCAATATAGGTACTAGATATATTTTGTACAAGCTGATCTTGGAAGCTAACAGAAATATTTCATCCCAGAGTATTTGACGTACAGCATGATAGAATTTGGAAGCTTTCTGTATTCTGTTACTAATCTCTTGACGTGTGGTATTGTCTAATGACAGAACACTACCTAAATACTGGAAGTTGTCTACAATATCCATCTCCTCATCTCCAATTCTTAGATGAACAGTTGGAGAGTTTCTACTCATCACCAAGCCAACTGTCTTAGTTTTGCTGATTTTGAGACCTAAGGTTGTAAAAGCTTCATGCCAGAGTTCTAGTCTAGTTTGTACTTCAGCTTCTGTCTCACCCCATACCATTACATCATCAGCAAAAACCAGGGCATTAGTGGTTGGATCCTTTCTCTTAACTGCTTTTAAAACTAAAAGTGGCGAAAGACAACTTCCTTGCTGGACTCCACTCTTCGTTTCAAACCAACCTGATCTTCCATCCTGGACCTGGACACAACACTTCGTTTCATCATATAATCGTTGTACTCACGCTATGATGTCATCGGGCACTTTCTTATGTCTCAGAAATTCCCATATATGCCTGCGTGGTACATGGTCATATGCTTTCTCGATGTCCAGAAAAACAGTTATAAGTGTTTTACCTTTCTCTCAATACTTCTCATAGAGCATTCTGGTGGCAGAAATGAGGTCTATAGTGGATCTATGAGGTCTAAATCCATGTTGTTCCTCCTCAAGTGTAGGTTCAACATATTTTCTAATCCTGCTCTCAAGGATGGATTCGTAGATTTTGAGGCCATGTGACAGCAAAGTTATACCTCTGTAGTGGGTACATTTCTTTCTATCACCTTTTTTCAACAATGGGATGATCAGTCATTGGGTATTACATTCTCTTTCCAGATTCTATTTAGTACCCAGTACATCCACTGTTGTCCTACCTCTCCTAGTGCTTTGATCATCTCAACACTTAATTCATCTGATCCAGTTGATGTGTTGTTTTTCAGCTTAGATATTGCTGTCTCTTCTTCCAACCATGTCAGACTAGTGGTATTTGTGCTGCCAAAATCATAAGGTTCATCGTCTAATGGAGTGACATTTTCATAACAGTTCAGCAAAGTTTCAAAGTGCCTTTGGAACTCCTGTAATATTTTGGTCTTATCCCTAGTCACCTCACCATTAGGAAGTTCTACAGATTGGATAGATTCATTTTGAGTTCTTCTATTCTTAACAATACTGTATAACAGTTTTTTATTTCCATCCTGCGTTATTTTGGTAGCCAGATCTTCCTTGCATTTCTGCTTTTCAGCTACAACCAACTGTTTGATCTGTAATTTTTTCTTTCTGTAAAGGGACAGCTTCTCCTCTATTTCATGTTGATCTCCCCGCGTTCTTGCTTGATATAAGGATCTTCTTGCATGGTTTCTGTCTTTTTAATATCATCATTCCACCAGGCAGTTTCTTTAGGTTTTCTTGACTCTGTCGTCCACATACTTTTTCTGCTGTACCAACCACAACCTTCTTTAGAGTATCCCATTCTTCATCTACCAATTTCAGTTCTTCTCTCGGCAGCAACCTGCGGACACCTTCCTTTACACTTGGCTCGGTTAGTCGCCAAGTTTTTATTTTTGGGACTCTTTTGTTACAGACTTTGGGAGGTCTTTCCTCTGCAGTAACTGCAACCAACAGTCTATGGTCTCCACCAAGGTCTTCACTTGGAATGACCTCATTGACATTTTTCCTTACATTTTGATCTATTAGAATATAATCTATTACTGTACCTATTTTATCATCACAGCTATATCTTATGATTTTATGGGAGTCCCTTTCCTTGAACCAAGTGTTACTGACTATTAGGTTGTTTCTCATGCATAGATCTAGCATACATTTTCCCTCTTCATTTCTGTTTCCCATTCCATGAGGGCCCAGTATGTATTCATATCCTGTTCGTTGGGAGCCAACTTGTAAATTAAAATCACCCATTACAATTAGATTGTCATACTCGGTGTTCTTCCAAGTTATTAAGGAAGTTGGCCTTTTCCTCTTTTGAGCATCCTACCTATGGAGCATAGACTTGGATCACATTGTACTTTTCCCCTCCTAAGTTCACAGATAACTTAATTATCCTTTCACTAACAAACTCAACACTACAAGCATCTCTGTCTTTATGTATTAAAAATCCTACTCCATTCTTAGACTCTACTTCATTTCCAGACCAGTAGAGACTATAGTCCAATCTGATATTCATTTTCCCAATTTTCTTCCACTTTGTTTCACTCAGGCCCATGATCAGAAGTTTCCTCCTTTCCATGAGGTCGACCAGCTCTTCAGTTTTGCTTGTCAATGTCAGGATATTTAATGTTCCCACTCTGATACTTTGTCTTCATTTGGTATGGGTAGCTGGTGTAACATCGGGCTGTAAACCGTCATTCGCACCAAACCAATGTCGTCGTCGTGAATTCCTACATCCGAGGCTCGTACTATTCTTGAAAGCAACTTCTTCAGTAATCCCTCTGTTGACCTGCTGAGCCTAACACAGACGGAGATTTTCTTTCAGGGTTTTCTCCCTTAGCCTTTGGTGTCCGGTCACCTCAACCTACAAGGCAGCAGGTTGTACTCATATTAATCCCTGAACACAGGGCTGCCTCTTCCGCCATCTCCACCTTCTCCGCTGTAGAAGTCGTTGAGGTCTTCACTCGTAACCCTGAGCTACCCTTACCAGATGTTACACACCGGGTCAGTGTGCTCTGGGACTCACATAGGCAGGGGCGCCACTCCCTGGGTAGGACTGCCTCCGAAAAGGGTCCCTACCTGCTACTGTTATAAAGATAAAATAATAACAAATAAATCTTTCCGTCAATTAACACCACAGTTGTGCGTTAGTTAAAAGAGCATGGGCTGCGCACTACCTTACTGTTTTGCCACCTTCAGTGCTAGTAGTCACTTGCATATTCCCCATCGGCTACACATCAGTGAGTATGATGACATTAAACTATGGTAAACATAACTGTTAAAACTTGAAAATAGCACAAGAAGTAACATCATCAGTAGGCCTACTTCTTCAGGCAATCAGGATTAGGGATCTGCTTTTTCTTCTCACAGTGTTGACTTCAAATACAGTTCACACACTATCCTCAACATCAAACTGCTGTAGATTCTAGCTCTTGAAGCACCTCCGTGAAGGTCATGTTTTCCATCACAGCTTTTGCCTTCTCTGTTTCATCTTCCATTCACCGCTCCAGATGTGTAGTCCTCCAGTATTTGATCTACAGTTCGGTCCTCTGCAGTGCTTCAAATCATTATCAAATATTATGTAATTATTGATGCTTGTTGTTTAAAGGGGCCTAACATCGAAGGTCATTGGCCCAAATATGTAATTATTAAAGTCTGTGGCAGCCAGCTTAAATCCTCTGTTAATGCCTGCACAGCTTCACCTCCTGTCACAAAGCCGCATTTTCTGAAGCTGTTCTGAATGGTTGATGTGGTTGTACGTCTTCAAGCTTCAGCCACAAAGTGGAGAGCTGATTAGAACATTTAATTTAATTTTGGATGTATCATCAACAGTTTCCCATCAATCATTGCCACACAGCCTTTCTGATCAGCTGCTTACAATAGTGTTACTGTATTTGAAAGTATGAGTGATGGTCAGATTCAGTCGTTGTAGCTGACTCATGCAGTTTGAAGGGAAAAACACAGCCCTTATATTTTTTGGGATGAGTCAAGTATTGATTAGTAAATGGAAGAATCTTTCTGCTTTTGGAGCCCATGTGTCGATCCAGTCGAATGAGATACTCCTAAAAAATTTACAGATGTCATCCAGACTTGTGAATAAAGAGATGTTCATTTATTATCATAACATTATTATTATTATTACGAGACTGTTTCTGGGGAAAATGCGGTTGTTAATCCTGCTATAATCGGCAATTGGAAAGATGATATTAATATTATTTTGATAATAATTTAACATCTGAACAGGGATGTTTTATCATTATGAGACTGTTTCTGGAAAAGTGCAGCTGTTAATCCTGCTATGGTCAGTGACTGGAAAGATAACAATAATAATATTATTATGAAAATAATTTAACATTTGTTAATTTTAATAAAGTCATTGAAATTGTGAAATACTTTTGCTGGAAAAGAGGATGATTTATGTTCTCGAAACATGTACAATTAATTAACATATATTAAATAGTATTTTGATTAGTATTGACAAGTTGGATTCTTTATCTCCTATTTTTTCAGTGCAGTAAGCTTATCACAATTTTCACTCTTGCTAGTCCACCAATGTATCACCATCGTTCTCCACAACCGTCAACATGAATGTACGTAATGTTGAAAATGGTTTCAAGTCATTCTGGTCACCAGTAGGTCAGGACATCATATATTCCAACCAATAACTTGTGGGATCGCTTACTGCAAGACATCAGAATCCTAGCATATTTTTTAGGAAATCATAAAATCAAGTAAATGTTAGTTCAAGGAAACTTTTACATTAATTATACAGACTTTCATTTGGGACCGTCCAGCTCAATGGCTAAATGGTTAGCGTGCTGGCCTTTGGTTTCCAGGTTCGATTCCCAGCACTGTCGGGAATTTTAACCATAATTGGTTAATTTCCCTGTCATAGGGGCTGGGTGTATGTGTCGTCTTCATCATCATTTCGTCCAGCTCCATGGCTAAATGGTTAGCGTACTGGCCTTTGGTCACAAGGGTCCCGGGTTCGATTCCCGGCAGGGTCGGGAATTTTAACCTCAATTGGTTATTTCGCTGGCACGGGGGCTGGGTGTATGTGTCGTCTTCATCATCATTTCACCCTCATCACAACACGCAGGTCGCCTACGGGAGTCAAATCCAAAGACTTGCACCTGGCGAGCCGAACTTGTCCTCGGACACTCCCGGCACTAAAAGCCATACGCCATTCCATTCCATCATCATTTCATCCTCATCACGACGTTCAAGTCGCCTATGGAAGTCAAATCAAAAGACCTGCATCTGACGAGCCGAAATGGTACTCTGACACTCCCTGCACTAAAAGCCATACGCCATTTCTTCTTTTTTTTTTTTTTCAGTAGGTACTTATATTTTAGACTTAATGTCAGGGAATACATAGAATCAGAGATCGTAAATTCAGAGTTTCACTTTGTTTTTCTGTGAAAACTGAAGTTATTTAGTTCAAAAATGAAATGTAGTTACTAGAAACAGAACTTATCTTAAATTCATTTTAAAGTTAGAGAATTATTGCTGGTACAAGCAGGTGGGAACAATGGCAGGAGGGTACTAGGAATGAGGAGATAAAGGCTAAGTTAGCAATGAACTCGATGGATGAACCTTTCTTGTTCATCATTTTACTTCGTTCAACATATTTCATACTTTTTAAGATGTAATTTCATTGTTTTGTAATTGCCTGAAGATAAGGTCGATAAATGTACCAAATATTTTTATATGACTAAGGGATCATCCATAAAATACGTTCACAAAACTGCCATAAAATTATAACCTTCCTACCCCATTGTAACATGTAACAGTTCTGGGAAAAGTTAACCAATCAATAAAATGATAGAGAGGTAGTGCCAACTTCACAACAAAAACTAATGAGAGAATTCTAGGCACAAAATCTTGATGCTGGTTTCATTATGTGTTCGGAAAACCTTTTACGGAACTGTGAGGTTATCTGGTTAATTGTAACTGTGAGGTTTTATAAGGCAATGTATAATGCAAAGTGGTACAAATTTCCTAATGAAGGAAATTGTAAAATTAAATGTACATCCATTTTATGCTTTGTAATTTATTACTATTAGAATTTGGATTTAGCAGACTTGTCATAATGTTTCCCAAGAGAGAGGAACACAAACAAGTGAAGAAGAAAAAGAATGCAAACTTGTTTATGTTTAGCCAGAATAAAAATGTATATGGAAAGTGCCAAAAAAGAAAGTTCAGTCAGACCTTGCAAATCAGATAATAATGGAGAAAAAAATGACTAATGTGCATATTTTCATACCGACCCCACCCGCACTCCAACCCCAAATTATCATATACTATCGTCACATTCCTATAAGATTCTTCTACACCTGATCAAGCGAACATATTTTATGGGCGACCCCGAAGTTTATCTTTCAGTTTTAGTGTTTACTAATTTGCTCTGACTGTTTAAAAATGTGGAACTTTTCTGTGAATATGAACAATCTAACACCAACTTTCAGATTTCTATATGTCAGGAGCACTGTACCAACCTTGACACAAATAATACCTGCACCATAACTTTTGGCTGCCAGATTCTGAAAAAAGAAAATCATATGGGGATTGTTCACGTATGTATGGTATATCCCTACAGACCTGTCAAAATGTATATTCAGTCCAGAGACAGCTGTATGTAAATAAACAAAATGTATATGAATAGGGTAGGAAAAGCACCTCTTTACCAACATGGAAGTTGTGTATTAAAGAAACTTGGCATCCGTTAGATTTTTCTTGCCTTGCTTTTCTACATTTTTATTTTCAGCTTTGATTCTAATTTTTTTCAAGTTCTCCTTGTGATTCCCTTTTCCTTTACAGTGTTGAAATCATCAGTAGAAACTAATTAACACTGTCTTTCCTCTTTTACTTTTTTAGAAAAAATTACATACCGACTGAAAACTGTATGCCTACAGTATGAACTGCTTTATAGTGCCAAAAGTTATGCCCTAAAGAAACTACCAAAATACTCTTAAAACTCAAAATATGCACTGTAGAACTGAGAGTAAATAAGACAAACTTGTAGAGGTTGAAGCTGAAGTGGTCCAGTTGCCAATGTTCACTACTATTATTATTATTATTTCTCGTGTCAGAAACATCTAGAATTTACAGTTAAAATGACACTCAGTCACATTACACACATTTCAACTAAAACTTTGCTTCATCAAGTGCATTCTGTGTGCCTTGAAAGAGTTCATTTTCTGTTAAATTAATAAACTTCATTGTTTGTCCGTATTGACCCAGGATTACAACTTTTATTATAATTTGGGTCCACCTTATTCAATACATAAAAATTGCTAGTTGCTTTACATTGCACCAACACAGATAAGTCTTATGACGACGATGGGATAGGAAAGGCCAAGGAATGGGAAGGAAGCGGCCATGGCCTTAATTAAGGTACAGCCCCAGCATTTGCCTGGTGTGAAAATGGGAAACCACAGAAAACCATCTTCAGGGCTGCCGACAGTGGGGTTCGAACCCAGTATCTCCCGGATGCGAGCTCACAGCTGCATGCTCCTAACCGCACGGCCAACTCGCCCGGTCATAAAAATTGTTGCGTAGATGTAATTACAACATATATTTCAATCTGTACTAGTTTTGACGCCCCACTGCGTCATCATCAGCTGATAGAAGTTTGTATAAAAATTGACAATCGTATAAGTTTATCAACGTCAAATTGATGACAATTTAAAACCATATTAACAACATGAAACTGTTAAAAATATACTGTCTCTAAGTTCATATTTGCTAAGTCCAAGACTTGCGAGTCTTATGCCATATACTCATAAAAACATATGCAAACCGGTTTACTCACTTATGATGCAAAGTGGGTTTAAAAGAAGAACAAATTAAAAATAGAATAGTCTTGAAGCATATGTTTTTATCAGTTTATGGCATAAGACACGCAAGTCTTGGACTTGCAGAAAATATTAACTTAGAGACAGTATATTTTTAACACAGTTTCATGTTGTTACTATGGTTTTAAATTGTGATCAATTTGACGTTGATAAACTTATATGATTGTCAATTTTTATACAAACTTCTATCAGCTGATGATGATGCAGTGGGGCGTCGAAACTAGTACTGATTGAAATGTATGTTGTAATTATATCTACACAACAATTTTTATGTATTGAATAAGGTGGACCCAAATTATAATAAAAGTTGTAGAGTTTATCTTTACAGGAGGACATTGAACCATGTGCCGTAGAGTATGGTCTGCCCTGCATTCACACTTGATCTGTTTAGCATTGAGGTAACCCCATCTCACTTAGGTCACTTTGGATCTGCCTCCACCTGATCTTAGCCTATTCTGGAATTTCCACCACATTGTCCACTTCACTTTGTAGCTAAGTGGTAAGCATGTAGCTACTGCTATCTGTCCAAGGATGTTGGGAGACCTTGTTTCCCGTAGCTGTAATCTTGCTTTTCTGGCTGATCTGATTAGTTCCTGCGAAGTACGTAAAAACACTATTCCTGGAACTTCAGTCTTTGAGCTGAAGGTACATGACCATATATTAGGTAAGCACTTTCTTGTTCAACTCATGTCTTCTCCTTGTTTGCAGTCATTTCTCTTTGAATATGTGGTGGTGTAGTCCCTGCTTGTTGACCGGAGTAGACTTCAAACAGTCTGTCTCACTGAGGGCCACATCTACCTGTTGAGCATTAGATGATGAGTACCAAACGGGACATGCATATTCTGCAAAGAAGTAAGAAAGAACCATTGCTGATGTGTGGATAGTTTGTGGTTGACTATACCCCACTTTGATGAACCATTACTCTGCACAAGTTTTCTGCTGTTGTCCGACAAAACATTTGAACTACTCTCCACATCACAGGAGGTTATGTTAACTACTCCACAGATAGAGAGATAAGTCTCATTGTGTGACAGAAAGTTTTCATTCAAGAATGCCTCAAATATCGCAGATCTGTTTCTTTTGTCCTATGCTACCAGGAACTAAACATAGGTTGCATATTATTTCTTCAGAAACAGTTAGTGATTCATTCAAAGGAGTTGCTACAGTTTCCAGTGATGTGATGGCTGTTGGTAAGTAGGAAAAATCTTCTAACTTACTGGCTGATAGAATATTTTGAACTGTTTATATTAACAACCTCTTTAACTACCTCCAGCCACATTCCCCATCGAGAACTCTCATGCTGGAGGAAGTGAGATATATTTCCATTTATTAAGGAACAAACTCCTGTATTTAGAGGCTGCCATTAAAACACGGTAATATGTATCAAAGTTTATCTATAAAATTATATTAATTAAGGAAAATTCTGTTATATAACAAGGATATGGTATAACAATATAATTAGTGTGGTATTTCCATGCCCTAGAGGTGGTGTTTGAGGATCTTGATGGAGCCTCGGAGGACAACAGTCACAATTTTGGGGATGAACTTCTTTGGAAGTTGGAAGCGCTTCCACGTGGCAGCAAAGAGACAAGGTGCGATACCGCATTCTCTGACCATTGACTGTATTATTTCGGTTTCCTGAAGGTGGTATTTAGATTTGTAGTAAGGGATGGTGGGTTCATATTTTTTAGTCTTTTTTAGATTGTCCTCCTCTGGCTGATCGTTATGGTGCTCAAACCTGACAGTCAGATCTGAAATAAATCCCTGAGAACTGTTGCATTTAATGGCTATGATGTCAATTCTCTGCGAACTGCTGTTGATTTAAACAACTGCACTCCTGAAGGAGATTTTTTTTAATTTGTAGAGGCCACAAAATTAATCTACCAATGGAAAAGAATTGTGTATCATCTCAGCATCGCAATGAGAGCATGTGCTAATCATGTTATACGAATAATCATGTTATACGAATTCATACACTGATGGAAAATAAAATCCCAGCACCAAGAAGACATTAGTTTAGAGGAATGCAATTTAGGCTAAGCAGTTGTCTGTGTTACATATTTATATTTGTTGTATACAAGGAATTGGTATACAGAAAACACAACATAAATTTATTGTTACTTCAAGTTTTTACACAACATGTACATAAAGGCAACTAAATTTTCGTGAAGTTGGATGCACTTGTAAGCAATTAATGATAGTATTACTGTAGACTGAGGGTCTGTGAAAATATACACTTTATATACATGAGAGTCTATATACACACACGCATCTATCTCGCGGAGATAGTCTATCAATTAAAAGAGAGTCCAAGATAGTCGAAAACTATCTGCTTTGAAGAATTACAAGTGTAACTTGCAATGAAAGTTCGTACTAGCAGAATGCTAGTAGTTGCCGTAGGCTTGTTAGGAGCTGACATAAATATTTACGATTAGTAGAATACTAATGTTAATGTCGGAGCCTAAGTGAGGACTGTGAGACGAGTAGAATACTGGCATCGGGGCTCGACGTGGCTACAGGAAGCGGGAGGTGAAGCAGTGTCTTGAGGTGAGGCCTCACAACCAGAATTTCAGTCCACCTGGTCGATACACATGTTTAAGAGGGATAGTCTCCGTGTTCGACGTGCAGTGTAATCTGGCGTTAGACACTGTGGAGTCCTCGCAATGAAGCATCCTTTTATAGCGCTGGCTGACGTCACAAGCAAGCGCACTGCAGTACCTCGTAGAGTCTGAAAAGATCAGGCTGCGGCGTGTTGCGGAGCTATCATGCGTAGAGCTGAGATTGCGACGGACACACAACAATATTGATTAAAGATTCCATGTTCAAGTATGTGCGAGAAGACACGTGACATGGTGGTACATTAATAACCCCTGTAGTCGTCATGAATTTCAATGCAAGCATGAAAATGTGCATGCATTGTGTCATACAGGAGCCATATGTCATTTTGTGGGATGGAGTTTCATGCCTGTTACACTTGGTCATTCAAATCAGCAACTAATGATGCTGGATTTGTCCTCCCATTATGTCCCATACGTGCTCAGTGGGGGGAAGGTTGGTAATTTTTCAGGCCAGGGCAACTGGTCGACACTGTAGAGCATGTTGGGAGACAGCAGCGGTATGAGGACGAATGTTATCCTGTTGTAAAACATCCCCGTGAATACTGTGAATGAATGGCAGCACAACCAGTTCAATAACCAGTCTGACGTACAAATCCACTGTCAGGATTCTTGGGATAACAACGAGAGTGCTGCTGCTCTCAAAGGAAATTGCTCCCCAGACCATAACTTCTGGTGTAGGCCCTATGTGTCAATGCTGCAGAAGAGCTTGGTTCCAAGCGGTTGCCTGGCCCCCTCCTTACCAACCTATGGCCATCACTGGCACCAAGACAGAAACGGCTCTCATCTGAGAACACAACAGATCTCTACTCAGCCCTTCAATTAGCTCTAGTTGACACAGGTGAAGTTGCAGATGGCAGTGATTCAGAGTTAGTGGCATAACGTTACAAGACATCTGATTTGGAGCTGTCCCCCAAGTAATCGATTTGTTACAGTTTGCTGCGTTGCTCTGGTGCCAGCTGAAGCTCTAATGGCTGCTACTAATGCAGTATGATCCACCACAGCCATGCAGTGAATACAGCAGTCTTTTCTCTCTCCGTAGCAGCCCTGTTGCAGCTGGAGCCCGGTCTTCTTGAGACAGTGCCTTCCCGTGACTATTATTGCCAACACTGATGCACTGTGGATATATCCCTGCCAAATCTTTCTGCAATATCACGGAAAGAACATACACTTTCTCATAGCCATATTTACATAGCCTTGTTCAAACTCAGTAAACTGCTGATACTGCTTTCTTCATCTCCTTATAGGCATCCACAGTTGCATTGCTAGTGGCCAGTAATGCACACACATTAAGAAGGTAAGATTTGTTCTTTTATTCCTTATTTATGGCACCAACAATTACATTAGCAATAAAATGGCCCTCTACTTCATCGTAACAATGTCCTACCTTTGTCTTACACGGTGTACTTTCTTCAGGCATGTATTTTTTAGCACGTTTGTGATTCTTAACTTTCCCCAATGGAATATCAACAACTAAAACTCATGAGGAAACTGGCAATTTTTATTTATTGTTACTTCCCTATTTATGGTTTGCCACACATTACGAAGTATATGATATCAAGCATGTTAAATAATGACAATGAACGGTTGTTTTTAAAGTGGGTTGTAAAGGTGATCGTCACCCTGCCTTTTTGGAGCAGGTGACATTAATTTAAAGCACACACAAAATCAAAGTAATAATCTAGAAGTACATATGTCAACCGATAAGACACCAATTATAACAACGCAACTTTCGAAAACATACACATGGCTAGAAGCAAAGATAAGTAGGATTACCAACATGACATCTGGAGAAAGGATGTGGAAAGCGGACTGGGATCCCTAAGAGGATGTAATCTTACGTGACATAGGGAAAAAGACTTGCGAGCGGTTATCCTTCAGTCTGCATTTACTAACAAATAAGGAAATTTTAACAGAGTTGAACAGCAATTTAAAATAAAGTAACATGATTAATAAAGAAAACAAAGGGGAAACGAACCACGAGGTTTCTATCTGTGGTTCTTCAGAAAACCAAAATTGTATATTATAAGTTCATCACCACAAGAATCTGTCCAGCGACAAACAATAAAATATTAAGATTACATTTAAGAAAATGAGATCAACTTCTACAGTTAAAATTTACAAGGAAAATTTAACAGGGAATATAAAATCAATTGCAACAATTTTACAAGGAAAATAGAAAAGGAGATTTACAGACTATTACATTTAATTTACAAGAAAAATTGACAAGGGAATTTAAAATATAATGCAGCGGCCTTTAGACTTGCTGCCTTCCTAATACACATCAATGAGAGACGCATAGCTCCAAACAGCGTACATTAAATCGACGCAGGACTACGGGAGGCAACCCTGGATGGAAAATTAAATCTTACATGACACAGTTAAAAAGGTTAATGAAAAGGAATTGTCTCCAAAAAGAAAAGGATATGCCTAGCTGACGAGCTAAGGCATTACAAAACGGTGAAAACCATGGTCTAAGGTAAACTCCGAAGCAAATAAATGTACATGTTAATTTAAAGTTTGAGAAAAGGAAACATGCTTACCCTGAGGTGGCTGGAGCTGCTGACGGGACCACACCTGAAGTGCGTCCGACCGTGAGGACGTATGAAAACTAAAGACACGGTCAAGAGCACTGCTCCTACCGAAGAGCCAAAGGCCGGAAATTGAGAAACACGCAAACAGACAATCAGGATAGCTTACTACGATTCGACCAAAATTTTTGCCAATGAAGAAGGTCATTATTCCAACCAATTAAAACAAATTTTCAAATATAGACAACAAATTCTAGAGGTTTAGATTGCGAAATGCAGCTATTTCGTTATCGAAGCCTGTACGTGGCAAATACAGGGTGATACAAAAGGTTGTTTAACAGATTGCAAGTTACAACAAGCACAACTACAGGAGATCTCCAATACCAAAATAATAATTTTTTCTACTTACAATCATAACAATTAAATAAATATAATTGTCTTTCTTATGAGTCCTGAAAATCTCATTAATATTTTTACATAAATTCACAAAAATACAAATATTTCATTGACTTCTTCGAAAATGTCTTTGAATGTTCCTTAGTTTTTGCAATGACAATTTTACAGAATTTTAGAATAATGCCAAGACAAGAATTAAATGATCACATTCACGTTATTAACTTCTCACCACCGGCGAGAGTGATAATGAATAATTTGAAGTGACTGCTTGATTGCTAATATTGATATGTCTAGGAGGACGCTATTAGGAACTCCCAGATTTTGCAGATATTTCACACACATTTTTGTCATTGTTCCTCTGGCTCATATTGACATTCCAACAATTTTAGCGCTAGAAATTCTGTTTGAGTGTTTGAAGTATTCTGTTGTTGGCACTTAGATGCCCGCAGGATGGCTGGAGCTCTGGCGATACAAGTAACTTCTTCGTGAACTTCCAGCCCTGTCTGGATTCTGTGATATCTGGTGTTTCTAAGGAGCCCTCCCTCTTAGTCAAGACCAAGAATGTGTACAAGGGTTTCAGTTACCATCTCTGCTTCACCCTGGGAGGGGACATACTGGAACAACATTATACTGTAGTTTGAGGGCTGCTGTCCACTCAGATCTCAACAAATCATGTAGGGTCTCAGTCCAGCAGTTTGATGGTATATGTTCTCGATAAAGTACATTCCTTTCCTGTTAACACTGAATTCTTGCCATTTATTGACTCGCCTTTTTAACAGCTTTTTGATTCTTAACTATTTTTGGTATGTTTGTGTGTTTGATTGGTCAGACAAAGTTTGGTAGTAGTGGTGGTGGTGATTATTGTTTTAAGAAGAAGTATAACTAGGCAACCATCCTCTATTAACACTAATCAGAGAAAAAAATAGAAGGGATCTGAGTGGTGGTAGTGGTTATTGTTTTAACACATTCACTGCCAGGGATTCTGAGATGATTTTAATGCCCTGTGCCAGATATTTCTACGGGAAGTGAACTGGTCTGACATAGTTACAAATAAAAGTGCATATAAAGAAAAATAGCCCACATAATAGCATGAAAATTTCAAGTTACCTTCAGTAATGTGTAAAATGAGCTGAAAGCAATTTCTAGTCATAACGTCATGAATATGGGAGTAGCAAACATGTTTGTTGTCCAGTACATTTCTACCTTAGGCGTTATTATGATACTGGTCATCATCCAGAGTCCTAAAAAAATTTTCATCTCATCCATAGTAACAGGCCTCCAATTATCATACATACAGTATTTAGTAAATGGTCTTGCTACTGAGCTCTAAAATTTCCATGCAATATTCATTACTAGGTAATTTACTGATACCTGCATTCTTTGAATAATTGGACATGTGTCCAGGTTAATTGGTGTCTGACCAGTCATCTGAATCAACACCAGATATATATACTGCGGAAATAAATTGTTAACTATTGCTGGACCTACCTCATCAGATTCAGCACTCGCGACTTCATCCGATGAATCGCTATCACTTGCCTCCATACAAGGCAAAAATGATTTTCTGACTCACAGTCAGCACACACTTCTTCTAACATACCCCGTATATCGCTTTCCTGCAAGTAATCTGAACTTTTGTACGATTTATAGGCCATTTTACAAGAGCGTAAAGACACTAACTGAGAACAAACATGCGGCTACTCAACAAGTGAAGATAGCACGTGTTGGAATATCAACAGGAAGTTAGTTTACAAAGGAATATGGTTTGCATGTTTATCAATTGATACATTGATCCTTCATTTTGAATCTGTGAAAGTTAGGCTGCATTTGGGTGACATCTATGGGAGCTACAATCAACTATTTGAACATATGCATTTAAACGTCAGTCAACGTATTTGGCACTGCCAGCGCACTAGTTTTAAAACGTCGATAGGCGTGCTTGGCGCTGAGTGAGTTAAGAGGAAGTACAACTGGGCAACCATCCTCTATATAACACTAACCAAAGAGTAAAAATGGAAAGGATCTGACACTTCAAAAAATGAAGGTATCAGTCAAAGGAAGACAAGGGCCATGAAGGACATGGAAATGAAAGACCCCCTAGGCCTCAAAAACCTAATAATGCCGGGGTTGGATAAGAACAAGAGTTGACCAAGGGAGGTCAGATAGGATAGATGAAAGTTATTCTACTGCCCCCACCCACAGGGAGATAAAGTTTGGTCATAATACCGATATAATGGTCCGTTATTGGACATTATAAATTTTCCAGCTAACTCATTCTTGGTTGCCTGCATTTCGCCCTCATGTGCTAAGTTGGGCTCATCAGTTGGTCCTTAGCACACCTACCAAGATGCAAGGCTAGTGCATACCGTGGAGGCGAAAAGCGAAGCGAAAACAAGTTATTTCATTCCTCTCCTCAAACAAGGAGGGGCGGGTAATCAGCTCAACTAAGGAGCTCTTAGGCCTTAGAGAGGAAAGGAGTGGTGGAGAAGTTATAAAATAGGGGGTTTTGTGTCGTACACACCAGAGGGGGAAAAGAGTGAATGAATGTGGTGTAAGGGCACCATCACAACAAGCCGGGACCCAGGGCAAAGCCCCCAAAGCATCCCGCGCAGGCAAACCCCTACGAACAGCAGGGGAGGAGGGGAGAATTGATTTTATTTAAGACAGATGTAGCTCAGGTGCGCACTACAGAAAGTGACATATATTTACAGAGATGTACATAAGCGTATTACATAAATGGTGCTGGTAGAAATTGGGTGTAAGGTGGAGGGTAGTATTGTGAGAGAAGGTAGGAAAGGGTGGCGGTAATGTTGGTAATGGAAGTGGCAAGAAGGCGGAGAAGGTCGAGGGGCGGTATGAAGAAGTTAGGTTGTGGAGCGGGTAGGGGGACTGCTTGCGTGGGTGGCGGGGCGGGCGGTGGACTGCGAGAAGAGGTAAGAGGTGGGGAACGTTCGGGGCGGGGTGGGGAGCGAGAAGGCTCCACTCGATATGTTCGCCCGCGAAAACGGACGCCGGTGGTGATGAGATGGGCGACGTCGGCTGCAGAAGAGAGTTGGAGACGAACCATGAAGGTCGGGCCGCTGGAGTTGAAGATGCGTAGCGCTCGGCGGGCGGGGACGCCTGCGAAGTTCAGTTCAGCCAGGATGTCTTGCTCGGTGAAGGCGGGGTCCAGGCCACGGACGACACAGCTCGGTGACGAAAGCCGGTGGTGAGCTGGTACGGAGGAGTCTTCAGTGTTGGGGGAGAGTGGCGAAGCTGTGATGGTGGCATCGGTGAAGTGAGCAGGGGGTGGCTGTGAATGAGCAAGTAGGGAGATAACAGGTGCAGACATGATAGAAGAGGGGTGACTGGACGTAACAGTGCAGGTGGAAGTAGACGGAGCAGAATGTACAGAAGTGGTGATGGTGGTGGTGGTAGTAGTAGTAAACATGGGGGTGGAGTGAGTAACGATGGGAGGGATGGTAGGAGAGATGGGGAAGTCAGGAAGGGAAATCATTTGCTGTAGTAGATGCTCCGGAGTAGGGACTGCAGTGTAGTCAGCATCATAGAGATGTATACCATTTTCAATGATGCCGAGCGGTGGGCCTGGAAAGCGGAAGAAGGCGACGATGTCTGGAGAAGGGTGTCCTGAGAGGCCATCCTGGAGGCGAAGAACCGCTTCAACAAAGGTTCCACTGCGGCGAATTTCATCACAGATGGAGGTTGGAGAATAAGAGGTGTCCACGCCCTTGATTAGGCACAAGTACATAGTGGAGAGGGGAGGCGACAGCCAACTAGGCGTCTGCCCGTTTGATTTTCCTTGGGCCGACTGGGTAACAGTAGAGATGAGCGCCACCCAGCCGAAAAAAGCGTGGACATGCGATGTTCGAAGAGTACCATGGAGGCTATCTATCTATCTATCTAAGAATGTTTTCATTCCCCACCATGACGGGGTGGGGCGGGTCACCTAGAGGGTTACGCCCTCTCTCTGGCCAAGAGATGCGGGCGGGTTGGGGAGATGTGATGGAAGAAGGAGGTGGGTAAAGGATGTGAAGAAGGAGGAGATGGGGAGGAATTTTGCCTATGCCTAAGGATGTTACTACTGTATTTATTCATTTATTATTGCTTTCTTTTTTATAACATACATACAAGCAACAAGTATATGCATAATAAAGTGGGAGGGTTTCAGACAGGTTTTTTTTGGGGGGGGGGGGGGGAATAACATAATTTACAGCTTTTAGAAATCTTCAGGGATTGTCCATTATCCGATGCCTGGGATACCAGATATGAAGACAGACAGCGAACGGGGAAAATATTTAACCTTGGGACATTGTTCTTGTAAAACACTTAGAGACTTGGAAGATATACGGGAGAGTACGGGAGGTTAAACCATTGTTTCCAGAGGAGTGAAACTGAAATGAGAATTTAAGCCGGAATGCATTGTGGAGAAGTGGAGGTTTAAGGTTTGGTTGGCTGCGGCCTGCAGGTGATGGAGGACTAAGGAGCGATTGTAGGGGTGAATGTTGAGTAGGGAGAGAGTGACAAAACGGATGAGATCTTCTACGGTGGGTGGTGAGGATAGAGAGCGATTGGGCGATGTGGGCGGGTCTATGGTTCTAATAGGGGCCACCAGGTCTGGGCGATTATGGGGAGGGGAAGGGCGGCTTCTACAACGGTGGGAGTATACGGGGTGAGTGCCTCCACAGGTATGACACTGGGGTGGTTGGTGGGTGTTGGGACAGCGGAACGTAGCGTGTTGTTGGTTGCAGTGTCCACATGATGGGCGTTGGGCAGTGCAGTGCGTGGTGAGATGATGATTGTAGGTGAGGCACCTCTCACACCTGATGGATTGGGGAGGCGGTGCACGTGAAGGTTCAACCTTATGGTGGTGACGGTGAATCGAGACGCCGCTGGCCAGTACCCGGTCATGTCTGCTGGTGTGGGGAGAAGAATCCGGACCATGTAAGTTGGACCCATGGCGTTCCTGATCCGGAGTGCCTTTTTTGCCGGGATGCCTTCTGCGTTGAGCTCGGAGATGATTGTGTCTTCAGAAATAGAGGGGTCGCCGCCGTGAATGACACAACTAAGGAGGCTGTAGCATGGTGGGGGAGGTGGAGTTTTGAGAGATGGCTGTGGGAGGGGTTGAAGGGAGTTGTTGGATCCAAGACGTTGAGCGCCGATGGCCGTGGTGAGAAGGTTGGCAGCAGTGTCTCCGTTGACCTGGATGATGACTCCATTTGTAGTTTTGCGGATATCCACTACATCTTCTCGGCGCATGTTGTAGCGTAATAGGGTGGAGAAAATGGCGTGGGGTGAATGGAAGTCAGAGGAAGGACTAGTAAGTAAGAAGGAATGAGTTCCTGCTGGGGCGGGTTGGAGGAAACAGGAGCGAGGGATAGGATGTCGAGTACCGGAAACAGCGGAGAAAGTAAGCTGGGAAAAATTGGAAGTGGGAGTGGCAGTAGTGGTTGAAGGAGGAATAGCCTGAACGGAGGTGTCCATGGGTAGCGATGGATCAGTTCGTGCCACTGCTGATGCGTGTTGTTGGACTCGTTCCTCGGGTGCTGGAGAACTTGGTGGCAGACTCGTAAATTTGAACTGAAAGTTGGAGGCATTCCATTGTGGAGCTGGCGTCATTGGGATGAATCTGGCCTGGTAATCTGGCGCTGCAAAACTCAACATGACCACCGAGTGGTAGGCGACTGCAGCTGATGGGCTGAGATCCGTGATGGTGGTAGTGGTGGTACTAGTAGTAGCCGTTGTAGTAGTCGAACAGTGAGGAGAAAATGGAAACATGGTGTTCACATATGTTCCAGTAGACTGGCAGTCACCCTGGGTGGTGTGGTAGTTCCTGGCAATGGGCTCGTCCTGAGGTGAAACCTCCCCAATTTTCGTTGTCCACCTGTTCAGTTCACTTTTTCAATAGGGAATGCCCTACGTGCCTGACTTACGGTGATTGAAAACCGTTGGACGGCGAAGGATCCCCGTGGAGGCCACTGCATAGGCTACTTGAAGCCACCAGCAGTGCCAATGCACTATGAGAGACTATGTCTCACTTCCAAAAATTGATGCCTGCCTGGCCATCAGATGATATAGATGTTTATTCCCATAGGTAACATGAAATATTTGTCCTGAATGAGTAAATTTATAATACCAATATAATGGTCCGTTATTGGACATTATAAACCAAGAATGAGTTAGCTGGAAAATTTATAATGTCCAATAACGGACCATTATATTGGTATTATAAATTTACTCATTCAGGACAAATATTTCATGTTCCCTATGGGAATAAACATCTATATCAAAGTTCGGTCATTCAACTCCTCTGCTCAGCATCAAGATCGTGTGTTTTCACTATGTGAATGTAGCATACTTAATTGGTTTTGAATTTACAAGTTTTTTAGTTAAATTCTCTTTATGTTTAGCTGTGTTTATGTGCTGAACTACTTGAAATTTTTTCCTCAGTTCCTATATTTTTCTGACGTGCTCCACAAAGCACTTATAAACTCCTTCTGTAATTTAGTTAATCTACAACTTGAAGTCGTTCTGAGTGTTTTTGATATATTTCAGTATGATTAGCAGAATGTTTATGAAGACTCGTTTCACTTTTAACACGCACATTACATGTGCAGCTTAATTTGTGTAACATGCAGCCAGTTCACAGAAGATTCACCGTATGGCAACAGCACCACTTATCTGCACATGATGATGTAATGTTACTGCCAGATGGAAAAAATTAAAGGAAAACCTTGAACTAGTTGTCATTCATATATTTAGAATGTGTTGCATTTATAAAAATTATGAAAATGTGCAGTTATATGCACATCATGACATAAGCAAAAATTCCTTAAATCATATGCAATAATGTTTAAAAATACCCATACAAGAAAACATATGAATGCATGAAATTCTGGGCGCTGGTCAAATACTGTATGAGGGGGGGGGAGAAAGAGAGAATTCACCTAACAGACCCCTCTGTACATCAAACACAGTAGAGAGTTTGTCTTCTACTAGTGTCCAACTTTTTGAAATAAATTCAGAAATGTGTCGCTACTTAAGAAGAAATGACCCAAACATCGCTACGAGTAGAGACGTATCCCTACAGTTGTCAACATTTCCTTCTCACTGTACAACTAGTGTATGTCATTGCCTTCCTCACACCAGGTGCAGCCCCTCCTTCACTGCCAACAAGAAGTTGAATCTTCACAATTTGTACCAAAACTTTTCTAGAGACTATCACAGACTATCAGTTTGTACCTCTGTGAAGAGCTGTTACATCAAATGTTCTCTTGAGACTAACCAGTGCTCTGAATCTGATTACGAACATTGGAAAACCGGGCAAGTTGGCCATGCAGTTAGGGGCGCGCAGCTGTGAGCTTGCATCCGGGAGATAGTGGGTTCGAACCCCGCTGTCGGCAGCCCTGAAGATGGTTTTCCGTGGTTTCTCATTTTCACACCAGGCAAATGCTGGGGCTGTATCTTAATTAAGGCCATGGCTGCTTCCTTCCCATTCCCAGGCCTTTCCTATCCTATCATTGCTATAAGAGCTATCTATGTCGGATCGACCTAAAGCTAAAAAAATAAATAAAATAAAACTTATTTAACAAAAAGATGCCAGATGTCTTGAAGTGTGACAAATACATCAGTATTTAAATTGCATGCCATTTCGCATTTTATTTATTCTTTACGGCTACAACAGTTCCACAAAGCAGTAGATCAGTTTTCATAATGTTCATAATTCATTTTCATAATGTTTCATATTGTTGAACTGTTCATTACATTTGTTATTCACATGAGTTTTTCACTGAGTTTCACCTGAATAAATTGTCATGACCTTTCAAGTAAGCATTCTAATTCACAAGCACAACTTAGGTTGTAAACATACATCCTGGAAACATTTTCACAATATGCACAGGAAGGAGACTGATCTACAGCAGAAAAGGTTGTGGCTCACTGCCTCAGAACATGGGAACCTGATTCCTACATAAAAAATCTTAATTTTGAAGTGCCTTCTCTTCTTATTTTCGTTTAGGCCTACTTAGTACCATGGGGCTTGTTTTAACTCTTTACATGGGTCTTCTGTTTCTTCTTGGCCCAGAAAGCTTTCATTTTCTGACTGTGTGCCAGCTTCCTCTCCTCTGTCCACTTCAGTCTGGTGGTCCCTGTGTTCTTTTGCTGGTGAGGGACGCTGGGAAGACATCCTGCTTAGTGATCCCTCAGAATTAGGATCGGTCCTGTATGGTGTTTAGTGGAATTTCCAGTTATTGTTCTAGATCCGATTTCACTGTGGTAATCCATTTGTTCTTGGAGGCTTTCCATCTACCTCTTGTGCTGAAGATCTTGTTAGTAAGCCTGCAGAGGTCCATGCAGGTCAAGTGGCTATAGAAGGCTAGTCACCTTTTCCTCATGGATGTGATTATGTCTTCCTAATGATTATAGAGTCCATTGTTGTGCCCGATCCTATAGGTGCCATCCTCTCCTCTTATGGGTCCTAATATCCTTCTTAAGATATTTTGTTCCTTGAGCTCTATTTTCCTGGCCCTTTCTGGTTGTCAAGAAACATGCAGAGGCATTGAGCACACAGGGTCTTATTACTGATTTGAAATGTTTAAGATTCTTGGAAAGATATTTGAATTCAGGAGTAGTGGACCCTCTCCACCTTGGCACATCTGGTGTCTATTGCCAGTGTTTCACTCTCATTGGCTGATATCCACTCTTCTAGGTACTTGACTGCAGGGACTTTACGAATGGTGCTTCTAGTGGGATTGTAGATGTTAGCCATGAACTCATTTTTTGTTTACTGACCTTCAGACCGGTCTTGGCTGCAGTGTTGTAAAGGCTCTATAGTTCTTGAGTGGCCTCCTCTATGTTGTTGGCTAACAAGGTGAGGTCGTCAGTAAAGGCTATGCAGAATACATTGAGGTTGTCTTTCCTGTATCCAGTCTGTAGTCCAGTTCCTGTTGGTAGTGTGATAGTCCATTCCCTGATGATCTTCTCTAGTACACAGTTGAATAAGATGCAAGAGAGGCTGTCACCTTGTCTCACTCCTGTTTGGAAGGGAAAGCTTTTGGAGAGCTTACCTCTGAACTTGATTTTGGAAGTGATGTTCATCAGTGTAGCCTGGATTAGTCTGGAACAGGCCTAGTTCCCATAAGGTGGAGAAGGGTGTCAGTCTATGTGTCTATTGAATCAAAAGCCTTCTGGAAATCCACTAAGATGACTACCTAGGGATGCCCACCACGACTCCGGTATGCAAGGATGGTCTTGAGGTTTTGTATCTGCTCTGTGCAAGATCTATCAGTAGGTAAATTGGCCTGATATTCACTCAGCTGTGAGTCCAGTTGGTTGGGGTCTCTAGTTTGCAGGGCTTTGGAGAGGATCTTGTATGTGTGCCTGTGTAATTGTCGAGGTCAGTCTTATTACCTTTCTTGTATAGAGGGTGGATCACCACTGAGGTTCATCCCTCTGGTAATGTCTCTGTTACCCAAATGTCCTGTATTATCTGATGGATGCTCTGTAGAGATTGTTCATCAGCATGTTTCCACATCTCTGCTACAATGCCGTCTTCACTGAGGCCTTGTTATTCCTGAGGTTCTTGATAATATCCTCTATTTCTTCCCTGGTTGATGATCTGGAATCTGGATTCCTAGCAGAGGACTCATGGGACATGAGTCTTTCTTTAGGTTCTTCTGCGTTGAGGAGGTTTTGGAAGTACTGAACTGAAGCCTTCCATCAGGTCCACAAAGATGAAGGGTGTGGGCCGCATACTGTGTCATCTGCTTTCTGAGTTCCCTCAGAAGTCCCTTGAGTTGTTCCTCTTGAAGTTTTCCTCTGCCTGTTGTAGTTCCCCTAGGTTTTGTGGATACTGTTTGCAGTTATTTATCTTTGCATAAGAAAAGCCTGGTAATTGGACTAATTTTTTTGGCTGGTTCCACCTGACTCAGGCTTTGCACCTTACTTATATAGCCTGGTCAAATTCTAAGGACCACCAAGGATGCTTGCCTGTGTTGGATGAACAGGGATGATTCCTTGTCATCATCATCATCATCAATGTCCCACTCCAGTCGCCCGGGTGTGGTTAACAAGCCTCCTCCACTCCTTTCTGTCCTTCCACTTTTCCTGCTCCATTACTTCCACTACATCCAATCCATCTTCTCTAATATCCTTCCAAATCTGATCCATCCACCTTCTTCTCGGTCCTCCAACTGGTCTCTTTCCCTTAACTTCTCTTTCCAGTTCCCTTCTTGCTACCCGTTCCTTTCCCATTCTTTTTACATGTCCAAACCATCTCAGTCTTGCTTTCTGTATCTTCCGTACTCTTCTCTGATTTTAATATTTTGAATTCCAGCTCCTCATGTCTTTTTAACCGATGTTCTTAAAAATTTCATATCTACTGCTTGGATCTTACTATCTTGTCTCTTATTAGGTACCAGTGTTTCTAGTCCGTATGCTACAATTGGTATGAAATACTGTTTATATAATGTTAATTTCATTCTCTTGGGTACTTTGTCATCCCATTAAAGTTTTCCGACTTGATGATAAAATGTTGTACCTTTACTTAGTCTGTTAATAATTTCAGGGTTGATTTCATTACTTCCATTAATAATGATACTCAGATATGTAAACTGTTCTACATTCTCTAACCATTCTCCGTCCATGTTCACTCGGCTTCTCTTTTTCTCTTTTCCACAGTGCATGACTACAGTTTTCTTTTTACTAATTACCATTCCAAACTCCTTCAGATTTTCATTCCAAATGTCCAGTCTCCTTTGTACTTCCTTTTCTCCCTTTCCCCAAATCACCACATCATCTGCAAATACCATAGCATTCACTTCATCACTACTGATACTCTGTTTTACACGTTTTAATATTTCATCCATCAATATAATAAATAATAATCGCGACAGTGCACTTCCTTGCTTGAGACTTTCTTTTGTATACAATTTTTCAGAGTCACCACTCCCCACTTGTACACTGCTTTTACTCTCATGATACAACATTTTTATCTTGTTAATTAATGATTTTGGTGCATTCCTTTTCAGTAGGCATTCCCATACATGTTTTCTCTTAACTGTATCATAAGCTTTTTCCAAATCCAAAAATACGAAGATGATTTCCTTGTTCCTTTCTGGATGTTTTTCCATTATCGTTCACACTGTAAATATCAAGTCTGTCGTTGATCTATTCAGTCTAAAGCCATACTGTTCTTCCTCTAACTGTGATTCTATTATAGATTATATTATATATTATATAATATTATGTATTTCTATTATATCCCTTGTTACTTGTACAGCATCAAAAAGAGCCACCTTTGTTTCTGCATGTTTTTCCTTAGGTTGATCCTCATCGTGTAGTCATAGGATGTTGAACTTGGGGACCTTATAGCTCTTTGTGCTTATCCTCTCAGTGGTTCTAAGTTCGTCTTTACTAGAGAGAGATAACAGTCAGAGTCTAAGTTAGCTCCTGTTTCTCCATGTGTTGCCTCTTGTCTATAGTCACATGATTTATCTGGAATTCACCTAGCATGGAATTTGGGCTCTTCCAGGTCTTGACTTTAGGACCAAGTCATATTTGACACAAAGGTCTGTGAGGTGTTCTCCATTCCTATTTGTCCTCTTATGAGCTGGGTATTGGCCCACTATCCTACGATATGTCTTCTCATTGCTGACATGCGTTGAAATCACCCTTAAGTATGGTAGTATGGGGAAGGATAACAAGGAGGTCCTACCATTAGCTGAAGTGAAGCCTATTATGTGATCAACTATCCTATGATGTTCAGCAAATACCAGTGCCTAAGTGTGGCACCATCTTCATCGCCCTTACGCCTGGTTTACCTTTGTAGATCATGTATCCTTGGGATTCCACCGCATCTTCGTCCAAGAACCGAGTCTCCGGTAATGCTGCTATCTTGATGTTCATGTCTAGGTTAGATTTAAATTTACCTACCTTTAGCAAGGAGTTTGTGTAGATTGTAGCTAGGTAGGTGATATTTCTCTTGTTCTGTTGTTGTTTATATGGAGGCTATCTGCCACCTGGGATGCTCCAAGTGGGAGTATTGCCTCTCCCCCTGCTATAACAGCATAGTAGGTTCTAGTGATGGGATAGGTGAATCATTTTACCAAATCGATTAATTTGATTCCGTTCACGTTACTGAATTGATACAGTGATCTGATTTACGGCACATTAGATCACTGTTCCTATTACATCTGTGTAGTGTGTACCAGCAGCATCTCTGGTCTTCATTCTATTCTATGACCTGCTTTCCTATGCGTCATCCAGCTTTCAGATTCAGGTTTCTCCTGCAGCCACCCCTTCGCATCAAGTTTTGATGTTACAAAGCCTTTCCCTCGCAGTGACAACTCTATTAAATAAGTATAAAGAATTAGATGAAAAAAGTATATGAACACACAATCATCAATGATCTACATTTAGGGATGTCCTACAGGTGGGAGATTCCCTATCAATTGTTGGTTTAGTCTTTTCTTAAATGATTTCAAAGAACTTGCAAATTTTACTGTATTCACTGTCTACGTATACTGGTGATGTCATGATTCGATGATTGAAGTCTTGTGCAATGATGTGATGTATAAACGGAGGGGAAACTGAGCGCTTCTTTCCAGTATAAAACAGATAAACAGATAATTTTGAGTGGCCATGCATGTGACTCATATTCATAGGGTAGGCTAGAGAGGATTGAATTGCCGAATGTCAACTAAGTAATAGTATTATTCATTAAGCTAACAAAGAGAATAACCTAATAGCCTAGCTACTTAATAGTTACTTTGGAATTATGTTTTGACTACCTTTTTAACAGTGTAACAGTGTAAATAAATCCAACTATTATTTTAAACCTCCCTGTAAGAAGAGGGCAGTGAATGTAAGTAGATATTATTTTCAAATGAGCTCACAACGAAAGTCTGTTATAGCATACAGTTCTTTCAATGAACCATGGCTCTGTATGTCTTGCTCACAGCAGAAATTTGGTTCCCTGCAAATGTCCAGTGTTCTGATAATGAACCCTACGCGCACGCGTGTCTCTCTCTCTCTCTCTCTCTCTCTCTCTCTCTCACACACACACACACACACACACCCATGAGTGTGCCACTTAGCACTGTCTGCTGTAAGTCAGCTGAATCATGTGCCATGAGCTTGCCATTGCTACGATTCAATTCACTCAGACAGTTGAATGAGACAATCAATAAATACAGTATTTCAAATCATACAGTCAATAGCCAACAGTAGTAGATTCGTGGTTTGAAGTGCCTCTAGTTTTGTATTGTCATTTTATCTACCTTATATATGCTATTAAATCGACAGCAGTACCATTGACCCCAGAATAAATCAAACATCCTTTGACATGGCTCGAAGTGAAAACAGTACTGGAGAGCTTGTGAAGTAGAAAGTGCCTTCATGTTACAATGAGCTCAAATCAGACCTGATCAAAGCAGTCAAAACACCATGGCTGAGTTGTATATTCAGGGTTCTCTCAGTCATTTGGGAAGGAGACTGGACAAAAGGAGTCATCATCCCACTGCTTAAAAAGGGAAATAGAGGGAATTGCTGTTGCATAGCCTAAAGCCGTTTGAAAACAGACAGCAAGATAGTTGGACCTTTATTGGAGAACAACAATAATGGTTTCAGAAAAAATAATTTAAATTTTGTTTACGTTGCACTGACACAGATAGGATACTAAAGGACTAGGAGTGGGAAATGGCCATGGCCTTAATTAAGGTATAGCCCCAGCATTTGTCTGGGGTGAAAATGGGAAACCACAGAAAGCCATTTTCAGGGCTGCCGACAGTGGGGTGCAAAATGAAAGCTCACAGCTGCGTGACCCTAACCGCACGGCCAGCTCTCTTCAGCATTATAATTCATCTTATGCAAGGCCCCATCGTCGTAGATGAGCAGGTCACTTTTACGGCGTCAACTTGAAAGACCTGCACTAGGCCTCTCCAGAGGTTACACGCATTATTATTATTATTATTATTATTATTATTATTATTAAAATGCCAGCTTTACTTTCTGCAGTGCTAGCATAAAAACCTGCATTCTGTAGCCTACAAATAAAATGCTAACAGTTACAACAAATTTTTCAGAAAATGATGTGCATATATGAATTTTTAGAGCAGATTCTGTAATTTAATTATATGAAGGAAATCACTTTATTCAAGACTCTTAAAATGGAGACTTCAACCAAGCACAATTAAGATCGACGTTGCCTGTTTCCACCTTAACAATATAGTGGTAGGAGGGAACTTACAATTTACTTTGGTAACACCCTCCTCTTGGTTGTTGTTGTTGTTGTTTTTTTTTTTTGTTTTTTTTTTTTTTTTTTTTTTTTTTTTTAACAAGTGAATGGACCACATAAGATCACGCTACAACTTTATTTCTTTTCCTTCGTGCTGAGTTTTCTCTGTGTCCAATACTTCATCATGTGTTCACTGGCCTGCTTCTGTTTTCTTCCATTCTTAGTTCTTCCTGCGGCTTGAAACCCTTCCAAGTTTTTCACTGTGTTCCTAAATGTACTCCTTCCTAACAGTTTGACCTCTGAAATATTTAACCTTTCCATATCCTCCTCCGTTTTCATAATCCATGCTGTAGTGGTCTTTTTTCTCCAGAAGTAATCAAATAGCTGTTTGGTAAGTCTGCTTTCATTCATTCTGTACAGATGTCCGAGAAATGCCAGTCTCCTTTTCTTCATGGTCTCTGAGATTCTTTCCACCTTCCGGTAAACTTTTCTGCTGCTCCAAAGTTTCCATCCGCTTTCAGTTTGGATAGCTCTCATCATTTTTCTAAGGATTCTTCTTTCCAAGACCTCTAGCTTCTCCAGCTTGTAGTTCATGGACAGGCATTCACTAGCATACAGGCATTCTGTTTTGACAACAGTGTTTAAATATTTCATTTTGGCATTCCGTGATAAGCACTTTTTATTGCAGATGTTTTTGGTCAAGCTGTATGCTCTGTATTTTTGAGATCTGATCTTC
The DNA here is from genome assembly GCF_040414725.1 of Anabrus simplex. Classification (NCBI taxonomy): domain Eukaryota; kingdom Metazoa; phylum Arthropoda; class Insecta; order Orthoptera; family Tettigoniidae; genus Anabrus; species Anabrus simplex. The sequence goes on from NC_090265.1 coordinate 1,722,814,875, forward strand.
CACTGCAGCTTTTTCCAGTCCATTCTCTTGTATGTTTTCACCAAGGTACTTGAACTTCTTGACCCTTTCTATCCTTCCTATCTCTTTATCTAAGAAATTTAATTTTTTTTTTTCCTAGTTGTTTTACGTCGCACTGTCACAGATAGGTCTTACGGCGACGATGGGACAGGAAAGGGCTAGGAGTGGGAAGGAAGCGGCTTTGGCCTTAATTAAGGTACAGCCCCAGCATTTGCCTGGTGTGAAAATGGGAAACCACGGAAAACCATTTTCAGGGCTGCCGACAGTGGGATTCGAACCTACATCTCCCGAATACTGAATACTGGTCAGCAGCTGAATAACACATGCACATGAATACAGGAACTGCTACACAAAGGCTCCCTGCCCTTAGCCACATCACATTTGTACCGAATATACTCAAGATATTTACCTATTTGTACAGTGGAGAATCATTCAATCCGGCTGGGAGATGGTCTCATGAATAGAAATTATTTGCCTCTCCAAGGAGATAGGAAATGCCACGCATTGTTTAGCCAGGAAATCACAACTGAATTGCATTCAGACTAACCATGGTGTGTATGGGGGTTTCCGGTACAGGTGGAATAAAAGACCTTCATTATGCTGAAAATGTCAGACATGTGGTTCGCAATTGCTCACGAAGAGTTAAGAGACTTTCCTCGGGACACTATAGGCACTCCAATACATCTCTGCCCTCGATGATAAATAATTTTCATGTATGCTAAAAGATAGATAAATGAAATGAATAAATAACTAACTCCTGCAGGACATCTTCAAAAACTGTAAATGTAGTTAGGTGGTTGTAAAACCAACGTTATTCTTACTATTTTATGATGACCTATTTGTTGATTCAGATGCGAGAAGTAAAATATAATTTAAACAATTTTATTACATTTCCCTTTGAAAAAATAAAATGGTCATTAATATGTCCTTCAATAAAATGTGTGACGTGATGTTACCTAGCGACATGTGATGTGAAGTATTGAAGGATGGCCCTGACATACAGATCCACGGCCTGTTCAGCTCTCAAGGTACTGTTGCTAGGTAACATCACGTCACACATTTTGTTATGACACCATTTCGTTACACAAACGTTTGGAGACCCCCAGCTCTAAACTTGTAAAATTGCTTGTAATACTTGTCAAGTCTTGTGAAGTCTTCAGAACAAGTAATATATGACATTTGGAACACATTTTACGATTAGTAGCAGCATAGAACCGAGACTGAACTGCTAGTCATGATTTTTTGCTCTTAACCTGTGTGTGAACAAACGTAAGATTCTTTTATACTTGAACAACGATGAGATGATTCAAATGTATTTCACGTCACCGCTTCATTATCAAATGGCATGCTAAGCCCACGTAAATTTGAGTTGCTGTAGAAATGTATATAACACTTTTTTTTTTTGTTATGCTAATTCTGCCAATTCTGACAATACAATGTTTATATTTCAAATCTTGGAATTGTGCTGTTGAAAATTACTGTAAGTTCACATAGTTTGTCACTATGTTATTTAAAATGGTGAATCTTCTGTTCTTTGCTAGGCTGAAAATGTCCTCAAGTAGGATGAAACATCTACCTATAACTTCACTTTAAAATTTGTAAAAGTGGAACTTTTAATGTTAATGTCTTTAAACTGTTCGTGTCTTCAGAAGTCTTGAAAGTGATTTAGAACATGTTCTAATCGATCAAAGAATTGCGAAGTCGTTGACAGAATTAACCAATGGAATTCGAGTGTTAAGTATCAACGGTGCACACTAGGCATGCTGGGATTGCCGGGACGGGATTCAGAACAATAAAAATGGCTTCATATTCATGATCTAGGAATGTTGTGTTTGTATAAGGTACATCCCTGCCTGTATTCAGTGTACTCAGTAGAGTACCAGAATAAAATTAATAAAATGGCAGTGTTCAAGGAGATTGCAAGAGAAATATCTCAAGGAAGTGGACAGCTGTTGTGTTTTTCTTAACATGTTTTCATGTAATATGATATGAATTTATGTTGCATTGCTATCATTTTTATTCAATTAATGCGAGTAAATGCAATATAACATAATCTCTGCAAATGCCGTTATGACAGTAAATACATTGCAAAAAGAATATGTTGAAAATAAACACAATATTTTCTGCATGTAAATAATGGTTTATTGTGTGTTTCTTTTCTTTTTAAGAATGTATCCCACTGCTGGTCCAAAAACTACAACTGCTGCTTGCCTTTCCACCATGTAAAAGCAAAATGCTATCAAACCTTGCCAAATCTTGTTAAACCTTTGGCAATGTTGAACAATCTTTGACAAGATTTGACAGCTTTCTTTGTCAAGTATTGAACTGAAAGAAACAGGATAAGATATATTTATGTCAATTTCTATAAATGAGAAATTATATTGGTAAAATCCCATCTTTCAGTACTTTACACAATCATCTTATAGAACATGTTCAGCTCTCAGTGTTGAATGACACTATGAAATGAAATGAATAAATCATTAAAAATGTGAATGACAATACAATGTTTATATTTCAAATCTTGGAATTGTGCTGTTGAAAATTACTGTAAGTTCACATAGTTTGTCACTGAGTAAAATGTTATTTAAAATGGTGAATCTTGCAAACATATACTCTCAGAAAGTACTAGAATGTTCATTCCTAAATTAAATTAAGTCACAGCCACATATGTTGCAAAATTGGTATAGCCCTATTTGTTATAACTGTTATTGATACAGTTTTAAATGGTTTATCAGAAACATCTCCACGAGACCATCTTTGCCTTTTCAAAAATACTTCAAATACGAGGGTTGTTCAATATATGATGCCACACATTTTATTTCTCGGCCAATTTCGTTTTTTTTTTAATTGGAATTTTATTTGGGACATCTTTGAATATTGCCGCTTTGTCTCGTAGAGTCTCATTAATATCCGATAAGTGGCAGAGCTATAACTAGCCTTCAGAATGGATCTGTAATGGAGGTGCGTACCAAACAGAGAGCAGTTATTGAGTTTCTTTTGGTGGAAAACCAGGGCATCACAGATATTCATAGGTGCTTACAGAATGTCTATGAAGACCTGGCAGTGGCAAAAAGTGCGGTGGGTCACTGGACGAAGCGTGTTTTCATCATCACAGCAAGGTCAGGCAGAACCGTGCCAGCCGGCCGCACACAGCTGAGACGCCTGCAAAGTTGGAACGTGCGCACACCCTTATTCGAGGTGATCAACGGATCACAGTCAAACACCTCGCTGCTGAACTTGACGTCTCTGTTAGTAGTGCTGACACACTTATCTACCAGTTGGAGTATTCAAAGCTTTGTTCCTGCTGGGTTCCTTGACACCTAATGGAAGACCATAAAGAGCAAAGAAGAAACATCTATGCGGTATTGCTTGCTCGTTATGAGGCTGAAGGTGACAATTTCTTGTCAAACATAGTCACAGGCAATGAAATGCAATCCATGGAGTGATGACACACCAACTCTCCCACGAAGAAAAGGTTCAAAACCGTACCCTCAGCTGGTAAAGTCATGGTTACAGTCTTCTGGGACTCTGAAGGGGTTATTCTATTTGATGTCCTCCCTCATGGTGAAATGATCAACTCTGAAGTGTATTGTGCTACTCTAAGGAAATTAAGAAAACGACTTCAGCATGTTCGTAGCCACAAAAATGCAAACGAACTTCTCCTTCTCCACGACAACGTAAGATCTCACACAAGACTGCACACCCAATAGGAGCTCACAAAACTCTTTTGTCTAGTCCAGTATCCCTCCTTTTCATCAGCAGTCTCCCATGATGTACCCTTGGACAGGTCAGCAGCAATACAGTGCATTTGACCACCTGAATCTCAAATAATTGCTATAGCTTGCTGGAATCCTACAGGTTGAGCTGTTCTTCCTCATCCACCCTACAGCCTGGATCTCGCACCTTCTGACTTCCATCTGTTTGCCCAATGAAGGATGCATTCCGCAGGAAACACTATATAGATGATAGGGAAGTTATTGATGCAGCACGACATTGGAATCAGAGTGACCAGCCCAACAAGCCAAGAGCAATTAACAAGACAGCTACTGTGTGGCGATTGTCTTTCCAGTCTTCACGGAGAGAGACTGTAGTTCTGTGTGGGGTGAGGATAGGTCACAGATGATCTACGTACTCGTATCTCCTAACCCCTCTAACAGTGTGTTCTTGCGGTGCCGACTTCATTGTGGCACACCTCCTCAGAGAGTGTGCTAATTTCTCTGGCCTAAGACGGAGCCTCAGCCTGCAGGAGACACTCGAACTCATACTAACCGATGATGCGCCTACTGCTAATCTAGTCATTCGCTTTATGTATATATGTACAGGATGAGTCAGAAATACAGCTATATGTTTGATCGATTGCTGATGTTTGATGAGTGTCTCATTCAGTGTGTGACTGCATCAAACACAAATGTCTTGTTCAGTATGTGCCTGCATCAAACACTGATGGAAATGCAGTAGTGGAAGCAACAGAAGATCATGAAGTGATTTCATGTAAGGATGCTGAGAGAAGTGAAGGATCACTTAATCCAAAGGGCAGGTGCAGAGGATCTTAACACTATTTCTTATAAGTGAAGAGAAAAATTAATATCATATCTGCTCATTTTGATCTAGGAGAAGTTTCACAGCACTCTATTACTACCTGTTTTAGTATTCTTACTAATAAAAATGTTATTGTAAGAATTTGTTTATTCTTGGACTACAGGTGTAGTAGACACTTCTTAGGAATGGACATTCTGTAAATTCCCAAAGTTCTGCAGTTGAGAACTTTTGAGAGCAGTGCAATAAGTAAGGTGTGCTGCTTTGATAAAACTGAACTGTAATTTGTTTATTTTCACTTGTAAACTAATGTACACAGTACACAGACAAGCACACTTAATGGTGTCAGAGAGAGTCTTGAGGCTAGACCTTTACTCTTTTCAACTACATCCTGTAACGATGGGTTGAAGATGATTCTTCCTTCAACAGCTGGATACACTGGTGACTTCAGTTGGAAGTAGTTCACCACAACATGAAAATCAGTGTAATCTGAAAGAAAGACAGGCAATCTGTATAAGTTAGAGGAACACAGAGAGGGCTCTTTTGCTATATCTCTTTAGTCATGTACCAAACATTAGTGTTCTAGGATTATTTCACGGACAAGAAAATTTCTATGTCCCTTCTTGATCTTGTGAACACAGTAATGAGAGTTCCCATATCCACCAGTGAATGTGAATGTGACCTATAAGATGTTCAGTTTCATCAATCTCCTACAGCTTTCATGGTTTATATAAACTCCTAGTTTTTGAAAGGAAGACATCTTAAAGGCATCGCAAAGAGTGTGATGACAAACTGGTGTGAATTTGGAAACTGCTGTAATGTGAGGTCATTTCTATTCTTTATCACCACTAACTGCCCTCTCTTTCAGAGGGGTAACTTCAAAGATGAACCGAGGATATCTCAAGGCCTAGGGAGTGTTTCATTTTCACGTCCTTCATGGCCCTTTTCTTTCTTTGACCGATACGTTCATTTTTTGAAGTGTCAAATCCCTTCCATTTTTTCTCTCTAATTAGTTTTATATAGCTGTTGTACATCTTTAACAGCTGAATAAGATACACTTAAAAAGGGAATTTTATCTGAAACTTGGCATTATAATTAATTTTATGTATAGTTACAAACAGTTGACAATGCAAGGAGATGTACATTAAAAGATTGTATATAGAAATTTTTTATGACTTTTCTAGAACCTCGTAAAGAGTGATTTAGTCTCTGTTTTTCAACTACATACGTTTTACGGTATATACGCAATTGTAAATAACATAACTTATTTTAAAAGGTTTTGTTTATGTACATGCATATGTTATAAATATTTTAATATAGCTATCAAAATGTCCTGCAACAATCTCCTAGGCTGATGATGTCAAATAAAGTTGCCGAAACTGGTACCAAAAATGACAACAAAAATGTGATGTTTTAATAATTTCACTATTTTGTAGTATTGAACAGGTGGAAAATCCTACCTTTATCTTTGATTGTAAAGTTCGTTTCAATATTGACCAAAAATGAAATTTTTGACATTAAGTGTGGAAAGTATGTAATCCTTCTTGGAGTCGTTAGCTCTGGTTGGTCTTGATTTGGGTTGATATTTTATCTTTTGAATGATTTTATTCACCATTTCTCTATTAAATCCATTTAGATGGGCTATTTTGTAAATCGTGTTTAATTCTTTTTCCAGCTCTTCCTGGGAAAGAGGTATATTGAATGCTCTGTGTACCATACTGTAATAAGCTGCTTTTTTGTGGGTGTTAGGGTGGATAGAATCTATTCTAATTGTATTTGGAGGAGGGATGTGATCACTACTGCGTGTTTGTCTGGTGATTGGTAGTGTAGTGTGTTGTCTGAATGTGAAGAGGAAAGTATCCCCAAGCCAGAAGAATTAATCAGATGCAATTAAAATCCCCAACCCGACTGGGAATTGAAATCAGGACCCTCAGAACTGAAAGCCTCAGTACTGATTATTCAGCTAATGAGTCAGATGATCAGATAATGCTTTGCCTACTCTAAATCTCGTGAGTTCAGTTATCTAGAAATATAATGTCTACCTCTGTGGCAAATGATACACAAAAATACATTGTTCTCAACAACTGAATTTTACAAAGAAGAATTTTTTAAAATACAGTGTTATACAATTTACATTAACAATTTTTCTATTTAACACACAGCTCATTCTCAATAAATTTATATTATTTACAAAATTCTACTCATAATATCTTCTGTAACTCACACACATAATCAACTCATATACAGTGTGTGGAATCACTACAATTGCTGTGATATTTAAATGAACGTTGCTTTATATTTTAACCCAGCTTGGTACCTAACGTGCATAATGACCTGCTGCGTCTTAACCAGAGCCCCTTTTTCCACTGCTTTTCAGAGTTCCTGAAGGGCCTTCACAGCTACCGTAGCAGTCCCAGGGCCCTCGAAGTCCCCACTGTACTTCACCCGTACAGGCAGTCCCATACTTCAGCTATCCAGTCTCCATAGACAAGAGGATGGAATTAATTTATTCACACCCATTCAGTCACTCTTTTGTCCAGTCCAATTGCACTCTTTTTTGCCAGAAGTCTCCCATGATCTACCCTGACAAATGCCTTGGATAGGTCAATCGCGACACAGTCCATTTGACCTCCTGAATCTAGGATATCTGCTATATCTTGCTGGAATCATAGGATGAGGAGCGAATTCCTGAGAATAGTGTTTCGGCTTTTGAAGGCGAGTCGGGTGGTTCTTCGGTAGTGTCCTCACTGTGAATATTTCTTTTCTTGTGGATGGGGAATTCACATTCATATCAGCAAGGCTTGCCGTAAAATTCATAACACAGTTGTTTTGAACGCAACAGAAAGGTGAAGATTGCAACCAAAGCTTACTTCAGAGTCAACCAACTTGCAGTCCAACAACCATTCAGTACCCCATAAACAAACACACAGTGAAATGGCAGGAGAGGTTTTTGCATGCGATGAAAGTTTGGCAAGCTTTTTAAGAACTGAACAGGTTTCTTAGCATCAGTTTTTGGTCCCCTCCCAGGTCCCAAATACCCAGCTGGGAAATATTACCAACATAGAGTAAGTATAGGTAATGCAGAGCATATAAAGAAACAAACATCAAACTCTGAATGAGCTAGGAGAGGATAAAGGTATTTTCAGTCTGATGTAACAGATTATGGTTTTTTTTTCGGGTACGAAGCGTGTTTTTTAAGTAAGGGTCGTTTGAAAATAACTACACAACGAAAGACAATTTTCAAACACTACATTTATTTGCAGATTCTACATACTTTACTCTATTTTTCAACATAGCCGCCAAGTTTGTTTAATCACTTATCATGCCTTACAACTAAGTTTTGAATACCCACAATGCTACTTCTAATTTAAATATTCATTAATGGGCCGATGACCTTCGATGTTAGGCCCCTTTAAGCAACAAGCATCATCATCATCAATATTCATTAATATTAATCAATTAATTAATTGAAATTTATCAATTACAATTAACCCTCCAATGGTCATGTGGATTACTATTGTAATCCAGGCTTATTTGTTTTTATATCTGCGAACATAATATACTTGCTTTGGTGCATGCTGTTCAGTTTTAGTACCTTTCCTAGAAGATCTCCCCATTACCACCACCATGAAATATTACATCACTGGCCACTAATGTGCCAATGGCATACCAAAGAGTTTACTCGGATTACAAATATAGTTCACGTGACTATTCAGAGAACTACTTGTGAAGTGCCAGTCATGTGAGTTACTGTGCTGAGATGGGTTGTTTTGTGATGAATAGGGCTCGGATGTTTATGCAGTAATAGGTTAGAATGCAAACTTACTGAAGCGAGTAATAAGTAGAGTCACCCCGTACGATGGTAATGCTATGAGGTTTGCATAAACATTAGGGGTTGGGCCCATTACAACCCCTAGAATTTATGTTACTCCCACTACATTACGTTAGAGCGGACTAGTCGACATTTCCTACTAACAAAATTATTTAATAACAAAATTACTTAGTAGGAAATGTCGACTACCCCGCTCTAACGTAATGTAGTGAGAGTAACATAAACTCTAGGAGTTCTAATGGGCCGAACTCCTAATGTTTATGCAAACCTCATAACATTACCGTCGTCCGGGTAGACTCTACTTATTACTCGCTTCAGTAAGTTTGCATTCTATCCTATTACTGCATAAAAATCCGGGTCCTAGTGATGAATGCATTCTGTGATGGTCAGATTAGTATTCTCTAGTGATTATGAGTGAAAGACAGATATATCAATGGTTATTAGAAGACAGGATGATGAAAACAGGGATTGTAGTGAGGTTTTGTGAAACAGAGAGGAGAATAATGCACAAAGCAGTGCCAAGGCCGATAAGAGTGTGTGGAAAGCTGCTACTCGGAATTCAGGAAGAGACTGCAATGCCAGTGCAACCTCCTAAAGGACATGCAGGATAATGTTTTCTCTGCAGTCGACAGAGGAACAAGAGCTCCCAGCAGCACTGCAGTAAGTGCATGAATTGGGTGTGTCCAGAGCACAGGAAGAAAGGTTTGTGTGAAATGTTCGAGTGCTGAACAAGACTGTGGCTCAGGTTCAGATTAGAACGCTTCAACTGCATTGGTTTGATTGTGTAGATACAGCATTGTATAGGATTGGGGAACTGAATATATTATAAAGAATAAATTCTATAAAAATGCTCATTTGTTATAAAATGTTTTATGTTTTTATTCATTGTGGGAAATGTTTCCAAATTTCTTTTTAAAATTTCAAATTAAATACATTTTTCATGCTGTGTCAAAACATTTGACATTTTGTGTACTTGTCTCTTGATTAGTATATGAATCGGTTCATAAAGAAAAGGCTTCAGTCCAGTTTAGCTAATTGTTGGGAAATCAAGAAAAAACTGTCTGGACATTTTACTATCATAATAGAAATGTAAAAATTGTTACCATCAAATAGGGAATGCATATTAGGATTCCTCTGATCATATTTCATGAATTTATCATCAGTAGTTGAATTATACAGAATTATTCATATAATGACAAAGTATCAATGCTTTGTCATTATATTAATTTTTCATCTAAACAGTGTTATGTGGTTGAAGATGTTTATAATATACAAAATGTGTACCACTTTTAACCAATAAATTGCCTTAAACAATTTAGTATATTGACAAGGTGGAAAATAAAAAATACTTGGTTGTGAATCTATTATAATATAACAAAGTTCTTAGTCTCAGGATGAAGAATAGTTAATGAAATGAGACAAAATCTTCTGTGTCCTCATCTAATAATGCTCCAGTCCAGACCGATGCCCTTCCTTTAAAAAACGCTAACTTTCCAAGCATAATATCACAGTGAAGGAGAGGCTGGATAGATCCCCTTTCTTTATAAAATGATGTGATGACCATTCAAGATGAGAAATTCACTGTTAACTCAATTTCAAAAAAAATGTCACTGATGCCCTTTCTTTATGAACCAATTCATGTGTATTATACTCCATCCTTCTTATGAATTCAAAAATAGACATTTGAAAACTAAGCAGCAGTTAATAAAATACCCATTGAAAATTGGACTACGATTGTAATCAACGCAACTACTGGCATTATATTTTTGAGCGTGACCACTGAAGGATTAATTAAAATAATTAAAATCACACCCTGTGTCAGTTTGTTACATCTACTGCATGCTACTGTGTGTGATAGTATAACTGCCAGTTGCAGCAACTGGCTTGTTTGGCTCTAGGAATCTCTTCGCCCACTCAAGGCCACACGGAGAACATTTCCTTCACTGTGCTGCAGGAGCCATTAGCTCTCTTAGGGTTCTGAGTTATGTACTGCCATGAAATCTACCACTTTTCGCATTAGGACCAGACGATAATGGTTAATTTCTTTTTAATTAACGGGTTGAAGTTTCGTACAACTTACACACTGTGAAATTAATCTAACCTACAAGAAATATTAAAGAACAGAGTTGCAATTTATTCTGCAGTGTTTAAAGCAAATTTTACATGTTGTGTCTTTAATCTCAAAAACCTGAACCTCTAGAGATTTTCACTCTGATGATATAAGAGTGGAAGTGTGGCCTGGGAACTGTTGAATGGGGTACTTTCCAGTTTCTGCTCTCTGCTTTCTCACTCGCATTTGTTCACATTGTTAAGACGTGACAGGTTGACTATTGTTTTTGAATATATAGTTGGTCAAGTATCAATGCATATATTTCAGTCATTTTTATTCATGCAAAGCTTCCCATTCTCCTTTTATGCTCATGGCTTTGGACACAGAAGTGGCAGAGTTAAATCTTTTCTGTTTCATTTGTCTTCAAAGTGACAGCCCGATGTGAGGGTCAGAGCTGCCTCTGTAGTTTATAGTTTCTCCCACAGCAACTATGCAGCAAGTGTCTTACATTTAACTGATTGCCCCTGAATATAGTGACTCCACTATGAACTGCTAGATATCACAAAGATAAAATTTCTGCAGTAGTCTACTGTAGGGAAGCAAAGAAAAGTCAAACAATGCACAAATGCTGTGTGACTTCTCTTCTGCACAATTTTTGGCAAGGTGCTTTGTTGACTGTTACAGAAGTCTATTGGAGCACAGTGCTTGAAGAACCTGAATGCACTTGTTTAAGTTTCAAGATGACAAGCTGAACCTATTGTTAATAAACGTAAGTTTTCGTGGCTCATTATATTAACATAAAGAAATAAATGAAGTGGATTAAAGCTTCAAGTTATCAAACACATGGAGACCTGTACTGCAGAAATACATGCATACACCACCATGGCACAGCGGGATGCACTCAAACTGTCGACAGAAGGCGGTGCATCAGTAACTTCCCTCCCAACCACCACAGCACAGCACCACGATCCTTGAGTCCAGTTAGTGGGGTAGGCCGTGGACAGTATGGGCATGACTGGACAGTATGACAATGAAAATGTATGGATATTTACAATTTGCGTGAGATCTACAACTAGCTCACACAGATGAGAAGAAGGTAACACACCTGTTGAGAACCAAAGCCTCGCTCAATATCGTCAAGATGAGCCTGGTGTTAGGTTCAGTAATGGTCACTGACATAAACTACATGATTTAAGAAGTTGGATTTTATAAATCTTCCATCATATTTATTACATGTAGGAGGGAGAGAAGTATTCAGTGCCAGTGCTGCAAACACACCCAAAACAGTAAAACGTGACAAAGCAGATGACATTTTCTAAAGTAAAGGAACACTGCTATTGGCTGAAATAACATTTTATTACCAACTGGAAATGGCAAAACACTCATGAATCATCATAATCATGATCATATTGTCTTCTTGAGCCAGGTCTTGCAGTTCATTGTCTTTGCCTGATGTTGCAAAGAAACTTCTCAAATGTAACTAATAAATTTTTTATTTTCCTTTTTCAGCTTCAGTGAGCAGACTCTGTTTTTCTCCTCATTGCTCTTCGTTTCAGACTAACTTGTACTCTGCAGTCTCTTGCATATCCACAGTTCAACTGAAAATACGCGTCATTATTATTAACTAGACCAGAGGTCTGTCATGAAATAGGCTCTTTGCTAACCACCCCTGATGTATTACTCTAATGGTTCTTTTGTCGCTATACAGGATGTGCACAGACCAACAGTTTCAACAGTTGGTAGCATTGTCCTCTCCCGCCTAAGGAAGTGAGTAAGGACCCAACTGTTGTTGAATTTCTACCATTTCAAACTGAAACATACTTACCATATTTGGTGGTGTTGGCATGTTTAAGTACAGCATAACCATCTCCTCCATTAGCTAAGAACTGGGGCACTAGCACATTGTACCGTCCACTTGGGTGTACTGAATGATAAGCAGGCACTCGACATTGTCCACAGCGAGCCATTGCTGACGTTACTCTGTGCCCCAGTGGGTTGCTCATGTTGTACGTCACCTTCAGGCCTGCAACAGCACAACAGTCTTGTGGAGCCAAATAGCCTTGAATCAGTTATTTCAGGAAGAGGACTGCTCCACTCCACTGCCTTACGTGATATGGATTCAGTTCTTAATTAGGTCATGGTGCATTTAACTTCATTTCTAGGATATAGGACCACAAATGAAATGGAGAAGCACTTTCTATAAAAAATAAATTTGCTCATCCATTATGGCATTTATTACTAGTATTTCCCTAGGAAACTGTTGCAGGATGTCAAGTTAAGAAATTATAGACCTTTTACAAAGAATTATGGAGAAAAAATAAAATTTCATACCTGAAATAAAGATTTTAGTGTATCAATTAATTTTAGACTGAGACGCGAAGCAAAGTTTCATCTTGTTTTCTTGACACGGCATAAGCCCAAATCATGTCTACAAGTATGAGGCGTGAAAGCATCAATGTTAATATTAGAAACCTCATGGGGAGGATATTTTTAGGAGGGCTTCTAAACTCAGCAAATTAAGGACATTACTAAGCTATTTCACCACTGCATGACTTCGAGCTATTTCTTGCGGGGTGGGCAAATTTACAGACAGATGGATGGGGTGGCTATGAGAAGTCCACACTTGCTGGTAGTGGCTAATTTCTTTATGAAGAATTTTGAGAGGGAGGCTATTGCTTCGGCACTCGTCAAATCTACGATCCTTCTTGGATGTTCTACTAAGAATTAAACCAGATGGCTCCTTAGGACATACCATCTATTGCAGCCTGCTCATATGAATTGCTATCTCCATGCAGATTCTCACCACCATCCAGTGCAAACATGGGGCATTCTCCAGACATTCACCACAAGAGCGACACGAATTTGTGATATCATAAAAAGAAAGAAAGGTTCCACCTAATCGATACTCATTTATTATCACATGTATAATATTATACATGATATTATACTATAATAATAATAATAATAATAATAATAATAATAATAATAATAATAATAATAATAATAATAATAATAATAATAATATATATATTATATATAATTATAATATTATACATGTGATATTCCATCATACATGTGATAATAAATAAGTATTGATTAGGTGGAACCTTTCTTTCTTTTTATGATATTTGGTAGCTATCAATACGGAACAAGAATGAAATTTATAAATCAAGAACGAATTTGTGAGTCATGAAATATCCAGGAGGAGATGGACTCACTCAAAATCATGTTAAAGGGTAATGGTTATGATGTGCAAATTCTTTTTTTTTTTTTTTTGTTATTTTGCTTTACGTCGCACCAACACAGATAGGTCTTATGGCGACGATGGGGTAGGAAGGGGCTAGGAGTGGGAAGGAAGCGGCTGTGGCCTTAATTAAGGTACAGCCTCAGCATTTGCCTGGTGTGAAAATGGGAAACCACGGAAAACCATCTTCAGGGCTGCCTACCTGCCTTACATTCACAATAACACTACCATAGACAGAACTGCCAATGTCTTCCACAAGCATAATATAAAAATCGTCTTTGACACTGTCACTAAAATTGCTCACAGTTTAGGTAAAAGCAAAGACAAATTGTCCCCACTATTACACCCTGGGGTGTAGAAAATTCCCTGTACTTGCGGCAAGATATACATTGGCCAAACATGCCGGTCTATTGGGACTCGCATCAAGGAACACCAAAGTAATATCCGTCTCAACCAGCCAGACAAGTCAGCAATAGCTGAGCACGCCCTATCATCGAGTCATGATGCGTTCCAAGGTGTTCGAGCTCTTACCCACACTAAACACTACAGGTCTAGAATTGTACAGGAAGCTGTGGAAATACGTAAGAATCCTAACAGTTTCAACAAGGACACTGGCTATCAATTAAGTAATATGTGGCTGCCAGCCATTAAGGATTTACATAGGTAGTTCTCTTCCCTGTCCTTTCTATATCGTTATTTCATTTAGGTGTTTTCCAAATTCGTATGTTCGTCATCACCAGTTGGTTCATTCCCGGCTATGTGTTATATGTTAATGTCATACTTTCATAACGTGTGTATACTGGTTATGTCCCCACACTGTATCAAATCATCCTCTGTTTTTCTCTGCATACTTTCTTTTCATTCTTCAGCTCTGTTCTATCATGGTGTCTTTCTTTCTTGTTCTTGTCCGTTTCACCCACTTTGGGGTACGATAGATCAATCAATGGTCAGTGTGTCGTGTTTTCCTGTCCTCCCAGTACTTTTTCATCCTTTCAGATCTTGCCTTCCTCTCTTCTTCAGAAATTCTGTATAGTTGTTAGGACTTCACCCTGTCGTGTTGTTTTCTTCGCAGATCCATCTACAAGCATTTCTTTTGTAATTTGGAACTATCGTAGGTTTTTCTCAGTTTCCTTAAACCAGTTTGGCTTAGTTTTCTTATTGTGGAAATAGTCCAAGATTCTTTTAGTTATCCTTTTCGGGTCCATTCTTAGGATGTGACCATAGAAGTCAAATCTCCTCTTTCGTATTGTGTCGGCAATCCTTTCTGTTTTCCTATACAGGGTTTCATTGCTGATGTGTGAAAGATCATTATTATGGAATTTGGGGCCTAGAATTTTTTGTAGTATTTTCCTTTCCTTGATCTCCAACTTTTCCATTGGACCATATGTAGTTATAGACAGTATTTCTGCAGCATAAAGGGTTTCAGGCTTGACTACTGTGTTGTAATGTCTGATTTTGGAATTCCAGGAGAGGGATTTTTTGTTACAGGTATCCTTTGTAAGCTGGAAGGCTGTTTCTATTTTGGTTTGTTGAGATTCCATTGCTTTCTTCTCAAGACCCTTCCAATTGATTCATTCACCAAGGTATTTGAAATCTCTGTTGATCTCTATTTTTTGTTCCCCCACTTTCAAATATTTTGGAGGTTTCTTAATGTTGATTATTATTTTGATGTTTCCAAAGGCAACTTTGAGACCTATCTTCTTTGCTTGCTTCACTAGTTTGATGGACTGCTCCTTGGCTTCCTCCCACGTCTCAGTAAGGCCATGTTGTCTGCGAAAGCTAAACATTTGATCTTGATACTCTTGTTTACCAATCCCAATCTAATTCCACCACTGGTTGTCTTATCACATTCTCTGACTATCTTCTCCAAGGCACAATTGAACAATATGGAGGACAGTCCAACAGCCTGTCGGACACCAGTTTTGATCTCAAAAGGATCTGACAATTCTCCCATGAATTTGACTTTGGAAAATGTATTAGTGAGAGTTTCCCTAAAGAGGTTTGTTGTTTTGTTGGCCAGATTAAATAATTTGAGTACAGACAGGAGATTTTCCCAGTCTAGTGAGTCATACACCTTTTGGAAGTCAATAAAAGTGATGATGTATGTTTTTGCCCTAGATTCCTGGTATGCTATAAGGGTTTTAAGGCTCAAGATTTGTTCCGGACAGGATCTTCCCTTTCTGAGTCCTGCTTGATATTCTCCCAATTGATGATCTAACTGTGGTTCTGTTCTATTAAGTAAAGCCTTTGAGAATATCTTATATGTAATATCCAAAAGTCATATGCCTCTATAATTGTTGGGGTTCATTTTTTCTCCCTTCTTGTGGACTGGGTGGATAAGGGCCATCTTCCATTCTTCTGGAATATTTTCTTTGACCCAGATTTCTTCAAAAACTTTTTGTAGGGATTCTATTGCTTCTTTGTTAGCATTCTTACCAAGTTTGGCTGTGATCTGGTTTCTCCCGATGCTTTGTTGTTTTTAAGGCTCTAAATGATCTTTTCTAGTTCCTCGAAGGTTGGCGGCTGTGAGTCGGAATTGGTATTTGTTGGTAGATTAAATGTCATTTCTTCGAATGGTGTTTCACAGTTGAGGAGATTTTCAAAGGAGTCAGTTTATATCCTGCAGTTATCCGTGTTGTTATGTGCTATTTCCGTACTTGTCCCATAACTGTAGAGTCGGTGGCTTGTACTTCATTGTTCTCTGTATCCTGCAGTTATCCGTGTTGTTATGTGCTATTTCTGTTCTTGTCCCATAACTGAGCTGAGGCCATACGATTATTATTATTATTATTATTATTATTATTATTATTATTATTATTATTATTATTATTATTATTATTATTATTATTAACTGTAGAGTCAGTGGCTTGTACTTCATTGTTCTCTGTTTAAAGATTTTTTAGAAACTTCTTGTCTTGTTTTTAGTAAAGTCTTTATCATTTAAATAAGCTTCTTAATTTCGAAGGCCTTTTGAAATTTTTGATATTTTTATTGAATCTGATATTCAAGAATTTTTGTCTGTTGCTTTCCGTTCGTTGTGACTGCCATTTGTGCTATGCTTCCTTACTTTGTTTCAATAGATTGTCACATTCTTCCGACCACCAAGCATGTTTTTTTGACTTTTTTCATAGGGGCTAATTGTTCGGCTTTTGATAAAAAAGTTCAGTTTTATTTGATCCCAATCTTGTTTGTGTATATCCTTTGTCGCAAGATGGTATTCTTTTGAATTTAAGATTTTTTCCTGGTCATATAGTTTACTTGTGTGTTTAAGGACCTTGTCTCTCCTTCTGGGGATGATTTTAATTTTTATCTTCGACAGGTAATGGTCTGAGTCTAAATTAGCTCCCCTGAAGACTTTTGACAATGTTTATCTTCCTATTGAACTTCCGTCTAATAGCCACATGGTCGAGTTGAAATTCACCCAAGTTAGGATTTGGTGAGATCAACGTTTTTTGTTTTCTGGGAAGTTTTTTAAAAACTGTGGATTTCAGTACCATACCATGGGCTTGGCACAACTCTGTCTGACTCCTTTTTTATTGGTCCTGTTATGCGCTGGGTATTTCCCCACTACATGTTGATACTTTTTCTCCTTTACTATCTGGGCATTGAAGTCTCCCATTAGTATGATGTTGTGTTTTTGAGGTACCCTTTGAATGACATCATCCAACTGATCGCAAAAGAGTTCCACTTTCTCCTTGTTCTTTCTGTTGTCCTCATTTATGGGAACATGGGCATTCATTATAGTGTATATTCTATTGGTAGATTTGAAAACCAAAGTTGATAAGTTTTTCAGGTTGAGGCTCAAACTAGACTATGGAATCCAGGATGCTCTTATTTATTATGAAGGCAGTTTCTAAGTGTGGCACATTTTTCATGACTCTTTGACCAACTTTTCCCTTGTATATCCTGAACCCTTCAGAGTTGAAGTTGTTTTCATCTACATATCTGATCTCCTGAAGTGCCATTATGATAATTCAATGATTTCTGAGAGTGTCTGTAATGTGTTTCCACTTTCCAGTTTTAAGAAGAGAATTAGCATTGAAGGTGGCTATGAAATTTGGGTATTTGCATTTGATTTTGTTTGAGGTTCCAAGATGCTCTGACTCACCGCTGTGTTGCAAGTTGTAAACTTCTTATTCACCTCTGTATAACGCTGCTGACTCCCCAGAATCTGAATATCTGCTTGTGCACAACGGTGTACCTGAGGTAATTTGTTTCACATTACACTTTCCCATGAACAATAAACATTAGTTTGGAGTAACTACTTGAGTCACTATTTTACAACCAAGGTTGTGAGTCCTGGAGGTTTCTTCCAGCCGCCCCTAACTTGGGATACAGACGCTGACCTAAGGCTGCCCAATCTGGTAACAGACGTCTGGGGAATTTTATGTTCTTCAACCAAGATTCATATCTTGGAGGTAGTTCATCCGCCCTCTCTGCCATTGGGAGATTCTTCTCTTCATCCGCCATTGAAAATATTGACCAGTGTTCACCTAGTAACCCTAGGCAAGGTTTGCCCCATCCGCCATCTCTTCTGTAGATGTTGTTGAGGACTTCATGCATAACCCATGCTAAGGAACCCCCTCCCCTAATTTATGACCCCTGGAGAGAGGGTCTATCACTGCATTTTATTTTATTAGTTTCTATTTATTTCTTCTACCACATTCGTCCCTGATTCGTCTAATGTCCTCTCTATTACTTCTCATGCACAATGGTGTGATGGACACCTTAATTGGAGCTTAATATTGTCATCAGCTCCCGTTTGGAGTGCTGTGCCAGCATATAGCAAGCCACCTGGTGACGAACGAGCACCACAGTTCCAACCGTAAAACAATCTTAAATTCAAACCCTCAAGATTGTAGAAGACTTCCTCGGGAACAGTCAAGATTTTCTTCTTAAGAAGTGGAGCAAATTTCTCTGCAAAATATAAAGAGTTTCACCTTGTTTTCTTGACACAGCATAAGCCCATATCATGTCTACAACTTCGGGCCATGAAAGCATCAATGTTAACACCACTCAAACTTATTTGTCTACTAATGTCATTAGCATCTTAAAAACATAGCACTTAGTCGATCAGCTTGTATCCTTTTTCCCAGGTCTTCCTAGCCCAAACTTTGCAACATTTTTGTAACACTATTCTTTTGTCGGAAATCACCCAGAAAAAATTGAGCTGCTTTTCTTAGGATTTTTTCCAGTTCTCGAATCAAGTACATAATTCTGGTGAAGGTCCCATACACTGGAATGATACTCTAGTTGGAGTCTTACCAGAGATTTATATATCCTCTCCTTTACATACTTACTACAACCCCTAAATACCCTCATAACCATGTGCAGAGATCTGTACCGTTTATTTACAATACCATTTGTGTGATTATTCCAATGAAGATCTTTCCTTATATTAACACCTAAGTACTTAAAGTGATCCCCATAAGGAACTTTCACCCTATCAATGCAGTAATTAAAACTGAGAGAACTTTTCCTATTAGACAAACAACCTGACTTTTAACCCCGTTTATCATCACACCATTCCCTGCTGTCCATCTCACAACATTATCAAGGTCTTTTTGCTGTTGCTTTTTACTCATGTGGTCTCTCTTTCTAGATTCATATGAGCAAGACTGTTTTCATAGCATGGAATGATATTTAGTCTTCAGTAAAATTATGTCCAGAAAGAGATTTATCATAATCCTAAAATTCCTAACAATTTCAGTCACTTCTACTCTCTTAATGTTTATTGTAACCTTGTGTGGCATTGACAAAAATGGCTGGTTCAGGAAGATCGAACTCGAGCAGAATGTCCTATTGTACTCAGCAAAGGTGACTGCAACTATCACAAAATCACCTCTCCTTACAAACAGAATCATAAAAGCTGAAGGCAACAGTGGCAGAACTAAAACAGCTGATCCAGCTGAAAGCCAAATGCAAGGAACAATAGAGATCAAGAGACTTGTTATTGGGCTTAATACCAGTCTAAGAGGGGTCTTCCTCCAGAGAAAGAGTCTGCCATTGTGCCAGTCTATCCAACCTTGATGGTACTTCAGTAATTACTGAGCCCTGACAACTATTTTACCAGAATACTGAAGGAAGCCTCCAGAGTTGATTATTCCAGCAGGATCGTGATGATACACACTCCACTCCAGCATCTCCATCACCTGTGAGCCGTTCATGGTCGCAAGATAGATCATGTTCCCAAATGGGAGCACTCCCAATAAGTCTTCCATTGTCACTTGACCTGAAAATGAAGACACACACATCAGAGTTCTCTTTCAACCACAAAACAAGCAGTTGCCAACACACAGAAAGCCACGGCAACTGGTACAAGCTACACCTCTGAAACATTGGCTATTTTTTGTGCTTAGGGATTGAATTTTTGAGAAAGATTTCTTAGCTCATCAATGACTAATTGTGCCAATATATCTAGGGAATGTGCAAGTGGTTCCTCATTATGTCAGGTTAGACAGTAGGTGTCCTTTCTGCTAGCTTTCAGCATAGCGATACTTTGGAAATAAGATACATTATTCGAAATGGTGGTGGAAGGTAACATTCTAAGCATACATCTTCAAAAAATGTTACTCCTATTTTAATTAGTGTACGAGAAAATAAATCACAAAACTTAGGCCAATGTTTTTGGAATGTCAGCACTCAATACTCCCCTTTGTTGAACAGAACATTAACACAACTGTGATTTCCCGATGCCCCCACCCCTCCAGTGTTCTAGTCAACACAAGGTCATCATATGTCATTTATGGCTCAACATAGTGAGGAGATTTATTTTCTTTTATTTCATCCCTTTACCCTCTGCATAGAGCTTTCTGTTTGTTCCTTGTCATTCTCCATTGAACCCTGCATTCATTATCTCAGTAGGATCATGCAACATGTATGTGCTTCACAGACAACGCAAACATATTTCCACACCAGGGCTGATTAACAAAATTATTTTATGCTTTAAAACAACAGTCAATCATTCACTGTCAAAAATTTCATTTTTGGTCTGTATTGAAACAAAATTTACAATCAAAGATAAAGGTAGGGTTTTCCATCTGTTCAATACTACAAAATAGTGAAATTATTAAAACATCACATTTTTGTTGTCATTTTTGGTACCGGTTTTGGCAACTTTATTTGCAATCATCAGCCTAGGATATTAATGCAGGACATTTTGATAACTACATTAAAATATTTATAACATAAGTATAGACATAAACAGAACATTCTAAAATAAATTTTTGTTATTTACAATTGTGTATATACCGTAAAACTTATGTACATGAAAAACAGACTAAATCACTCCTTATGAGGTTCTAGAAAATTCATAAGAATTTTTTTTTTCTATATACAATCTTTTAAATGTACATCTCCTTGCGTTGTCAACTGTTTGTAACTATACATAAAATTAATTATAACACCGAGTTTCAGATAAAATTTCTTTTTAAGTGTATCTTATTCAGCTGTTAAAGACGTACAACTGGCCTTGAAGAGGTATAAAAACATTTTAAAACATTTTGTCATGAGCAATCTTTACAATAATACACTAACAGCTAGTTTCATTCTAGAGTATTGTTGTAAAATATACGTAGACAGAGGACCATTGTCAGTGACCAATTTTTATAGAAAACAGTTCCTCATAGAATGTAATCAATGAACTGACATATATCTTGTATGGATTCACTGGATCAGCTTAACTTAACTTAAAATGTTTTTATAACTCTTCAAGGCCGGTTGTACATCTTTAACAGCTGAATAAGATACACTTAAAAAGAAATTTTATCTGAAGCTTGGTGTTATAATTCATTTTGTGTGTGTCTGTCTGTTAGGTCATCAGCCCAGAGGCTGGTTGGATCCTCAAATAGCACCACCAAAGGTTATGCGGTTATAAGGAAACCGCAAAAACCAATGGCAGCACCAAAATGAGGCGTACTAGGCAAGACGAGGAGTGAGGTAGTTTGCCATTGCTTTCCTCACTGGGTCAGAAAGTGCTATTGCAGCATGACTGATCCTATAAGCAACACCTTTCATAACACTCAGATGCACTAGTCGTGCTCTGAATGCCATTACTCATCACCACCCATACCCCAGCAGCTTCCATATTGTCACAGCCATGGATGAGACTGGGACTTCGGTGAAAGCTACACTTTACTCTGGCCTGTGCCAAAAGATGGATACAAAAGTACTGTATCCATCAGGAAATGGCAGCAGGCAATCATTTTATGTATAGTTACAAATAGTTGACAATGCAGGGAGATGTACATTTAAAAGATTGTGTATATAGAAAAAATATATATATCTTATGACTTTTCTAGAACCTCATAAGGAATGATTTAGTCTCTGTTTTTCAATTACATAAGTTTTACAGTATATATGCAATTGTAAATAACAAAAACTTATTTTAGAATGTTCTGTTTATGTACATACATATGTTATAAATATTTTAATGTAGTTATCAAAATGTCCTGCATTAATATCATAGGCTGATGATGGCAAATAAAGTTGCCGAAACGGTACTAAAAATGACGAAAAAATGTGATGTTTTATTAATTTCACTATTTTGTAGTAATGAACAGGTGGAAAACCCTACCTTTATCTTTGATTGTAAACAGTCAATCAACCATTAAAAGCTAAATGACTTCCACACTTATTACGTAGGCTACAAATATTCCAATCCTTTACATGAGGTTGCAACAAACAATAAATTACAACTTATAAATCTCATTTTTATCCCATATTGGCTTTAACAACTAAGGTCAAAGGATTTTTCCCACCATTCAATCCTTCTTTTATTTTTATAGTTAGTTTTTATGTGTATACAAACATGTGTCAGCTTAAATTCTCGCTAAACAGTACAAGAACATGTTTCATTCCATTTTGGAACATCTTCAGCTTAAACAAATGTATATTAAGTGCAAATATTGGCACATATAAAATAATGAGAACACTAAAGGCGATAAGTTAAAATGTTCTTCCGTAGAGAATTAAATCACTGAACACGTCGTTGCTCGTAATGATAAAATGGTTTGTTGCAGCATTAGTCTTTGTAAGGGGGGAAGAGGTTCTTGTTTCTTCTAAATATTAAATATGTCGCTCAATCAATCAATCAATCAATCAATCAATCAATCAATCAATCAATCAATCAATCCTGATCTGCATTTAGGGCAGTCGCCCAGGTGGCAGATTCCCTATCTGTTGCTTTCCCAGCTTTTTCTTAAATATTTGCAAAGAAATTGGAAATTTATTGAACATCTCCCTTGGTAAGTTATTCCGATCCCTAACTCCCCTTCCTATAAATGAATATTTGCCCCAATTTGTCCTTTTGAATTCCAACTTTATCTTCATATTGTGATCTTTCCTACTTTTAAAGACACCATCCAAACTTATTCGTCTACTGATGTCCTCCCACGCCATCTCTCCACTGACAGCTCGGAACATACCACTTATTACATGTAATAAATATCATTTTTGGTCCGTATTGATGATATTTGATTGAAATAATAACATTAAGTTATTTATTAGACCACCTAATCAATACAAAATCGTCTAGGATGATTTACATAAATTTGTTAGCTAATAGTGGTACATGTTTCGCCTTCCCTGAAGGCATCATCAGCCATAGTCTTGACCTTAAATTAAAAATAAGCGTCTAAATAACATGTAGTAATGAGATGAATTTTAAAATCTTGAAGAGATTTGAAGTAAAATAACATTAAAAATAACAATGATGGTTTGAAAATACAATGTGATGAGATACAATAGTGGAAGTATTAACAAAATTAACATTAGAAGGCTGCTAAAATAAGTACAATGGATAAAACAACAGATTGTTATACAACAAGTAGTAAGATTGCATAAAAGTAAAGTTGATAGTCTGGCGGTTATAATTAGATGATGGCGAAAAATCTTATATAATCAAAGTAAAGAAGAGAGAATAAAAGGCAAAGTTAGTCGAGAGATCCGAAGTTAATCATGATCTTGAAGATAAAAGACGAAAGTCAGATGCATATGGAGAAGTTGTAGAACACGTTGAGGATATGAAGTTGGTGAATAGAAGTTGAAGAACAGTTTCAAATAGGATCACTATGGACCATCTCAAAATTCTCTCTTCTTTACTTTGATTATATAAGATTTTTCGCCATCATCTAATTATAACCGCCAGACTATCAACTTTACTTTTATGCAATCTTACTACTTGTTGTATAACAATCTGTTGTTTTATCCATTGTACTTATTTTAGCAGCCTTCTAATGTTAATTTTGTTAATACTTCCACTATTGTATCTCATCACATTGTATTTTCAAACCATCATTGTTATTTTTAATGTTATTTTACTTCAAATCTCTTCAAGATTTTAAAATTCATTTCATTACTACATGTTATTTAGACGCTTATTTTTAATTTAAGGTCAAGACTATGGCTGATGATGCCTTCAGGGAAGGCGAAACATGTACCACTATTAGCTAACAAATTTATGTAAATCATCCTAGACGATTTTGTATTGATTAGGTGGTCTAATAAATAACTTAATGTTATTATTTCAATCACATACCACTTAGTCGAACAGCTCATCTCCTTTCTCCCAAGTCTTCCCAGCCCAAACTTTGCAACATGTTTGTAACACTACTCTTTTGTCGGAAATCGCCCAAAACAAATCGAGCTGCTTTTCTTTGGATTTTTTTCAGTTCCTGAATCAAGTAATCCTGATAAGTCCTTACTACAACCCCTAAATACTCTCATAACCATGTGCAGAGATCTGTACCCTCTATTTACAATCCCATTTATGTGATTACCCCAATAAAGATCTTTCCTTATATTAATACCTAGGTATTTACAATGATCCCCAAAGGAAACTTTAACCCCATCAACGCAGTAATTAAAGCTGAGAGGACTTTTCCTATTTATGAAACTCACAACCTGACTTTTATCCCCGTTTATCATCATAACATTGCCCACTGTCCATCTCACAACATTATCGAGGTCATTTTGCAGTTGCTCACAATCTTGTAACTTATTTATTACTCTGTACAGAATAACATCATCTGCAAAAAGCCTTATCTCTGATTCCACTTCTTTACACATATCATTGATATATATAGGATAACATAAAGGTCCAATAATACTGCCTTGAGGAATTCCCCTCTGAATTATTACAGGGACAGATAAAGCTTCACCTACTCTAATTCCCTGAGTTCTATTTTCTAGAAACAATAGGAATGGTAGGAGGGGGAGTATTCATTCTGGTGAAAGAAGAATTTGTAAGCTACAAAAAAGTTAAAAATGACAAAGAAGAAATTCTAGGGGTAAGGCTCATCTCTAAAGATAATAGGCAACTTGATGTCTTTGGCGTGTACAGACCGGGAAAGGGTAGCGCAGATTCTGATTCAGAATTATTTGATAAGATAATCAGCTATGTGGGAAATGATAAAGAAAGGAACGTGATTGTAGCGGGTGATCCCAATTTACCAAATGTCAATTGGGAAGGTAATGCGAACGAATGGAGGCAAGACCAACAAATGGCAAATAAGTTAATATGGCAAGGGCACCTGATTCAGAAAGTAATGCAACCAACTATAGGGAAGAATATTCTGGATGTGGTGCTGATAAAACCAGATGAGCTCTACAGAGAAACCGAAATAATAGATGGTATTAGTGATTACGAAGCTGTTTTTTGTGGTAATTAAAAATAAATGTGAAAGAAAGGAAGATATTAAAATTAGGATTATTAGGCAGTACCATATGGCTGATAAAACAGGAATGAGGGAGTTTTTAATAAGTAACGATGATCGCTGGAAAATAGTAAATATAAATGTAAACAGACTCTGGGATGGGTTTAAAGCAATAGTTGATGAATATGAAAATAGATTTATACCTTTAAAGGTGGTAAGGAATGGTAATGATGCACTATATTATAACAGAGAAGTAAAGAGTCTAAGAAGGAGGTGCAGGTTGGAAAGAAATAGAGTTAGAAATGGCTGTGGAATTAAGGAGAAATTGAAGGAACTTACTAGGAAATTGAATCTAGCAAAGAAGTCCGCTAAGGATAACATGATGGCAAGCATAATTGGCGGCCATACAAATTTTATTGAAAAATGGAAGAGTATGTATAGGTACTTTAAGGCAGGAACAGGTTCCAAGAAGGACATTCCAGGAATCATTAATGAACAAGGGGAGTGTGTATGCGAGGATCTTCAAAAGGCAGAAGTATTCAGTCAGCAGTATGTAAAGATTGTTGGTTACAAGGATAATGTCCAGATAGAGGAGGGGACTAATACTAAAGAAGTATTAAAAATCACCTATGACAGCAATGACATTTACAGTAAGATACAAAATTTGAAAACTAGAAAAGCAGCTGGAACTGATAAGGTTTCGGGGGATATGCTAAAGACAATGGGTTGGGATATAGTACCATATCGGAAGTACTTATTTGATTATTGTTTGCATGAAGGAACTTTACCAAATGAATGGAGAGTTGCTATATTAGCCCCTGTATATAAAGGAAAGGGTGATAGACATAAAGCTGAAAATTACAGGCCAATCAGTTTGACATGCATTGCATGTAAGCTTTGGGAAAGCATTCTTTCTGATTATATAAGACATGTTTGCAAAATTAATAACTGGTTTGATAGAAGGCAGTTTGGGTATTATACAATGTGCATTCCATTAACTTATAATATGTACTGAGTCTTGCATTTATAATCTATAACATATGGGAGAAATGCTTTAAAATCAGAAAAAATCAGAACCTTAGGTAATTATAATTCCTGGTTAAAAAATATAGATGTTGGTGGAAGTCTGTAATGAAAGCAAAAAGTATTAGGAGTAAAAAACCTCATGAATAACTGGCAATGCTGCATGAAAAACCACTCAAATGCTTACCTCCTAGCTAGCCCCGTTATATTCCCCCTTCCCTTACGCCATCTCAGCTGACTGTCTGCACGTGTTGTTAGGTTGCTCTGTGAGTGAGTGAAGGACGAAGCAGATGGAAGAGGGGAGAGACGGATATATCATTAGGAGTGGAAATGATGGGAGGCAGGTGCACGGGATGTTTTACCGGATTCATTTCGGTGACCTACCTATATGAATCCAAATTAGTAACTTCTTGCAGTAAAATGTTGATGTTAACTACTCAATAGCAGGGTTATGCCCTTTGCATACTTGACATCCTCTCTTCCCGAATACAGCAGGAGTACATCAATTCCTAATTTTTATTTCTCCAAAACCTGTCTATCTCATCTCACTAAAACCCAAAATTGTCAGTCGATACCGCATCATTTCTCATTACACTTCTTCAGTGGCAGTTCGTGACATTTTACTCTGGCAGGGCTGTGCCGTTATCTCCCCCCCCCTCCAATGGCTCAGTTTTCACTGTCCAGCACCACGATAATTGAAAATGAAATATAATAATAATAATAATAATAATAATAATAATAATAATAATAATAATAATAATAATAATCCGATGACACAGGCTAAATACTGTAGGTATCTTCTTCCAAGGCAGAATGATCAAGTAGTGAAAATCAGCTAATATAGAAGCGGAAAAAAGTAGAAACTTAAAGCATCGCAAATCCGTAAACACTTAAAACATTGACAATAAACATATACTTATGTTCACAAAACCACTAAATTCACGACTCGATATACTTTTCAGGTTGAGGTTCAAAAAAAACATAGGCTAATATATTACAATACATGTAGGGAAGGGAAGTGAAGTGAAGTGTGAAGACAGCAGAGCGAACACCACTAACAAGAAAACTCAACAACTGAATCCGAAAAACAATTCTAGTAGATTACGAAATGTCAATCAATTGTTATTATAAGTATAAAATTCGTACTTTGATGTTGATGTTGATGATAATGACGGGATGAAGATACACATGAAAATAATACAAGAGAGTAGGTACTGATACCTTAGCTGACTTGCTTGTATACAAAATCCATTCTCCTCTCCTGCTCTGCGAAGTGGTTGATGACACGTTCGTTGAAGTTAGGAACTGCCAACAGCTGTTTCTCGATGGAGCACATAACAAGCGCATTAATTCGGTCTTCCTCCATGGTATTCCTAGTGAATGACTTAATCCTTTTCAGCGTAGAGAAGCACCTTTCATTTTCTGACGTTGTCATCGGAATTGTACAAATAATTCGTAATAACTTAATTGACTCGGGAAGAAGGACTTCCAGGTTGTTATCACAAATACATGTCAGAAGAGTTAGGGCACCTGAAGTGTTAGCAAAATCACTTCTGCCGCATAAAACTGAGAGTTCATGCCTTAGTTCAATTTGGTTATTAGGAAATAATCTAGCACCAATTTCAAATTCAGTTTGCGGGAACAGTATACTATACCTCGGAAATAAACTAGGCTGAAAGAGTTTGGCAACAGACAGATGGTCACTGAACTAAAAACGGTCCTCTATCCCGGATAAAATAACATCGCACACCTCTCTCGCTGCAATCTTTCTATTATCTTCAAACCGTGCGCGTTTCTGACTTGAGCCTGCTGGGTTTTCATCGGTGGTGTCTGTTCCATTAAGCCAGTGATGGTCGTAATCGAGAGAGTTTCTGACTCGTTGCACCGAAAACATGAAATCAGATATACTTTTTTGAGCTTTTATACTATCAATTTTGTGGTGCTGAAGCTCATTGAATAGAAAGTCACAGTGAGGCATAACTTTAGATAATAGCTCTAGCCAGAATAGAAAATCGGCATCCTTCAGTAGATTCCTTAAGCCTATGGCTTTTCTCACTGTCGAATAGTCATTATTGTCATCGGCAATCTTCTTGAGACACTCCAATATTTCATTTCTGTACATAAAAACCGTACTTACACATCGTGCCTTTAAGTTTCACCTTGTGGCAGCATTTCTTGGGATGCGCCTTTTTACCACTTCGTCCAAAACAGCAGTCCGTTTTGCAGATTTTTAAAAAATGATGAAAAACCTTCTAAATTACTAAAAAAGATCCTGACCTGCTTATTCTGAGTAGCACATCACTCAACAATTAAATTTAATTGATGCACGTAGCAGTGCACAAAATGAGCGTTTTTGTAAACGACCTTGACCCTTGCTTGAACGCCAGTCTGCCTTCCACTCATTACTGAATGCCATCGCACGTCTGCGCAATGACCCTGTCCGGAGTTTGGTTCAGCTTAAGTTTTTCCAACTCCTGGAATACTGCTGAGGTAATGCCTTCTGCTGAGTGATTATCAGGCAACACAAAACTTATGAATCTTTCATTTATTTTGCTACTCAGCTCGTACCGTACAACAAAAATGAGTTGAGATAAGGTGGAACAATCGGTGGTTTCATCAACTTGAATTGCCACAAAATTTGTT
Source organism: Anabrus simplex (assembly GCF_040414725.1). NCBI lineage: Eukaryota > Metazoa > Arthropoda > Insecta > Orthoptera > Tettigoniidae > Anabrus > Anabrus simplex. Next base: position 1,722,843,875 of record NC_090265.1, read on the forward strand.
TGAGAGATTTCTTCCGAAATCATTTGATGGCACACGGCATAGATTGAATTCAGAAGCTCGTTCTGTATGGTATTAGGTAACCCAACAAATACTCTGTTATTTGCTCTTTCGATATGTTCTTTCAGTGTGCTGTCTAGCTCTGACATTAAAATTGACTAAACCTCGAAAAGTGCCTGGGTTATCAGACATGTATGTCTCATCATGGCCCCTAAGCGCTAGTTCAAACTTCCCACAGAACTTAATAGCATCAATTAATTTACTAAGAATGTATCGATTCTTCGAAACCTGTTCATTTGATTGTTTTAATTTTAATTCTGTACGCATTTCTAATTGGCATCGAATATCTACTCTACCAAGCATAGCAAATTCAATACCAGCGTTTATATGTTTCTCGCTCATTTTATGCTTTTTCACTTTTTCACCTAGGTGTTTTATGTCTGATACCCCGACTGATGTCCATGGAGCATCAGCAACATTCATTGCTAAACAAGAGTAACTGAAGAACGCATTCCTTATGTCACATCCGCACAGCCAGTCAGCCTGCTTATAAAGTGACGGACTGAATTTCCTAGTATATGCATTTTTGTTCTTGTAACTCTTCTGTTCTTGTGCAATATTTAAATTCGGTCGAGGAGGCCCTAATTTCTTTAATTCTATCCTATGTTCAAAACTTAAATTTCCATCACTACTTAAAATACTATTTACGGAATTCATCTTCCTTGTCTTCCTAAATTAAGACTGTAACATTTAGTTTTCAAATGGGCAGATAAGTACTAAACACACAAATGAAGATATTGACATGACTCCTAAAACTGAAGGTAGAATTTACAATGTTATTTAAACTATTATGGTACCGTAGTTTTATCTACTGAACACTTGCACAGCAACACTACACTACAATGGCATTTAAACACACACACATTAGCCGGCTAACAGCTACTGCAATCACGGCTACTCCTGTTTCACTGATCACAAACGACAATGACATTCACGAGAACAAATAAACAATGTACGCCAGAATTCCTTTCGGCTTCCTCAAATCTCAAAGCAATGTGATCAACATACAAATAGTGCCGTCACCTTATGATTAAGATTTTAAATCTTTATTTTAGCTTATTTTTAGAACTGAATTGTTTAAATAGTCAGTCTAATGGAATCCATTGTTTTGTAAACAGTTTTGGAATTAACCTCTAACAACACTTAACGTAAGACGTGGGGGAAAAGGCCTAGGTACATTGTAAATTGGTTGGCGACGTTGCTACGGGCTCTGCCAGACATACCATATACCCTTCAAGTATTAAATGCTCTAAGCATACACCCCGCCTGCACTCTTCCTTTCCCTGACAAGCCCATATTGTCTTCCAAGGCTCCTCCCGCACCCCTCACTCTTGTTAAACTCTGGGAACTTACTGAGGCCTCTCCTGCCAGCACCCGACTGCCTAATGACTAAAGAGAAAACATTGTGCTGGACTAAAGAGAAAACATCGTGCTTGCTGAACGGATGCCAGGGTCAGACAGCCTTTGCCATGTCCTTGAAAATAAAAAAGCAAAACGTTTACAGACAAAGCAATAAAGATAACATTGTATAACTGAATAACACACTACCATAAGTTAGACTTTGCTACATTTGTCCGTCTCTTTATATAATCAGCTACGGAGTGAAATTATGTTATGAGTTTAGTAAAGGCAGCAGGGCGGCACCCAAAAGCCCTTCATGCACGAACTGCCACTGCACTTCTTCAAGTTTCCCAGTCTACCACAGTCTGAATGTTCCAGAATCCAATTTGAGTCTTCTTTTCATAGTAAATGTGAGCTTCACTGGAACAATGTTTCCTAAACCTGAACTGCCTTCTATCAAACCAGTTAGTAATATTGCAAACATGTTTAATATAATTGGAAATAATGTTTTCCCAGAGCTTACAAACAAAACGTATCAAGCTGACAGGTCTGTAATTATCTGCTTTATGTTTGTCACCCTTTCATACATCATCATATGAAATTTTCAAATTTGGGCCAATATTCATTTAGAGGAAGACCGGGCTAATTGGCCATGCGCGTAGAGGCGCTCGGCTGTGAGCTTGCATCTGGGAGATAGTTGGTTCGAATCCCACTGTCGGCAGCCCTGAAAATGGTTTTCCGTGGTTTCCCATTTTCACACCAGGCAAATGCTGGGGCTGTACCTTAATTAAGGCCATGGCCGCTTCCTTCCAACTCCTAGGCCTTTCCTATCCCATCGTCGCCATAAGACCTATCTGTGTCGGTGCGACGTAAAGCCCCTAGAAAAAAAAATTAGAGGAAGAGGGATTAGGGATTGGAATAATTTACCAAGGAGGGAGTTGAATAAATTTCCAAGTTCTTTGAAATCACTCGAGGAAACACTCTGTAAACAACTGACAGGGAATCTGCCACCTGGCCAACAGCAGATCAATGATTATTTATTGATTTGTTACTGAAATCACTAGATCCAAGTGATCTCTTGAACTGTTGTGTCCCACATATAGCAACGGTAATCAATTTTCTGCAGTAGGAGTATGAAACTATTACTTTTATCATGCTTTTTATACATTACCATTATTTTCTTTTTAAAAATGTACAATTTTGAAGGAAAATGGACCTCTAATTTTCTTTAGAAAGAACAATTAATTTTTTAAGCTTTTGATGAAAAATGAATTGAGATTTCTTTTTTTCTGCTTCTAAATTGAAATGCATGTATATGGGGGTTAATAGCCTTGTATATGGGGGTAATGACAGCTCAGTTTCCTAGCAGCTTGGAATAAGAGATGCACTTACCATTAGGGGAGTCAATGCTGTTGCGAATCCCTCCGCCGTGCTGGATGGCGATGGGAGCATCGGTCCAACCTGGACCTCTATAATTCTGCATGTGCTGCAAAACAAAATACAGTATTCTTGTCACCTCGGTATAAATGTTACTTCACGGTGTTCATTGTGCCGCAATGTTGTTAAATGTGTGAACATCGCTGTTTCAAGGGGAAGTACAACTAGGCCAGGTGTGACATCTTCCGTAGTCTCAACGCTCAAAGCCAAAACCATGGAGCAGTAAATGGATAGCAGGGAGGAGGATATTTATCCAGTGTTGGGTAGTTGTACCTATCTAGAACTGCTTTATTTTAACAAAGCATTTTTAATATTTTAATGGTATGTACATGTATTCAAACTACTTCATACGAGTAAACTAAATACAGCAGGCATATTGTGCACTAAACTTACCATTCTGTAAGTAAACAATACCACATTTATGAGCATAATTCTCTCCCTGCACCCCGATTTCTCCAGAATGGCGTGTGGCCTCCGGAGAATCCTGGTACAAGTCTTTCGAGTTGACGCCATATAGGTGACCTGCGTGTTTGTTTGGGCCCTACCCAAGATGAAATCAGTGCTGAAGATGGCACAAACACGCAGCCCTCAAGTCACAGGAATTAACTAATGAAAGTTAAAATCTCTGACTCGACATGGAATCGATCCCAGAACCCCTTGCTAAGTTCTCGAGAATGAAATAGGGAAAATATCATTTCTGGCATATTTCATGAATCCCATTGACAATAATATCAGTTGTAGTTATGAATTGGCAGCATAAGCAAAAGAATGAACTTCAAAGAAAAGTGTTCCATGGTCGGAAGAGTGGAAAGTTGTCCCAGTAAATTCCAATCCAGACCTCTGATGCTTAAAATTCACATCTTCATTTAACCCTTAATTAGTCACTCACGGAGATTTCCTCCGGCCAATTTCATTTTGCACAGTACTGAACTTCCCAGTTGAACTGTTGGTCTCCCCACCCCTGTACCTTTCTCCTTGTTCATTTGGACTCGTCCTGTCTACATTTCGGCGTGATCGTGCATTCTGAGTGCGAGTGTGGGATCATTGTTGTGACGAGTGACATCGCCTGGACGTTTCATCCGTGTGCGAATAAGTAAATTACCTTATATCTTAGTGCATTTTTAATTTTCAAGGTCGATGCCCTTGTTGTTTTGTTCTTCTAAACGTATTTTAGAAAAATATTATTTCATATGATGTGATCTTCATAGTTAATGGCGAGTCTCATGAATTTAATATCATAAGACCATTCGTCATAGTTAAGGTCTACAGTATTCTGATTTTAGATCAAACATACTGTGTAAGAGTGACCTACAAGTACTTAAAAGGGTTTCTTTTAATAATACCGAAGAATACTGCAAATGAACATGCCAAAACAACATCTCAAAGGATGAAATTTACGCGCATTTTTAACCCCGGAGGTTACCTCCGTGCGCGACTAGTAACGTAATAATTTTCGCGCGACTAGACAAGGGTTAAATAGACTGAACAGAGATTGAAAATGCAAATGCAAAGAGAGTTCAACTGTCACATGAACGGAAGTGAAGATGATGCAATGCAGATCCCAGTTGCCATCTGATCCAGTAGTGGCGACTGGGAATTAGAAGACTATGGGTGGGGGGGTGGGGAGGGGGCAAAAAATATACGAGGGTCAAGTCATTATTCATAGCAACTATTTTTTTCCTTGCGAACAGGAGACAACAGGGAAAGTCTAAGATATGCATTTGGAAATATAGGGCATGTACTTATCCATAGTGCCTGAAGACAAATTCTGACTTCAGGAGATTCTTGTAGGAAAGTGACAGAACCCAGGTCGTTGGTAAACATTGTTTTATTATGGTATAGACAGAAAATACACAAGACTACGTACAAGGGACAGGTCTCCACTGGTTACAGACCTTCGAAATAATCACCCAAGGTTTCCACTGTGCATTGCTGACGGTGGGGCAGGCGCTGAATAGTATTCGCTGCATGTGTATCACTAATGTGTGACACCTCTCTCCGAAATGCTGTTACAATGTCATCTTTGTTAGCAAACCATTGTCCACGTAATGGGTTCTTGACTTTGGGGATTAAATCATAGTCACACACCTAATGCTTCCCGCAGCTCTGCATGGCATTGGCGTGCATTTCTACCGCGGAGAACTGCTATTTTAATATATGATCGTTGCTCCTGCTTGTTGACTTCCATTTTGTGATGCTCTCATTCACACACTGAACTTGGGAGCATGCCTAGACTCACACTGTTGTTTACATACACCATCTAGTGGCATCATACGCAAGTACATACCATAGTTTCCAAATGCATATCTTAGATTTTCCGTGTTGTCTCCTGTTCGCGAGAAAAAAAATAGTTGCCTTGACTTATGACTCGACCTCCGTATATAGACGACAAAAAGTCAAAATTGAAAAAAGAAAGGTTACAAAATGTTAAGTTTTTTATGCTCTCTGAGCGAATTTTGATAGAGATGTAAAGGTTGACAGTCTACCAACTTACAATAAAACTTTCACCAAAGGAACAATAATTACACATGTACTACAATTAAATAGAAATTTGGTGTGATTATACGATTAAAATGTCATTTAGTCTTTGACCACACACTAACAAAGTATACCCTTGTTACCCTTCGTCGCAGCACACTTTACGCATTGCTACACAGGTCTCCACTACTTGGTGTGGCACTGTACAAATCAGTTAGCTGCAACGAACGTTTTTTTTTTTGCATATTTCTGCCAAGAATTTTTCCTAATTAAAGAAATTGAGAAATTCTCATTAGCTGAAAAAACAATGGGGACTGTACAGATTGCCTTTTTTTATAATTCCTAGTTTCAGGGATTTTTTAAAATTAACCATTAGGTTTTCCAGTCTGCCGAAACTAAGAAAAAAATTTCAGGTGTCTAAAATGGAATAAAAATTTAAGTTTTTCTCCGCAAAGTTGGGCAAGGGTGACTGCTCCCCCTTACTCCCCTTATCGCTGCCACTGATCTGAATAACACCCACGGTATCCCCTGCCTGTCATAAGAGGTGACTAAAAGGGGCCCAGGGGCTCTGAACTAGGAGTGTGGGTTGGTGACCATGGGGCCCTTAGCTGAATCCTGGCATTGCTTCCACTTTCTTGTGCCAGACTCCTTACTTTCCTGTATCATTTCCAACCTCCCTTGGTCAACTCTTGTTCTTTTCTGTCCGCAACGGTATTAGATGTCGAGGCCAGGGAGTCTTTCATTTTCACGCCCTTCATGGCCCTTGTCTTTCTTTGGTCGATATCTTCATTTTTCGAAGTGTCGTATCCCTTCCATTTGTTCTTTCTGATTAGTGTTGCCTAGTTGTACTTCCTCTTAAAACAATAATCACCACCACCACCACCACCACCACCACCACCACGAACTCTGAGTGAATCGGAGCATACATGCTGTGTTGGCATCTCTCTCTCTCTCTCCTCAATTCCTTCACATTCCTCATGGCTGTTAATTGAGATTATAGTTTATCCTTACAGTTAAAAATCTATGAAGTGTTATGGTCAGTATCAATATTTTGTTGAGTAAAGTGCTTTTAAGGTACCAGTAAATACGGTAAACACTGGTACTATTTATTTAATTATTCTTAACTTGTTACAAAACTTGAATGTGAGAGTGACTGTTATAAGCATACTGTACTGTTAGTGATCATTTATTGTGTTGGTTGTTGTGGTGCTGCAATAGCAGTACTCAAAATGGATAGATTCTTAATGAAGAAAAGTGTTGAAAATAAAGATACTCATGTGGAGGATCAGAAGGGTGAACCGATATGCAGTAGCAAAAACAGAAGTAATAGTTTGTATGCATTATCATTACAAAAGTCAACAAAAAGCCAGCAAAAGGAGGTAAAGCCAGGGTAAGGAGCGTAGTTTTCAGCTAACTTGCAGTTCGCAATTTCCGTGGGTAATGTATGGAAAATCTAAAGATGTTATCTTCTGTAAAACATGTAAACAGATGAATATGGTGCAGCAACTTAAATTTTCTCATAAAATTAAAATAACATTCATAAGTCAGATTTCTGCAACTGGAAAAGAGGAGTGTCCCACAGGAAAATTTCCCTTTTCAAATGATCATAAATATGTCTTTGAATAAATGAAACTGAAATTGATAATTATTAATTTATTTGCATCTAACAAATTGTTTCTGAGAGACGTCTGTATGGAATTTAGAGTCAACAAGTGCAGGGGCGAAGCGTCAGGGGAGACAGGGTAGACAGCGTGTACCCTTAAAATTTTGTGAAAGAAATATTGTCTAGTTAAACCAATTACTTTTTAGAACATTAATTATTTCCAGATTCGTGACATTATTGTATTTCCCGCTTTACTTATTTTCGGCTCACTTCGGCAATGCTAAGGCTCGCGTCAGTTACACGAAGCACGCAGGCTAAAGTAGACGCTGTCCATTCTGTGCATTTTCCCTTTGATTTTCAAAGCTTTCAGATAGAGCAACACTAACGCTATCTGTAGGTGCTGACTGTGAAACTAGGACTTTCCTATCGCGAGATGTCTCCGCCCAGTAGACAGACTTACCAGCGTCTCTTCTTGCTCTCATTGGCTAGTATTTGGATCTCTCTTATAAAGGTGCTCTTATTGGCTATCATCTTACACATGCTTTTAATGTTATTAATTTGAATTTACTTTATTATAAGACACGTCTAAAAATAAATTAATAATATTTAAATACGAAGTATAGTAAACTTACACCTAATAAATGAATGACAGCATCAAAACCCTTCAAGTACGTGCATTTTCTTGCCCGCCAATATTAGTTGCGGTATTATAACTCCAACAACTATTGTCTTCCAGTCTTAATAAGGTACTTCAGAATACGCATACGGAAAAAAATTGCTTAACTTGATGCTGTATATTCCGTTAAAGTCAGTTTCTAGTGAACACGCTATGAGTGCTTTCAAACGAATTAAAACGTACCTATTTAAGGAATTGGATGACCAGCCAGAGACTGTCTAACTTGGGAACTCTAGCTATAGAGAAGAAATTTCTGTGGCATCTTAGCAAGACGTCTGACTTCAAGACGAGAGTAATAGATATATTTGCCGAAATGAAGGACAGGCGGATTAAACTCATTTACAAGAATATTGTTTAAGGTGACTTGTACGAAAAACTATTTATTTCTTATTTCTCTTATTAAATCTATATACTGGTAACAATGAAATATATTGCTATTTTTATTCTAAAAGTATGTTGTTATTTGACAACTCCCGCGGCCTATTTCATCTATATTTAAAAATGAAGCAAGTGCACGTAGGGTTAAAGGTTGTTATAGGGTTTGTCTTATTTTCAGAGTCATTAATATAATACTGAATACAGATGTATGCATCGAAAACAAAATTCCATATAATAATATGATTAAAACAATTTAAATAAAATAAATCACTGTCTACCCCCTTACTTAGTTCACGCTTCGCCACTGAACAAGTGTAGGATTTAGTGCACTGAAAGGGGGAAACTGACTCAGCGCCTGTGAAACTACCACGAATGAAATAATCAGAGTATGATGAGATGAGGCCTCAGTCATGGCTATCCAACAATACTTCACATCACATCCTGCACAGTTGGAGGGTAACACTTCTTGTTGCTAATGTCAGATGACCCCCAGCCATACGACATATTTATGTCAAAATATAAATACATGAACATTTGGCTGCCGCAGGAAAGTGGTAGTAAAATTTAGCACTAAAAAAAAAAAAATCAAAACAAGCTTACAAGTGAGAAACTCTAACAAATGAAAGAAAATAGTGCTTGCCTCCTCAAATTAATCTCTATATTTCATTACCTTGCAATACAAGACAGATGAGAGAAGAAATCTTAAAATTTTATTACAATCTAGGTGTGAGGATAGTCACAAACTCGAAAAATGGTTTCAACATGATTCCTATTAGTGTATATTTCACAACATAAAAAATGAATTGCTATCCATATTGCATTATTGCTTACTTCAAAAACTGATCACAGATATTAAAGCTGCAAGATATTTTTCAATAATAGGGGATGAAACTGTGGACGTTTCAACATAAGAACAATAATTCAGTATTTAAGATTTGTTCTGTACTCTTTAGAAATAAATTAATATTTCTTGGGAAGTCACACTACAGAAATCACTTCAGGTCAGAGTTTGATTTATGTCACTGTTGACATCTTGAGGTGCTTCGACTTACCGATGTCTGATGGATGAGGACAGTGTTATGATGGGGCAACTAACATGGCCGGCACCTACATTGGGGTGCAGTTGAAAATAAAGCTGTGTTTGTATACTGCTTGGCACAATCTCTGAATCATGTATTACAGCACACCCTCAAAGAAATACCGGAATGTTGGAATCTAATAGTAATAACAAAATCAATATTGCCTAGGGATCCCCCAAAACAGAGTCCCTCTTCACTCATTTAAAACCTGATGATACTGCAAACCTTAAACTATTCTGTGCTACTAGATGGACAGTAAGATATCTTGTGTTGTGTTTTGTTTTAGATATCAAACTTCAGGAGATTTTTATACAGTTGGTAAAGATGATAAATCTGATACAGGTACTAAAGTAAATAGTTTGTTAATGCAGATACAGTCCTTCGATATCCATTTCACATTGAAAGTTTCGGCTAAGCTGTTTGGTCATATTGACATTATAAATACTTCCCTGCAAGGAAATGGTCTTAATTGTTTAATGGCCAATGAAATTATTAATTTTTAATGAATTCCTTCAAAATATGGGTACACATAGCATAAAATGGATCACTTCTCTTTTTACTTACATCCTTCAGACTAACAACCTGCCGAAGCAGTTCAAACGGTCAAAGGTGATCGCCCTCCTTAAACCTGGAAAGTCAGAGCAGATACCTGAAAACTACCGCCCAATAGCACTTCTCAGTTGCACTTATAAACTCTTGGAGCGAGTCCTCCTCACTAGGATAGCACCACTCATTGACGCTGTAATTCCCCCAGAGCAAGCTGGTTTCAGAAGAAATCGTAGCTGCACTGATCAAGTTTTGTCTCTTACCACTCACATCGAGGCAGGCTTCCAAAAGAAGTTAAAATCAACAGCTGTCTTTATTGATCTGACAAGTGCATATGATACTCTCTGGCGACATGGACTAATTCTTAAAGTGCTGGAAGTAATTCCTTGCTTGGAAATTGCAAACCTAATTTCCAACGTGCTCTGTGAGAGAGAGTTTGTAGTATTCCTAGGTGATTCTAAAAGTCGCAAAAGAAAATTAAATAAGTCTGCCACAGGGATCAGTATTGGCCCCAGTTCTCTCCAATCTATACACCCATGACTTACCACCAACCACAGCTACTAAGTTCATCTATGCAGACGACATTGCATTGGTAGCTCAAAGCAGAAATTTTGAGGATGGAGAAGGCATTCTTTCAGCAGACTTGGTCAAAATGGCAACTTTCTTCAAGTCTTGGCGTTTGATCCCAAGTGCTTCTAAGACCGAGGTTTCATGTTTTCATCTCAGCAACCGACTCGCAAACTATGAGCCATCTGTCTTATTCCTTGGTGAAAAACTAAAGTACAACCCATTCCCAAAATATCTAGGAGTCACATTGGACAGAACTCTGAGCTACAAAGAACATCTCACCAAGCTCTCTCACAAAATCGCTACAAGGAATAACATCCTACACAAGCTTTGTGGCAGTTCCTGGGGAGCCTCGGCTGAATGCTTACGATTAACGGGTATCAGTCTTGTCTACTCTGCAGCGGAATACTGTGCCCCGGTATGGCTGGAAAGGGCACATGTGCATAAAGTGGATACTAAGTTGAACGATACCATGCGCTGCATAACTGGTACTGTAAAGTCAACACCTCGCCACTGGTTACCCGTACTTAGTCATATCCCACCACCCCACCTGAGGAGAAAGGAAGCTCTGCTGAGAGAAGCAAAGAAGATCTGGTCATCTCCCTCATTACCAGTTCACCAGGAATTTTGTTACCCATCGCCACGACGACTTTGATCTAGGAGACCAGCAAGTATACTTGCTGGCCGACTCTTGAGAGATAATTTTAATCTAAACGAGAGCTGGCGGGATGAGTGGTCAATTTCAACATCTGGAACAAATGCTAATGACCTAAATCCAACCCATAAAATGAAGGGATTCGACCTCCCAAGAAAACTATGGTGTCGCCTCAACAGACTGAGAACTGGGGATGGACGCTGCAATTTCTTACGCCATAAGTGGGGTTGGATGGATTCTCCAATGTGTGAATGCAATGAAGAGGAGCAGACCATGGACCATGTCATCCTGCGCTGCCCTCTTTATGCCTACTGCGGAAGCCCCAGCGACCTGTTTCATCTTTCAGAAAGTGCTGTAGAGTGGCTGAAACACTTGGACCTGGACTTATAAATTTGTAGTTATAATCACCATACGATTAAATAACCTAAGAGAAAATTATGAAGAAATCTGAAATAAGACCATGCAGCAGACTAGCAAAATGGATGTCGAGTCTCCAAAATTATCACGGAAAAGCAAAGTGCCTCAAAGGTATGACGAATCTAGTAACCCTGCCATGCATAAGTTCTCAGATATTGTGAGGTAACTGGCATCATATTATGATATAAATGCACATAAATTCTTGCAGAAAATAGAGCATTTGCTACTAGGTGATGGAAACCATAGTGATGAAATGTTGTGTTTGTATGAATTGATGATATAGATGTTGATTCCCATAGGGAATATGAAATATTTGTCCCGAATGAGTAAATTTATAATACCAATATTAATGGTCCGTTATTGGACATTATAAATTTTCCAGCTAACTCATTCCTGGTTGCCAGCGTTTCACCCTCGTGTGCTAGGTTGGGCTCATCAGTTGGTACTAGCACACCTACCAAGACACTGGCTGGTGTATATCATGGAAGCCCCTGCGTAGACTAGTTGGAGCCACTGGCAGTGCCAATGCACTATGAGAGACTTTGTCTCTTTACCAAAAATTGATGCCTGTTTGGCTATCAGCACACGAGGGTGAAACGCTGGTAACCAGGAATGAGTTAGCTGGAAAATTTATAATGTCCAATAACGGACCATTAATATTGGTATTGTATGAATTGGTTGGTGATGAAGAACACTTGCCTCTCCATTGAAGCCTGTCCAACCTCCCATGGTCAACTCTTATTCTTTTCGAATCCTGATGGTATTAGAGCATTCGAGGCCTAGGGATTCTTTAATTTTCATGTCTTTCATTGCCTTTGTCTTTCTTTCACTGATACCTTCATTTTTGAGGGGGCAGACCCCTTCCATTTTTGCCCCTCCAATTGATTTTAATAAAGGAGGGTTGCCTAGTTGTACTTTCTCTCAAGACAGAAACCACCACCACCAGTCTCTATTGAAGTATGTTATGTGAAATCCTGCAGTGAAAGGGAGAGTACGTGATTGGTTCTTTTGACGGTCTGGCAGAACACCTGAACGAGATCTCTTGCCTGACCTTGCGAAATTCGTAAAAAATAGTGTTAACAGCGTGCCAGTGGGGTAATGTGCATCTTGACAGTCTCCTGCTCTGTTAAGCTCACCAACAAGACACCTTTATGGGCCCAAAAAATGGCAGCCATTGTTTTCCTGTTTCTCAGTGTCAGTTTAAACATTTTTGGCTTGTTTGTAGAAGAAGGATACATCCACTGCTTAGACTCTTCTTTGGTTTTTGGAGTGTCATTCATACAGGACCCAAGTTTGATTGCCAGTAATCATAGACTTTAAAAACCCTTCCCCCCCACTATGGTAAAGTGTGAGAAACATTATGGCTGATGCCATTCGCTGAGTTTTGTAATCGTCAGTTAACATTGTTGGGACCCAACGTGAGCATAGTTTCCACTATCCTAAGTGTTGAGTCACAACTGTGTACAGAGAAGACCTTGAAATATCTGCGATTGCTGTAGAAAGTTCACTGATCGTAAAGCTCCATTTGTGGCATACAAACTAAAAACTTCAGGAGGCTGTTGAGACGCACATTACCTCACTGGTGGCAGTCTTCTTTGCAGAGGGCATCGGAAAGCTAGTGTCTGGACACAACGAATGCCTAAATCGTTTTAGCGATTATGTGGAAAAATAAGTATGAAACTACTAAACTTTTAAAGATAAAATAATTTTGTTATGTAAATGTGTCTTTTTTATAGTCCATTAAAAGTCGAAAAAACCAGCCCTCGTAAATTAATCAATTGTTTATTTATTTAATTCATTTTCAGGTAATTAAAAAGCAAATGTAGTGTACTAACACCATTAATATCTTCTACACTAGTAGCTGTTCTAAAAATTTTATTAATATCATCTTTACTACACAATCCTGCTCCCTACAACCTTGGGAGTTATGAAATGATGCCATATTTAAAGCACTTGCTGTAATCACAAAGCACATGACTGGTTTATGAAGCGAAATAACCTCTCACTGAGATACCAAACATAATTGTGCCAAAGAATGTCAGAAAAGTACAACAAAAAAAAGAGAAGGTGTACTTGTTTTCACAAACAGAGAACTCTGACCAGATGCCGGTCAATATCGACATGTCTCAGAACTGAACCATTTAAGAGAAGGGAAAATCAAGTGTTACTGTGCGAACTACAAGAAGTGGAAAATAAAGATGCACAATCATGTTTGTGGTAACTGCAGATGGAAAGGAACTACCTCAGTTTGTTATTTAAAAAAAAAACAGTGCCGAAGGGTAAACTTCCAGGTGGGATACATGTTTGTATTCAAGAGAAAGACTAGGTGGATGGATGTATCTTCGGTAAATGTTTGGAGAAAACATCCTGGGTTATTGCTTCAACTCCTGACTCTATTTGTAATGGACAGTTTTCGAGGACATTTAGCAGATAGCACAACGCAATTGTTGGCCAACATATAGACTGATCTGTCAGTAATTCCTGGTGGTCCAACATTTGGGATATATCCATAAATAAGCCATTTAGTGACAACCTGCTTAAAATGTATCATAATTGGATGGCTGAAGATGTGCAAGAGCCTCCTCCCTGAGGCAGGATATGTGGGAACTGTCTGCATGGAACATGATTTTGTCAGACATTGTGTTTACAAATTTAGAGAAAACAGCAATCTCAAACATCTAGATGACTACTTACACTGCTATTCACTTAAAATATTCTGCTGCTGGCATACAAATAAATCACCTGTTAGGTTCTTCGGTGTATCCAATGTAATTTATAATCAAATAAAACTAGAAGGCAACCTAAAACAGAAAGCAATTAAAACAGATCACCCGGCGAGTTAGCCGTGCACGTAGATGTGCGCAGCTGTGAGCTTGCATCCGGGAGATGGTAGGTTCGAGCCCCACTATCGGCAGCCCTGAAGATGGTTTTCCATGGTTTCCCATTTTCACACCAGGCAAATGCTGAGGCTGTACCTTAATTAAGGCCACGGCCACTTCCTTCCAACTCCTAGGTCTTTCCTATCCCATCGTCGCCGTAAGACCTATCTGTGTCGGTGAAACGTAAAGCCCCTAGCAAAAAAAAAAAAAAAAAAAAAACCAGATCATACCTGAAAAGAAACAAGTTTCATTTTTGAAGGAACATCATCAGATTGTACCAAATACGTTCTTATTTTCTATTTTTATGAATTGATGAATATTATTAAGAGGTATGAAACCATTTATGTTAAAACCTGTGACCACTTTTACAATCATTCTTTGAATGTTATAACTTTTATTAATGAAGAATTCATCAATTATCATTTATCAGCATTTAGGGCTATCACCCACATGGCAGATTCCCTATGAATTGTTTACCTAGCATTTTCTTAAACGTTTTAAAGGAACTTGGAAATTTATAGAACATTTCCTTTGATAATTTATTCCAATCCCTTACTCCTTATCCTATGAATGAGTATTTGCCCCAATTTTCCCTCTTGAATTCCAACTTTATTTTTGTATTACCATATCATTTTTCCTACTTTAAAAAAATTTACTCAAGCTTATTCGTCTGCTACATCATTCCATGCCAATTCTCCACTGACAACTCAAAACATACCACATAGTGGTCCGATTCTCCACAGCTGCATCAGTCAACATTGTTACTGACTGGTCCACACCTGCACTCAGTCAACATTATCATTGACTGATCCAGTTCTCCACAGCTGCATCAGTCAACATTGATACTGACTGGTCCACACCTGCACTCAGTCAATATTGTCATTGACTGATCCAGTTCTCCACAGCTGCATCAGTCAACATTGTCACTGACTGGTCAAGTTCTCCACAGCTGTATCAGTCAACATTGTCACTGACTGGTCCAGTTCTCCACAGCTGCACTCAGTCAACATTGTCATGACTGATCCAGTTCTCCACAGCTGTATCAGTCACCATTGTCACTGACTGGTCCACAGCTGTATCAGTCAACATTGTCACTGACTGGTCCAGTTCTCCACAGCTGCACTCAGTCAACATTGTCATGACTGATCCAGTTCTCCACAGCTGCATCAGTCAACATTGTCACTGACTGGTCCACACCTGCACTCAGTCAACATTGTCATGACTGATCCAGTTCTCTACAGCTGCATCAGTTAACATTGTCACTGACTGGTCCACAGCTGCACTCAGTCAACATTGTCACTGTCTGGTCCACAGTTGCACTCAGTCAACATTGTCACTGACTGATCCAGTTCTCCACAGCTGTATCAGTCACCATTGTCACTGACTGGTCCAATTCCCCACAGCTGCATCAGTCAACATTGTCACTGACTGATCCAGTTCTCCACAGCTGCATTAGTCAACATTGTCACTGACTGATCCAGTTCTCCACAGCTGTATCAGTCACCATTGTCACTGACTGGTCCAGTTCTCCACAGCTGCATCAGTCAACATTGTCACTGACTGGTCCAGTTCTCCACAGCTGCATCAGTCAACATTGTCACTGACTGGTCCAGTTCTCCACAGCTGCATCAGTCAACATTGTCACTGACTGGTCCAGTTCTCCACAGCTGCACTCAGTCAACATTGTCACTGACTGGTCCAGTTCTCCACAGCTGCACTCAGTCAACATTGTCACTGACTGGTCCAGTTCTCCACAGCTGTATCAGTCAACATTGTCACTGACTGGTCCAGTTCTCCACAGCTGCACTCAGTCAACATTGTCACTGACTGGTCCAGTTCTCCACAGCTGCATCAGTCAATGTTGTCACTGACTGGTCCAGTTCTCCACAGCTGCACTCAGTCAACATTGTCACTGACTGATCCAGTTCTCTACAGGTGCATCAGTCAACATTGTCACGGACTGGTCCAGTTCTCCACAGCTGCATCAATCAACATTGTCACTGACTGGTCTAGTTCTCCACAGCTGCACTCAGTCAACATTGTCACTGACTGGTCCAGTTCTCCACAGCTGCATCAGTCAACATTGTCACTGACTGGTCCACAGCTGCTCTCAGTCAACATTGTCACTGACTGATCCAGTTCTCCACAGCTGCTCTCAGTCAACATTGTCACTGACTGGTCCAGTTCTCCACAGCTGCATCAGTCAACATTGTCACTGACTGGTCCACAGTTGCACTCAGTCAACATTGTCACTGACTGGTCCACAGCTGCACTCAGTCAACATTGTCATGACTGATCCAGTTCTCCACAGCTGCATCAGTTGACATTGTCACTGACTGGCCCACAGCTGCACTCAGTCAACATTGTCACTGACTGGTCCACAGCTGCACTCAGTCAACATTGTCACTGACTGATCCAGTTCTCCACAGCTGCATCAGTTAACATTGTCACTGACTGGCCCACAGCTGCACTCAGTCAACATTGTCACTGACTGGTCCACAGCTGCACTCAGTCAACATTGTCACTGACTGATCCAGTTCTCCACAGCTGTATCAGTCACCATTGTCACTGACTGGTCCAGTTCTCCACAGCTGCATCAGTCAACATTGTCACTGACTGATTGACAGGTGCATTCAGTCAACATTGTCACTGACTGATCGACAGGTGCATTCAGTCAACATTGTCATTGACTGGTCCAGTTCACCACAGCCACTCAGTCAACATAGTCACTGATTGGTCCACAGCTGCACTCAGTCAACATTGTTACTGACTGGTCCTCAGCTGCAGTCAGTAAACAATGTAACTGACTGATCCAGTTTTCCACAGTTCTTCATGGTACATACAACACACCATACTACCAACCACCCCAACAGCATGCTATAGTGATTAGATCCTTCCACACAAGGTTGGTGTCAGGAAGGGCATCCAGCCATAGAACAGGACCAAATTCACATGTGAGACACCATATGTTTCTGCAACCATACAAACCATACAAGTGTAGGAAAAGTAGTAGAAGAAGCAGAAAAAAAAAAGAAGATTAATACTATAAGAGTGTTATCTCAGTACTCACAAAAAGCACCATCGCGTCTGTGATGAGGTTTCCCAGGTTACATTCCACAACACGACACTGTTTGGTGCTGCCCTCTAGGAACACCTTGGTACTGCCAACTGTTGTCTTTGTCATCTCAGTAATTCCTTTTCTCCACCTTTCCAGTTCGTCGAGGACATCAGGATCTGAAACACAGTGGTGGAGATCAGTGATCCCTGCTTCTTCCATAAGACTTCCCAGTTCCTTACCAGAATGGACTAAGTCTTAGACAGACCTGCTAAAGACAAGCGCCATACTCTTTCCATGGCAGGTTTATCAGGATCTGAAACACAGTGCTGCTTCTTCCATAAGACTTCCCAGTTCCTTACCAGAATGGACTAAGTCTTAGACTTAGGTCTGCTAAAGACAAGTACCATTCTCTTTCCACAGCAGGTTTCTATAAGACCCCATGAAGCTGTAGCCAGGTATACGTAGGCCCTACAAAACACAGCATCACATGACTGAAGGAGCATAACAGACATAGCCGGCTGGGACAAGCAGACAGATTATCACTCGCTGAACACTCACTGCCAGCAGGCCATGACATACAGTACAGCAATACCAAAGTACTGTCAACCACTGTATCTTATCATGCCTGGCTACAAAGGGAAGCCATTGAAATCCTGAAGCACACCAACAGCTTCAACCATAAGGAGGAATCTGAATGGGTAAACAAAGCCTTATAGTTTATTATTTTCATGTCCCTATTGATAAAGTTCACAACTGATAAACTTAACCATGATAGGTTAAAATGACTGTTTGATCTGTATTGACTGGTTTGAATGTAGTACAGAAATATTTAAAATAGTTATATTTGAATCAGCCTTATCAATGCACTTATTAATGAAAGAAAATAATTTATTCACCCAAACATGTTTCAGGAATTCAATTGTAAAATGGGGATAATTCCACCTAAGCAATTCTGCTTATTAAAAGTACAATGTATTTATGCTTAAAAATACACTATTTGCAGTACCGGTTTTGATCTATATTGATCATCCTCAGCTGCATTAAGAACATGACATAAAACATGTACAAATCATTGGACATTACTTAGTTGAAGAGTGTGATTAAAAAGCATGATGAACAACATTATTAACAAGTTAAAATCAATAAAATTTTAATTGAGTCCATAAGTCCCTTATAGCAACCATTACCCCTGTTGTAGTTCTGTCTTCTTCATAGTTAAGATGTACTTAAAAGTCCTGGTGTGTTGCTAGTTGAACATTTCATATATTGTGTGTTACTTATTCTGGTGAGGTGTAGGCTTGTCAAGTATGGTGGTGAGGTATGTTGCTTTTTGTGCTGGCAGGGCTGTCTTAAAGTCAAAGTGAGTTAAGCTGGCATTAACTAATCTTCATATTTGCTTGTGGTGATTGATGACATGTTCATTTAGTAAAAGTTTTCTTGTTGTTTATTGTACATTTGGAGTAAGTGGAATTATCTACGGAATAATAGTGTAGAGTCTATATGGAAAAGAGAAAAGATTGCGTTTGGGAGAACGTCTGTTTTGTATGATATGAGGTGGGAGCTATGTGTGTTAGTTTACTCACTACTCAGTTGGGGAGGCCAGATACTGTTGCCCTGCTGTAAGCACGTTGTGCACTGCTCCTTGTATGACGAGGGTTAGCGCTGTGAGTAGGCAAGGGGGGAGACAGGGAGGAGTGAGGGAGGGGATAGGGGCGGTGATTCGGGTGGGTGGGGGCATCTCTTGTGGGGACTAGTTGAGTGTTTTCGTTGTTGTTTATTCTTAAGGTAATGGCTTTTAAGTAATGGAATGATTGTGTTATAAAGGACCTTTGTTTTATCTGTCACCTCATTTAAGTTGTGAGTTAGATTAAAGTATTGGTCCATACGTATATAGAAATCTTCAGTAATATTGAGTAAAGTGCCTTTGGGGGCTATTTTTAGGATAGCCATGTCTCTTTTAGTGTTGGAAAATTTACGTTCAGAATCTGCTATACATGTTCTGAATAACGGGTGTTAAAACTTCAGCCAGTTTGTCCTAGCCCTATATGCCCTCAAATACTTTATACTGTCGGGGTCAGAAAAGAACAAGAATTTATCAAGAAAGATTGGATTGGATAGATGAAAGTCAGGAGCCTGGCTCAAGTAAGTGGAAGCAATGCCAGGACTCAGCTAAGGGCCTCATGGTTACCAACCCACGCTCCCAAATTAAGAGCCCCTAGGGTCCCTTTTTGTCGCCTCCTACAACAGGCAGGGGATACCAAGGGTGTTATTTGGAAAGTTCAAGACAAAGTACTTTAGAAATAAAAGAACATTTTCACCCTTCAATCAAACATACAGAGAGGATGATGTGATCATGATTTTATGTCAAAGTGAAGTGAATCTTTGGACAAAAGAGGTTACGGTGCTGAGAATGTTTCTCAACTTTAGTTTTGGGAACTGCAGCATGGGAATGATCAAACAGTTTCAGTGTACTGCTATTAAGGACTGCATCACACTGAGAGTACAAAAGACAGCGTTGTGAAATGACAGGAGATTTCTGAATTGGCATGCATTAAACTGTCTGAATCGGCATGCATTAAACTGAGACATCGATGAGTCAATCATCCAATCAAAACAGGAGTCTGAAGCTGCCACGCATGATGTATTACTTTGGGGTATTTTGCTGGGTTCCCAGTAGTTTAGCAGCCTAAGCAGTTCTTACCTTGTGGTATTTTGCTGTTCAGAAGTATTGGATTCCCAACATAATGTTTAGACTCTCCATCTTGATCAAATTCCATTGTCAGTTGTCCTAAATATTTAGTGTAAGCATAAGCTTGCACTACCGGAACCTTTCGTCCTGAAGCTTGCGTCACAACAGTCGGATATAAGCCGTCTGGAACATCTGAGTCTGGCTGGGAACCTGTGGGGCGAAAGCAGATATTAATTAACACCTCTTATAGACAAATCACTATTTCCAGCAAAAGAATACAGTGGAGAACATGGAAATTGCAACATCACAAAGAAATGGGTAATTCCATAGTTTGGCAATGTGCAATTGACATCAAAGCAAAAGCGCAGGAGATATCTGTATATTGTGATGTGTAGTGAACTTTGTCTTGTGTTTCGTTTTATTTTTCATGGATATGTTCGAGTAAAGTGATTGAATAAGTATACAGGAATCTGTGAAGGCACAGACTGAATTTGCGTTATTAATACATTTTTTGTGTATTTACAGATAAACACAAAAAGGTGTGTACCCATCTGTAGTAGCAACTATAAAATTAAAAAGAAGGTAGTTATGTTACCTCATTTAGGTTTCCTTCAGATGAGGAATTAAAATAAAAATTGGTTCGTCATGTTAAATGGGATAATTGTGAATCAGGAAAGGATTCAGTCATGTGCATAAAACATTTTACAGACAAAACTTTTTCAACAGGGAAAATATTTTGTTAATGTAAAGGCAATGTAACTATACTACCAGCTAAACCTAATGAACTTCTTTCTGATGCTTGTCCAACTATTTTCCCAAATTTGCCTGAATATACATTATCAATAAGTGTTAAAAGAAAAGATCCTGAAGTTAGGAGACTGGAAATTAAGAGTGGGGAAAAAAAGAAGAAAACAGAGGTGGAAGAATCAAAGATGACTTAATAAGCCAACTTTAATCATTTAAAATCCCTTCTTCATTCCAAAACTGACATGTCAGTATGGCAGATCTGTAATGAATTTCTTTGCATATACAGATTGAACTTGGAAGATCTGCCATTTTCTCAAAATTCACCACGATATGAATGTCACTGTATATGTTAATAGTTATCAGGTGTCAGTCAGAGAAATTAATTGTTCAGCACAGGGTACAATCTTCAAGTGATCTCAACTAAATTAATATTTATTAAATTACACAAGAAGCCACTACTAGTAGTATTAGTGTTGAATGTGTACAAAGTAATATATTAAAAATTCTTGACAAGCTCATGGAGTTTAGTGAGGTAAGCCATGAAAGTGCAGAAACTTTGTCTAACTTTATATTTTTAAATGCACTAAAAGGTTGAAGAGTTACTATAAAAAGTAAGTTGCACTGATTCTTGCCTTCATGTTGAACTGTCATTCTCCTGAAATGCTTATTGTTCTTTGCAGGAGAGTAATCTGATCCTACTGCTAAGAAACTTGAACAATTAGCAGCAAATGTACAAGTATCACCTAATTTGGAAAAGGAAAGCAGAAGTACTTTTTCACCCAGAGACAAGAAACTGAAAAGTAGCCTAAGTAGTTGATGAAACTGACATGAATCCCTCTCTTGAGTAGGCTATACAAATGGAGTACAGTACTCATTGGTCATGCCAAGACGAACCCTGTACAAGAAGCAAGAACATTTCAAGACTTTCATGATGCATTCTGCACTTGGATCCTTCAAGGAAGTCATCTCTCTCACCCTAGTGAAAGCACAGTCTGATGATATTTTATTTAACCTGACAATAAATGCTCTGAACACTTGTTCAGAATACAGGATGAATTTATTGTTATGTGCATAATATGTGACAACAACAACAGGGTAAATAACAATATGTTTGGCAATATGTGTTCAATTTTAGGAAGTGAAAGTCCATTCTTTTTAGGAATAATTGGCTGAGTCAAAAGGATTGAGATGATACTTTCATTTTCCTTGATTTTGAAATAGATCAGATTATCCATAAGGTGTGCTTTATTGATGTAATAAACCTTTATGCAACCACAGTCGTGCATCCAGTCTGGTTGTTGTAGCTTTTAATCTCAAGAACCAAAACTGTGTTTCCCAACAATTTTGATAGGCAGAGTGTCACTTGTTGATAAATTGTTGAATGCTTTGAAAACCAATCAAATGGATTCTAATGCCACAGCTAGGTCTTTTTGGAAATCATTAATGAGTGGTGGCATATTGTTAATGTCAAAAAAAGTCATTAAAGATTTTTGCAAGGGAGATCACAACTGAATGCATTTTCTAGACTAGATAATGACCATAAGCAATTGTTTGTTGTTCACAGGGGCCTAACATCTAAGGTCATTGGCTAAATACGCAAGCAATTGGGGCGATTTAAATTTGATTCATGTTCACTTAACAAGTAACAAAAACCACAATTGTCCTGTTAAAAATTATCAATTTTTCATTTGAAACTGTGAAGCCCAATTACAGTACCGGTACTTACTGTTAGGGAAGTTTCAAAGTGATAATCTAGAAAAAAAAAGGCTTGATTAGCACTGACAGATTAGTGGTTGTAACTACAGAACTTCAAGTCCTAGAAAGTGAGAAGAGTATTCTAGGCTTGCACTTGTCTGTGTATGGAAAATTACAGTTTGACTGTAGCCAATTAGAAATGTGTGATTCCATCAAGACAGGTTATATTAGGCTTTCCAGGACCCTTCCAGCTTGCCAGATAGGGTGGTGATGAACAAGCTCTCACCAGCATTGTCTGTCCATACAAGTCTCTGTCTCCGTCATCACTCTCCGGTCCCATCCTCTACTCTCGACGTTTATCTTCAGTTGGTGCAGCCATCATTTCCTTGGTTGTCCAACAGGTCTCCTTCTGCTGACTGTCTGTTCCATGTATGCATGTGGTGTTTGAGTGCCTGGCATTCTCTATACATGCCCAAACCACTTAAGTCTTGCAGACTTATTCTTTCTTTCAGGGGATGTTCAACTCCCAAAGATGATCTGACATCCTCACTCCTTACATAATCTTGCCATGATTCCTGCATGGCATTTCTAAGAAAGTTCAATTCACAGGCATGCAGTTCTCTAACATCCCTAATATACAGGTTTCTAGGCCATACCTAAATATGGGAATAAGATACGATTTATACAAGGACATCTTGGCTTGTAGGGATACCACCTTGTCCCAGATCGGAGGACGTATGAGGTTATAGAATTTAGATTCATTGGCCACTGTGAAAGTCCTTCTTGCTGGGCTCCACCCTTGTTTGAGACCATGCTCCCAAAGTACCTGAATTCTTATACCTAGGTTCTGTTGTAATGTGTTGTCCATTAAATTGTATTTGGCAACCAGTATTATTTCTCTCAATATTATGTTCAGGATAATGAAGTACCACGGGGATCTGTACCGAGTGTCACACTGTTCTCAATCATCATCAACATCATAGCTGATGCTGCTGGGCCTGCAGTCATTCCATCACTTTATGTAGGCTATTTAGCTCTACATTACAGCTCTGGAAGGATGACATTTGCTGAGAGACAGCTACAGCAAGCTATTAACTGAGTCAAAAGATTGTCCCTGCAACATGATTTTTGATTTACAGCAACAAAAACCTCAGTTATACACTTCTGTCGACGTTGATTTGTGCATCCTGAACTAGTGTTGGCTACTGAATGCATGATTCAAAGCAGTGTATCGATTCGTTGAAGTGTCCGAGTGAATCGATTCACAGGAACGGCGAGCTCACACCACACGATTGAACTTACTCCCAGTGGACAGTGTTGAGTGGTGCACTCACTGCACGTTGACGGGGAGCCGAGCTTCCGCTGCAGCGAGACAGTGAATCATGGCACATCGAAGGAATCGTGAACGAGCGCGGCTCAGTGAGACACAAGATACACACGGCTCCTTACCGGCTTACTGCACACTGGCGGGTGGTGGAGAGCCGAGCTTCCGCTGCAGCGAGACATACAGTGAGCCATGGCACACCGAAAGAATCGTGAACGAGCACGGCTCAGAGAGACACAAGATACACACGGCTCCTTATTGGCACACTGGACAGTGGACACTGGCGGAGAGCTGGGCTTCCTCTGAAGTAATACATACCGAGTCATGGTACACTGAAAGAATCGTACGCTAAATGGACTCCCGAGCTCAGCTCATTTGAAAATAATACCCACTTGCATTCACTGTGCTCTTCTTACAGGGAGGTTTAAATAATAGATGGATTTATTTTCAGTGTTAAAAAGGTAGTCAAAACATAATTCTAAAGTAGCTAGTAAGTAGGTAGGCTATTAGGTTATACTATTTATTAGTTTAATGAATCTTAGTATTACACCATTTATTAGTTTAATGAATCTTAATATTATAACTTAGTTGACACTTGACAATTAATTAAACTCGACTCTAGCCTGCCCTATGATTATGAGTCATGCTCATGACCACTCAAAAGTACCTGTTTTGTATTGGGAAGAACAACTCAGTATTGTCTCAGTTTGTATGTCACATCGTTGCACAAGACTTCAATAATATGTGGACAGTAAGTGAGCCGACTGACACAGTAACTTAACCAACAGTATGTTGAATCAGAAAACCAGTGGGCTACTGTACATCTCGGGTAGCCTATACAAAATATGACGATTTTTAAAAAATCCTCTGCTGATAGAAACATACAGTACATATTTTCAAAAATGACTTAGCGAGTTGGACGTGTGGTTAGTATCGCGTTGCTATGCGCTTGCATTCGGGGGATGGTGGGTCCAAATCCCACCGTCGGCAGCCGTTAAGATGGTTTTCCGTAGTTTCCCCATTTTCACACCAGGAAATGCTGGGACTGTGCCTTAATTAAGGCCATGGCTGCTACTTTCCTAATCCCAGACCTTTCCCATCCTGCGTCGCCGGAAACCTTCGATGTATTAGAGTGACTAGCATGAGCTATGACAAATTATTATTATTATTATTATTATTATTATTATTATTATTATTATTATTATTATTAACAACCACATGAGATTTTTACTGTAGTATTACAATATAGTACTGCACAACTATCTATTTTTTCCTGCATTTCTTTTTTTAACTTACTTGTTTTGTACTTACCGTGAATACAATGAAATTTGCAAGTTCCTTGAAATCATGTAAGAAACGACTAGGCAAGTAATTGATAGGGAATCTCCTACCTGGGTGACAGCTCTAAATGCAGATCATTGATTATTGTGTGTACAGATGTTTTTTATTTAATTAAGTTGTCACTGTGGGGGAAAGGCCTTGTAACATCAACACTCGATACGAAGAGCAACCTGAACCTCACAGCTAGACGACGCACAAGAAAGGAGTTCATAGTATGAAGACCAGATGGCAGTAGCGAGCAGCGGGCACTGAATGCTGTTGCTGCCATCTTACCACACCAGTACATACTACGCAGATGCAGTAGGAGCGGTGAATCTAATGTGCCATGAATCGGATCACTGTATCGATTCAGTAACATGAACGGAATCAAATGAATCGATTCAGTAAAATGAATTGAATGTCCCATCACTATCCTGAACCACAGCTCCACTTGCGACAGAGTATCTTAACAGTAGTAGATGCATGCAGGTTCCAGGGTCTCCATTTTGATAAGAGACTAACGTGGCACCCCCACATCCGTCAGCTGAAGGTTGCCTGCATGAAGCGACTTAAAATGCTTTTCTCAGTGGCACTTCGTGGATTGCTGACCATGCGGTGCTGCTGCTACGTTTTTACCCTCACTGACTATGGTAGTGCGGCTTATGGTTCAGCATCAAGATCTACACTGAACCTATTAAACGATGTTCACCATAGTGGAGTTAGGCTGGCAATGGGAGCTTTCTGTACTAGCCCCATTGGGAGTTCCTTTTTACGAATAAGGAGGCAGCAAATATTCCTCACGTACGCTGCCAAAATTCATGAAATGCTGCTATATCCAAGCTATCAATGCATCTTTAGTACCCGATACCACCAGGGGTACCAAATCTGACCAAATGCCACATGGTCAGTTGGGTTTCGAATTGATAGATAGTGTCATGAGTTAGATGTTGCTATCGGTGGTTGTCCTGAGCAGACTTCTAGCGAGGTAACTCCGTGGTTAGTTTCATGACCAGATATAAGGTATTTCCAGGACTTTGTTCACCAGTATTTGGCTGCGAGACATGTCTACACAGTTGGTTTTAAGATTGGAGAAAATGTGGGTTGCTCATTCATCACTGATAATGTAAGCAGGAAGATCATGCTTTCTATTGTCTGTAGTATGTATACTGCAGAGCTTTTCACCATCTTAGAAGCTCTGAAGTTTTTCAATGGGTGACAAAAGAAACCACATTCTCTTTTGTACCGACCTGTTAAGTTCCCTGCAATTTGCTGACACCTGTTTCCTGCAACACTCACTGGTGCACAGATTCATGACCTTCTAGCTAGGTTATGTGATGTTGGCACCAGAATCACTTTTGTGTGGCTCCCAAGCCACGTTAGGATTGCAGGAAATGAACTCTCAAACAAAGCAGCAAAAGAAGTGGTGAATGTACCAGCTATTTGTTCTCAGCTACGTCGAACCATCTTGGTGTTCTGGGAATCAGCGTGGCTAGCTATCCATACTCTCAACAAGCTGAGAGCATTTAAGAAGACCACTACCGTGTGGCGGTCCTCTTTCTGGCCTTCACGGAAAGAGGCTATAGTATTGTGTAGACTGAGGATAGGTCACAGACAATCTACGCACTCTTCTCTACTAAAGAGGGAAGATCCCCCCAGTGGTGCCAACTTCACTGTGGCCCACATTGTTGTATGGAGTGGAAACCTGGGCACTGAAGAAGAGACTGGCATTATTTGAAGTCTCGTAGATGAGGAGATATCCAAGAACACCTTGGTTAAAGAGGATGTGTTGGAGGAAGAAGTGAATAGAGAAACTGTGTCCAACAGATGCTGGAAGGAGAATGTTCGTTGCTCAACGCTGGAAGGAAAGGAAGAGTGGTAGAAAGGTGGAATTTCCCATACAAGTTGGATTTTGTTATCTATATATATAAAATAAGAGTTTTGTCTGTACATTGCTCAGAATTTGAAAAGAATGGTATTTCTGTATCGGTCATGTCCACAGTAACAAGGAAATGCACTTTTTACTTTTCCGTAATTTCTGTCTGTCTGTCTGTCTGTCTGTCTGTCTGTCTGTCTGTCTGTCTGTCTGTCTGTCTGTCTGTCTGTCTGTCTGTCTGTCTGTATGTACACGCATCACTAGAAAACGGCTAAAGAGAATTTAATGAAAATCGGTATGCAAAGTCGGGGAATAAACCGCTACAATCTAAGCCATAAATAATTTTACTCGCGCTCATAGAAATGGTAGTTTAGGGGAAGGCCTAAAATTTAATTTTCAAATATTTACGTTATTAGTAGTCCTATCTTGATAAAAATTGGGCAATGTTGGGGAATAAGCACCTATAACTTAGGCTAGGAATAATTGTATTCACGATGAGTGAAATGGTAGTTTAGGGGAAGGCCTAAAATTTAATTCTTAAATATTTACGTCATTAGTGGTCCTATCTCATTGAAAACTGGTATACAAAGTCGGAGAATGAATCACTATAATCTAGGCTATACATTATTTTATTCACGCTCAATGAAATGGTAGTTCAGGGGAAGGCCTAAAATTTAATTCTCAAATATTTATATTATTAGTGATGGTATCGATAAATACAAAATAACCATAGTTTTATAGAATTAAATTTCCAACCATTTATGTCATACATTTTTATCATACCAGCTATGATAACATAGATATTCATGAATTTGTATTTTTGTTGCTAAGTCCATAACGACGCCTAGCCACGAGAAAATGTGTGGACGGAATTTAATGAAAATCAGTATATAGAGTCGTGGAATAAGAAAATACAGTCTAAGCTATAAGCAATTTTATTCACCTTGGATGAAATTGTAGTTCAGGAAAAGGTGCCTAAATTTTGATTTTTAAATACCTATGTTTTTGGTCCTATCGAAAAGTGCTAGATAACAAAAGTTACAGAGAATACAATTTCCGATCATTTATGTTTTATTCAGTTTTACATTACCGACTATGATGAGTGGTATTTCCGAGTCGGAAGAAAACTTAATGTGAAGGCCTACAATATCGAAGGCGCATAACATTGATCAACAATATCATTACATTGACCATTGTTTGTTGTGATGTTATTTGTACCTTATGCTGCCTCACAACTCCGATAGATGGGATTACTGCTGGGTACTGAGTACACAAGCCTGACTGAATATTGGCGTGAAATAGCCGGGGAGTTATAAAACTTTCTTCTTTAGCATACCATTCCTCTGCTTCATACATTTTCTGATACAGCTGGTACATAACACACTATTTCTTCACAGTACGGTATTCCAGTTATTCGATCCCTACTCTGTCGCGCTGTTTTGAATGAGCACTGTGCATACTTAAGGCAGAGGCTGACTTAGTAGTAGTAGTAGTAGTAGTAATAGTAGTAGTAGTAGTAGTAGTAGTATGACCTGGTCTAGAATAACAATTTAGACCTATTCCAAATTATAGCACTACAATTCACTTAATAACTCAAAATTCAACCGTGAAAAGAGCCGTTTCTTAAGAAAAGCTTCTTCCTCTTCACTTTTATTAAATTCTACATTCATTTTTTTTTTTTTTTTGCTAGGGGCTTTACGTCGCACCGACACAGATAGGTCTTATGGCGACGATGGGATAGGAAAGGCCTAGGAGTTGGAAGGAAGCGGCCGTGGCCTTAATTAAGGTACAGCCCCAGCATTTGCCTGGTGTGAAAATGGGAAACCACGGAAAACCATTTTCAGAGCTGCCGATAGTGGGATTCGAACCTACTATCTCCCGGATGCAAGCTCACAGCCGCGCGCCTCTACGCGCACGGCCAACTCGCCCGGTTTCATTTAATTCCAAATTATCAGTGAAGAGGGGGTTTCTCCTCTGGCTTGGAGGGAAAATTTGCCTCCAAGTCAGATAGATTTTTCCGCGGCCAGTGTAGTGAATTGATATTTTCCGACTCATCGGGTACTCCTAGGAAACAGATTAGTAAAAGGGCATAAATTTTCCCTGGGATTCTCCACTATTCAACCCTCACCCTGCCGTAAAAAGACGAAGAGTGTTCACGAATCACGACTGTCTGCGGCTTGGTCATTCCAGCTCTGGAACTGTGGACTGTTAGATCGGCAGTGTAGTCCGGTTCGTTAAAAGTAAGAAAATGTGTGGTGTTTCATTTGATCGAGTACTGTATTTCATTCCTACTTTCGTCATTGTAATGTATGTTCGTTTCAGTTGGGAAAACACAGGTGGAGAGTGAGTATCTACAATTATAATGAAAACTCCCCAACCTGATTGTGACTGATGGTAGGCAAGCGCATCTACCATTACAATGAAAATTCCCTAACTCAGTCTTCATATGAGAAAAGATGTTTGGTGACTTCCCCGTCGCGTTTCTAGGGTAACGTTAAGAGCTATGCAATTTAATACAATCTTGCTTACAACGTGTACACTAGAATTCCGTATGCAATGCAGAATTCCGTAGCGAAGCACGGGTACATCAGCTAGTATATAATAACTCCACCACGGATCAAGATGAAATTTATTACTTGTAATATGTGGTATGTTTTGAGCTGTCAGTGGAGAGTTGGCATGGAATGACATAAGTAGAAGAATAAGCTTGAGGGGAGCTTTTAAAAGTAGGAAAGATCACAATATGAAGATAAAGTTGGAATTCAAGTGGAGAGATTGGGGAAGATATTCATTTATAGGATGAGGAGTAAGGGATTGGAATAAGTTATCAAGGGAAATGTTTGATAAATTTCCAATTTCATTGAAAATATTTGAGAAAAGCTCAGTAAACAATTATAAATAAATGTAAATGTGATGTAAACAATTGATAGGGAATCTGCCACCCTATATGCAGATCACTGATGACTGATTGACCTTCCTGGTCACTTTTATTTTTCTTGGGGTATAAATAAATTAAATAAATAAATCTATATCTATATATAAAAGCTTTTCAGTCTGGAGCGATGTATATATAAATATGAAAAAATGAAAATAGACGTGAATTAATGAGGCACTTCCAGAATCTCAGAAATTTGAATCTTGATAGGGGAGAAGCTGATGACCCCAGGATCGCTAGAAAAATGAAAAATTCTCAAAATTCCGAGAAGGGGGCACTCTGGGGGACCTCAAATTTTGGGCTCAGCATAAGAACACAGTGGTATAATTTATCCAAAGTGACAACCTATAGGTTTCGTGGGCTTAAAATATGTTAAGGAATTTCCTAATTTTTATTCCCCGTCCCCCAAATCAAGATGGCGGCACAACCTGCCAGATGAGGTAGAAAATTGAAATTTGGAGAAATTATAGCGTTTAGCCTCTAACCGATGGAAAAGTCCCAAGATGTATAAATTTTTCACTTTTTACCCCCAAAGATATCGAAATATGGAGGCAATTTTGACTGTGCAGACATTCCTTTTCAGGTATTTGTTAGCTAAACAGTAAGTCGTATCACAAAACGGATGGCACAATCTTGGTTCAATTTGGAGTGATCTGCAACTTTGGTCCTATGACTTTTTGTCATATCTCTCTCGCTTATACGTTACATTTGGCCGTATTTCTGGATTGTTTGTAAATTTGGTGATTTTTACAAGTATATTTCATTGTTTGACACACTTATAGGAAAGATAGGATCATCAAGCTTGGTGCACACGTTGGCACGATCAAAGGCCATATGTGGACCAAGTTTCATGATTCTGGCTTATACATAAGCATGCAAAAAATAATGTAAAGCGTTAAAAATGTTCCCAAATTTCACCCTAATCAAAGTTTTGAGCTCAATTTACCCCCTAAATGGGGGATATGAGAAAATGTTTTAGAACCAAACATGTAGAAGGATAAAAGAGGCGTCTAATAGCGCAAAGCGATTGTTAATATCATGTACCGTGTAGGAGTATCAAATCTCAAAGTGGAGGTCTGCACTTTAAAAAATTTAATGAAATCTCAATTACGGTGTGTAAAGTAATTTATTTAGAAATCCGTATACGATGTAAAAAACCATAGCGTATACAATGTAAAAAACCATAGTGAAACACGGGCACATTTGCTAGTAAATAACAATGAGAAATGCCTAAAAGGAAGGAGAGAAGCACATGTCGATGACAGCAGGCTACAGTGCATTTGATTTGCAGATGACTTGTGGTAGGAAGCAAATAAGCAATAAAGAGAATGCTGGCAGGCCTGAATGTAGCTTATGAGCAACATGGAAAGAGAATTAGTAGGAATAACACAGAGTACAGTGATAGTGCCAAAGTGAATAAGGCAAGAAGACATCAAGCAAGTGTCAGCCTTCAGATATCTTGGAATAGACAATAGAGGAGGGAGCTAATTACTCGTATTGCCATGACCAAAGAGGCCTGGAACAGAAGGTAAATATGGATGCTCAGACATGGGTCTGGAAAGAGAGTACTGAAGTGTTCTGTTCGTTGTATGCAGCGGAAACCCGGGGCCTCAGGAATAGACTGGCATTATTTGAAGTCTCTTCTTCTTTATGAAATGTTGTCTCGTAGATGAGAATATTGGCAAGAAAACCTTGGGTAAAGACTTGGAGTAAAGAATACAGGGAGATGCCTTGGAGCTCTGAGAATGAAGCCCAATGACAATGGTCTACATAGGGGGCGTGGTCGTAAATAGGTGCGAGAACGCATATTCTTTTTTTGATAGTCAAATCTGTCACTGCTCATTGAAGTGAATACGGTGTATGAAAATTTAATTGTGGGAATTTTCAGATACAAACACTGTAAGACATGCTAAAATGTAAAAGAGATACTAATATTTACTTGATGTTGTAGCTCTTACAAATGTCGTGTTGTACATACGGTTGCAAGAATCGGAAATCCAAAAATATTCCTGGAATAACATTTCACAGGTAAAATTCTAAGTATGGTTTGTAATATGGACAGTAGTACAGTACATTATATTACCTCCATTGTATTTCGGAGTCTCAGAAGCGCCGTCCACATTTTGTAAGAATTTTTTGGTCAGATTTGCTGTTTATCGTCAATTTTTCCTGAGGTTTCCTGTTCATGAAGAAAGGAGAGCAGAGTGTATTAAGGCCATTAGAAGGGAAAATTGGATACCTTTCCCTTACACCAGAAAATGTTCAGCACATTTCAAACCGGAATTATTTGATCGGTCCATAAAGAAAGTTGCTTTGAAGGAGAATGCAGTACCTACTATTTTTTGAAGCATTCCCCTCTTACCAACAGAATTAGAGCACTTGAGGGCTGGAGAGTTTTTCATTTTCACGCCCTTCGTGACCCTTGTCTTCCTTTGGTTGATACCTTCATTTTTCGAAGTGTCGGTTCTTTTCCATTTTTCCTCCTAATTAGTGTTAATAGAGGATGATTGCCCAGTTGTACTTCCTGAACGATAGAATAAGGCCCATGGTATCCCCTGCCTGTCGTAAAAGTCCCTGGGGAGGTGGGGGTAGTAGGACAATACCCACGGTATCCCCTGCTTTTCATAAGAGGCGACTGAAAGGGGCTCCAGGAGCTCTCAGTTTGGGAGCATGGGTTGGCAACCATGGGGCCCTTAGCTGAGTCCTGGCATTCCTTCCATTTACTTTTGCCAGGCTAATTTTAATCTATCATGTCCGACCTCCAATGGTCAATTCTTGTTCTTCTCCGACCCCGAGGCTATAAGAGGATTTGAGGGCTAGGAAGTTTTTCATTTTCTTGCCCTTCATGGCCCTTGTCTTTCTTTGGCCGATATCTTCATTTCTCTCTGATTAGTGTTAATAGAGGATGGTTGGCTAGTTGTACTCCCTCTTAAAACAAAAATCACCACCACATGTCGAAAAAAGCAATTAAGCGCCTAAGCAGCTCTTAACTTCGGAGTGTGGGTTGGCATCCAAGGGGCCCTTAGCTGAGTCCTGAATTGTTTCCACTTATGTCAGAGGATTGTTCACTTGATGGTTTTACTTCCTATTAAAACAATTATTACCACCACCATCACTCCAAAATATGTAGTAACAAATGTTGCTAAGCCCAGTTTGGTGATTTATTGGGCATTCCCCTAAAGCATTCAGACTGCGGTATGGCATTATTAATAGCCTACTCCTTATCTTTACTGATATCTGGTGAAGATTTGCATCTACTGTTTTTAATATACTCGGTTTATAGTACCGATAGTCAACTACCAAGAGAGTAGATTTAAGGCTGCGGGTCATGAGAAACGCTTCCTTAGAGTTCAGTAAAAAAGCATTAATAGGTCTGTTTCCCAGAAAATTTTGTTACAGTTAATCACAGTGTTATTTTGAAAATGAAATGAAATGAAATGGCGTATGGCTTTTAGTGCCGGGAGTGTCCAAGGACAAGTTCGGCTCGCGAGATGCAGGTCTTTTGATTTGACACCCGTAGGTGACCTGCGCGTCATGATGAGGATGAAATGATGATGAAGACGACACATACACCCAGCCCCTGGGCCAGCGGAATTAACCAATTATGGTTAAAATTCCCGGCCCTGCCGGGAATCGAACCCGGGACCCCTGTGGCCAAAGGCCAGCACGCTAACCATTTAGCCATGGAGCCGGACATTTTGAAAATGACTGTACTTCATTGAGCGATTCGAAGTTTCCCTAATCCCGAGAAAATGTCTTAGTTTGTATATATCCACAACATAAGAATTGCCATGTTCTGGTAACCATTGGGGGCGTGGCCGTTGGCTTCAAGCGATAGCCATAGAGCGTCGTGTTGCGGGCCGCTACCTGTATTCTTTACTCCCTGGGTAAAGAGGATGTGTCGGAGGAAGTTAGTGAACAGAGAAACTGTGTCCAACAGATGCAGGAAGGAGGATGCTTTTTGCTCGATGATGGAAGGAAAGATGATGATGATGCTTGTTGTTTAAAGGGGCCTAACATCGAGGTCATCGGCCCCTGGAAGGAAAGAAAGAGGATGTAGAAGATGGTGGGCGACAGACAATGAAAAGGATGGCAGATGACCATGTTGTTTTATACCTTGAACAAACTCAGGTATTAACTGATCTTGTGTAACCTCGGGGTAGATTGGGGGTGGGAAAGGAAATATGCCTACCAGGGTGAAGTTGTATGAAATTCTGTGGATCTATCTCATGAAAAGAAGGCTCATTTTGCTTATGATGAATTGCCTGTGATGTCAGGTGACATGTAACTAAGGACTTGGAATACAAGCATTCTTGAGTGAGCCAAGACTGTTTCTTACCGCTGTAGAGGAAGGTGTTTGTGTGTCCTCCAATGACCACATCCACATCTGGGACTTCACGAGCAATGCGGAGGTCGACGTCATAGCCAGAATGCCCCAGGGCAATCAGAATGTTCACTCCCATGCTCTTGAGGCGCTGCATCTCCTTGGTAAGAGCTTCCACCTCATCGGTGATCTCCACCTCCCCGGTCTGGGAAATGTTCTGCAACCAGAACCAGGTACACTTTACTTGAAAGTTATTATTTATAAGAACAGTGACACTCTCTCCAGAATGAATTTTTATGACAGGCACTATTTTGTTATCCACAAATGACATCAAAGTATAAGAAAATATGTAGGATAACTGAGAATTCTGGACTTGCCGATGACAACTGTCATGAAACTTAATCGTATTAACAAGTCAGAGACCAAAGTAAGTGGTGCGAAACATGGCATTTCGCTATCATCCGCCAAAGTTTATGAAAATGGTAGTAATGGAATCTTGGGACTCCAGTACACACTGTGGCGACCAGTTCCAGTTCCTATGAGGCATCAGCCCTCAGAGTGAAACGGAAAAGTATTCACAAACAGTTTTGCTAAAAAAATGCATTGTATTTATAACAATGTCAAGATTGCAAAGAAAAATGCTGTAGTGACTGCCTGAAAATTCAAGACAACATTGGAAAAAGTGAGACAAACGGTTTGTTTTTCAAGAATAATTTTAATGTTTATAAAGGAATTTTATACATGTTTCATCCATTGTACTCCTGATCAATTGTGACAAGACCTTTTATTTAAATTGTGAATCTTCCTACTCTAAGTAGAACTTAGGACTTTCCATCTTGAGTTAAATAATTATGTTATGTTACAGCGTCGCTCTAATTGGGACTGTCATATTTACAGAGAAACTCTATATGTAGTTTGACCTTTAGATATATTACATTTCATTTATGACAAGACTTTTTATTTATTTGAAAATCTTACGGTTCTAAGTCGAACTCAATACTTTCAAAGTTCTAACTTCAGTGACAAGAATTATGTTGTGTTAAGTGTTGTTCTAATCGTGACTTCAAGATTTTGAAATTGTGGTTAGGTAATTTGAAGTTCTCTTCAGATACTGTACTTTTAGGGGCATCATAAGGAGTAGCGGCGATTAAGGGGGACGAGGGGGGGAGGCAGTCGCCCCCCACTTTGTAGAAGAAACATTACAATTTTATTCCATTTTAGCCGGCTCAAACTAGGAATTATAGGAATTATTAAAAAAACAATTTGTGCAAATTTTTAATTATTAAGAAAATTACTATCGGAAATACGCACAAAATGTCGTTCGTGGCGGCTAACCGATTTGTATACCGCCACAGCAAGTAGTGGAGACTTTGCAAATGCTATGAGAAATGGTAACATGGGTATATTTTTTGCCAAGGTCGTGGACAATGAAGTATGATTCACCTGCTTGCCGAGTGCATTCGTCAATCTGGCAGACTCTTTAATATTGTCTGTTAGTTTCTTACAGTGTAGTGAAATAGTAAATTATCCATTGTTGAATGCGCTTGAGAACGGTTGGCTGTTGAGAGAGCTCTTGCATTAGTGTAGTGATAAAGTAGTGAAAACCTATTGAAATAGCTTAATTTTGTGTATATCTGATTCATTTAGTGCTGTTTATATAGTGGTGTTTAGTACTTGTTGGTAAAAATTGGGAGTAGTGATATTTATTTAAATTTTGTAACAAGTAATTCAGTTGGTCTTCAATAAATTACGTTTTCTAAGTTAAGTAGGCTAGCTACCTTGTTTCGAATTTAGGTTTAGGAAATACTTTAGGTAATAATATTAACTTCAAAAATATTTGTAAATATCTGTAGGTTCGTTGGTTGTACTTACAAAGGCAGAGTATCATAAGGAATAGTACCGTAACTTCTGCAGCAACTTCTCCGGTATTTCGTATAGATATACGTTCAAACTATCGCGAAGGTAAAAATTTACTACATTAAAAAACACGATACGCCTGTAAACTTCCATTTAAAAAGAAGTTAAAGAGATTACACGGTAATAGTTAACAGTCGTATTGTTATTGATTATTGTCGCTCCTCATATTCAAATATTGCATTGTTGGCTACAGTCGTGAACAATGGGTGTAGTGTAGTCAAGCAAATATAAATAAAAATCAGCTGACTTTGTATTCCATTCATTTGTACTTCTGAGTAGGTAGTTAGTATCCGTAATTTATATTTCGCTCCCTCGATCTTTCATTATTCATGAGCGGTTAGCTAATAATAATAAAGTTCATATATCCCAGTAATTGCATTTCAAGTCCCTGGAGTAGTAGTAGTTTTGATAGAAATATTTGAGAAATTATTGTAGACAACTTCGTATTTTTCAGTAGGCCTAATTAAGGACACTTTCTTTTTCTCCCTCCCGTGGAGTAGGGAAAATAATAGTAATCCACCAGCTGTAATAATCACATAACCACATTTCAGTAGAATTGTAGTGAAGATAAGGTATAATATATTAGATAGTATCTTGCCAGTTATATTCGTGTTTTTCTTCGTGTACGGCAATCCTTTTGATACTTACGCATTTAACCAAACGCAGTGGTAGTGTAGTGTAGATACATTGTAGTATAGATACAGTACATTTAGATAGTGTCGTATCTTGCCTGCTATATTCGTGTGTTATTTTTCGTGTGTATCTATTAGACCGTAATACTAATAATAATTTGTCTAAGCATTTAGCTTCGTTGGTAATCTTTGAATACAGTAGTTCTTGCAAATTTCATTTCTGTTGTGCTTAGTAGTGACATACGGTACGGTACCGGTATCGTAATTAGGATACGTCTGAAAGTAGTTTAAAAATTACTGTAGTGTACTGTACAGTAGTATACGAGTAATATCCTATTAGAATTTAGTGTGCTTATTTTATTATTGTAAAATATTTATGTAGTACTGGTGTAGTAGAGGTATCCGTAGAAACTCTTGATTGCAGTTTGGAATTGTGTAGTTCTTGTGTATTACTTTCGATATTCAGTAATTAACAGCAGTTGTTATCCTGTTAGGGGTTGTAGGATAAAAAAAATAGAGCACGACTAAGTAGTATTGTAGTGTAGTCGTATATTAATTACCTTATTGTTGTGTACTATCCCAGACAATATATCCCTCAGTTCATTTTTTTTGCAAATAAGTTTTTTAATTTAAATTTTTTTCCCCGTAAAGAATGGCTAAGGAGCGCGGGTGTACTTATTGTGGGTGTGGTGAGACATTGAGGGGTATGAGGGAGTTGGAAAGTTTGAGCGAGATAATTAGGATTCTCACAGAAGACAGGAAGGAAGATAGGACTCCCTCAAACAATGTACAGGTTACAGTAGGTGTACAAGAGGGAGGGGAAGGAAAGGGAGGAGTTGTAGAAGACAGGTGGTCTAATGTTCTAAGGGGAAGGAGATTGCAGGCTAAGGGCTCTATTCAGGATCAGAATTCAGGACAGGTGTCTGTGCGAAATCGGTACGAGTCACTCCAGGTAGAACAACAGAGGGAAGATGGGGGACAGGGAACTGAGATCCGTGGAAGTAGGAGGAAGGGAAAAGGTAGGAAAGGGAAATGTAGAGTAGAGGATAGGAAAAGACAGGTGGAACGGGGTCATGGGAAGGAGAAAAAGGAGGAGGAAGTAGCTTCTGCAGCTATCAAGAAAGATAAGGCTGGCCAGGAGGGGAGGGGATCAAATGAGGTGGGTAGGTTTGAGGCTCTGGTCATGGGGGATTCCATCGTTAGACACGTGGGGAAAGTGTGTGGAGGAAAGGGAACCAGGGTAGAATGTTATCCAGGAATTAGGTTGAGGCAGATGTTGAGGAAAGTAGAAGAGAGGGAGGAGGGGAAGGAGAAGGTGGTAGTGTTTCACGTTGGTACCAACAACGTAAGGCAAGCTGATATAAGTACCAACATAGTTGGAGATGTGTGGGATCTGGTAAATGCAGCACGGGTGAAGTTTAAGAAAGCGGAGATTCTTATTAGTGGAATACTGTGTAGGAGGGATACTGACTGGAGGGTGATTGGGGATTTAAATGAGACTATGGAGTGGGTATGTGGGAAACTGGGAGTGAAATTTCTAGATCCTAATGGGTGGGTAGGAGATAGCGATCTGTGCTCGGATGGCCTTCATTTAAACCGCAGTGGTACGTATAAGTTAGCAAATTTGTTTGGAAGGGTAATAAGGAGGTACATTCAGGGAAACGGGATGGCCTAGGGAGCGGTGATAAGGGAACAGGGAACTGGAAATCAAGTAGTGATGACATGAAATTGTTAGTGTTGAACTGTAGAAGTATTGTAAAGAAAGGAATAGAATTAAGTAATTTAATAGATATATATTTACCAGATATTGTAATAGGAGTTGAATCATGGTTGAGAAATGATATAATGGATGCAGAAATTTTCTCACGGCACTGGAGTGTGTATCGTAGAGATAGGATAGGAATGGTGGGAGGGGGAGTGTTCATTCTGGTGAAAGAAGAATTTGTAAGCTACGAAAAAGTTAAAGATGAGACACATGAAATTCTAGGTGTAAGGCTCATTTCTAAAGATAATAGGCAACTTGATATATTTGGAGTGTACAGATCGGGAAAGGGTAGCAATGACGCGGATTCAGAATTATTTGATAGGATAGTCAGCTATGTGGGAAACGACATGGAAAGAAATGTGATTGTAGCGGGAGATCTGAATTTGCCAGATGTAAATTGGGAAGGAAATGCGAACGACAGGTAGCATGACCAACAAATGGCAAATAAGTTAATATGGGAAGGACAGCTGATTCAGAAAGTGATGGAACCAACCAGAGGGAAAAATATCCTGGATGTCGTGCTGATAAAACCAGATGAGCTCTATAGGGAAACTGAAGTAATAGATGGTATTAGTGATCATGAAGCTGTTTTTGTGGTAGTTAAAAATAAATGTGATAGAAAAGAAGGTCTTAAAAGTAGGACTGTTAGGCAGTACCATATGGCTGATAAAGCAGGCATGAGGCAGTTTCTAAAAAGTCACTAGGATCGGTGGAAAACGGTAAATAAAAATGTAAACAGACTCTGGGATGGGTTTAAAGAAATTGTTGAGGAATGCGAAAACAGGTTTGTACCTTTAAGGGTGGTAAGGAATGGTAAAGACCCACCTTATTATAATAGAGAAATAAAGAGACTAAGAAGGAGGTGCAGACTGGAAAGAAATAGAGTTAGAAATGGCTGTGGAAGTAAGGAGAAATTGAAGGAACTTACTAGAAAATTGAATCTAGCAAAGAAGGCAGCTAAGGATAACATGATGGCAAGCATAATTGGTAGTCATACAAATTTTAGTGAAAAATGGAAGGGTATGTATAGGTATTTTAAGGCAGAAACAGGTTCCAAGAAGGACATTCCAGGAATAATTAATGAACAAGGGGAGTGTGTATGTGAGGATCTTCAAAAGGCAGAAGTATTCAGTCAGCAGTATGTAAAGATTGTTGGTTACAAGGATAATGTCGAGATAGAGGAGGAGACTAAGGCCAAAGAAGTAATAAAATTTACATATGATAACAATGACATTTACAATAAGATACAAAAGTTGAAAACTAGAAAAGCGGCTGGAATTGATCAGATTTC
This sequence comes from Anabrus simplex, assembly GCF_040414725.1. Lineage (NCBI taxonomy): Eukaryota > Metazoa > Arthropoda > Insecta > Orthoptera > Tettigoniidae > Anabrus > Anabrus simplex. The sequence continues at coordinate 1,722,883,558 of NC_090265.1, forward strand.
TGGGGATATACTAAAGACAATGGGTTGGGATATAGTACCATATCTGAAGTACTTATTTGATTATTGTTTGGTTGGAGGAGCTATACCAGATGAATGGAGAGTTGCTATAGTAGCCCCTGTGCATACAGGAAAGGGTGATAAACATAAAGCTGAAAATTACAGGCCAGTAAGTTTGACATGCATTGTATGTAAGCTTTGGGAAGGCATTCTTTCTGATTATATTAGACATGTGTGTGAAATTAATAACTGGTTCGATAGAAGGCAATTCGGTTTTAGGAAAGGTTATTCCACTGAAGCTCAACTTGTAGGATTCCAGCAAAATATAGCAGATATATTGGATTCTGGAGGTCAAATGGACTGTATCGCGATTGACCTGTCTAAAGCATTTGATAGGGTGGATCATGGGAGACTACTGGCAAAAATGAGTGCAATTGGACTAGACAAAAGAGTGACTGAATGGGTTGCTATATTTCTAGAAAATAGATCTCAGAGAGTTAGAGTAGGTGAAGCTTTGTCTGACCCTGTAATAGTTGAGAGGGGAATTCCTCAGGGCAGTGTTATCGGACCTTTATGTTTTCTTATATATATAAATGATATGAGTAATGGAATGGAATCGGAGGTAAGGCTTTTTGCGGATGATGTTATTCTCTATAGAGTGATAAATAAGTTACAAGATTGTGAGCAACTGCAATGTGACCTCGAAAATGTTGTGAGATGGACAGCAGATTCCCTATCTGTTGTTTTCCTAGCCTTTTCTTAAATGATTTCAAAGAAATTGGAAATTTATTGAACATCTCCCTTGGTAAGTTATTCCAATCCCTAACTCCCCTTCCTATAAATGAATATTTGCCAGGATTCGTCCTCTTGAATTCCAACTTTATCTTCATATTGTGATCTTTCCTACTTTTAAAGACGCCACTCAAACTTATTCGTCTGCTAATGTCATTCCACGCCATCTCTCCGCTGACAGCTCGGGACATACCACTTATAGTTAAAAAACAATGAAGATATTTATTAAACCACCTGTTCAATACTCTACATCCACTTATAAGTGGTTACGTAAACATAATAACACTTTCTCCGGACATGTTTCGCCCCTAATTTAGGGGCATCTTCAGCCGAAAATATAATCTTCAAAAGTACAAAAGTGTTCTAAATATAGAGTTTGGAAGCTAGAACACTACTACGAACAAAAACAGAATAAATTTTCAGCAATGAGTACCCACATGAGGGACACTGGCCACCACTTCAGTACAGTAGAACAAGATTTTAAAATCCTAGAACAGTTGAGAAAGGCAGACTTATGACTGAATTTGAGAACCTATACATCTTTCTAGACCAACACTTCAATAAAGACAAAAAGCTCAACGAAGTAATAGATATAAAAAGCCCCCTTTATGGTCAAATTTCCACTTTGCTTCAAAAAATTAATTTTCAAGGCAACAACTTTTCTAAAATCCTTAATACCACATCAACCAACTCTCCCAACACGTTAGTCATGTCTGGCCATCCATCCTCCATAGCTTACAACACAGCCTTCACGGTTGCTAGGTTTCACTTCCGTCACACATTTTGTTACATGACGCTGTTTCGTAACACAAATTTTCAGATCGCACTCGGCTCTAAGACATATTTCCGTCAAAATCGCCGAAATTTTTTCCAGCATGATTGGTAGCCGTGCTTCATGAAAATCGACAGGACTGTCACGACCGAAATAGACAAGTTTGTCAGCGAAGTTCGAGTTGCGCTCGCTAATGGATGAGGAGGGCAGAAGTTCTCTTGGCAAGTCCTGACAATGAGTTAGGTGTTCTTTTCAGTATCGCATGTCGATGTGTGTGAAACATTCCTAAAAAAAGTGCATGGGTAGTGAGAAGAATGCAAAATGGCGAATTATAGTCAACTGTAGGTCTGCAAGCAGCGAGAATAACTTAGTGTTTTGTATCATAAGCACCACAATCCACACAGAATTTATATCTAAGTTAATGGTGTAAATAGCACTTCCTTTGAAGATGGTAAGAAAGGAAACACTGGATGCTTCTAAACTGACTACGGGTAATTTGCTGAGTAATGATGTACGCAGAATTCAATGAAGCACTACTACCTCCACGCGGAGGAAGTTCGCGACGCTCTATTTCATAAGAGAAAAATGGTATCAAAATGGCATTTAGTTGGAGACTGACGAGATGATGATGATGATGATAATAATAATAATAATGTTATTGTTTTTACGTCCCACTAACTACTTTGACGGTTTACGGAGACGCCGAGGTGCCTGAATTTTGTCCCGTAGGAGTTCTTTTACGTTCCAGTAAATCTACCCGTACCGGGAGGTACACCTCATCACCGTGCATTTGAATGAAGCCACCTTGAAGAACACTATCCAACACATAAGTTTACAACAACTATTTCAAGAAATTCGGACTTTTCTCCATATAATAATTGTTCCGTAAATTATCTCTGGTTAACCATAAGAAGGTGCGGCCCTCATAGGATCTGGACTATATAAGGATGGGACCTACCCAAAGGACAAACAGTGATACCGCCCGGAAAACAGAATAACAAATTTATTAAGCAAAGATTACAAACATCGAAGAGAATAGGAAAAAGTTAAGTGTTTCAAAAGCTAACATCCCCGAGGTTTACATTGACACGTGTTTCATACAATTCACAGCGGACCAGCCCTGTTCACCATTTAACATGCAGTAGACTCGAAAACAATAAATAACTGTTTACGTATATCGTCAATAACACGCCACTTCAATTGACCCAAGAAGGGGGAGCGCAAGGTATCCCTAGCGACCATTCAATGGTTTCAAATGTTTCTTAAAAAGAGCAAATACTCTGCCCCACATCATTTCTTACACCTGTTAAGGAGGTACCAACTTTGGCAACATGCTCTGAGCTGCAGGAATCAGAACGCATGGTTCACAAAGAACTTGCTAATATACACTTGCTAAGTTTTAAACAACTTGGCCCTTAAAAGGCGTTAAACCAATCCTTAGCGCCCATCAAGGGGCTTAGAAGAAAAGAAATGTCCTCCCATCATCCATAATTCAATATAGAGTTAAACGCTTACCTCCCATACCCCAAGCGGTCCTGGGTTCGACGGAGCCGTGCGGTGCTCAAGATAGAAAGAGAGCCAGGCACGAAGTGAACAGCCGCTCACAGAGAGTCCGCGCGACCTCGGCAAGCGAGGCAATCGCGCAAGGCGACTCGCGCAGGGGTAAGGGAGGGAAACAAGGGGAGAAAGCATAGGGCAGATCGCTCCTAGGGCGGAAAGCTCCTTTACCCTAGGGCCATAGTTTAGGAACATCATTTCATTTTGCACGAAGGCGTTACACAAGGGGACAAATACCATAGTTATGCATAAAACAATCAGTAAACATTAAAATTGACATAATACATAGAATAAATTGAGAGGGGAAATCAAATTCATGGCTCAATAATAATAATAATAATAATAATAATATGTTTTATTTATTCTGGTAAAGTTAGGGATGTACTTCCTTTCTTACACTTAACCAGTCTTAACCTAGAACATTTAATAATAACTACTGATGGCCATAATATGATAATATTAACAAAAATAACAGTAAGAGTATTAATAAAAGTAACCACACTTAAAAAAATCATATCATCTATAATAATACACATCGTACATAGAGTACATTAAAATATATGAATAATGAGTACTATAACTACTACTTAAGAGAAAGTTTATAAAATGTATACATCTCTACAATACTCCGAAATATCGCCTTCAATTAAGACGTGAAGAGAAGGATTAGTAAGAAGAAGAAGAAGAAGAAAAGATCTGTGAAAGGAAGAGGGAAATAATTATGAAGAGTCGGTAGGAGGAGGGGTTTTCAGGTCATCATTTGATGATTCATGCATGTTTACATAGTATTTCGATACAGGCATGTTTAAAAGCTGAGCTGCTGGATATGCTTCTGACGTCCACTGGTAAGATATTTCATTGTCGGGCTGCGGTAACGGTGAATGATTTCATGTGGATTGCTGTTCTGTGTATAGAAAAGGATAAACACAGTGCTGCAGGATAGGGTATTTTTGTTATGGTCCGTGGAGAGGAGCTTGATGCGATCACGGAGATAGGCTGGTTGAGAAGTTTTAAGAATATTATGCAAAAAGCAAAGAGTATGAAGTGTGCGTCGTTCTTGCAGTCGAAGCCACCCGACCCGTGTGTAAGACGGTGTGACATGGTCAGCGTAACGAAGTCCACAGACAAATCTTACACAAGCATTCTGAGCTCACTGTAATTTGCTTCCCGAGTCTACTCCTAGGTAGTTGTAAACTATAACGCAATAATCAAAATGAGGTAATGCGAGTGATTCAACAAGTTCTTTAGTTTAAAAGGGAAAGTGAATTTGAATTTACTGAGACAGTGTGGCGTTCCGTATATTTTTCTACACACAGATATAGTTTGGGCAGATCAGGACAGATGTTCGTCAAATATTATACCAAGATTTCTTACATTTTGGTTATCCTGTATGGGAGTACCACTTATGGACAACTGTGATAACGCTGATAACGCTGTTCGATTGAGTTTGCAAAGTAATTTAGGGTAACCAATAATTATTGCCCGGAGATTTTGATAGGTTTAACTTTAATCCATGATATTTGGCCCATAAATCTATGGTCATCAAGTCTTCATTCAGGTGAAGTGTTTCTGAGTGTAGGTTTTCGGGTTTGCTGTGTATATATACCTGTAAGTCATCTGCGTATAAGTGGTATTTACAGTGTTTAATCCTGAAGCTATGCCATTTAAATACAAAGAGAAAAATAGGGGGCCCAGTACAGATCCTTGTTGTATTCCTATGTCAACCGTATGCCCATTTGAATATTCATTGTTATTAAGTACACGATGCCGGCGGCCGGTGAGATAGGAACTGATCCACTGGAGTGCACTCACAGAGAAATTTAAACTATTTAATTTGAATATAAGTATGTCTCTGTCAACAGTGTCGAAAGCTTTATTAAAGTCCAATAACGCTAGAACTATTAAAAACTGATGTCATGCACTCTGGTGTAAAGTGGAACTACTAAAAATTTAAAGAAATTTTGTATTTATAGGTTTTCTAAACCGAATCAATTATTCTTTGATTTCAAAGTTTGCAACACTTCTATCTCATCCCGCCAGCTTTGGAGTCTGGGTAATCAGAAATTTTGTGTATTTAATTTTCAGCCAATAACATGCTTCTTGTAACTTTTCGACTGTCTAATAAAAAGTAGAGAGTTTGTCTGGACTTAGTTCAGAGCCTTCTCGAACTTTCTTCTGGGGTATAAAAGCTGACGCCTTTTCGAGCTAACTTGTCTTATTGATCGTCATGTTACTGAGTGTGTATGTTAAGAGAGGAGGCGGGGGCCTCATCCATCGGCAAGCAGAACATCAGCTAAGGTAATGGCCACCATTTTTCTAACTCTGAAGGTATCTCTGCAAGCTAACTCGAGAGGAAGGTTTCCAATCTTTAATAATGTAACTGTAAAATTCCGAAAATGTAAATTTTTATTTCTTCTCGTGTAGAAGTTCAACTAGTCTATTCCACTTAACTAAAAACCAGGGATAGAGAGTGCGTTACCCTCTCGAATTTCCCTTCAGTTTAATCTTGAGGTAATAATAATAATAATAATTTCGTGTGGCTATTTTAGCCGAGTGCAGCCCTTGTTAGGCAGATCCTCCGATGAGGGTGGGCGGCATCTGCCATGGGTACGTAACTGCGTGTTATTGTGGTGGAGGATAGTGTTATGTGTGGTGTGTGACTTGCAGGGATGTTGGGGACAGCACAAACACCCAGCCCCCGGGCCATTGGAATTAACCAATGAAGGTCAAAATCCCCGACCCGGCCGGGAATCGAACCCGTGACCCTCTGTACCGAAGGCCAGTACGCTGACCATTCAGCCAACGAGTCGGACAATCTTGAGGTGACTACGATTTTGTAACTGTTTTCACTATTGTAATTTTTAACCTAACTTGTCCATCTAGCAACCTCAGTAGTTTGGGATTAGCCTCTATGTCGTCGGGCCACAAACCCAAGTATGGTTTAAGCTCTGATTTCAAGGAGCGCATGTTCCGCTTCCATACATTTTTGAGTTTTGGGCCAGTAATTGAACCTGTTATTTTCCACAAAGGCCGGGTAGAATGGGTACTCGATACCCCTGTATTATTTCTTCCATGTAAACTTAATAGACAACTAATACGGTCTGGTAAATTGTTGGTTGTGCCTAAAGAGGCCTGAAAGTGTAAATCGTATTGAGCAAAGATGTCGGGTCACAAATGTAAAAGTTAAAGGTTGCCTTTAGTAGGCTGTAAGGGTTTTGGAGCGCAGTCTCCTGGGCAGAATTATAGAGCATAGAGGCTCTTTCTTGTAATGTAAATTTGTGTGAATATTGAATGGTGTATTTGGAAGGCCGGAACTTGTAACTTTTGAAGCAAAAGGTGCCCTTGAAAACTGTGTGTTTTAAATATCCTGTAAAAGAAATTGGGAAATTCGTCTCCTTGCCTATCTAACTAAACGCAACAGTAGTGATGTAGGGACGTTTGTAAATTGGGAACTTGAAGTTCATATTCTAACTAACCATTTCTTGGTTTTTCTTTCTTTTTACTTCTTATTAAACTTGCTCTGTACCTGAAATCTTGTTCTGTCGCCAAGCGAATTGTTTTGTTAAAATTTAATATCTGAAAAGAAATATAACTTTAATTTTTTCAGTCTTAAATTAATCCTTTGACTGTTGTAGATAGAGCGATTCAAGCCAGTACCTTCTTTCACCTCTCTGTTCCACGCAAACACGGTAACACTACCAACACGAGGCCGACGTATTTGAACACCTTCAAATACCATCGGACTGAGCCAAGATCGAACCTACCAGGTTGGGATCAGAAGGCCAGCGCCTCAACCGTCTGAGCCACACCGTGCTTCAAATGTCAGACTCCAACTGTCATAGGCCCAAGTATAGAAGAATCGTGCTTGTTGTAAAGGACAGCGAGAGCCATATCATAGTGTTTTTTAATTATTGTATGGCTTACAGTGCCGGGAGCAGTGTTGCCAAATGAAAAATTGGTAGATTGTAGCCTACGTAAAATTTTTGGGAGTTTTAATGAAAATTTCGGTAGTTTCTCGAGCAATGAAATGTTATAATACAACTAAATTAAAGAAAGCAATAGTCATTTGAAGTTATTATTATTATTATTATTATTATTATTATTATTATTATTATTATTATTATTATTATTATTATTATTATTATTACGGGTTTTCCGTGGTTTACAGAGGTGTAAGAAGGTGCCGGGGTGAATGGACGGACAGAGAAAAAATCAAAGTATAAGTTAAAGCACTAAATTTTGAAATTTTCGTTCTTTCCTTTTTATTTTCTTGGATTTTAAAATTTGATAGATAATCTGAATGAACAACAACGCAATAAGAGTTAAATGGAATAACGATGAGCTCGTCTGCTCGGACAACAACAATGACTTAAAGTAAAAAATCAGGTACCATGGAGAAGATTTTCGATAGGTACAATAGTTTACAAATGAATGAGCATGGTAGCTCTAAAAGTAGCCTTCATTATTTCAAAGAGTATAGTTGCTCCACTCAGTTACATCGTCTAGTACTTTGAGCTTCAAACATTAATACAATCCAGCCTCTTCGAGGCACCAATTTCTTATCCAAATTTACACTAGATAAACTTCAAAAACTGTGTTTAGTATCATTTCAGCTCGACAGTCTATTACACACCCGTCTATAAATAATGAGAATTTAACAGGAGCAATGAGTTGCCATTCTAAATGGACTAGAAATACAAAAGAAAAGGTTTAGGACGGTCGGTCATAAACAAAATGCTAGGAGTCGAAACACTTGATCTCCTTTTAAAATACACTTAAAATCCTACATGGGCCTATGGCCCGAAGTTACAGAGGCACAGGCCTATACTACAGGGGGTGACTAGATGGCGACATATTAAATCCCAAAATAGTTTGGAAGAATTTAGAGTTTTAGAAAATCACAGTCACCCCCATACTAAGTTGGATGGGAATTAATAGAGGGTGAACACTCTTTATTCCGTAAGTTACAGACTTGCTTGAAAATTTACATTTAAAAGGTGATATTAAACTCTTTTTTTTTTGCTATGGGCTTTACGTCGCACCGACACAGACAGGTCTTATGGCGACGATGGGATAGGGAAGGCCTAGGAGTTGGAAGGAAGCGGCCGTGGCCTTAATTAAGGTACAGCCCCAGCATTTGCCTGGTGTGAAAATGGGAAACCACGGAAAACCATCTTCAGGGCTGCCGATAGTGGGATTCGAACCTACTATCTCCCGGATGCAAGCTCACAACCGCGCGCCTCTACGCGCACGGCCAACTCGTCCGGTGATATTAAACTTTAGAATTTTACATTAAGAACGATGTTTGAAACCTTCCCCTTAAGTCATCTGTATGAAGTTATCACATAATAAAAGATGTCTGCCAGTCGGGCCGTCCGACGACGGCAAGGCTGCCCCTACCCCCTACTATGCCCTACACACACACTTAAACCGGAGCGATGAACTACAATATCCAGCTTTTATAGCAACTCTGGGGGAAGGTTCCCGAACTCTCTAGAGCCAGGCAGAATCAAGACCAACTACAATATCTCAGACCTTAACCGAGCTATCGAAACTGTCCATAATGGCGGCAGCTGGAGTGCTAGCATACGTTTGTTTTGATTTGTGTAAGGCGTGTTGTTACCAAATATTTTCGGAAATTTGAATATTATTAATCGTACATTATATTTATTTATAGTCTTAAGAAGGTTATAGATCCTCTTTCAGTGCTGTAAGAAGCTGTTTGTTCTCAAAGAGCTTATTTATTCCAACAATATCGGTGGTGATTAGGTTAATGTTGATTCTCGTGTTCTTCTCTGGAAGTATTTTATTCTTTTTTTAGTTACCTATGCAATATGTTTATAGTTTAATGTGCTGTATGCCTGGATGTAAGTAAGAGCTTCAGTGTTCCCGTTTCCAAAAGACCTAGCATTAAGGCAAAATTGGGTTAAGAGCATTCGTAAGGAAATCTTCGAACCGAATCATAGGACTATTAATGTTGTGTTTATTAATCATTTTTGAAATCAAATGTATTGTTAGGGAAGACATTATATACCCATACAAGGTGGTGATCTAATTCGACCGGGCGAGTTGGCCGTGCGCGTAGAGGCGCGCGGCTGTGAGCTTGCATCCGGGAGATAGTAGGTTCGAATCCCACTATCGGCAGCCCTGAAGATGGTTTTCCGTGGTTTCCCATTTTCACACCAGGCAAATGCTGGGGCTGTACCTTAATTAAGGCCACGGCCGCTTCCTTCCAACTCGTAGGTCTTTCCTATCCCATCGTCGCCATAAGACCTATCTGTGTCGGTGCGACGTAAAGCCCTAGCAAAAAAAAAAAAAAAAAAAGATCTAATTCGAGTGCCGCGCAAACTTCCGAAGTTAAAACGAATGATGCCTATCCTAGCATTTGCCTTATCAGCCAACGTACCTTACTACAAAGAAAATTAAATCAGTCCCAGAAAGATCCGGAAAATCATGACCAAGATTTATGATTTAGAGACTAAATTAATTTTAAACGGTGGTGCAAGAATGATGTAATTAAATTGCAACGTTTTACAATGAACATGCGTAAACTAAACCTAACCCCATTTCCCGTTAGTGAACATGAGGACTATTTTCTTTTTTATATAAAATACAATTATGCCACCAATTCTGGTGAATTGTATGATTATGAATGCTTTAGATGGTCAGGTGTATCATGTAAATATCGCTTGTACCTACTCAACAATACAGGTGGATTTTGGAGGGTTGAAATTTTGTTGGAGAAATTTGTTTGCGTGTTTTACATAATGGGACGTGGTTAATGGTGGTGTTACATAGTATTTCATGTAAGGTTAATAATATTCTTTGTTGACATCTATATATCGTATTTGCTGACCGGAGATTCATAAGTGAAATATTTTTACACTCTGTATCTGTTTCAACCTGACGTTGATACAATAATTCTCCCTTCGTTACTTTCCCCTTTGAAATTTCATTTAGACTTACAATACGCGATAACGCTACTTTTGGTGTTTAATTATTAATATTTTGAGTTAGTGATTTGCATTTCATGACGTTCGACTTGTGATATTTTCTTTAGGTGACTCGGAATAAACATGCATAACCTTTCCCTCAACCTCTCATATCGCACACCGATGTCCACCATGTTTTTTCTGGATTACGGTCTGATGTAATTTTAGTTGGTCTTGGCAGAATGCCTGTACACTTCCCCGATTTTAATTGGCTACAAAAATATACACAAAATTTTTTTATTGGTCCATAACATAAGGAAGAAGGACGCCGGAGTAGTGCTGACAACCACAGCACATTAAAAAAAATTACAAACACTTAAGGTTTACCAACTTACATAATAGCAAATTCCCTGTACAAAAATAATTGTCCGTCCTCCCACCCGAGCCGATAGTAGAGACATCTAAAGATTAAAGGTTCAAGTATCTTCAGATACATAATGATTCACACCACAGATGTCCTTCTAAAAGGCGCGTAGTTCACTTGGACGGAGAAGGTGTACTCCCGGTAAATTATTATTATTATTATTATTATTATTATTATTATTATTATTATTATTATTATTATTATTATTATTATTATGAGGAAAATATACAATTTCACTCACACGTACTCTCTGGCAACTCTATGCCTCATCTTCTGCTTCTTCTCCTTCTTCTCTTTCTCCCGACTCTTCCTCTAGATATAAGGCCTAGTTATTCATCAGGCGTAGAAAGTGTGTGCCAATTTCGAAGTCGTAGCAGGATGCAGACTATGCATTCTATATGCGGGTCGGTGATTTCTCTTCGAATGATGCAGTCAAGCGTGAGTTTTTAGTTCAATATGAGGGGACAGATTATGTAATTCGAGCCTGAAATGAATGCGGGTAAGTACCTAATGAGTGATGTTATCGATAAAAGTCACGCAGTGAGAGAGGAAAGAGTTTTTCGGCAAAAATATGATGCAACACTTATTATTATTATTATTATTATTATTATTATTATTATTATTATTATTATTATTATTATTATTATTATTATTATTATTTGGATTAAAAGACATTTAGGGAGATTTTTTGCTTTTCCGGGTTTTCTGGTGTGTTGCCAAAAAATCGGGACCGAGCTCAATAGCTGCAGTCGCTTAAGTGCGGCCAGTATCCAGTAATCTGGAGATAGTGGATTCGAGCCCCACTGTCGGCAGCCCTGAAGATGGTTTTCCGTTGTTTCCCATTTTCACACCAGGCAAATGCCGTGGCTGTACCTTAATTAAGGCCACGGCCGCTTCCTTCCAATTCCTAGGCCATTCCTATCCCATCGTCGCCATAAGACATATCTGTGTCGGTGCGACGTAAAGCAAAATAGCAACAAAAAATCGGGAGATCACCTGAAAATTCGGGAGACCTGGCAACACTGGCCGGGAATTTCGGAGGACATGTTCGGCTCGCCTGGTGCAGGTCTTTCTATTTGACATCCATAGGCGACCTGCGCGTCTTGATGTCAGATGATGATGGTGATAATGAGGTAAGGAGAGGGTCGAATAACACCAAGGGGTCTGCTCAGGGCTTAACGTCACCATCAGACGGACGAATCACCATCAACAGCGTCATATGCCCTCGCTCCATATGAGCACTGCGGAGAGGGTTAGAATTTAATCCAGGCCTTAGGCAGGCAATCTAGTGATTAGAAATTGTATTCCACCACCTCCCCTACTCTGCCACGAACATTCTGAGGGTGAACATTTGTTTAGACCAACGGGGCTCGAACCGGATAATCACGGTGTCAGACTGTATAGACTTCACGCCTAAACGATCATATCCACCAGTCAGGCTTTGTGTTTTGTAATACATCGAGTTTAAAATATCATATTTACTCGAATCTAATGTGCAACCCACTTTTAAAAGGCTTGAAATAAATTAATAAAAATGTTTCGCTGTGGTTGTGCCATGGTTAGGCCTCCCGCCAAGTTTGAACTGCCGCCGTATCTCCGACTGTGGTGCTATCTGCTAAGAACTCTTTAAACTGTACCATATCGATATCTTTCACTGGAGGACGTGTGTGAAAATGCGAGCCCCTCTCCCTTTATTGTAAACTGACAGCTTATAAGCCTCCTTGTACTTCTTGTTTATGTTTTACCGAGTTCAATAGTTGCAGTTGTTTAAGTGCGACCAGTATCCAGTATTCGGGAGATAGTGGGTTCGAACCCCACTGTCGGCAGCCCTGAATATGGTTTCCCGTGGTTTCCCATTTTCACACCAGGCAAATGCTGGGGCTGTACATTAATTAAGGCCACGGCTGCTTCCTTCACACTCCTAGCCCTTTCCTGTCCCATCGTCGCCATAATGGTGCGACGTAAAGCAATTTGTAATTGTTTATATTTACCTCCTGTTCAATCTTTGAATTTGTTTTTGGAAAGATCATCCTATTAGAAAAAGAAGGAAATACATTTTCAGTAGATTTTGCTATCCAAATTTAAACTGTGGTTAATGCTTTGCTCAGCCATTCATCCCTCACGCTTCTTTTCCCTCTCTGCACCACGGAAATACCCGGAACATTTGTAATGTGCAGCTGTAAAGCAGGTGCAAATTTTAATTTCACTGCAAAGAACAAGGAGTTCCATTGATGGGTTTCTCAGTATTTCAACGTGGATACCTTAACATTACTTGATATGACAAAGGCTTCATTCTTTCCTGTATGAATTTGAAAACCTCTTCGTTTAGATCAGGATGTCTCCGTGGGTCGCGTGTTGGCGACCCAAGCAGTTTGCTTGTTTTTATGCTCTTTCCGTTTAAAGCTCGCTTTATGTATTCCATTTCGACCGAGCGAGTTGGCCGTGCGGTTAGGGGCGCACAGCTTTGAGCTTGGATTCGGATTTTTTTATGGTTTACTATTTTCACTTTCTTTCTTTCTTTCTTTCTTTCTTTCTTTCTTTCTTTCTTTCTTTCTTAATCTGTTTACCCTCCAGGGTTGATTTTTCCCTCGGACTCAGTGAGGGATCCCACCTCTACCGCCTCAAGGGCAATGTCCTGGAGCTTCAGTCTCTGGGCCGGAGCTACAACGGGGGAGGATGACCAGTACCTCGCCCAGGCGGCCACACCTGCTATGCTGAACAGGGGCCTTGCAGGAGGATGGGAAGATTGGAAGGGATAGACAAGGAAGAGGGAAGGAAGCGGCCGTGGTATTAAATTAGGTACCATCCCGGCATTTGCCTGGAGGAGAAGTGGGAAACCATGGAAAACCACTTCGAGGATGGCTGAGGTGGAAATCGAACCCACCTCTACTCAGGTGACCTCCCGAGGCTGAGTGGACCCCATTCCAGCCCTCGTACCACTTTTCAAATTTCGTGGCAGAGTCGGGAATCGAACCCGGGCCTCCGGGGGTGGCAGCTAATCACACTAACCACTACACCACAGAGGCGGACTTCCCATTTTCACATCAGACAATATTGTACCTTAGTTAAGGGGACGACTGTTACTATCACGTAGTTGCGTCGCCGAGCACCTGCGATGTGTTATATAGTGCGGTGTTCACTGTTCAAGTGTGCAATCTTTGAGCGGAATCGGAATTTTAAGAGGCGTGAGACTGGAGACTGTTCGTGCTCATTTTAATTCTTTCTTAGTGAGTGACTCACATCTGAGGTGCAGAGTACAAATGTCGGGGGTCCACGTCAGGCTGTACTTGTGCTCTCTTGCACTTCACATGATTTCCCGGCTTGAAGGTACCGTGAAGCAATAACACGAGCTTCCAACCCTTTGTTCTTAGTTCCACCCTGTCGGCGGGGGTGGGGTGGGGGGAGGGTAGGGAAGGCGGTAGAATCACATCAACGATATCCCCTGTCTGTCGTAAGAGGCGACTAAAAGGGGTCCACGGGTCGTAACTTCGGAGCCACGAGGCTCTTAGCTGAATCCTGGCATTCCTTCTACTTACTTGTGTCTGACTCCTCTTCCCCTGTGGGTGGGAGCTGTAGAATAACACTCGCGGTATCCTCTGCCCGTCGTAGGAGGGGACTAAAAGGGGCCCAGGGGCTATATATTTTAGAGGGTGGGTTGGCGACCACGGGGCCCTTAGCTGAGTTCTGACAGTGATTCCACTTACTTGCCAGGCTCCTCACTTTCGTCTATCCTATCCGACCTCCTTTGGTCAACTCTTGTCCTTTTCCGACCCCGACGATATTAGAGCACTCGAGGCCTAGGGAGTCTCATTTTCACGCCCTTCGTGGCCCTTGTCTTTCTTTGGCTGATACCTTCATATTTCGAAGTGTCGGATCCCTTCCATTATTTCCCCTCTGATTAGTGTTATATAGAGGATGTTTGCCTAGTTGTACAGCACTTCCTCTAAAAACAATAATCACCACCACTACCACCACCACCACCACTGTCCGACTCCTCACTTTCTTCTATCGTATCCTATCCGACCTCCCTTGATCAACTCTTCCACTTTTCCGACCTCGACAGCCTAGGGAGTCTTTTATTTTAAAGCCCTTGTCTTTCTTTGGCCGATAGCTTAATTTTTCGAAGTGTCGGACCGTTTCTATTTTTTCCTCTGATTAGTGTCAATAGAGGATGGTCGTTCATCCTATTAAAACAACACTCACCAACACCATCACAACTGACCTGAATATAGATTATTTGCGAAATTATATGCCAAAAGATATTGTAAAAGCTTACAATGAAAGCTAAAAGCACACGAGCAATCGAGCTGGTAGGTGTATAGTTAGTTCTACAACCCAGCACCTGTACGTACAACAGTTGTCACTGTAATGACTGTCGACTGTACCTTGGTGTCCGGTGTGAGGTAGCCGACGACTCCCACTTGCACTCCATTTACGTCCAGTACCACGGACTTGTTCACTACCAAAGAGGGCTCCAGGCTGGTGTTCACGTTCGCTGCCAGGACAGGGCACGTCACGTTGTTCAAGAAAGGGACCAGCCCCGCGACACCATCATCAAACTCGTGGTTGCCCAGCGACTGAAACAGAAATATGGTTGATATACAAAACAGTCTCTCACTTGTGATGTATTTATTGAGAACAATATCACAATATAGCAATACTTGGCTAAATCCGTAGCATATTATGATGGCCCGTGCATTGAATTCATTGCAAAGAGTTGTATCACCAAGTTACAAGATTACAGTTACTGAGGAATGTTTTAGGTAAGTCCTAGAATTGACCCCTGGAAGAACGCGTTATAAAGGAAAAAGACGAAATAAAGAGAGGGACACCGAGGACAGTTTATAGCAAGCGATAACCACTGACACAGAATTCCCTTAACCATTAAATGCAGGAATTTTTATCTTCATATTTAAACATTATTTTCGTATTCCATGGCAGTTTTGACAGGGGGGGGGGGATGTCGGCAGTTTCAAAAGCAAGCAAATGTATTTACATGTTGTATTCATTTTATATTCCTATTTAACAATATTATTGGACCTTTGTGTCTTCTTATATATATTGAACCCGAGTGACTTAGGCCCATAGTCAGTCATGATTTGATTGGTAAAATAATATGGTACATTTATTGGAATACAGAAGTGTAGTTGAGAATATTTCGTTTATGTAATGTCGAAATCAGAGCGAAGGAAGGACGACAGACTGGAGCCTGACGGATTAGCTCAACACGACAACTTTTAGCTACTTCACAGCAGGGAATATCATTAGTTGGCGAACAAGGAAATACAGAGTCCACAAATAAGTCTTGGTCAGAAAGAGAAGGGGGAGAGTCATACAAAGGAAACTCACAACATGAGTAATACCTTGGGATATTTTTGGCAGGACGGAAAGTCCGTGACCTCGTGGAAAATTACAGCGGTTGCATGTACGTTCGCTGGCCTAAGTTCGAGCAGGTGGAGAGTTAAATCACGTGACCGCTTGCCGGCCAATCGTAAAAATTTAATAGAAGACTCAGTGATACCATCTTAAGGAATGATGGATGAGATATTTCCGTAACTACAAAAGTATTCAGTAATAAATTATTGTGAGTACACGGATGGATGTACTGAATTTATTAGAGGTCATGCATGGAAAAATAATCAATACTTATTGGCAAATTAAATAAATTGAAGGCTGGATTTCTTGGAAACCAGACAGCTTGAATCTCATTGGCTGAAAGAAGACCACGTTGTCAGGGACGCTTACAAAGGCGCGAAATGTGAGGAGCTAAATCCACCCGTATCTCCTAAATCTGTGATCACCAGGGGTTCATATTTAATCCAGCAGATATGCTAGCGGAGTGGATTGATTTGATGTAAATTTTAACTTCCAATTCGGAGTGCAAGTACCGATATTAAAAATCCACCCCCTCCCTCAGGGGTATGACGTCAATGAATCCGCGGGAAAAAGGCTTCATCCATATATACAGGGCAAGGGATCCTCGCCAGCACACTTGTAGTGAACATCGGGAGCTGAATTGACGGTCGCCAGCACACTTGTCTTGAATCTCTGGAGCTGAATTGACGGTCGTCGTACACTTGAATTGAATATCGGGAGCTGAACTGTTGGTCGCCGCTAACTTAGAATTCTACGGACGTACAGTCATTTAATGGCGCGAGCATCCGCCAGTGTTTGTAAAGTGTGATCGCGCTCAAGCAATAGGAACTAGAAATAGTTAACGTAGGACAGTGTTTGTTATTTATGAATATCAGTGATGTAAAGTAATTACGCTGCAAGAGAGTAGTATAAATTAGATCACCATAAGTACGTACATAACAGACTGTGTGACGAACAGTACTTTCAGGGAAGAGTAGCCTGTACTTTGCTATATCGAACCGATATTATGAACACGTCAAGAATACCGTATGAATCGGGCGTATCGCGACGGGCGTAAAAGTTGACACCTCGTCGTACGTGTCCAGGTCCATTGTGCGGTAGGTGGACGAAGATTAAATAGTGTAAATATATTAAATTCTTGGGTCTAGGACAGAAATTTGTTGTATCCAAGTTAAAGTATACAGTGTTAACGTTGTAAATGGTGAAGGTTTGTGGTAATCAAGATATGAGTGTAAAATGGTAATGTGCCAGGAAATCTTTTGTGAAACTACGCCATCAAGAATGGAGGAGTAAAACGCAGAGAGGGGCCGGATGGAGCCTCTCATCTGCAAAGCTGTAATGGAATACCGATAACTAAGATGAGTACTAAACTGTAAATAATATTTGGGAAATGTTATCGTGATGGGAAAAATGGGAATAATTTGGTTATACTTGGTTACCTTCTGTAACAAGATGAGTCGCTTAACGACCCCATCCTAAATTTGTAGCACGGACAGTAGTAAATAATAATAATGTAAATAATCGGGTCTTTTATGTATTCAGTTTGTGGGAGATGTAAATTTGTGTATATAGTGTAGTACGTTAAGTCATGCATGCGTTCATATTTTCTTTGTAGTCAATAATTTTCTTTACGTTTGATTTTGGTTATTATAGTTAAATAAGACCCGATATCTGTTTTTATGTTTTGTCATTTTTAACGAGCCATTTAATGACATGGAAGGAAAATCCAGCTTCGCCATACCAGTTGTGTTTTGTTGTAATTAATATGGTCATATTTTCAAAGTGAAGTTGTTAAATTTGTGAGATGCGATTAATATAATAATTTCCAAGTAAATCATATCTGGAGTGTTTAGTGCCAGAATAAATCGAGTTTGTGAAAGGGGTTATGCGTTAACACTAGAACGGCCGAACTTTCCTCATACCTATAAAGGCCGCAGGCGGTCATTTTGACCGCTGCCACTTACTGACATATATCTAGCATCCAGGATCTGTGAAACATGCGAATGTTCAATTATTAATTTTAAAACAACATAGTTAACAATTGGGATGTATTGTATACAGATCAATCCATTGTTAAGTATTAATAATTGTTCATATTCTCTCACTTCTAATAGGTAACAATGAAATATTTTGACGGACTTGCTATTGAATTCCTTTATGAAAATTGATGATAAAAATAACAGTCTCAATTTGTTTACAAGCCTATTTAGGCACTTGACAAGCAATTTATGCAAGTTAATAACTCACATGAACATTTTCCGCAGACTACTTTATTGCACGAAGAACATGTGTCAAGGGTTTAGTTCTGTTTATAATTGGAGTTCACTTGAAGTTGTCGTCGCTTACGACTGGCACATTGGACCTGAATCTAAGGCTCAGGCTGAAGTGTAAGGATTTTTTTGTTTGCTAGTGGTTTTACGTCGCACCGAACAGATAGGTCTTATGGCGACTAAATGTAGGCAGTTCAATCAACCGGGATCTTGTCTTCACAAAATCAGATCTCAGTTCTTGTATTACTTCAAGAATATAATCATGTCGAGAGATTCTCTGTCCCGTAACTTCCATGTAGACTATCCATGAATTTATTGCTGCTAGATCAAGTATGTTATAAAATACATGTACAGGCCACCTTCGGCATCCAGCCCTGTTGGTGTATACACGCGCCATTTGATCAGCTGCATCCGCACCATACTTAGTTCCGTTATAAAATTCAGTAGTACTAGGGAGGTTCTTGTTATCTTCACTGACTTGAACGCTTGGGTGTAGTATACTTCGAAGCACATTCTTGTTCACTTTTCCTTGATATACTGTGAGAGCAGTGTGATCTTCCTTCTGGAGTACGACAGTCTTGTACAGATTCATACGTAGTGCTTTGATTGACTCCGGGATTTCCTTCCTCACTCGATTGATTGTTCCAACAATACTAGTTTTCTTCTCTTTCAGTCTCTTAGCCAACTTTGCTAATGTAAAGAAGTTATCAGTGGTCACGTTATGTCCTTTCATGAGGTATGGATCCATAAGTTTCAGGACAACATTTCCAGGCAGTGACTCATGGGCAGGTCGCATTTTGTCCTTCCCAAGATAAGGAAACTCATTGCACACATACTTAGAATCAACGTCACCAGTAGCCAAAATTTTATGCCAAATTTATCTGGCTTGTTGGCCATATACTGCGCGAACCTGCACCGAGCTTTGCTGGGGAAGTGTTGTTCATCAGCTGTGACATTAGCTCCTGGTTTATAGCAAGCATAACAATTCTCAATAAATATATTCCTAAGAGCAGACACCAAAGCAAATTTATCCGTCAGCAAACGAGTGGACCTAGTTTTACGGAGATCAAAGCGCAAAATACCTTAGAATTTATTTGAACCTGTTCCTTGCCATAGTGTTGGTGAAAACAGGGGGACCCCTTAAAGAAGACCACATGTGATCTACGGCTAGACTAGTAAGTTTATAACCTCCACGGGCGTATAATATACCAATATCGTCGCCATAAGACATATCTGTGTCGGTGCGACGTAAAGCCAATAGCAAAAAAACCAATAAAATCGTCTAATTCTTCCAAAAAATAGACCACTTGTCCATTGTCTGTCTGAGCTTCGGTCTCTGTGCACATCTTTATATGCTTCAACATGGATGTGTCAATGAATAAACGTCAGACACTAATCTTGCTATTAGTCTCTACGTTATGCTTAGCGTGATAAGTAGGCCCTGCTCCCTCTTTCAGTAAATTCTGAGCAGTCATCCTTCCAGGGAGGGGGTTCCCACTACTGTCGATAAAAGTCCAAATAATTGTTCCATCCTTATCACATAACTGATCCCTGGTGCAAATGAAGAAGACTATACCAGTTCATGACCTCTCCCAACTCGTCCCCTTCTTCTTCAAACAGGTGGCCTGCTGCTAAGAGACCATTCTCTGCTGCAAGATTGATCACGGCTGGTTGAAGGAGTAACTGCTTCTATCGTAGGTGCGAAGTCCACTGTGTGAATATTTTCATTAGCCAAATCGCTATCACCATCCGAAACATTGTCACACTGTTGAGGTATAGAATCCTCATCGTCACTCATTTCGTCTAAATCTGATAATGTATCTTCGTCTCCTGATTCATCTTCTTCTAGCTTTTCAAGTTCTGCTAATAACTGAACAGGAGTAAGTTTTTGCCGCCGAGCCATTATTACGCACTATAATACACAAGGGACAGGCACTAACTCGTCCACTCGCGACCACTGCTAGAGACATACTGTTTAGTTACATTATACGCCCCAATAGCGCCAGTTGTAAATATATCACAGGAAGCAAGCAGTGAGTAATAGAGCTCACCGTACCAAGGAAGTGAAGCGGTCAAAATGACCGCTTACGGCCTTCCTAGGTATAAGGGACAATATCTGTGTTCCCTTATCAACTACGGATGTAATTTTTGGCGTGAATGTACATAACCCTAAAAGATTAAAAGTCACAAAAGCACAACCTTGTGCATTAAAAAGTACGAGCGTGCAAATACCTTGAAATTCGCTAACGGTCAAAATGACCGCTCTGGCCGTTCTAGTGTTAAACATATTACGAGTGGACTACCGTGTAACAGGCGAAAAGTATTTTTTTAATAATAATAATAATAAATAAATAATATAACTACTTTTTTGTTGAAGAAGGTACTTTTTTTAAAATATAATTTGGATATAATAATAATTCATGTGATATTGGAATAGTTAGTGAGCAGTGCGTAATAATAAATTCATGTGATCAAGTGTTGAGTTTATCGGGAATCATTTAATGACGGGAGGTCGTTTTTTTATTCGGAATTACAGTGCGTGATAATTTAATTTGGTCAATTAATAATATTGAAATGTAGATCGGTGCTAATAATCCGTACATGTTATGAACGTGTGGTTTAAATTACGGTCCAATATTTTTTTTTACGTATAAATGTCGCGTTTTAAAGTTGCGATTCATTAGCCGGAACACGTAGGACTAATATTACGAGACCATGATTGTCAAAATTTGGTAAATATAATTTCAAAATGTTACGATTATTTGTGGATAATGAACTAAAGCGTAGATCAAAATGAGATAGAAAATGTGAGAGAATCTGCAGTCAAATAATAAAGGTCGTACGATGTCAGAAATGAATAAATAAGTCAGTTGATAATTCTGTGAGAAATAAATGAATCGAGGAATATTGAGATAGAGAGGAAAATAAATTCCGTACGAGAGACACTTAGGATATTGAAATGAGTGTAAAATGTACGGGCAGTGTCACAGAGAAAGACTGAGTTACATAGCGGGGAGCATTCGAACCCGTGACAGCATGTACGAAATAAATAGACTGCACAGCTATTCGTTGAGATACAACAGATCTAAGGATAATGAGAGTTCAGATTCCACAGAAATGGTCGTATATTGTATTCATTGTAATGACGAGCGAGGACAATCATGATGTCGTGATAATAATAATAATAAATATTGCAGATAAAGGATTGGACCGCCTTAATTAAATGAGCGTTGATAAAGATGTTAAACGGGAATCTAAATGATAATATGCAACCGATAATAATAATAATAATGTAAGGACGATGTTAAATCATCGCGGTCAGATTAATAATAATTGTCATAATAATAACAGTAATGATGTCGTTGGTTGATCAGTGAAATATTTGTAATTGCGACCGATATCCTAATATATTTTGGCGGAAGTGACCGGTCCATTAATAATAATAATAATAATAATAATAATAACCTCTTAAGTGACATGAATAATAATAATAATATCTTGAGTCACCTATTCATTAATAATAATAATAACCACGAGAGGGATATAATAATAATAACAGTAATAACCATTTGTGTTTGCATCCCGCATAATAATGATGATATTAATCAAACGTGACAGTGCCAGGAACCGTTGAGTAATAATAATAATAATAATAATAATAATAATAATAATAATAATAATAATAATAATAATAATAATAATAATAATAATAATAATAATTTCAAGGATGATAATTTCATGAATATTCCGACGATCGTGGATTAAATTGTTTGGTGACAACATCCCTCTATTCGTATGTTCGTATAATGAGAGTGATAATATTAGAGTCATTTGGTACCTCTTTATTGTACGGTTTCCTTATGGGACGATGTTACAACTTGGCGTGTTTGTTTACTTCGCTCGCGATGCGAGGGGGGCCATTGCCACGGTATTTCCCAACCGCTTCTCGTTATCTCATCTGTGTCAGTAATCTATTGAGGCTACTTTGAAACATTTCAAATCACATGTAAATAAAATATAAATGCTAAATCAATGGTATGGTATCAGCTGGATATCGTAAGATAGGAACTGTCCGTGGAATCCAGTTTTCGCAATTCACGAGAAACATTACCCAGTCCGAGTACCGGTCTCGGAAAAATGTATATAGCCGGAGTACATCATCTTAGTTAAATCGGGAAGCCGACCGTAACATGGGTTATGCTCGGGCTCCCGATAGAAGGAAGCTATATCTTTGAACAACGGTTCGATTCAAATGGAATCGATCCGTAAATTATACCTCCAAAATGTCATTTTATTTCAGAAGCAACCCAGCAAGATATTGATACCACTTGCGGTATGGCAAGTGATTTATGTATGTAACATGTGTGGAAATTCAAATATCGTTGCCAAGTGTATCAAAGTTTCATACGTCAGATGGCGTAATAAACCGCTCCTTCTGGCAAATTATCTCAAAGGAAACCACTCTCATAATCTTTTTATTGTAGTTAGATGATGCCCTTTTTAAAGTAACAGTCACTTCCTAGTCCTATCATGGAGTCCTTAAATTCAAGTTACAATCGAGCTTTCCCCATTTTAATTTTAAGTTGCTCCGTTCATCCCCGTGTTCTATTATGCCGTTATAGTTATATTTGATGACTTAAAAAATGAACCGACACCCCTGAGATAAATGCTAGTCTGGGACTCGGGAGGTGGACGGGTGCAATATATAACTAGCAAGATACCCGTTTTTCGTTATGGCTTTGAAAGGAAAGTTATTATTCAAATTTATACATTTTGGAGAGTCCACTGTCAGTTGAGCCTGGCCAACCTGTAAAATTTTAATTTTATACGTCGAACAGTAATGGAGGAATGAATAATTTTTAAGGGGTGAATGTTTTTAAAGTCCGCCTCTGTGGTGTAGTGGTTAGTGTGATTAGCTGCCACCGTCGGAGGCCAGGGTTCGATTCCCGGCTCTGCCACGAAATTTGAAAAGTGGTACGAGGGCTGGAACGGGGTCCACTCAGCCTCGGGAGGTCAGCTGAGTAGATTCCCACCTCAGCCATCCTGAAAGTGGTTTTCCGTGGTTTCCCACTTCTCCTCCAGGCAAATTCCGGGATGGTACCTAACTTAAGGCCACGGCCGCTTCCTTCCCTCTTCCTTGTCTATCCCTTCCAAACTTCCCATCCATCCGCAAGGCCCCTGTTCAGCATAGCAGGTGAGGCCGCCTGGGCGAGGTACTGGTCACCCTCCCCAGTTGTATCCCCCGACCCAGAGTCTGAAGCTCCAGGTACTGCCCTTGAGGCGGTAGAGGTGGAATCCTTCGCTGAGTCCGAGGGAAAAGCCAACCCTGGAGGTTAAACAGATTAAGAAGCAGAAGAAGAAGAAGAATTTTTGTTAAATATTTATTAACATCTATGATATAGAAGACTACCCTTCATTTAAAAAATTATGATCGTGCCTAAAACGATTTCGGAAGAATGGATATTGTGTTTTTGAGAGTCAGCTACCATCTAAACCTCTTAGGGGAGAAGTATTTGGAAGTATACGTTATTTTACATCTAGGACCTAAAAGAAGACCCTTCTCGAAAAATTACAACTTCGTACACCAAACGGTTTTGAAGGGATGAATAATTTTGTTTACGGAGCTAACCTCATTTGACTCATTGGCGAGGGAACGTTTAAAAATATTTCCTATTTCACACCTAGGATTTTGTTTTCGTACGTTAAACCATTTCGGAAGAAGGAATGAATATATTAGTTTTCAGATCCTAACCCCCATTTAACTCTCTGAGTGGTTAAATTTGTTTAAAACCTTCTGTCATTTAACAATGCAATGAGTATGGTATGAACATTAACCTCTCGAAGACTAAACTGATGTCAGTAGGTAAGAAATTCAACAGAAGTGAATGTCAGATTGGTGATACAAAGCTGGAACAGGTCGATAATTTCAAGTATTTAGGTTGTGTGTTCTCCCAGGATGGTAATATAGTAAGTGAGATTGAAACAAGGTGTAGTAAAGCTAATGCAGTGAGCTCGCAGTTGTGAACAACAGTGTTCTGTATGAAGGAAGTGAGCTTGCAGACGAAGCTATCTTTACATCAGTCTGTTTTCAGACCAACTTTGCTTTACGGGAGCGAAAGCTGGGTGGACTCAGGATATCTTATTCATAAGTTAGAAGTAACAGACATGAAAGTAGCAAGAATGATTGCTGGTTCAAACAGATGGGAACAATGGCAGGACGGTACTCGGAATGAGTATATAAAGGCTAATTTAGGAATGAACTCGACGGATGAAGCTGTACGCATAAACCGGCTTCGGTGCTGGGGTCATGCGAAGCGAATGGAGGAGGATAGGTTACCTAGGAGAATAATGGACTGTGCTATGGAGGATAAGAGAAGTAGAGGTAGACCAAGACGACGATGGTTAGACTCGGTTTCTAACGATTTAAAGATAAGAGGTATAGAACTAAATGAGGCCACAACACTAGTTGCAAACCGAGGATTGTGGCGACGTTTAGTAAATTCACAGAGGCTTGCAGACTGAACGCTGAAAGGCATAACAGTCTATAATGATAATGTATGTATGTATTATTTAACACCTAGGATATAATTTGATATTTTAACTTCGTAATTCAAACAGTTTCATATAAATGTATATTTTTGTCATCATCATACCTCATCCCCAGGCAAAACCCCTTAGCGGTGTGTTGTTTTAAGTGCACTTCTTATTTATATCCTCATAAAGAGAATTCAACTCATTTTACACACACACACTCCCACCTTAAGTTCATTCTCTCCCCCTCCCCAACAAAAATGCGTGTTTCTTTATTTTTAAAGGAGATTCCAAACACCAACTTTCACGGCCGTAATATCCTTCGTTTTTGTGATATAAGTATCCTCAAACAAAGAATTAAACTCATTTTTCAATTCATTTACCCACCCTTAATTGGATGTTCCGAAAACAAAAGAATGTGTGTTTCTTTATTTTTTAAGAAGATTCCAAATACAAATTTTCACGTCTGCAACATCTTCAGTTTTTGAGATATAAGTAGGCCTATCCTTATAAAACAATTCAACCATTTTCAGTCCTTTTTACATCCCCTTTAAGTGGATTTTACGAAAACAAAACAATACTTTTTTAAAGGAAATTCCAAATACCAATTTTCACGTCTGTAATACGTGTAATACCAGTACCCTAATAAAAATAATTCAACTCCTTTTTCAGTTTTTTTAGCCCTCCGCCCCCCCCCCCCCCAAGTGATTTTTCCGAAAACAAAAAAGTATGTGTTACTTTGTATTTAAAAGAGATTAAAAACACCAATTTTCACGTCTGCAGCATGTAACGTTTTTGAGATATACTAATTTTAAAAAACTCACCCCCTTTGTCAATCCTGTTCACCTCCCCCTTAAGTAGGTTTTCCAAAACGAAAAAATACGTGTTTCTTTATTTTTAAAGGAGATTCCTAATACCAACTTTCATGCCTGTAACATCTAAAGATATAAGTATCCACATAAAAAGAATTCAACCCCTTTTTCATCTCCCCCCCTCCACTGAAGTGTTTTTCCGAATACAAACAAATGTGTTACTTTTATTTTTAAAAGAGATTCAAATGCCAATTTTCACGCCTGCGACGTGTTAAGTTTTTATATATACTGTATATATGCTCGTTTTAAAAATTTACCCACTTTAACACTTCCCCTTAAGTGGGTTTTCAGAAATCAAATTATGCATGTTCCTTTACTTTTACAGGAGATTACAAATACCAATTTTCACGTCTGTAACTTGTTATGTTTATGAGATATACTCATTTTAAAAATTCACTCCCTTCGTCACCCCTGTTCACCACCCCTTAAGTAGATTTTCCAAAAAAAAAAAAAAACGTGATGAGATTCCAAATACCAATTTTCATGTCTGCAATTGGAAAACTCATAGAAATGGTAGTAAAAACTAGATTGGTAAATTTTCTGTGTAAAACTAATTACTTTTCCAATAATCAATATGGGTTTCTCCCAAATAGAGGAACTGATAATGCTGTATTTGATACAGTAATAGAGGTTCAAAAGACCTTAGATGAAAATAAATTAGCAGCAGGGCTACTCATAGATCTTAAAAAAGCATTTGACCTGGTTGACCACAAAATACTTCTGAACAAGTTAAAATTAGCAGGAATTAGAGGTTTAGCACACAAATGGTTCCAAAATTATTTATCAAATCGAACACAATATGTGATGATTAACGATACTAAAAGTTTTAAGCAGCAGACAAAAACGGGAATACCGCAGGGCTCAGTACTAGGTCCAATTCTATTTCTGATTTATATTAATGACATACAATCTCTAACACTAAAGGGGAAATGTAAAGTATTTGCTGATGATGTCTTAATAACTTACAAAGGACTATGTGAAACGCGAATTATGGAAGACATAAATTGTGACTTGGACAAGTTATCGGACTGGGCTTTATCTAAAAAAATGATCATAAATGTGACTAAAACAAAATACCTAATCTTTCATAAAACAGCCCATAAGATAACAGCGGCTAACACTGTTATCCTAAAGGACCAAGTAATAGAGCGAGTCTACTCAGCTAAGTATCTTGGTATAATATTAGACTCAACACTTTCCTGGTAAAGCCATATTGA
The DNA here is from genome assembly GCF_040414725.1 of Anabrus simplex. Taxonomy (NCBI): domain Eukaryota; kingdom Metazoa; phylum Arthropoda; class Insecta; order Orthoptera; family Tettigoniidae; genus Anabrus; species Anabrus simplex. The sequence continues at coordinate 1,722,910,298 of NC_090265.1, forward strand.
TTATGTAATCAGCAAAATTACCCCTTTGATAGGAATAATGCACAGATTAAGATACAGTAATTTTTCTCATCAACAATTGAAGTGTATATATTATGCAATGATCCACCCACATCTAACATACGCAAGCTTTATTTGGGGAAGATGTAGGATAGATTACATTAATAATTTGGAAATCCTACAAAAAAGAGCCATCAAAATCATGTATGGATTCCCCTTCCTCAAACCATCACGTGAAGTTTTTTCAGAGTCAAATATTCTGCCATTCCATAAACAAATTGCATTTTCATCAGCAGTCTTTATGTATAAGCTAGACAGGAAATTAACCCATTCTACTGTTAACTTCTCCCATTTTAGTGAAATTCATGGCTATGAAACTAGAGGATCATTAAGGATATATCCCTCTCATTCTAATTCAGTAAAGTACGGAGTGAAAGGCATAGAATCATCAATGTTTAGGGAATATAATGTGTTGCCTCCTGTTATAAAGAACTCTAAATCGGTTATATGTTTTAAGAAAAAACTGAAGGAATATTACTCTTTTACAGATATCTTAATATAATCTCTATATAACTTGCTTTAATTAATACAATAATATATATATTGTCCATATTTAGTATATTACAGCCATGCAATATCTGAATATACTTCTGAAAAATTATGATCCTAACATGAAATGTAATTATTGTGTTGCCTTAAAAAAGTATGTACTGTATTGTCCCTATCACGAGCCAGAGGCTCATGGGACCTTTTGTCACCAATAAATAAATAAATAAATAAATAAATAAATAAATAAATAAATAAATAAATAAATAAATAAATAAATAAATAAATAAATAAATAAATAAATAAATAAAACATCTTCAGTTTTTGAGATATAAGTATCCACATAAAAGGTATTCAATCCCTTTTTCACCTTTTTTCACCCCTCTCAACAGGATTTTCTGAAAACAAAAAATGCGTGTTTTTTTTTCAAGCAGATTCCAAATACCAATTTTCATATCTTTAAACTTTTCAGTTTTCGAGATATATATACACTCATTTTAAAAATTCACCCCTTTTTTCACCCCCTTAGCGACGGAATATCCAAAAATCTCCCCTTAGTGAGCACCTACATTATAATATGAAAGTATCCCCAAAATTTCATTTCTTCATGTCCAGTAGTTTTGGCTCGGCGATGATGAATCAGTCAGTCAGGACAAGTTATTTTATATAGATAGATAGATAGATATGAGTGATCAGAGATAAGGCTTTTCGCGGATAACGTTTATAATGTACAGTGTAACAAATAAATTACAAGATTGTGAGCAACTGCAAAAAGACCTTGACAATGTCGCTATACTACTACTAGTACTAAATGTTTTCATTCCTCCGCTGAAGGGGGAGGTGGGTCTCCTAGACCTAGACGGTGCTGCCGTCTCACAGGCCAGGAGATTTGTATCGGAGGAGATGTGCGGAGAACGTGAGAGGGTTGGCAGCCGTAGCCTATACTAGGGAGTGTCCTGGCATTCGCCTTAATGCAGGAAAATGAAAAACCACGGAAAACTATTCTCAGGACAGCCGACAGTGGGGACCAACCCCTTTCTGTCTCCCGAATACAGAAGCGTAGAACCACGATAGAGCCGTGACCACCCCTCCTATGCCCGGTTGGTCGGTAGGACTACGGACCACGGACCACCCGTGGCCATTTGTGGGCCAAGACCCACTCTGCAATTCCCGACGTAATGTTGTGAGATCGATAGCAGGCAATGGTATGATGATAAACGGGGTTAAAAGTCAAGTCGTTTCACTAAGAGGAAAAGTCCTCTCATTATTAATTACTCCGTTGAAGGGGCGAAACTTCCTTATGGGGATCACTGTAACTACCTAGGTGTTAATATAAGGAAAGATCTTCATTGGGGTAATCACATCAACGGGATTGTAAATGAAGTGTACAGATCTCTGCCCATGATTATGAGGGTATTTAGGGGTTGCAGTAATGATACAAAGGAGAGGGCATGTAAGTCTCTGCTAAGACCCAAGTAGAGTATGGTTCCAGTGTATGGGACCCTCACCAGGATTACTTGATTCGAGAACTGGAAAAAATCCAAAGAAAAGCAGTTCAATTTGTTCTGGGTGATTTCCGAGAAGAGAGTAGTGTTACGAAAATGTTGCAAACTTTGTGCTGGGAAGACTTGGGAGAAAGGAGACGAGCTGCTCGGCTAAGTGGTATGTTCCGAGCTGTCAGTGGAGAGATGGCGTGGAATGACATTAGTAGACGAAAAAGTGTGAGTGGTGTTTTTAAAAGAACGAAAGATCACAATATGAAGATGAAATTGAAATTCAAGAGGACAAATAGGGACAAATATTCGTTTATGGGAAGTGAAATTGGAGACTGGAATAATTTATTAAGAGAGATGTTGAATAAATTTCCAAATTCTTTGCATTTATTTCAGAAGAGACTAGGTAAACAACAGATAGGGAATCTGCCACGTGGGCGACTGCCCTAAATGCAGATCAGTGGTGATTGGCTGATTGATTGGTTGATTGATTGATTGATTGATTGATTGATTGATTGATTGATTGATTGATTGATTGATTGATTGATTGATTGATTGATTGATTGATTGATTGATTGATTGATTGATTGATTGATCTACATACTTTTCTTTCCGCCATTTGCTACATGGTGTGTGTTCTTGGCTTCAAGTTCACTCACTTTAAGAATACAAAAATAAAATGCTAGTGCAGTTCTTCATGCGCAACATGTATTCTGTTGTACTTGGACCACTGATCACTTGAGTCTTGCTACATGAAATCCTTCCAGAGGCGCACAAATTGTTTATAAAACAATGCTGCAGATATACTACACCATGCATTTAAGGGTTAAATTGTTACTTGATTTTCTTGATGAGGAACAATGGTGCGCCAAGTGAAGTCAAGCTGCTGCATGCTGTTCGAACAGTATTTATATATTCTGTTCCACCCTTCTTCGAAACCCGGAAACCGTCTTGAACCAAGCTTACGGCTACCACTTCTCACAGACAAAATAAAACAGATTGACCGGTGCCTCGAGTCTTGTTGCCGATGGAGTCAGAGATATTATTTCCTCGTTATGAAATGGCGTATGGCTTTTAGTGCCGGGAGTGTCCGAGGACATGTTCGGCTCGCCAGGTGCAGTTCTTTTGATTTGACTCCCGTAGGCGACCTGCACGTCGTGATCAGGATGCAATGATGATGAAGACGGCATATACACCCAGCCCCCGTGCCAGCGAAATTAACCAATGATGGTTAAAATTTCCGACCCTGCTGGGAATCGAACCTGGGACCCCTGTGACCAAAGGCCAGCATGCTAACCATTTAGCAAATGAGCCGGACTATTTCCTCGTATAGACAATAACAAAATACGGAGTACCTCACTGAAATGTCTCGTCCTATCCGAGATTTGATCTCTGGTACATTAAAAATCGCCGCAAAGAACAAAAACAAATGTCTTCGCTTTCTTCATGTGTGGGTGAGGGCTACCTTACGCTTGTATGGCGCCGAAGGCCTGTCCAAGTTAAACTACGTATTAACAGACGAAACCTCGATTGGTTTAAAGAGCAACAATGGGAAATGAGATCCGTGTTTAACTCATTCTGAACAATGCTGATTGCAACGTAATGCACTAAAATGTGTGTTTTGATAACTTACCCGGGTCATAATTTAATTTAAAATAGATTGGTCTTTGACTACGAAATGCTTTTGAGACTGAAACAGGTCAATGAGGTTCTCTCCGGCAAAGGCACCGGTTGCCTTTCCTACTCGGATAATCTCCCTACCTTTTTTCTTTGTATTTAACTGCCATAGCTTCCGGATTAGAACACTGAAAATACCACTTATACGTATACCTGTATATCGTACACAGCAAACCCGAAAACCTACACTCAGAAACGCAGACTTGATGACATATGGACCAAAAATCACGGATTGGAATGAAACCCAGCAAAATCCCGGGCAATAATTATTGGTTACCCAAAATTACCACGCAAAGTAAATCGAACAGTTACCATAGTTGTTCATAAATGACACTCTCATAGCGCGGAAAACTATGCGGGACGCTACATTGTCTCAGTAAATTGTAATCCACTTTTCCTTTTAAACTAAAGACAGTTCTTGTTTAGTCACTTGTTTTACCTCATTTTGATGGTATTGCGATATAGTTTATAAACTAGGAGTAGAATGTGCTCAGAATGCTTATGGAAGGTTTATCCATGGGTTTTGTTACGCTGACTATGTAACACCGTCGTACACGCGGCTCCAGAGGCTTCGCTTGGAAGAGCGTCATACACTTCATACTCTTTGCTGTTTAAATAAAAAAGCAAAGCAAAGTCATCTCCGTACAGGCCATAAAGGACCTGGGAGGGGTGGGAGGTAAAGAGGCTTCCACTATCCGTAACCTCGCCACTTGGTGGGGTAGAGTGGTTAGCTATACGCCCGGCCGCCTTTACCTCCAGGAATTAATCTGGTACATATTTTTGGTGTAGGCTGAGTGAACCTCAGGGCCATCTGCACCTCCGGAAGTGGAAAACTAGTTTCTTAAATTTTACGACTTCCTGACGGGGATTCGAACCCATGTCCTTCCAGGCGAACCGAGCACAGCTTTACCGCCTTGGGCAGGCAGCCCCTGCCCATAGAAATATGGGCCAAAAATCACGGACTGAAATTAAACCCGGCAAAATCCCGGGCGTTCTTCTCTGTGGTGCAGTGGTTAGTGTGACTAGCTGCCACCCCCAAAGGCCCGGGTTCGATTCCCGGCTCTGCCACGAAATTTGAAAAGTGGTACGAGGGCTGGAGCGTGGTCCACTCAGTCTCGGGAGGTCAACCGAGTAGAAGGGGGGGTGGGGGGAATCGATTCTCACCTCAGCCATCCTGGAAGTGGTTTTCTGTGGTTTCCCACTTCTCCTCCAGGCAAATGCCAGGATGGTACCTAACTTAAGGCCACGGCCTCTTCCTTCCTTCCTTCCTTCTTCCTTGTCTATCCCTTCCAATCTTCCCATCCCCACAAGGCCCCTGTTCAACTTAGCAGATGAGGCCGCCTGGGCGAGGTAATGGTCCTCCTCCCCAGTTTTATCTCCCGACCCCAAGTCTCACGCTCCAGGACACTGCCCTTGAGGCAATAGAGATGGTATCCCTCGCGGAGTCCGAGGGAAAAGTCAACCCTGAAGGATAAACGGATTAAGAAAAATATAGTAAATAATCCCGGACAATAATTATTGGTTATCCTAAATTACTATGCAACCTAAATCGAACAGCCTTACCAGAGCTGTTAAACAGTAAAAAGTTGTGACAAAGAAAAGAATCGACAACAAAATATTATCTTCATCACCGCTAAATCGTACACGTAGGAAAAAATTTTTACTTAAATTATTATACTTATGTGTCTTGACGACACACAAAATCTTCCATTAAATTTGAAAAGTATTGAAGAGTTTGATTGTAGAACATTGAAAATCGAATTTGGACGCTACTTTCCAGACATTTTTTTCGGATAGCTGGCAATTTCAGTTGACACGAAAAGAGTTCAAAATAGAATTGGATTTGATTCCTGATTCCCTTCAGGAGCAGGCAATCGACCTAAAATGTGATTCCGAAGCAAATGCTGAGTTTCTACATTTGACTGCTGAAGAATTTCAGTTAAACTATTTTTCAATATACCCACAAATTGCTATGGAAGCTGCAAATCTATGGGAATTTGGGTTTTCTACGCTAGCTTACAAAATCAAAATACCGAGCTCGGGATATTGAAAGTAATCTGAGGTTTGCACTCTCACAGTTGGATTCAAAAAATAAAAAAACTTGTGAAAGGAAAACAGTGCCAGCCCTCTTATTAATCATTAATTCTGTTCTTACAAAATAAAATCAAATTATATAGTTTGAAAAGTTTATTGCAGTGAGTATAGAATCCTCCGTAATATATGTATTGTAATTTGTCGTATTCTCTTTTTGTATTATTATTTTTGTTATTCATGACGTTCTTTGTGAAGTAACTACATGATAGTTATTACTTTGAAACATGCAATATTATGGATTAAACACTCACAATTAATAATAATATCATTATAAAATATTTTTTGAGATATCAATCCTAACAAAAATGTAGACCTTGTGTAAATCAATAATTCATTGGGGGGGGGGGGGGTGAAATAATTTACCGATATAAAGGGGGCGCAAACGTTGAGTACCACTGCTGTACACAGAAAAACAGTCACCGTTACCGCAGCGCGACAATGGACGTGAGCTGAACGGTAGTTGGAGGAGTATACAGAGGGGTCCAAAAAAATGTAGACACTCTTTGATAGTCACTATTCATGGAGCAAAATTACATACCGTTACAATTCTTGTACGGGTGGGGGGAGGGGAGGGAGGGGCGCAAGGGCGCCCATGCCTGTGGGCAAGGGGAGGCCGCGGCCCCCCCTTACCTCTCAGGGAAAGGCAAAAATCTAATGTAGTCAGGTGTTTTTCTTTCAAGAAAATGATTTAAAAGTCGGTATTACGTAGAACTGGTAGTAACGCCCCCCACCAACAGGCAGAGGATACCGTGGGTGTTATTCTACCGCCATTCATCTTTCAAAATATTAAAAATACTACATAACCCCAGGTCTAGGCACCCCCTTACAAACTGTCATATGGGCGCCCATGGGGGGGGGGGTGAGTTTATTTTATGTGTTCAAAGTGACCCCCATTAGCAAACAACGTCGATGCCGCTAAACTGCTGACCGAACAACGGCTGTCAGTGTTGCCGGTGTGATACCCGCACAGGACGCCTCGATGGTTTCTCGTAGCTCGTTCAGGGTAGCTGGCTTCTGTTGATAAACTTCATTTTTCAAGGTCCCCCATAGGTAGAAGTCAAGAGGTGTAAGGTCCGGACACCGTGGTGGGTACTCAACAGCTCCTCTTCGACCTATACATCGTCCAGGTAGTATTTCATCCAAGTAGGCTCTGACATCTCTGTGGTGGTGAGGCACAGCGCTATCTTGTTGTAGGTAAAATCTTTCATTTCCAAACACTTCTCGGACGGCAGGTAAAATCGATGTTTGCAGCATATGAAGACACACGTCACCAGTTACGGTACCTTCAAAGAAGAATGGGCCAATCGAACCGTGCGATGACAGACCACATCCCACATCAACACCGGGTAGATTAACACGTTTGTCCACGTGAACATGAGGATTTTCAGTTGTGGCAGTTTACAGTACCGTTCAGTTTGAATTGTGCCTCGTCAGATCAGATAACCATCCCTGCAAACCGTTCATCCTCGCCAAGCATGCCTTTAAACCATTCGCAGTACTCCATCCGTCGATCCGGGTCGTCCTCGTTCATAACATGCAGCGATCTTTTCAGCCTTCAGAATTCGTCGTACGGTTGATCGGCTTACCCTGCCTTCACGTACACCCTGATTCACAGATTTTTGAGGTGACCTAGTAAAATGACAGGGCGAGTTGGCCGTGCGGTTAGGGGCGCACAGCTGTGAGCTTGCATCCGGGAGATAGTGGGTTCGAACCCCATTATAGGCAGCCCTGAATATGGTTTTCCGTGGTTTCCCATTTTAACACCAGGCAAATGCTGGGGTTGTACCTTAATTAAGGCCACGACCGCTTCCTTCCCAGTCCTAGCCCTTTCCTGTCCCATCGTCGCCATAAGACCTGTGTGTGTCGGTGCGACGTAAAGCAAAAAAAAAAAAAAAGAAGAAGTAAAATACTGCAGCACAGCAGCGCTAGAAACTGGACTTGTTGATGTTTTTGGTCGGCCAGACCTTTTCTTATGCACATCCTGAACAGTACTGAAAATGAAATGAAAACTTACAACCTGTTTTCCAGTCATTGACCGGGTCAGGGATGTAATGAATGAAACATATATAGGCTGTTATTACAGTGGGTTCGCCACTGCCAAGGTGATTTATATTAATGAGTGATAAATGCTATGAAATGATAATGGAGAGTGTTGCTGGAATGAAAGATGACAGGGAAAACCGGAGTACTCGGAGAAAAACCTGTCCCGCCTCCGCTTTGTCCAGCACAAATCTCACATGGAGTCACCGGGATTTGAACCACGGTATCCAGCGGTGAGAGGCCGACACGCTGCCGTCTGAGCCACGGAGGCTCTCCCCTGAACAGTACTATCGGCTTCAAATTTATCCCGAGTATGATAAATTATTGTACGTGTTGGTGGCTGAATTCCGTACACATTACGCCATTGCCGTTGTACCTCCATCATGTTTGTGTCCTTCCAGTACAACTCCGTTACGTCCTTGTGTTGCTCAAACAACAATCTTATTTCATTCATTGCTGCACTGTCATCTTCTGTAAAACGCGCGCCAGTATTGTCGCGTCATTCTCATGACCTTCATCATCTGTTGAGAAAACAATGGACTACGCTACCGTGCAAAGATTGCAACATATGTCATTTTGTTCCAAAGATATTAACTATCAAAGAGTGTACATTTTTCTGGACCCCTCTGTATACTGTGAAAGAAAAATTTGTAAGCTACAAAAAAATCAAGGATGAGGAACATGAAATTCTAGGTGTAAGACTTATCTCTAAAGATAATAGGTACCGGTACCTAACTTGATGTTTTTGGGGTGTACAGATCTGGTAAAGCTTGCGCCGACACTGATGCGGAATTATTTGATAAGTATTTTTTTTTTTGCTATTTGTTTTACGTCGCACTGACAAAGGTAGGTCTTATGGCGAAGATGGGATAGGAAAGGCCTAGGGATGGGAAGGAAGTGGCCGTGGCCTTAATTAAGGTACAGCCCCAGCATTTTCCTGGTGTGAAAATGGGAAACCACGGAAAACCATCTTCAGGGCTGCCGACAGTGGGGTTCGAACCCACTATATCCCAGATGCAAGCTCACAGATGCGCGCTCCTAACCGCACGGCCAACTCGCCCGGTTTATTTGATAAGATAATCATCTGTGTGGGAAACGACACAGAAATGAACGTTATTGTAGCGGGTGATCTGAATTTGCCTGATGATAACTGGGAAAGGAATGCGAACGACAGGAATCATGGCCAACAAGTGGTGAATAAGTTTTTATGGGAAGGACAGCTGAATCAGAAAGTGATGGAACCAACTAGACGGAAAAATATTCTAGACATGGTGCTGATAAAACCAGATGAGCTCTATAGAGAAACTGAAGTGATAAGAGATCGTGAAGCTGTTTTTGTCGTAGTTAAAAATAAATGTGATGGAAAGGAATGCCGTAAAAGTAGGACTATTAGGCAATACCATATTGCTGATAAGGGATAAATGGGAAAATTTTTAAAAAGCCATTATGATCAATGGGAAAGGCTAATAAAAATGTAAACAGCCTATGAGATTGTTTTAAAGCAATTGTTAGTAATAAAGTGTTCTCCCCCTTGTCCAGAGATCGCGCATTCTAGCTCTGACGAGGCAATCGAATTGTTGAAAATCAGTAAAAAGTTCATTCGGCTCTCCATGCTGGCAAAGTTCAATAAAGGTGCGCTTTTTCTGCCATCTAGTCGAGTAAAAGTGGCACTACTGTAGTCGGCTTATTTCCACTACAGTGTCGACGTGTTTGGGTTGGACAATAAAAGCTGCACATCTGTCGTTGTTCCATAGGCTATCTGGTTCATTCTAATAAAATATTACATTAATAATTTGGCATGTACCTTTATACGCAGATGGCCAAGATTGCCTACATCCACGATATATTCATATGGTGTATGAGAGTCAACTCTGAACTATCGGTATCAGCGCTCTCCACCGTTATACTCGGTTGGTTGATGCGACCTTGGCCACGAAACAATTCTCCGTACATTTTATGTAATCAGCTGGCTTTTATTTCCTTCTATTCCCTCCTTTTTTTATGATTCAACACGAAACAGTTCTCCGTACATTTCATGTAATCAACTGGGTTTTATTTCCTTCTATTCCTTCCTTTTCTATGATTCAGCACTCTTGTGTACATTGAACTATAGGAATATACGCAAGCGATATTAAAAACGCATACAGGAAAACCTCGTTAACAACACAGGTCTACAGTGATCTTGCTGTTTTAGATTTTGAATTTTTAGAATTGTAATTTCCATGTGTTAATTCCAGAAATGAAGACCATTTTGTTGCTTCTTTTTAACTTAATATCCCCAGTGTGTGTATATTCGTATAGTGGTGGTGATGTTTGTGGTTATTATTGTTTTTTGAGGAAATACATCTGGGAAACCATCCTCTACTAACACTAATCAGAAGGAAAATATGGTATGGGTCCGACTCATCGAAAAATGAAGGTATCGGCCAAAGAAAGACAAGGACCATGAAAGACGTGAAAATGAAAGAGCAAGAGTTGACCAAGGCAGGTCGGATAGGATAGATGAATGTGAGTAGCCTGGCACAAGTGTGTGGAAGCAGTGTCAGGACTCAGCTACGGGCCCTGTGGTCACCAACCCACGCTCCCAAGTTAAGAGTCCCAGGGACCCATTTTAGTCGCCTCTTTCGACAAGCAGGGGATACCGAGGGTTTATTCTACCGCCCCCACCCACAGGGGGAAATTTATTCGTATGAACATTGACCATTGTTCCCTTATACCAAAGACATCTACTGGAATAAATGCACTTAAGGGAACTAGTTTACTGTTTAGATACAGACAGCAACACATCCCATTGTGCTTACCCCATTTCATATTGTGAAGTCATTACAGGTATTTAATAGTCGTTCTATAAAGCAAAAATTACTTACATATACTTCCGTTTTGTTATCTTCGTCATGTACTTCAGTGCAGAATAATGGAAAGGAGGTGTTGTGTAAATAATCGAAATTCATTTTGTTATATCTGTGACAGTTTTGTTGTGAAAAAACATAACCTCATTTGTGACAAAGCTCTCCATACTGTGTGTAGTGTGCAGTGTTGAAGACTTAAGAAATTGGGCAAAAGGAAAGAAGAAGAAAAAACCGCTACGGTTTGGGATACCAATTGTGTGGTGTGAACCTCAAAATCACAGCAATGTACATGCAACGTGAAGGGTTTTAATGCAAAGAATAAACCAGGAATCTCAATCTGCTATGGGGACAGTGGCCCAAGTAAACTTGATACCTATCGAGCTCGATAGCTGCAGTCGCTTACGTGCGGCCAGTATCCAGTATTCGGGAGATAGTAGGTTCGAACCCCACTGTCAGCAGCCCTGAAATGGTTTCCCGTGGTTTCCCATTTTCACACCAGGCAAATGCAGGGGCTGTACCTTAATTAAGGCCACGGCCGCTTCCTTCCCACTCCTAGCTCTTTCCTGTCTCACTGTCGCCATAAGATCTATCTGTGTCGGTGCGACATAAAGCCAATAGCAAAAAAAAAAAAAAAAAAAAAAAAAAGAAAGAAAAAAGAAATCCTTGATACGGCCCGGGTGAGTGGCTCAGACGGTTGAGGCGCTGACTTTTTGACCCCAACCTGGCTCAGTCCGGTGGTATTTGAAGGTGTTCAATTACGTCAGCCTCGTGTCGGTAGATTTAATGGCACGTAAAAGAACTCCTGCGGGACTTAATTCCGGCACCTCGGCGTCTCCGAAAACCGTAAAAGTAGTTAGTGGATCGTAGAGCAAAATAACATTATTATTATTATTATTATTATTATTATTATTATTATTATTATTATTATTATTATTATTATTATTATTATTATTATTAAACTTGACACATCGAGCGAGTTGACCGTACGGTTAGGGGCGCGCAGCTGTGAGCTTGCATTCGGGAGATAGTCGTTTCGATCCCCACCGTTGGCAGCCCTGAAGAAGACTGCGTGGTTTCCCATTTTCACACCAGGCGGCGCGACGTAAATCCAATTGTTAAAACTTGGTAAGTTCCAGATATAGCCAGCAACAGAGGATCATCATCACTTGGGTCCGATAATGAGTGTGTTCTTGAAACATCTTTTCCCTTTTTCTTTTTTTTTTTTTTTCCTACTTTTTTTAACGTCGCACTAATGCATCGAGGGTTTTCGGTTCCTGAAACATCGAATGCGCCACAAGTATTAGCAAGCTACATGATCTAGCAAGGAATTTAAATATTTTCAAGGATGCAGCTGAGCTGTTAGCTTCCAAACTGTATGAAAACAATGTAGGCCCTACTTGCTGCTGGTACGTCACTGACTTTCTACAGGAACAGAGAATAATATATTTCGCATTTCAGTGAAGAAGAAAATCTGGTTTACTGTAATAACATTCCAAATCTAATGAAAAAAAACTGGGTGCTGTTAAAATACAATGCAAATGACTAACGATTGCAGCAAAAGAAGTTCGAAGGTTGTGTTGCTACATAATGACAATGCTCCGTCTTCAGATCCAGTAACACAATCAGTGCAACTGAAAGAGAACTACCGAGCGAGTTGGCCGTGCGGTTAGGGGCACGCAGCTGTGAGCTTGCATCCGAGAGATAGTGGGTTCAAACTCCACTGTCGGCAGCCCTGAATATGGTTTTCCGTAGTTTCCCATTTTCACACCAAGCACCTGCTTGGCGCTGTTCCTTAATTAAGGCCACGGCTGCTTCCTTCCCACTCCTAGGCCTTTCCTCTCCCATCGTCACCATAAGATCTATCTAACCGGGCGAGTTGGCCATGCGGTTAGAGGCGCGCAGCTATGAGCTTGCATCTGGGAGACAGTGGATTCGAATCCCCCTGTCGGCAGCTCTGAAGATGGTTTTTCGTGGTTTCCCCATTTTCACACGAGGCAAATGCTGGGACTGTACCTTAAGTCCACGGCTGCTTCCTTCCAACTCCAAATCCTTTCCTATCCCTTCGTGGCCATAAGACCTATCTGTGTCGGTGTTACGTAAAGCCACTGGACAAAGCGGAGGCGGGCCAATAATGACATTAAGCTATCTGTGTCGATGCGACGCAAAGCATATTGTAAAAAAATAAAAAATAATCGTACCTCGTTTGGCCTACTACCCCACTCGCACAAAGAACATGGATATTTTGTAAATCCCTGTTGCTGACCTTATATCATACAGATCACTTTCAAATCTACACACATCAACCGCTGATAATTCATTTTTAACGATGAATAAATAAATAAATAAATAAATAAATAAATAAATAAATAAATGTATTATTATTATTATCATCATTGCAGATATCTTCGTTAGCAGCCTCCGTGGCTCAGGCGGCAGCGCACAGGCCTCTCACCGCTGCATACCGTGGTTCAAATCCCGATCACTCCATGTGAGATTTGTGCTGTACAAAGTGGAGGCGGGACAAGTCTTTCTTGGGGTACTCCGGTTTTCCCTGTCATCTCCATTCCAGCAACACTCTCCACTATCATTTCATTTCATCTGTCAGTCATGAATCATTGCCCAGAGAAGTGTGACAGGCCTCGGAAGCCGGCAAAATTCCTATCCTCACCGCAAGTTGGGGGCTTCATTCATCCCATCCCTGACCTGATCATCGACTGAAAAACAGGTTGTAGGTTTTCATTACAGATATCTTCGTTACAGACTGTCTGTTATGCCTTTCAGTTTCAATGAATTTACTAAACGCCGCCACAATCCTCAATTTGTAATTATCTCTGAGACCTCGTTTAGTACCATACCTCTTATCTTTAAATCGTTAGAAACTGAATCTAACCAGCATCGTTTTGGTCTCCCTCTACTTCTCTTACCCTCCATGACCGAATCTATTATTCTCCTAGAAAACGTATCCTTTTCCATTCGCTTCACATGACCCCACCACCGAAGCCTGTTCATGCGTACAATTTCATCCGTCGAGCTCATTCCTAACTTAGCCTTTATATCCTCATTCCGAGTCCCTTCTACCATTGTTCCCACCTGTTCGTATCCGCTATCATTCTCGCTACTTGCGTGTCTGTTACTTCTAGCTTATGAATAAGATATCCTGAGTTCACCCGGCTTTCACTCCCATACATCAAAGTTGGTCAAAAGCGAGCGATAAGGAGATACGCGTAGTTACGTACAGGAGCTGACTTCCTTCTTACAGAAATCTGTTGAACGTAACTGCGAGCTCATTGCATTAGCTTTGCTACACCCTGATTCTCTCTTACTCAGTGTACTACCATTCTGGGAGAATATACATACTAAATACTCGAAATGATCTACCTTTCCAGTTGTGTATTCCCGAGCTGACACTCAGTTCTCTTAAGTTTCTTCTCTTCACACATCATTTTAGTCGTAGAAATACTAATATTTTCATATCATATGCACTACGCGTATTTTCAAGTTCCAAGTTATTAAACTGCAGGCTTTCAGCGCGGTCTACAATCCCTCACAGCCAATTTATATACTTTAGTAAGTGATCCATGTAAACTACGAACAACAAATTTGAGCCTTATCTAACCCCCGTAAGTACCTTGAACCAAGAAATCATTCTAACCATCAGTTAAGCCAAATTCTCAACATAAATTCCCTTGATTGCTTTTAACAATCTACCTTTCATCCCACAAACCTTCAGTAAGGCTAACATCGTTTCTCTCCTGTCATATGCCTTCTCTAGATCTACGAAATATAATCATAATTGTCTACTCCTCTCAAAGCATTTTTCATTTACCTGGCGCATACTAAAACTCTGATTCTGACAGCCCCTCTGTGGTCTAAAACACACTAGTTTGCATCCAATTTACTCTCACCACTGATCGCACCCTCCCTTCCAAAATGCCAGTGAACACCTTGACTGGTATACTGATCCATGAGATACCTCGATAGTTGTTGCAATCCTTCCAGTTTCCTTGCTTATAGCTAGTTGCAATTACTGCTTTCGTCCAGTCAAAAGGTACCTTACTAATATTCTATTCTAATATTCTTACTCTGTGGAATCATTTCATCCCTTCCTTCCCACTATATTTCACCATTTCAAGTCTAATTGCACCTATTCCTGCTGCTTTATGACACCGGAGTTTATTTACCATTCATTCCACTTCCTCAAGTACAATTTCACAACATCATTGTTCTCCTCCCCATGAGTTCGGTTGTTCGTGATGTCAGCAGAAAGATTTCCTGTTGAGAAGATTTTCAAAATATTCCCTGCGCCTGACCAGTGATTGCCTGGGATCTACTATGAGTTCACCTGATTTACCCCAAACACTATTCATTTCCTTTTTACCTCCCTTTCTAAGATTCTTTATTACTGTCCAAAAAGTTTTCTCTGCCACTTGACCGAAATCCTCCCAAGACTTTTGGGATTCAATAAAGATTGGTTTTGCTCTGTTCCTTTCATCTACGTCCTTTCGTATTTCATTCCTGTCTTCATCGGTCCTCGTTTGGAGCCATTTTGATAAGTAGGCCTACGCCTTCTTTTTACATTTTCAAGCTGGCCTCACTTCATCATTCCACCGAGATGTTCGCATTTTCCCATCTTTACACACAGTAGCTCCTAGGAATTCCCTTGCCGTCTTTACAACACCATCCCTGTATAACACCTCCCCACCCCCTCCTTCTGGCTAGGATTTTCCCAATCCGTGGCCGTGGCCTTAATGAAGGTACAGCATTTGCCTGGTGTGAAAATGGGAAACCGAGGAAAACTATCTTCAGGGCTACCGACAGTGGGATTCGAACACACCGTCTCCCGAATGCAAGCACACGGCTACGCAACCCTAACTGCACGGCTAAGAACACTTTACATACCTATCTCTTCCTCGTTATCTCACCATACCCGAATATCATTAACTCGTACCATATTCAGACGTATTATTATTATTATTATTATTATTATTATTATTATTATTATTATTATTATTATTATTATTATTATCATAGTCATATTAATGAGAAATAAGTTCCGGAATAGAAGAGATTAAGCAGTCCAGTTCACAAAGTGTCACGTAGTGTTTCCTACTGATTGTGACGGTCAATAAAGCCCTCAGAAATTGCCAACTTCCGAAACTAGACTTTACTAGTTACGCGTAACTTTACTAGTAACGCGTTATGAGAATCAGTAGCCTAGCTTTCCTTGCGACCTTTTCTATCTGTACTGACCTTGACGATTGCAGGGCCTTCGTAACGTGATATTGTCTCTTATCTTTATACCGTGTTTTGTCACCGGCGATAACTGGCGGCTGCTTATACGTTCACAATACATTTACAGCAAGTGATTACCAGGCGGGCGAGACGTGTAACTATAATTAGAGCTCTGCGCAGATATACAAAATATTATCCGCATCCGCGAATGGTTATCCGCGGATATTGCAACTATTTGACTATATTATACCCAAGGTATTGAAATGGATAGATCTGTTAATATAAAGGTGCAATAGGCCTGATAACTAGCAACAGCCCCCTACAGTGACAGCTTTATGAGGAATTTCGTATTGCGACTATAAACATATTGAGCGGTTCTCCTTCGGAACATTTGTTCCTTCCTTCCACTAATTGCGTGCAAGAGCCAGTTAGGCTTAAGTCCGATTTACGGCTTTATGGACTCAAGGCTCTTTATATATCACCATTTACCCATACCAGTGTCATGGGTCACCTCACCAGGCGGGCGAGACGTGTAACTACAACCAGACCTCTGCGCAGATATACAAAATATTATCCGCATCCGCGAATGGTTATCCGCGGATATTGCAACAATTTGACTTGTCGAGATTTCTAGAGTATACCCGAGTGAAAATCAATAAACATAATTATTTCGAAATTATTAGCAAAATTATCCGCACTGCCATACAATTTGCATCCGCCAAGACACTAACTTCGCGGAATCCGCGAATATCCGCATCCATGAAGAAAAAAAGCTTCAAGACGTAAAGAAAGTCATCACGTGTGTACCACAAGAAAAGAGATATTTCTATGACAGCACATTTATCTGGCGAACAAAAGTAACATAGTTATGTCTCTAAAACTGCCTTTCGCTCAGATATGACTCTTTCCTGATCAAAAGGTTGTCATTCTTCAAAATTCCAAGAATGTTTTTCTGTTTAGTAGTTCTCTTTATATCACACTGGAATGCAATTTGTGTAAGTTTACTTAGTTTGCTCATTTATTCCTTATTTCAGTCAACTGGAAGATGCAAACGAATACATCAGACTTTTTGTCATTCAGTTGTGATACCTGGAAACTTTTGAATACCATGACAGGCACCATATAATATATACAATATATAATATACAGGTGTTAGGGGTATTCGTGCAGATATTTTGCTAGTCGGCAAAGAAAAATACATCTTACAATATATGCTATGTACATTTTACCTTGTCCTATTAGTTTTTCCATAACTGAGCCCAATATTTCAGGACCGAATGTGTTTTGAACGGCCGTAGCAGGATACGCCTGTTATGTCATTCTGCCCTCGTGTAGTGGAAGTACAGTAGCAGAGTATAGGGATTGTTGAACCTGTTTCCTATCGCGGGCCAACACATGTTGTTGTGCACTTCCCCTAAAGGCTTGGCAATTAGGGGAGGTTGACTCACGTGTCAGGCCACTTGCTGTACTCGAAAACCAGTCTAGGGTACTTCTGTGTGAAAAGTACACAGAATCTCTACAGTGACGTCGAAGATCCGTACCAGCATATACATGCGAATCAAGTGTTGTGTAGTTGTGTATGATTTATGAGACGTCAATGGCATTGATCAGTGATCCAAGCTGACAAAATGAAAGGAAATAGTTGATGAGTAAATGAAAAATGGGCGCAACATTTCAGTGCTGTTATTGCGAAAGTCTACGATGAATTTCTGACAACAGACAATGCGAGCTGTCTATGCTTATTCATACAATTTTCAGGTCAATGAAAGGACGGTGGACACTGAAAGAAAAGGCTATAAGTATTCAGTGAAATTGTTATTAATGAGACAAATTTCAAAAACCGTAGTTTCATCCATGCGTGAACATTGCTCGAAGGAAAAAGAGCTACTGTGGAATTGGCACCGGGTATATTTGTAATAGAAGGCTTATTACTGGACAGTAAGTGCCGATAGGTAAAATGATGACTGTAATTGAGCAGTTTAATTAGAACTTCCGTAATAAGAATGTTACTACTACTACTAATACTAATAATAATAATATCTTTACGTTCCACTAACTAATTTTCACGGTTTTCTGAGACGCTGAGCTGCCAGAATTTTGTACCGCAGTATTTTTAATGCAAGTAAATCTACAGACACGAGACTGGCGTATTTGAGCACCTTCAAATACCACCGAACTGAGCCGCCATCGAACCTGCCAAGGTGGGATCAGAAGACCAGCACTCTATCGTCCGAGCTTACTCAGCCCGGCATTAGAGCTTAGAGTAAGTTGATTGTGAGGTTAGGGGTCCGCAGCTGTGAGCTTGCGTTCTGGAGATAGTGGGTTCGAACTCCACTGTCGGCAGCCGGGAAGATGGATTTCCGTGGTTTCCCATTTTCACACCAGGGAAATGTTGGGACTGTAACTTTATTAAGGACTCCAACGCTTCCTTCCCACTTATATCCCTTTTCTCTTCAATCGTCGCCGTAACACCTATTTTTGTCGGTGCGAAGTAAAACAATTTATAAGTATATGTTTCAGTAATTTCGGAGACATGTCCGCAATTATAAGATTAATAATAATTCGGACTTGTTGACAGTTCACAATTTTCTTTAATGTTTTCTGACAGATTACGAACTACGAAGTTTGAGTGGGGCGATTAACTTTTATTTTCATAATAGTTAGTAATAATAGACTAACACAGTTATAATAATAATAATAATAATAATAATAATAATAATAATAATAATAATAATAATAATAATAATAATAATAATGCAGCGGAATGTCTTGCCATGAACAAAAAAGGCATGATGGAGAAATTAGAGGCCAAGGAAAGAAAGATTTTGAGAAAAATCTTAGGTCCAGTCAAAGACAACGGCGAGTTTAGGACGGCACAACCAGGAGTTATACTCGCATGTGGAGAAAATAACTGATGTGATGCGAAAAAGGAGGATTACTTTTTATGGACACATGGCCCGAATGAATTCAACACGGTTAACCAACCGCATTTTCACTTTCCTCCAAGAGAAAAAGGCAAAGGGGGCATGGTTCAGTGAGGTACAGAAAGATCTGCAGGAGATTGGGATCTCATTTGAAGATATCCAAGAGCGTGTCCCACTTAAGAAAAAAACTCAAAGAATATCAGAGTTTCCTACCAAAGCCGAAGATGAAAACTGGAAAGGCATGGACGGAAGAGCGAAAGGAGCAACACCGTATACGAATGAAGGAATACTGGACCAACATTAAAGCTCAAGGGAAACAGTTGAAATGACGTGGTCCTTAGTTGGCCGAAAAGAAACAATAATAATAATAATAATAATAATAATAATAATATAATCATGTTTACGTCCTAATGGAGACGCGCGGTTTCTTTGAGCTTTGATGTATAGCCTATATCCCGCTTCCCGCCCCCTATATCTTACAAACCCGAGTACTTTTTGTTGTCTCTATAATTTTGTCCCACTGAGCTCGATAGCTGCAATCGCTTAAGTGCGGGCAGTATCCAGTATTTGGGAGATAGTAGGTTCGAACCCCACTGTCGGCAGCCCTGAAAATGGTTTTCCGTGGTTTCCCATTTTCACACCAGGCAAATGCTGGGGCTGTACCTTAATTAAGGCCACGGCCGCTTCCTTCCCACTCCTAGTCCTTCCCTGTTCCATCGTCGCCATAAGACCTATCTGTGTCGGTACGACGTAAAGCAACTAACAAAAACAAAAAATTGTCCCCCCCCCCCACTTCTAATTCCCAATCGGCGCTACCGGTTAAACACGCATCTTCGGGGTCCAGGTCATATTGTGGCCAACTCGATTCCGTTAAAAAGCACACCACTTTCAAATCCATCTAGGCAGAGTACCTAGATAAAATGTGTTATGAATTGCACTTAAGGCCCCATGGGCCGAAGGACTAAAATGACATGTGGCCTGTCTGTTATCGACACTTGCTGAGCCAATGTAAACAAGGCTCTCTATTGATACTGCAACATTTTAACATCACGAGACGAAAACGCATTACGTTACGCTCTGTTCCACTCAGTGAAAACGTGTAATCTCTAATCATGCACATAATAAGTGCCACCTCATGGACAGTGCCCGGATATTTACATTCCTAGTGAGTAACTACAGAGAGCGGTGACAGACATTTCCGGAAGGTGGACCACGCCCAAACGCCGTGCATGTTAATTACATTAACTAATGATTTTAAAATCTCATTCCCTGTACATAGAAGCACGGCGCTTCCCAGGTACAATCCTCTAAATTACCTGCATGTCGCTTCAGGATTACAATGGTAATTTTGGGGAGAAAATAGAGGATAAAAAAAATTAATTTCTTACTACAGCAGAACCAGCCCTAAGGGACACTTTTATTCAGCGGTCACCTCCCTATACGGATATTTTCCCACGGAACCGATTTCATTTTACATAAGAACCGAACCCCATGGCACTACAGCCCCTGAAGGGCCTTGGCCTACCAAGCGACCGCTGGTCAGCCCGAAGGCCTGCAGATTACGAGGTGTCATATGGTCAGCACGACGAATCCTCTCGGCCGTTCTTCTTGGCTTTCTAGACCGGGGCCACGATCTCACCGTCAGATAACTCCTCAATTCTAATCACGTAGGCTGAGTGGACCTTGAACCAGCCCTCAGGTCCAGGTAAGAATCTCTGACCTGGCTGGGAATCGAACCCGGGGCCTCCGGGTAAGAGGCAAACACGCTACCCCAACACCACGGGGCAGGCTCATTTTACATAAGACACGTATTAAATAAGCCTCATTTAAGCGGACACCTCAAACACCTCGAAATCAAATTAATCAATCACTACTGATCTGCATTTAGGACAGTCGCCCAGGTGGTAGATTCCCTATCTGTTATTTTTCTAGCCTTTACTTAAATGATTGCAAAGAAATCGGAAATTTATTGAACATCTCCCTTGGTAAGTTATTCGAATCAGTAACTCCCCTACCTATAAACGAATATTTGAACCATTTTGTCCTCTTGAATTCCAACTTTATCTTCATGTTGTGATCTTTCCTACTTTCAAAGACACCACTCAAACTTATTCGTCTACTAATATCATTCCACGCCATCTCTCCACTGACAGATCGGAACGTACCACTTAGTCGAGCAGCTCGTCTCATTTCTCCCTAGTCTTCCCAGCCCAAACTTTGCAACATTTTTGTAACGCTACTCTTTTTTCGGAAATCACCCTGAAAAAATCGAGCTGATTATCTTCGGATTTTTTCCAGTTCTTGAATAAAGAAATCCTGGTGAGGGTGCCATACACTGGAATCATACTCTGGTTGGGATCTTTCCAGAGATTTATATGTCCTCTCCTTTACATCTTTACTACAACTCCTAAATATCCTCATAACTATGTGCAGAGATCTGTTCCCTTTATTTACAATCATATTTGTGTGATTACCCCAATGAAGATCTTTCCTTATATTAACACCTAGATACTTACAATGATCCCCAAAAGGAACTTTCACCCCATCAACGCAGTAATTATATTTGTGTGATTACCCCAATGAAGATCTTTCCTTATATTAACACCTAGATACTTACAATGATCCCCAAAAGGAACTTTCACCCCATCAACGCAGTAATTATAACTGAGAGGACTTTTCCTATTTGTGAAACTCACAATCTGACGTTTAACCCCGTTTATCATCCTACCATTGTCCACCTCACAACATTATCGATGTCATTTTGCAGTTTCTCACAATCTTGTAACCTATTTATTACTCTATACAGAATAACATCATCCGCAAAAAGCCTTATCTCCGATTCCACTTCTTTACTCATATCATCTAGTAACTCGTAAACTCGTGTCCTCATCCTGAGGTGGTGCAGCTCTTTTTAGGCACACCCCCATTGGAGGTGAGCTGCACGTACCATTCCAACCATATCATCTATATACAGGGTGAACAAAAATGCCGCACTTGGAGGTCGGCATACGATTTCTCATCCTATTGCAAGAGAAAAGTTTCTATAGCCAAATCGGATCTGGTGTTGTTGGAAAACAAGTCGAAAACGAGAAGCTGGCAACACTGTCACATCCTGCAGCGCATTGGAATCTAATAGACAATCGTGCATCATCCCGCTCTACCGTATCCACCATCGCAGCTCACTGAGTAGACTGCTGGGTTATCAAACCCACATGCACCATGGAGCTACGGCTCGAATCTGCGTCAGGTTGATTTTTCTCTTTTGTGTGTGTGATGTCAGGCCCCTGGTTCCCGTCGTGTAACTGCGTTTGTAAGCATGAGATCCTCTTGTCACATGACAATAGTCGAACACATGACAGTGTGATCCATTCAATTGAATGCATGAGTCGACTTCCACTCAGTGCACGATCATAACTGGTCCTGTCAAGTGCATGTAGGGTGGCTTCCTGATGGAGTACACAAACGGCGAATACGTCGATATGCTTTTAGTGTTGGGTGCATCCGATAACCAAGCTTCTGCTCCTACTCGTGAGTATGCAGCACGGTACCCTCAAATGCACCATTCCGGTAAGAATGTTTTTCGTCGTCTTGAGCAATGCCTGCGGGAAACCGGTAATCTTCGTCCACAAGTAGTGGACAGAGGTCGTCCAAGGACTAGCGTACTCCACAAACAGAGGACGACATTCTTGAAGCCGTTCACCAATCACCTCGGCGAAGTACCCGTGATATTGCAAGGCAGTTCCAGGTATCTCAAACGCTGGTTGTTGACGTGTTGCGCGACGAAAAACTGTATCCTTACCATTACACGTTAACTCAACACCAGCGGCCAGAAGACCGCATTCAACGAGTATAGTTCTGTGAATGGCTTTTGCAACAAGTTGAAGATAACGAACATTTTATAAAGAATGTGATATGGAGTGACGAATGTAGTTTCACTCTGGAAGGTATTTTCAACAAACACAACAGCCATTATTGCTCTGACCACAACCCACATGTCACCAGTGAACGTGGCTTTCAGGCTCGCTTTGGCATAAACCTGTGGGCTGGAATGGTGGGAGGAGTGCTTTTAGGCCTTTACCTATTGCTGGACAAGTTGAATGCGCCTCGCTATCGTACGTTTTTGGGCAATGCTCCGCCTGACTCTTTAGAAAACGTTCCACTTGGTGTTCGGCGATAGCCATGGTTTCAGCATGATGGTGCACCGCAACACTTTGGAAGGAGTGTGCGTAACTGGTTAAATGAAGCGTTTCCAGGGAAATGGATTGGTCGTGGAGGTCCAATGTTCTGGCCTCCACGTTCCCCGGACCTTAATCCAGGAGATTTTTATTTGTGGGGACACTTAAAGGAACGTGTTTATAGTACTCGACCCATGGGTACACAAGGCCCAATAGCTCGCGTGCAGGCTGCATCGGCAATGGTGAATGCAGGTGTGTTGCGTAGGGTCCGGCAAAGTATGATCCAGCGAGTGGCGAAGCGTTTGCAAATGCAAGGTGGTCGCTTTGAACATCTGCTGTGACGTGAACGTTGCTGGTAAGTGTACGTACCGGCTTTGTGAAGATAAGACTGGACGTCACACGTACACTCCAGAATTATTGTGCGTAGCATAATGGGCAATCCAGTGTAGCCTACCTACTGTACTGTATTGTGTTTCCTTGTACCGCATTGGATAGAGATGATGTTACTGTGTCCACTATTATGTTCTACGTATTGGTTTTATTTGTGGCATGGACGAAACAGAGTGGTCGTTTACGTTTGTAAGAAGTTCATGTTATGTTTGAATGTTTAAATAAAAGTAACGGCAAGACAGAACATATTGTATTGCATAGTGGAGGTGTACTTTGGATATAATTTGATACATTAACTAAAAAACTTGGCGCAACGCGACTCGAACATCGGCGCGTCCGCACAACCGGCATTTATGGCATTGCCTCGTCTCACTGAGCTAAGGAGACAGCTCATGCAGAGCGCCGAGTTCATGCGTTCTGTGCTTGGCCACGCTGCACGCCGTTACAGCGTTGCCAGAACCTCGTTACTTAACTCGCATTTCTATTAAACCTATTGGTGGGACTAGGTTTTGCAAGATAAACTTTTGTCGTTAATTTCGACGAGGAACCGCACGCCGACCTCCATGTGCGGCATTTTTTGTTCACCCTGTACGTAAAAGAACATATCCTGACTCGGGTCCTGACTGACTGACTGACTCATCATCGCCGAGCCAAAACTAGTGGACATAAAAAAATGAAAGTTTGAAGATACATTTATATTACAATGTAGGTGCTTACTAAGGGAGAATTTTTGGATATTCCATTGCTAGGGGGGGGGGGTGAATTTTTAAAATGAATGTATCTATATTTCAAAACTTTAAAAGTTTACTGATGTAAAAATTGGTATTTAGAATCTCCTTTCAAAATTAAAGAAACACGTATTTTTTGTTTTCGGAAAATTCCCCTAGGAGGGGTGAAAACGGGTGAAAACCAGGTGCCTTTAATGAGGATACTTATATCTCAGAAACAGAAGATATTAAAGACCTGAAAATTGGTATATAGAATCTCCTTTAAAAATAAAGAAACACGTATTTTTTGTTTTTGGAAAATCCAATTAATCGGTGTTAAACGGGAGTGACAAATGGGGTATGTTTTTAGAAAGACTATATCTACAGTATATCTCAGAAACGTAAAATGCTACAGGCGTAGACATTGGTATTTGGAATCTCCTGTAAAAGTAAAGAAACATAGGCGATTTGATTTCGGAAACTCCACTTAAGGGGAACTAAAAAGGGGGTGAAATTTTAAAATGAGCATGTCTACAGTATATCTCAAATTTTAACATGTTACAGAAGTGAAAAATGGTTTTTTTAATCTCTATTAAAAATTAAGAAACCAGAATATTTTGTTTTCGGAAAAACCACTTGGGGTTAAATTCTTTTTATTAGGATACTGATACGTCAAAAACTGAAGATGTTACAGACGTGAAAATTGATATTTTGAATCTCCTATAAAAATGAAGAAATACATCATTTTTTTGTTTTCGGAAATCCGCTTAAAGGGAGGGGGAAATTGAAAAATTGTTTGAACTATTTGTATGAAGATGCTTTTATGTCAAAAACGAAAGATGTTGCAGACATGAAAATTGGTATTTGTAATATGCTTTAAAAGTAAAGAAACTTGTATTCCTTCATTTCGGAAAATCCAATGAAGGGGTGGGGGGTGAAAGAATTGAAAAATTAAATGAATTAATTGTATGAGGATACTTACATCTAATAAAAGCTAAAGTTGTTACAGACGTGAAAATTGGTATTTGGATCTCCTTTAAAAACAAAGAGAAACGCATTTTTTGTGGGAAAATCATCTTGGGGTCGGGAGTGGAATGGGGCTGAATTCCTTTTATGAGGACACATATCTCAAAAACTGAAGATGTTGCAGTCGTGATAATTGGTATTTAGAAGATCCTTTACTAATAAAGAAACAAGTATTTTTCCGGAAAATTCACTTAACAGGGGGGGGGGGGGGGGTAGGAAGCGAAAAAAAAGTTAATTCTTTTTATGGGGTTACTTATATTTGAAAACTGAAGGCAGTAGACGTTAACATTGGTATTTGGAATCTCCTTTAAACATAAAGACATGTTTCTGTACATTGCTCAGAATTTAAAACTAATGTCATTTCTCTATCGGTAGTGCTCACAGTAACAAGGAAATGCACTTTTTAATTTCCCGTCATCTCTGTCTGTCTGTCTGTCTGTCTGTCTGTCTGTCTGTCTGTCTGTCTGTCTGTCTGTCTGTCTGTCTGTCTGTCTGTCTGTCTGTCTGTCTGTATGTATGTATGTATGTACGCGCATTACGAGAAAATGGCTAAATAGTATTTAATCAAAATCGGTCCGGGAATGAGGCACTACAATATAGGCTATAGATAATTTTATTCACACTGAGTGAAATGGTAGTTTAGGGGAAGTCTAAAATTCAATTCATAAAAATCTATGTTATTAGTGGTGCTATCGATCAATACTGCATATAAAGTTATGTAGAATTAAATTTACGATAATTTATGTCGTAAATTGTTACCGTAATGGCTATGGTAACAGAGATATTCAAGAATTTCGATTTTTGTTGCTAAATCCATGTCAGCACCAAGCCACGAGAAAATGGGTGAACAGAATTTAATGAAAACCGATACGTGAAGTCGGGGAATAAAGCACCACAGTCTGCTGTAGGCTATAAATGACTTTATTTACGCTGGATAAAATGGTAGTTTAGGGGAGGGCGCCTAAAATTTCATTTTTAAATACCTATGTTATTAAGCAATTTAATAAAATCTTATTCACAGCGTGTATATGACTTCATCTAGAATGTGGTATAGAATGTAGAATTACGTAGCGAAGCACGGGTACGCCACTAGTAATTTAAATAAGTGGAAGTAGTATTCATCCCAGTTGTACTTCCTCTTAAAACAAAAATCACCATCACCACCACTCCAGTCAGCTGAAGGTTCCAGACAAAACGTAAACAACGGGATAAATTAAAGACAAGCGACTAGAGGCGGAAAACTATCGATAGTGCTATCGATAGTTATCGATAGCGAGCAACATCGTCTGACATCGATAGTAAGTTGCCTATTATCGATAGTCAACGATAGGTTTTTTTTTCCCCCTCATTGGCTTATTTTTCGCGCTAACAGAAATTGTACAGCTGTTTGCAGTTAACTGGTGAGGAGTTTGTTCCAATTCATAGGTGTGCATTTAAGTATCTCTGTTTACCTGCGAATTCAGTGTCGACATTTTGGAAGGTGGGATTCTCCATTCAACCTAATCTTAGTTGAGGTGATGCCAACACGGGGGGGGGGGGGGGGACAAAAAAAATGAGATTTACAAGTTATCAGAAATGGTATGTAGGCGAGAGAAGATAAGGCACATTTTAGGTCAAAGACTTCATGAAAGCAACTGAAAACTCTGCTGCCATTTGTTGAGAATGCAGTAAAGCATTTTTCCAAAGATATTACAATACCCGAGAAAATCGGGCGATCGCAAAATGAACACTGCAGCTGAACGAGAATTTCTCGGGCGGTCACGTTATGGGGAAGCGTGTGCAGTCCGAGAATGTCTCGGACGTGCCTCTGAAGAGATTTATCAGTGATTCCGATTTGAATTTAAGAAATTACATAGCATGGAATAGTCGTAGGCTACTTTCTGCTGATTTTTTTTTATTGTGTTCAATAAATGTTCTATTTCCAGGCATAATGTTATGATTCGTTCCACTTTTTGAAAACTATCGATTACTATCAATAGGAGAGCTCATAATATCGCAAAATATCGATGGCGATTACTATCGATAGTTTACCGCCTCTACAAGCGACTGTCGGACTCGTTACCGCTTTCTGAATAGTACTTGAAACTGATCCTGAGGGGAACAATTGCGAAAAAGACGAGCGCCAAGATACCGCGGTATGAGACAATAACACGGTAAGAGTTTTACCATGGATTTACCGAGATTGGTACCCGACTTTATACTGTATTTATTATTTGTCGTAAGAACAGAGTCAAGGAGGTGCCTGCCTTTGTTCTCTGCTGACATTACAAATAATGTAGGGTCCTTGACAGCGAATATTACTGTTATGTAACGCCAGGTGTCAGTTGTGTAACAAGTTCGCCTGATCCTAGAGGAGCCCATCCTCTCTTAATGCTAACCAGAGGAAAACTGGAGGGATGTAGGTATCGGAAAAAGAAATACAAAGGCAACGAACGGCGTGAAAATGAAAGACTCACTAGGACTCGCAAACTTAATACCGTTGCGGTGGAAAAAGAGCAAGTAAGTGGAAATAATACTAGACTCTACTACGACCCCGTGGTCACCAAGTTTTGAGAGCTCCTAGGGTCCCCTCTCATGACAGGCATCCCCCTGTGGGTGGGGGCGGTAGAATAACACCCACGGTATCCCCTGCCTGTCGTAGGAGGCGACTAAAAGGGGCCCCAGGGGCTCTGAACTTTGGAGCGTGGGTTGGCGACCACGGGGCCCTCAGCTGAGTCCTGGCATTACTTCCACTTACTTGTGCCAGGCTCCTCACTTTCATCTATCCTATCCGACCTCCCTTGGTCAACTCTTGTTCTTTTCCGACCCCGACGCTATTAGGTTTGCGAGGGCTAGGGAGTCTTTCATTTTCACGCCCTTCGTGGCCTTTGTCTTACTTTGGCCGATACCTTCATTTTTCGAAGTGTCGGACCCCTTCCATTTTTTCCTCGTATTAGTGTTATATAGAGGATGGTTGCCTAGTTGTACTTCCTCTTAAAACAATAATCACCACCACCACCTCTCACGACAGGCAAACAACTTTCAGTCAAGAATTAATGTGTATCAATTTAAAAGAAAATCTTACAGTATTTCTGAAGTAGTCGCACGAAAGTATCCATTTTAGATCCCTCATTTTCTAATACCCACTGGGTAAGAGTTGACGTGCATGATGACTGAAAGGGTTGTCATTTTATGTTATAGAGCAGAGACACTGTTGAGCTTTTGCAGAATATGTGGTTATTAACTTCCTTCGTAGCATCTCGTGCCTGCCATAAATATCAGTGAAATTAAGGAAATATTTTCTTTGAGAATGGTGCCCATTTTGTTTTCCCTCAGGAGGCAAAATTTCACGTAGAGAATATGTTCTCAAATTGTGTGAGAGAATTCAGGTCTGAAAGGGTAACAGTTCCACCTGGTTGTGTCGCCAGCCTTATCTGGAGGGATTGCGTCTTTCTGTGGTGTATAGCACAAACACAAACACCCAGAACCAGTAACAAGACCAAAACCAAACCCCACGGCACTACAGCCCTTGAAGGGCCTTGGCCTACCAAGCGACCGCTGCTCAGATTACGAAGTGTCGTGTGGTCAGCACGACGAATCCTCACGGCTTTCGAGACCGGGGCCGCTGTCACACCGTCAGATAGCTCCTCAATAAAAATCCCCGTGGTACGTGGCGTGTGTTACTAATTTGTCAACCATCTGAGTGGCCAAGTCTTGAGGGTTGGGATACCAATTGCTATGGAATACGAGTGCCCCCTCGGACATATTCTAAGCCGTGGCCCTCCTTGTACTCAGGCGACTAAAATTAAGCTCATGGGGAGGAAGAAATTGATGTTGGTGAAATTACGCTTGAGGATGTAGAAAGGATGGTAAATAAACTCCATTGTCATAAAGCAGCAGGAATAGATGAAATTAGACCAGAAATAGTGAAGTACAGTATAATGGGAAGGCAGGGATGACATGGCTTCATAGAGTAGTAAGATTAGCATGGAGTGTTGGTAAGGTACCTTCAGATTGGACAAAAGCAGTAATTGCACCTGTCTGTAAACAAGGGAACAGGAAGGATTACAACAACTATCGAGGTATCTCATTGATTAGTATACCAGGCAAAGTATTCACTGGCATCTTGGAAGGGAGGGTGCGATCAGTCACTGAGAGGAAGTTGGATGAAAACCAGTGTGGTTTCAGACCAGAGGGGCTGTCAGGATCAGATTTTCAGCATGCGCCAGGTAACTGAAAAATGCTACGAGAGGAATAAACAACTGTGTTTATGTTTCGTAGATCTAGAGAAAGCATATGGCAGGGTACCGAGAGAAAAGATGTTCGCCGTACTGGTGGACTATGGAGTTAAGGGTAGATTAAAATCAATCAAAGGCATTTATACTGACAATTTGGCTGCAGTGAGAATTGATGGTAGAATGAGTTCTTGGTTCAGGGTACTTACAGGGGTTAGACAAGCCTGTAATCTTTCACCTTTGCTGTTCGTAGTTTACATGGATCATCTGCTGAGAGGTATAAAGTGGCATGGAGGGATTCAGTTAGGTGGAAATGTAGTAAACAGTCTGGCCTATGCTGAGGACTTGGTCTTAATGGCAGATTGTGCCGAAAGCCTGCAGTCTAATATCTTGGAACTTGAAAATAGGTGCAATGAGTATGGTATGAAAATTAGCCTTCCGAAGACAAAATTGATGTCAGTAGGTAAGAAATTCAACAGAATTGGACGTCAAATTGGTCATACAAAGCTGGAACAGGTCGATAATTTCAAGTATTTAGGTTGTGTGTTCTCCCGGGATGGTAATAATATAGTGAGTAAGTGTAGTAAAGCTAATGCAGTGAACTCGCAGTTGCGATTAGCAGTGTTGTGTAAGAAGGAAGTCAGCTCCCGGACGAAACTATCTTTACATCGGTCTGTTTTCAGACCAACTTTGCTTTACGGGAGCGAAAGCTGGGTGGACTCAGGATATCTTATTCATAAGTTAGAAGTAACAGACATGAAAGTAGCGGGTTCGATTCCCGGCCATGTCAGAGAATTTTACCTGGAATTGAGGGCTGGTTCATCGTCCACTCAGCCTATGTGATTACAATATTGAGGAGCTCTCTGACGGCATTGTATGTAACAAGTATTGTGATGACGATTGGATTCAGTGCAATAGTTGCAAAATGTGGGCTCATGCAAACTGCGCCATATTTCGAGATGAATTGTTTTATCATAGTCCTACATTCCAAAAGTGTCGACCACAATTGAAGACATGGGTGGACTAACGACCTAAGTAAAAAAAAATGAATTCTGAGGAAAACATGACCAAAGTTTCAGAATCTGTGCTAATAGAACACGCATATATTATATAGGCTATTACTAGTATAATTCTTTTCTAGGGTTAATAGGTATTTACTTTAATACGAAATACGTTTAATCACAAAAGATACGTCTTAAGTGGGGACTTCGAGGGCACTGGGACCGCTACGGTAGCTGTGAAGGCCCTTCAGAAACTCTGAAAAGTGGTGGTAAAAGGGGCTCTGGTTAAGACGCAGCAGGTCGTTATGCTACTTAGGTTCCAGAATGGGTAAAATAAATAAATAAATAAATAAATGCAATGTAAATTTTAATCTTATACCAGTTGTATAGTATCATTTGAAGTAATTCCACATACTGTATATCAGTTGACTATATTTGTAAGTAGTACAGGAGATATTATAAGTAGAATTTTGTAAACAATATAAATGTATTAAGGATGAGCTGTGTGTTTAATAGAAAAAATTGTTAGCGTAAAATCTATAATATTGTATTTTGGGAACATTTTCTTCTCTTGTTAATTTAATATTTAGTGCTTGACAATAATGTATTTTCGTGTATCATTTGCCACCGAGGTAGACACCTCATTTGCAAATAAAGAGATTTTGATTTGATTTTGAAGTCGTTAGTCCATGAACATATTTCAAACTGAAGTTTCCGAGTTAACGAGTTTTTGCTCTAACTCTTAACTGCATATGTTATCTAAAAAGTTTAAATCATAACAAAATACATTTCTGCAGTAGAACATTCACGAAAAATCAATATTTACTTATTTTTTCAGTGCATGAAGAAAACGAATCACTAAAATTTATTTTTAAACATTATAGAGAAATATGTTGGTAAATAATAGATCATACAGATGCAGTGATCATTACAAATTTGATTCATTTTCTCCACTGTCACATATTCTTCTAAGTCATTAAAGTCATCGGAAGACACACCATCTACAACTCTCCTCAACCACTCTAAATTTTCTTGAGTCATAAACTTGAACATGGACAAATTGTCATTCTCTTTAACCAACTTCAGTCCAAGAGGCAACACTTTGTTTAAATCCTCTTTACGTTCAATAAGAGTTATTTTCTTTGAGAAACATTAAACGGCTGTGATAATAAGTCACTGTAAGTTTCACATGATTAACAGCTGAATGTCGCCTGCAAGGAAATATAATGGTTGGCCAAGACAAAGAGCTTTGATACCATACGTCATGATATCTAGACTAACAACTTAAACACCATATTGAAATACTTACCTCTAGTTCCATCTAAGGATCGTCGGAGACAAACTATTTTTTTATGGATATTAAAACAGGCATCGAGGATTCAGAATTCATAATGGGTGGACTAACAACTTTACTGCTTAATATTTCATCCTAAATAAGTTATATTAAATAATTTGTAAGTGTTTATATTTACTAGTCCAAATTACATGATAAAACAAATTAGAATAAATGTTAATAATAATGCTATTTGCTTTACGTCCCACTTGTAACAATTTGATGAATACTGATAAATAAAATCACGAATAAAAATATATAAATAAATAAAATTACTCAAAAACATAATTAACCGAAATGCCCGTAGTATGGGCGCCAGAGTTCACCAGAATGGATCCCTCAAATTTTGATAGAGCATGATAAACATGTTTGTGGGTTACTGTAGTCACGTCCTAGTTCGTGAACCATGGGCAACGGCTGAGTGGCCTAGTAAGTGGTCCTGAGAGTCGGGATAGCAGTTGCTATGGAATGGGAGTGGGCATCTCGGACATATTCTGAGTCGTAGCCCTTCTTGTGCTAAGGGGGCTAGGACTATACAATCCACCGGTGGTCCATAACCCGTTAGAGGAGAGATCCTCACTTGGACTATGTGCAAGTAGGGCAGCATCCTGCTTCATGAATTTACCGAGCTCAGAACACTTTAAGCAAGCCTCGGACCTATGGGAGTAATGGAGTCCCACTCCCATTTGACAGGCGAGGGACTCCTTGGAAACAACTTGGCGAACGAAATGGAATTCGATGGGGAGCTATCAATATTAATGGGGCTTATGGAAGAAAGAAGGTAGAACTGGCTGAGTCAGCAAAGAGGATGCATCTGGATGTGCTAGGAGTAAGTGATATTCGGGTAGGCCTAAGGGGAGATAATGAGGAAGAGATAGGAGATTATAAGGTGTACTTGACGGGTGTTAGAAAGGGAAGGGCTGAGTCTGGGGTAGGGCTCTTTATCAGGAATACCATTGCACGCAACATAGTTTCTGTTAGGCACGTAAATGAGCGAATGATGTGGGTAGATTTGTCAGTGGGAGGAATTAGGACAAGAATTGTGTCCGTGTATTCACCATGTGAGGGTGCAGATGAGGATGAAGTTGACAAGTTTTATGAAGCATTGAGTGACATCGTGGTCAGGGTCAACAGCAAGGATAGAATTGTGCTAATGGGCGATTTCAATGCGAGAGTTGGGAATAGAACTGAAGGATACGAAAAGGTGATTGGTAAATGTGGGGAAGATATGGAAGCTAATGGGAATGGCAAGCGTTTGCTGGACTTCTGTGCTAGTATGGGTTTAGCTGTTACGAATACATTCTTCAAGCATAAGGCTATTCACCGCTACACATGGGAGGCTAGGAGTACCAGATCCATAATAGACTATATCTTAACAGACTTTGAATTCAGGAAATCTGTTAGGAATGTACGATTTTTTTTGCGGATTTTTCGATGATACAGACCACTATCTGATTTGTAGTGAAAGAGAAAGTGAAATCTGTCTGCAAACGAATAAGGGTAGAAAATCTCCAGGACGAGGAAATTAGACAGAAGTACATGGATATGATTAGTGAGAAGTTTCTAACAGTAGACAGTAAGCAGGTTCAGAATATAGAAAGTGAATGGGTGGCATACAGGGATGCTGTAGTAGAAACAGCAAGGGAATGCCTAGGAACAACTGTGTGTAAAGATGGGAAAAGGCGAACATTTTGGTGGAATGATGAAGTGAGAGCAGCCTGTAAACGTAAAAAGAAGGCTTATCAGAAATGGCTCCAAACAAAGCCGAGGCAGACAGGGATTTGTACGTAGATGAAAGAAACAGGGCGAAATAAATAGTTGTTGAATCCAAAAAGAAGTCATGGGAAGATTTCAGTAATAACCTGGCAAGTCTAGGTCAAGCAGCAGGAAAACCTTTCTGGACAGTAATAAAGAATCTTAGGAAGGGAGGGTAAAAGGAAATGAACAGTGTTTTAAGTAATTCAGGTGAACTCATAATAGATCGCAAGGAATCGCTGGAGAGGTGGAGGGAATATTTTGAACATCTTCTCAATGTAAAAGGAAATCATCATGGTGGTGTTGCAAACAGCCAAGCTCATGGAGAGGAGGAAAATGATGTTGGTGAAATTATGCTTGAGGAAGTGGAAAGGATAGTAAATAAACTCCATTGTCATAAGGCAGCAGGAATAGATGAAATTAGACCTGAAATGGTGAAGTATAGTGGGAAGGCAGGAATGAAATGGCTTCATAGAGTTGTAAAATTAGCGTGGAGTGTTGGTAAGGTACCTTCAGATTGGACAAAAGCAGTAATTGCACCTATCTATAAACAAGGGAACAGGAAGGATTGTAACAACTATCGAGGTATCTCATTGATAGTATACCAGGCAAAGTATTCGCTGGCATCTTGGAAGGGAGGGTGCGATCAGTCGTTGAGAGGAAGTTGGATGAAAACCAGTGTGGTTTCAGACCCAGAGAGGCTGTCAGGATCAGATTTTCAGTATGCGCCAGGTAATTGAAAAATGCTACGAGAGGAATAGGCAGTTGTGTTTATGTTTCGTAGATCTAGAGAAAGCATATGACAGGGTACCGAGGGAAAAGATGTTCGCCATACTGGGGGACTATGGAATTAAAGGTAGTTTATTAAAATCAATCAAAGGCATTTATGTTGACAATTGGGCTTCAGTGAGAATTGATGGTAGAATGAATTCTTGGTTCAGGGTACTTACTGGAGTTAGACAAGGCTGTAATCTTTCACCTTTGCTGTTCGTAGTTTACATGGATCATATGCTGAAAGGTATAAAATGGCAGGGAGGGATTCAGTTAGGTGGAAATGTAGTAAGCAGTCTGGCCTATGCTGACGACTTGGTCTTAATGGCAGACTGTGCCGAAAGCCTGCAGTCTAATATCTTGGAACTTGAAAATAGGTGCAATGAGTATGGTATGAAAATTAGCCTCTCGAAGACTAAATTGATGTCAGTAGGTAAGAAATTCAACAGAATTGAATGTCAGATTGGTGATACAAAGCTAGAACAGGTCGATAATTTCAAGTATTTAGGTTGTGTGTTCTCCCAGGATGGTAATATAGTAAGTGAGATTGAATCAAGGTGTAGTAAAGCTAATCCAGTGAGCTCGCAGTTGCGATCAGCAGTAGTCTGTAAGAAGGAAGTCAGCTCCCAGACGAAACTATCTTTACATCGGTCTGTTTTCAGACCAACTTTGCTCTACGGGAGCGAAAGCTGGGTGGACTCAGGATATCTTATTCATAAGTTAGAAGTAACAGACATGAAAGTAGCAAGAATGATTGCTGGTACAAACAGGTGGGAACAATGGCAGGAGGGTACTCGGAATGAGGAGATAAGGGCTAATTTAGGAATAAACTCGATGGATGAAGCTGTACGCATAAACCGGCTTCGGTGGTGGGGTCATGTGAGGCGAATGGAGGAGGATAGGTTACCTAGGAGAATAATGGACTCTGTTATGGAGGGTAAGATAATTAGAGGGAGACCAAACGACGATGGTTAGACTCGGTTTCTAACGATTTAAAGATAAGAGGTATAGAACTAAATGAGGCCACAACACTAGTTGCAGATCGAGGATTGTGGCGACGTTTAGTAAATTCTCAGAGGCTTGCAGACTGAACGCTGAAAGGCATAACAGTCTATAATGATAATGAATGAATGAATGAATGAATGAGTGAATGAATGATAAACTTTATATCCCAGGGCGTTTACATAATGCTGTGTACTGGTACATCTGCTGCAGGCCTTACCTAACCTCCTGAAAACGACTAAATAGGTAGGAACTGCACCTAGGTTCATCAATAACTCTACTGATTCTAAAATAGCTAACTACATTCTTAACAAAATCCGTGCATAAGCACCTTATCAACACACAAAATTATACATATAATACACACATAAAATATTGCTGGAAGACTCCATATTTACAACAACAACAATGAAATTAGTGGGAAAACGAAAGCGAGAACTAAACTACCATTTGTAGATAGTCCGATGAACAATGTACATCCATGTAGATAAATACCCTTCACTGTCTCTGTATCAATACTACTAGCCGATTCTCATAATCAGCAGTTATCACATCACACAGATACTGTACCTTGTAATACTGTGTTCACATATTTTAACACTTGTTGTAAAGATATATACATTTGAGCAACACACGCCTGTCGATCCTCAACATAAATTATGAAAAGTCTGAGATAGCTTTCACCAACATATAATGCCAGACCTCCACAAGTACTACAACACTTAATGCGTACGCCCTCCACAATTTGTTGATCAGCCACTTTCCACGAACATAACAAGACTACGTTCCACGAACGTTTGAAGTCCAGTCCATTGTAGCCGTGTTACTCGAATACCGTATATCAGCACTACTTCCTTCTCGTACAGTGTGTCAGTACTCCTTCTTGTCCGTACCGAGTGTGGTTCCCGCCGTTTGATCAACCTTTATAGGCATCAGCATTCCCCTTCCTCTCACATAATACGTCTGGATTGGTCCTTGCCAGCCAATCATGAGTGATCCTCTAGTCAAGACCATGCCCTGAACTTCTTCATGCTCCCAAGACATAAACAAACGCTGGGGTATATCACATGAGTCATAGAACTTTCCTATTACAATAACATCAACAAACACATCTCATCAGACACTGGGATGCCCATATGAGTCATACGAATTACCAGAGTCCAAGATAGCAATGTTTTCCCACTCATGCAAAACAAATTACTCATACTACATATATGGTTACCTTCCAACTTACAAAGATTAATGACAAAAATATACAAATGAATTACTGATAATCATAATAATAATAATGATAAATAATAATAAATATAATAATAAATCGAATACTGACAATATCTCTCACTTCTACATACTGTGCGAGGGTGTGATATATGTGCTATCACACACTAACTACTTTTTCGGTCTTCGTAGACGTCGAGGTGCCGGAATTCAGTCCCGCAGGAGTTCTTTTACGCGCCAGTAAATCTACCGACACGAGGCTGGCGTATTTGAGCACCTTCAAATATCACCGGACTGAGCCAGGATCGAACCTGCCAAGTTGGGGTCAGAAGGCCAGCGCCTCAACCGTCTGAGCCACTCAGCCTGGCAGAATAAATATTACTTTTAAACAAATCCTAAAGATACTATTAACATTTATTTTCACAAAATCATTTGATGCACTGTGTGATGTATGAAATTTGAGAAATTTTCGTTACAGTCAATAGAGTTATGGACGTTTAAAGTTAAGTGGCCCAAATTACGCGGACTTCCCCTAATAGGCTATTACTCTTAATTGGGAGTGTCTGTTCAAAATGCGCTACTTCCATCTCGAGAAAGTTGTGAGGAAAATGTTAAATTAAAATTACATGGAACGTGCCCATGATCGGGTACGGTACAAATTACATCGTTTTGTTGTGGATTGCTGATGCCATTCGATAGTAGTCAACTACAAAATGCTATTTTTCTACAAATAGAAATAACAGACAGTCCTCAATTATAATTTTGTACCTATTGTTCGATTAATACCAGCATTCCTTATTTTTTCATAACGATCCTTTCGATATCAGCAATATCATTGAATAGTATTTACCGGGCGAGTTGGCCGTGCGGCTAGGGGCACGCAGCTGTGAACTTGTATCCGGGAAATAGTGGGTTTGAACCCCACTGTCGGCAGCCCTGAATATGGTTTTTCGTGGTTTCCCATTATCACACCAAGAATTAAGGGCACGACCGCTTCCTTCCCACTCCTAGGCCGTTCCTGTCGTCGCCATAAGACATATCAGTGTCGGTGCGACGTAAAACAAATTGCAAAACTAAAAGTATTGATACCACAAAGATATCGAAACAAAATGTCGATACTGAATGATCGAATATCGATAAAAATGTATCAATATTTACTGATATTGATAATATCACAGCATCTCTAGCGAGAACCCCCTCCGTACTAGTGATAAACCTGTTACAGTGTCATTTCCGAACCTTTTACGTTTCTTCCCTTGCTTAGGGAAGCGACGCGAGTTACAGTTCTGTATTCCTGGCCAACTGTCCTTGACTTTTATCTAATCTTACCTGTTGTCAAATAAAGTACCAGGATTCAAACTGAGGACAATTAACAATAGATGTCTTTCATAGAGAGTAGAGGAATACATGATTTTCACTATACACTGTAAAATGTCATTAGTTTTACATTTAGAATTCAGTGTTCTCCCTAGGACCTTTTTAATGGGCGCACCGCTCTGCCGTTTCTATGGATCGCCCGGCTAACATAATCTAGATAAGTGCTAGTTACATAATATTAATACATGTTTGAGTCATTGGGTGCTTACATCGGAGTTTGTTCAGCTTGAATATCACCTAGTGCGTTCGAGCGGTGTCTGGTTTTAGCGTGGAGCACTCGATTCCGGATGACGTCACAAACTCACCTTGTGGGGGAGGGGGGCATGGGGGTAGAATAACACCCACGGTATTCACTGCCTGTCGTAAGAGGAGAGTAAAAGGTGTCCGGTATTCACTGCCTGTCGTAAGAGGAGAGTAAAAGGTGCCCCAGGGGTTCTTAACTTGGGAGCGTGGGTTGGCGACCACGGGACACTTAGCTGAATCCTGGTGCGTTGATGGAGTGAAAGTTTATTTTGGGGATCATTGTAAGTATCTGGGTGTTAATATAAGGAAAGATCTTCATTGGGGTAATCATATAAATGGGATTGTAAATAAAGGATACAGACCTCTGCATATGGTTATGAGGGTATTTAGGGGTTGTAGTAAGGATGTAAAGGAGAGGGCATATAAGTCTCTGGTACGACCCCAGCTAGAGGATGGTTCCAGTGTATGGGACCCTCACCAGGATTACTTGATTCAAGAACTGGGAAAAATCCAAAAAGCAGCTCGATTTGTTCTGGGTGATTTCCGACAAAAGAGTAACGTTACAAAAATATTGCAAAGTTAGGGCTGGGAAGAACTGGGAGAAAGGAGACGAGCTGCTCGACTAAGTGGCATGTTCCGAGCTGTCAGCGGAGAAATGGCATGGAATGACATTAGTAGAGGAATAAGTTTGAGTGGCGTCTTTAAAAGTAGGAAAGATCAAATTATGAAGATAATATTGGAATTCAAGAGGACAAATTGGGGCAAATATTCATTTATAGGAAGGGGAGTTCAATAAATGTCCAATGTCATTGAAATCATTTAATAAAAGGCTAGGAAAACAACAGATAGGGAATCTGCCACCCGGGCGACTGCCCTAAATGCAGATCAGTATTTATTGATTTGATTTTGCTTCCACTTGTGCCAGGCTCCTCATTTTTTATCTCTCCTATCCAACCTCCCTTTGTCAACTCTTATTATTTTCCGACCCGGAGGGTATTAGAGCACTCGAGGCCTAGGGAGTCTTTCATTTTCACGCCCTTCGTGGCCCTTGTCTTTCTTTGGCCGATACCTTCATTTTTCGAAGTGTCGGATCCCTTCCATTTTTTCTCTCTGGTCAAGTAAATTCGTGTCCTTATCCCAAGGTGGTGCATTTGAACTACATACCAGCCCTCCTGCCATTCTTAAATTTCTAACAGTACCGGGAATCGACCCCGGGCCCCCAATGACAGGAGTTAATAATCCTAACCATTATGCTATGGGGGCAGACTTCTCTCTGGCTAGTATTATATAGAGGACGGTTGCCTCGTTGTACTCACTTTTAAAACAATAATCACCACCACCATCACAAACCCGTATGGCACTCTACAGCACCAAGTGGTAAGCCCCTCGTTATGAACAAACGGTAGAACACTGGAAGTTCAGAATACTCAGTAATGTCTTGTTCCTGATAATAACACTAAAATAGTTCAAATTTACAGTGATTGTTTACCTGTGCGATATTATTGTTAATGCTCTGAGGGGAATACATTGAAATATTATCATTCATGCTTTACCTAGTATTCCCCGCCCGGCTACTCATTCCTGCCACCCGGCTGACGAAAATTTCTGAACACTGGAATTGGCAAAGCAGCGATCGGTTACCGGCGTCGGCGGTCAAACATTTCTGTCATTTAGAAGCTAAACCCAGCGCAAGATCTATCACAGCCCTTATATTTCACAGGGATTTAGAGAAAGCGTATTATGAAGAAGTGGTACAAGGGTGGTAGATCCTATGTTCAGACAGGCGGTGAGAAGGAGCATCCAAACGGCACATTAAGAATTTCTCAACCAATCTGCCTAAAACTCAATATGTCAGCCTGACTACCACTCCTAACAACATCCACCGCGCCTTAACGTCTTTCTATTCGGGAAGGGAAAGAATCTCCTAGCAAGTTAGTGGCGATGACTTCCCCGCCAAAAGCGTGAAAAAGAACCAGCAATCTTTCCTGCGACTGCTGAGGAAACGGCGGGGAAGAGTGAGAAATAATAATAATAATAATAATAATAATAATAATAATAATAATAATAATAATAATAATAATAATAATAATAATAATAATGTTATTGGTTTTTACGTCCATCTACGCCTACTTTTACGGTTTTTGAAGACGCCAGAAATTTGTCCCGCAGGAGTTCTTTTACATGCCACTAAATCTGCCGACTCGAGGCTAACATATTTGAGCACCTTCAAACACCAATGGACTAAGCCAGGATCGAACCCGCCAAAGTTGGCTTAGAAGGCCACTCTGATCAGACGAAAAATTTAGTGTGGTTTCGGCCAAATAAAAGGACAGGTCGCGAAGCGAGTGAAAATGAAAGTCTCCCTAGGGTTTGGAAACGTAATACCGTTGGGGTCGAAAGAGAACGACGTTTAACCAAGCAAGGTCAATTAGGAACAATGAGCCTGTGTCTATCCAGGAGCCTCATATCGAGTTATCACTGGTACGGGTCCCTTGACGTAGCTGAGGTCACGATAATGTTAGTTCAACACATGTTCTGGTTTCCGTTTAGCAGTCCGGAAGACCTCATTCTCTCTGATACACATATGGTCTGTATCAGCACACATGAATTTAATTTATCATAACCTATTTTCGGGATTATATTCCATCATCAATGAAATTATATAAAATCATTAGGATTCTGAAGTTTATGACCTAATGAAGTACAATGTATGCAAGCAAATATGTCCTATTAACTAGCTAAATATGACCTAAAAAGGTCAAATATGACTTAAACATTTTAGGGATAGGCAGCAAATATTAGAGTATTACTAACGTTAGACGTGTCAAAAACTAATTAGCGATAACACAGCAGACACAACAAACTGGCAGAGCTGCAGTAGGTACGATAAAACTTTATACATTCATTCAGTAGCATAGCCCTGAGGTGGAGTTCTCACTCTGCTTCCCTAAAAACGAACCAAGAAAACGTAGCATGCTTTTTTGGTATCTACGAGCGTAAGTTCGTAAAACATCTCTTTCTGGGAATCACGTCTTTTAAACGTGCTAACTGTCTGTTTCGGAAAAAGAAAGGAAAGTACATCTACTAAAGTATTTAGAAATTCTGTGTTTGTAACTCGACGCAGATAACATAGTCTATACTTTGTTAAAAATGACGCCTCAATTTAAACAAAAATGCTCTAAATATAACCAAATATGACCTTATATCACTAAAAGAGCAAAATATGACTAAAACAAAAAAATGGCCGAAATATGCATTTATATGCACCATAAAAATGCTTTAAACGGGGTCAGGGATCCACCATTCAGAGTTATTTTTCAAATTTCGGGTAAAATAACCTTAGGAGATGTTAGTGATGAAGGTGGTGGTGGTGATTACTGTTTTAAGAGGAAACACAACTGGGCAACCATCCTCTATATAACACTAATCTGAGAGAAAAATGGAAGGGATCCGACACTTCGAAAAATGAAGATATCGGCCAAAGGAAGACAAGGGCCACGAAGGGCATGAAAATGAAAGACTCCCTAGGTCTACATACGTAATACCATCGGGGTCTGAAAAGAATAAGAGTTGACCAAGGGAGGTCGGATAGGATAGATGAAAGTGAGGTGTCTGGCACAAGTAAGTGGAAGCAAGGTCAGGACTCAGCTAAGGGCCCCGTAGTCGCAAACCCACGCTCCAAAGTTCAGAGTCCCTAGGGTCCCGCTATCTGGTGGTGGTGGTGGTGATTATTGTTTTAAGAGGAAGTACAATTAGGCAACTGTCCTCTATATAACACTAATCTGAGAGAAAAATGGAAGGGATCCGACACTTCGAAAAATGAAGATATCGGCGAAAGGAAGGCAAGGGCCACGAAGGGCGTGAAAATGAAAGACTCCCTAGGCCTCGGGAACCTAATATCTTCGGGGTCGGAAAAGAACAAGTTTGATCAAGAGAGGTCTGATAGGATAGATGAAAGTGAGGAGCCTGACACAAGTAAGGGGAAGCAATGCCAGGACTCAGCTAAGGGCCTCGTAATCGCCAACCCACGCTCCAGTGTTCAGAGCCCCTGGGGCCCCTTTTAGTCGCCTCTTACGACAGGCAGGGTATACCGTGGGTGTTATTATACCGCCCCCACCCACAGGGGCATTAGTGATGAAGACCTGAGACTGTGGGTAAAGACTTCCGCCTATAAAGCGTGATTTCTGCACATCTCATGCATGGATTGATCGATTCAAAATTATACAGTTAAGAGTAGGAAGATTACTAAATTTGTTTCACGATCCCATGTATATGATGATTCAGAAACTGACAAAGCAGCGGAAGAATTCGTGAAGACAGCCGAAGGACGATTTATTAATTATACTCCCTGTTCAATTTATAACACGGACCAGAGTGGATTTGTGCGAGAACGGCCCTGTCTTTTGCAGCACAATCTATTAGTGGACTGACCGACTACGATCAGCATGGACGGCTAATGTGCTGTAAGAGCCTGCAGGAATCTTCGGCCCAATCGTTTTGAAAAATATGTTTAAAACTGATAATATTATCGTCACAGCTACCACTGGAAAAATCCAACCCCTGAATAAATTCTTCTTCCAGAATAGAAATCTTATCGCAGATTGTCAGAGCTTATGAAGCCCCGTCAAGACATTCTTAACGTACAGTATTTAATTATTTAATTCTTTCTTTCTTTCTTTCTTTCTTTCTTTCTTTCTTTCTTTCTTTCTTTCTTTCTTTCTTTCTTTCTTTCTTTCTTAATCCGTTTACCCTCCAGGGTTGGTTTTCCCTCGGACTGAGCGAGGGATCCTACCTCTACCACCTCAAGGGCAGTCAGTGTCTTGGAGCGTGAGACTTTAGGTCGGGGGATACAACTGTGGAGGAAGACCAGTATTTCGCCCAGGTAGTCTCACCTGCTATGCTGAACAGGGGTCTTGTGGGGGGGATATGAAGATTGGAAGGGATAGACAAGGAAGAGAGAAGGAAGCGGCCGTGGCCTGTAGTTAGGTACCATCCCAGCATTTTCCTGGAGGAGAAGTGGGAAACCTCGGAAAGCCACTTCCAGGATGGATGAGGACTCAAGTGGCCTCCCGTGGCTGTGTGGACCCCGTTTCAGCCCTCGTACCACTTTTCAAATTTCTACGCAGAGCCGGGAATCGAACCCGGGCCTCCGCGGGTGGCAGCTAATCGCACTAACCACTACACCACAAGGCAGGCCAGTATTTAATTCACTTTCGGTTATCATCTCTAAGATTCCGGAACATGACAAAATATTCCTATTTTGTTTGGAAATAGGCTATGTAACAAAGCGACCTGCCGAGTTTGTTGTGGCTCAAAACGAAAAGTAAAATATAGGAGGGACAGTGTGGCAATGAAGTGCTTGGTGTTTCGAGCATTCCATCACTGCCAGTCAAGTGTAAAGACTCCGCCACGCTAGCTCACCGCTCTCTTCACGGCGCTACATTGCTTGTGTGACATGAAAGATTCCAACTTTGATTTTGGGATACTGCAGAGGAAGAGGGCAGCTCATTTTCTTTTGTGCGTGTTATGGTCTTCTTATACCATGCGGTATCAATCATCAAGATGAGAGGTGGGTTTCGACACGGTAATTTTCGATACTTTCGTGGTAAGGAATTGTTAGATTATACAGGGAGGATTTCTCGGTGTGCACATCAGATGGTTGTTCGAGGTGTCATTGCACAATCTTCCGGCAACAGCTGCAGGTTGCCCAAGGAACAAGGAGTTGAAAAAAAATGGTGCTCCCTTCCTAAAGAAAAGATAAAGGAATTGCCCTCTTCGCACAGCACCCTCATGGAACTACGTGGTTCGCAGAAAAGGTAGGCTTTTCAACGTCAGAGTGGACTGAAAGCTTTATAATGATGGCAGACGTGGCTCCAGTAAGAAGCTTATAGGGTAGAATTCAAGAGAATAACCACTGCAGGCGTGCCTGCGGTGAGATTGAAACTTTGGGGCATGTTCTCAGCTACCCTACTGTCCATTCGTCTCATCGCTTAGGAATACTCGCCATCACACAATTCGTGGCCTCATTGCAAAAGCTTTTCGCAATAACGAGTGGGAAGTATACGAAGAAGTGAACTGCTTAGCTGAAAATGGTAGCACGAGAAGAGTAGATGTTCTAGGCATCGATAAACAGAGATCGTTCTGCAATATTGGACCCAACAGTACGTCCACGATGTGCACTCTGAGAAGCAGGCAATCTACGTTCCAGTATCCAATTACATCATGGAGAAATGTAATTTGAACTCGTCACCGTCTACGGATTGATAGCGGGTGCAAGAGGTACCATACCGGGGATGATGGATGAGTTGAGGAAGAGGTTTGCCCTCAAGGAAAGGTACCAGGCGGCTGTGCGTGGGTCCGTGCTTCTATTAAGGAACTATTTATATTTTTTTTAAAAGTACAATACTGTGCCTTATGGCAAACCCAATGAGGGTCAGTTTCTTAAAGGGTTATA
This sequence comes from Anabrus simplex, assembly GCF_040414725.1. Taxonomy (NCBI): domain Eukaryota; kingdom Metazoa; phylum Arthropoda; class Insecta; order Orthoptera; family Tettigoniidae; genus Anabrus; species Anabrus simplex. The sequence continues at coordinate 1,722,954,816 of NC_090265.1, forward strand.
TACAGCAGTGGCCTGCGGTGAACACATTCGTTAGCCCAGCTACAAAAATGTGTTTTAAATCGTAGCCCCACTTCACTCTCTAAAGTCAACATTAGTATTTGATAAGACTGCATTTTTAGTGGAAAGATATACCTGAGAAAGGTCTTTCAATAATATTTTCAACCACACGCTGGCACATATTTCCAAATTGATATTCACGACAGTGGCGACACCATCACAACTTAAACTATACCGTCGCCGAACTTTTATATTTTCACTCGCTTACTGAATGTACGTGCATCAACGACAAACGAGGGAAAATATTCGTCATGACGTATCACACACGTTATATTCATGAAGAATGGCACAGAACTCACGAAAACTTGTCTTATAATCCAAGAGGAACATTACAAAAGTTCACTATATACCACCATCACAGACAACCAAATACAAAATTATTTTATTTCGCGCTTAGCTCTGTGTTCAAGCTGGGCAACCTAAATATGTTTCTGCGGCTATCGAAAAACATACTCTAAACGTGCCATCAACGAATTACTCGAAAAAACTTTATACATGCCGAAATCCAAAAATAAAATATATTCTTGTATATTACAATTGATTTCATAAACTGGCTATATTTTTATTATCAAGACGATGTGCAGGTGGCTATACTGTTAACATGTTGATGTTTGTCTTGTAGACTCTAGCGTGTGGTTCTGAACACTTCGAATGACAAGTATTAAAACTACATCGCTTACCTAAGCTAGTTGGCCTGTCGCCCTAAATTGCTGCCGGGGGAGGGGACACAGCTCCGCCTCGAGGAAGCTTCAAGTGCATGCGTCAACCAAGCGACTTAAATTTTGCTGGGGAGCTGTCTTTCGCGCCGGCAAGGAAACCCAGCTCGCTGGAGAAGCTGAACTGCGGTATTGCGAGCGGTTTGTCGAGACAGCTGTACTTGGCTTGGTTTAGATGTTCACAGCTTTTTAAACTTTATAAAAAGCGTTCTAAGGAATAATAATAAAATATAAATACAAAGTTATTTAGCTGGGGTTTAGTGCACGCCACTGATATATAGATACCCTAGTTCGCCTCATTTTGGTGCTGCCATTGGTTTTGTGGTTTTCCTACAGCTGCATAGCCTTTGGTGGTGCTGTTTGAGGATCTAACCAGCCTCTGGGCAAATGACCTAACAGAAAGATAACTATAGATAGAAGTGAATAGATTTCTACACGAGATAGCTTGAAGTTACATAAGAACAGGCAAAAGAGTAGATAACTATAGTAAGACACGTTAAACATTTATCTGAGGTCCGTAAGCATGATTCTTGAAGATTGTGATGGAATTTTTAGGGGTAGTAATGGCGATGTTATAGATAAAATCTGTATTTCGCCGAAAGGTGTAGCAAAAGTTGACAATTGACCTGACATCTGGCCGAATACTGAGATGGATGCGAGCTTGTAGTTTTGCCGTTTCTTCATAAATTCGTTTTTTCGCACCGACCTCTTCTGGCAGGATTGCGTTGGTCTCAAATATAATTGTTAGATGAATGATGAAGCCTTCGACCAAAATTTCTAGCGAGCTTGTCACTGGATTGTCCTACCAACGAGGCTTGCGTAATGCTGCGTCAAATATTCTTAAGTAGAAAATGCTTAGCTTTGATTTTTACAAATATAATACAAGTGATTTAATATAAATTAATATAAATTAATTTCGGGGTTTTACGTTTGTATACATCAAAGGTAATTTTAACTATGTTCGCCTGTTTTAAAGAACAATGCCCATAAATGTCTTTGCGTTGCACTGAAAACAAGTAATTATTGTTTCTGAATTCGTGCGACACGTCCTGATGTCCTGCATTTGAAATTCGAGTTGCACCGTTAGGCCTATATTCGAGGGGATGGTTGGATGAGATGGACCTGTAGTTCCTCTAAGAATTTCTTACTCATTGTTAAAAAGAAGTGAAGTCTGCACTTTTAAGAATTTTAGCAAATAGGGTCACACTCCCTAAATGAGGCTGCCCAAGGAATAGCAACTATGGATACAGGTATATAGAAACACGAGAGTGGATAACTATAGTGAGGCAACCTTTTGTCTCAACTCTTTTAGTTCTCTTCAGGGGTGACTGCTCTTTAAGGACACAGGGTCACGACCCCCGCTCCCCCGCCCCACAAATCCTGTTATAAGATATGAGCATCCTTGCTTTTGTAGAAATTAAAATTAGGAAATAATCGAAATTAAGGTATTTACGTCATCATGGCATAAATACAGCAAATTACATGTATTACATACTTCTATTCTACCAGTCCAGTGCTAAATGCATCAGCCGGGCACAACCCCTCTGTAACTGAAGAAACAATGTATAAGGAAACCTTCCAGCTACTTTGCCGCTGGGCATATAGACGACGGAGAACACTGCAAAGATTTCAGAAGCCTCGATCACAAACTCGATGTGTCCGGAGCTCACTGCTGGCACTATGGAGAACGGCGGATTGGGGGTTTCTAACGGCACTATCTTTTCACTCTGGAGTGCTGTTTGAAGGCTGCAAACTTGCTGTTGTAGTCAATGCGTTAGTAATTGCGAAAGCAAGTGCGAGTGTGGTGTATAATATTTACAAATCCAACAATTTAATCGCTATATGTAGTAGTTTTTGTTTACTGTTGGTTTACGTCGCACCGACACAGATAGGTCTTACGGTGACGATTAGATAGGAGAGTTCTAGGAGTGGGAAGGAAGCGGCCGTGACCTTAATTAAGGTACAGCCCCAGCATTTGCCCGGTGTGAAAATGCGAAACCACGGAAGAAGCTCGTCAGGGCTGCCGACAATGGAGTTCGAACCCACTATCTCCTGGATACAAGCTCACAGCTGCGCGATCCTAACCGCACCCGGTCGTTATATATAGTTGTTTCTTCGTAAGGATGAATGGCGTTGGTCTTTTTAACTCAGTGTTCATTATTTACTATACAATATACTTAGTGTATTCAGTTGACTATTTACTATACAACGTACTCTTTTCTGTGCATTGCCATTCACGTTTCTGTGTATTAATAACACTATTGTAAAGTTTAACGATCCAGAGGAAGATGATGCTAATAATAATAATAATAATAATAATAATAATAATAATAATAATAATAATAATAATAATAATAATAATAATAATACCCGTGTGGGGATCTTCCGCCAGCAGAGTTAGGGGGTGGTAGGGAAATAAAATACCAGCATGAAAAAACTGGTCCCTTGCCAGGGTTACGGCGAAGAGTGGTAAATGACCAGAAGCCAGAAAACATCTTGAGGCAACCTCTAGGGCTAACAACCGTAGTTGTAAAAGGATGGGTACCCGTCCAAAACAAAGTCAAGTCAAGAAGCATGACGCCACAACGTTTCAAGAAACATACCCCAGGGAGTAAGTCTTCGGATAAATCCCTCGTCGTGAACACCACGGCGCACGAGTGTCGTTCGGATTCTGGGGGAGACTCGACATGCAAGAGACGAGTCGGAGCGTCTCGGTGTACCCCGAAGAGTCAAAAACTCAGGCCAAAATCCAAAACCTTTCTAGCAACTTTCAACATGCATTCACTTACACAAACTGGCAAGCTGAAAACCCTCACCAAAGCTCTTCACGAAAATCAGTTATCCATAATGAACCTACAAGAAACAAGGTACCCAGATGAAGAGAATTTTGAATCTGAAAGGTTACAGATATTTCAAGAGCAAAGCGCAAAAAGGAATCCTCAATGGGGCTGTGATGCTTGGAACCCAGTTTGCTGTTAGAACCAAGATCCTAAAATCGGTTGCAATTTTCGAACCTGTGAATGACAGATTGTCTATACTAACAATTAAATGCGCGAACGAAACCTAGCCCTAGTTAACGCACATGCTTCTCCAAGCTATAAGAACAAGTCTCATCCAGACGAAGTTGATGATTTTTGGGGCCTACTGGATGAAAAATGAAACAAAATTCCCAAACACCATGTCAAGGTTCTTTTGGGTGACTTCAATGCCTAACTAGGTCGTGAACAGAAGTACAGGAAAGTTATAGGAAATTACCCTGCTCACATAAGAACCAATCCCAACGGCAAAAGACTGGTGACCATTTGCGAAAATCACAACCTGAAGGTCATGTCGACCCACTTTCGCCATCTACCCAGAAAGCAGATGACTTGGCGATCTCCCATCCAAACTCTCGGAGAGTTCCAAATAGATCATGTTGCAATCTCCAGGATAAACAGCCCTCAGGTTATGAATGTCAAAGTAAAGAAAGTCATCAATGTGGCCTCAGATCTCTATATGTCTCTTATCAAATTCAAGCCAATTCCTGCAAACACAAGGAAGACAACCAAACAGATCACACGCTTCTACAACGATACACTTCGGCAAAGGGTCGAGGAGATCCAGGAGAAGGCTAGACCAAATGACTGTGACTTTAACAACACCAAAAGTCTCCTTATTGGGGCCGCCAAAGACGTTGCAGAAATCAAGAGAAGCAAAACGCATGCCTAGTGGAATGATACCTACGAATCAGTCCTCAAAGAAAGACTCAGTGCGTGGAAACGGTACTACTCTACGAAATCAGAAACTGAATGGGAAACCTACAAAACCCAACATGCCCAAGCAGCTAGGGTGTTCAGAACTGAGAAACGTAAATACGAAAAATCTCTCATTGGAAAGACAGACCAAAACTTTAGGAAGAATGAAAGCAGAGAGTACTACAGAGCCTTCAAACGCTAACTTACTGGCTATAAACCACCACCTCTATGCATTGGGTGAAAGGACGGCACACTGGAAAGGTCAAATGAAGAAAACTGTAGCATTCTGGCAGACCACTTCAAGAATTTACTGCTCTAAACCGCAAAGCCCCACTGAAACCAAGGAACCCTTACTCAGGTACCCAGATTCCAGACCATCCGACAGAGATGAAATCAAGCGCCACATTGCCCGTCTCAAAAACAATAAAGCGCCGGGGAAGACTCAGTGGTAGCAGAAATTTTGAAATATGCCCCAGAGGAATCACTTGGTATCTTGCAAAAGCAAATAGAAGAAATTTGGATCAAGGAGACCCTACCCGAAGTTTGGAAAATAGATTTGATTCAACCATTACACAAAAAGGCAGCATGAAGAACATCAACAACTACAGAGGAATATATTTGCTACCCGTGACTTAAAAATTCTATTACTTGCCATCCTGGAGCGTTTGGAAGCACAAGTCGAACATCAAATAGTCAGATATTGTACACTAAGGTCCAAGCAGTATGTGTCTGTCTTTGTGGACTTAAAGAAAGCGAACGACTCCATTGACCGGGAAGCACTGCTAAACATCTTAAATGAATTTGAAGTTGGTTTGAAGCTGTTGGCATTAATTAGAGCCACTCTGACCGATACAAAATCCAAGGTGAAGTTCCGCGGTTCTCTCTCGCATTCCTTTGACAACGAAACAGGAGTCCGACAAGGCGATGGGTTATCCCCGATACTCTTCAACTGCATTCTTGAAAAGATCATCAGAACCTGGTGAGTGAGATTACAGGTAATCAACTACAGTCCATTAAGAATAGGAAGCAAATCCAAGGGGATCACAACAGACTGCTTAGCATTTGCCGATGATATTGTCGGTCTCTCAAACGACGTAGAAACTGCACAGCTCAAGTTGAAATGTTAAAGGAAATTGCCGAACAAACTGCTCTGCAGATATCGTTTGAGAAAACAGAAGTAGTGATTAACATCAAAGGGGCCCCACCAAACTCCATACAAAATACGGCGACATTACCCGAGTATACAAATTCAAATACCTGGGTGAGATCATCATGAAAAATGGACTAGACAAAGAAGCACTTCAGGAACGAGCACGCAAATCAGAAACAAAACATCCCGCACAATCTACAACAAAAAATGCCTTTCCCAAAACACCAAGGAACGTCACTATGAAACAGTTCTGAAGCCAGTATTTCTATATTCAGCCGAAACCCTGTCGCTAAATGCCAACAAAGGACTCCTTGAAGAACTTGAGAAAAAAGAGCGCAAAATTGTGAGAGGAATGTTGAGATCAAAGTACAAAAATGGAATCCATCAAAAGAGATCCAACGAGGAAGTCTACAGCAAAATAGAGAAAATTACCGACACAATCTGAAAAAGACGGGCACGATTTTACGGTCATCTGAAAAGAATGGACGGAAGAAAGTTAACCAAAGAGATCTTTCACTTTTTTATTCAAACCCCAAAACCACAATTCCCTGGTTTAGAAATACCAAAGAAGACCTGCAAATGCTACATATCTCAGTTGAAGGCGCCCTTAACAGAGATTGCTTCCGCAAGAAAATATTGACGAACGGGCTAAACCGAGACGAGCAACCGAAGAGAAGACACGGTGCCCCTTGGACAGAGGGACGTACGCAGGCCCACTCACAAAGAATGAGAGAAATTTGGGCTCTAAAGAAGGCCAAGTTCAGCGTCAATTACAACAAGATTTAATGTGGTCCTTGATGGCCCCAGCGAATTATGTAATAATAATAATAATAATAATAATAATAATAATAATAATAATAATAATAATAATAATAATAATAATAATAATAATATTATTATTATTATTATTAATTATTATTATAATTAATATTATAATATATAATATAATTATATAATATTATATAATTATATTATTATTATTATTATTATTATTATTATTATTATTATTATTATTATTATTAGGTCAGGCTGAGTACTTCAGACAGTAGAGCACTGGCCTTCTGAGCTCAAGATGGCAGGTTCGAACCTAGCTCAGTCCGGTAATATTCGAAGGTGCTCAAATACGTCAGCTTTGTGTCTGTACATTTACTGACGCGTAAAACAACTCCTACAGGACAAAATTCCGACACTTTGGCGTATCCGAAAACCGTAAATGTTCGGTGGCCTCTCGTGAGGTACGAATGTATTTATTTATTTAACTTATTTATTTATTTATTTATTTATTTATTTATTTATTTATTTATTTATTTATTTATTTATTTATTTATTTATTTATTTATTTATTTATTTGGTTGGTTATTTATTTGGTTGGTTAGTTAGTTAGTTAGTTAGTTAGTTAGTTAGTTAGTTAGTTAGTTAGTTAGTTAGTTAGTTAGTTAGTTAGTTAGTTAGTTAGTTAGTTAGTTAGTTATTTAGTTAGTTAATTAGTTAGTTAGTTAGTTAGTTAGTTAGTTAGTTTAGTTCTGCTCTCGTTCTGTCTGACCCCCTCAGTTCATGCCTCACGAGCCGCCACTGGTTGTCTTCCTTCATCCACGAGAGTGTAAATGGTGTGACAGTGCATGAAGAACAGACATTCAAAATTAAACTAAATAAATTCGTTAAAGAATTCAGTGGTTATGTGTTTTGAGTTCTATTCTACACTTAAGAAAATGGAAATTACAACACCATGAAGGCATTGATCATTTGTGTTGATTTTCAAGGTATGGAACGATGCCATGTAGGTATGTAAACGATCAAAGTTTCAGACCCATTGGATTGTTGATACAGGTCTCCCCACGTGATTGGTCGCGGAGGAATCAACTCCAGTATACGGACTCTGGTGTAGCGTAGTTGACTTGCAGTTTGTGCAGTGAACTTTTCCCCGTAAAACGCGCCTCGACGACAGAGAAGAGCACGCTATCAACAACTGTCGCCGTTTGAGAGGGCTCAGATAATTGGGCTGCGTGAGGCTGGATTATCGCTAAGGACTGTCGCTGCACGTGTTGGCCGACAGGCATCTACAGTACGACGTGTATGGCAGCAGTGGTCAAATGAAGGTACCCACACTCGTAGACCTGGCACAGGCCCAGCGCGACAGACAACTGTGAGAGAGGATCGCCGCATCATTCAGATGGCCCGGATGGAACCCGATGCAACAGCAGCGCAAATTCGAGTAGCTGTGGCACCCCACGTTACACAACAAACAGTTGGTAATCCCCTGCGTGCAGCTCGCTTACGAGCCCGTGTCCATACAGAAGGTGTTCCGTTCCATTGACCCCACAACAGCGACGTGTAAGGCTGGCCTGGTGTCGAGAAAGGTCGATGTGGGTCGACGAATGGCATAGGGTCGTCTTTAGTGATGAATCGCGCTTCTGTCTTGCCCGCAGTAATCGCCGGAATCGTGTGCGCCGACGTACCGGGGAGAGGGGCGGCCCAGATCTTATTGTCGAGAGGCACACAGGGCCAACACCAAGCATTATGGTCTGGGGAGCTATTGGCTTTAATGTGAAATCACAATTAGTGTTTGTTGAGGGCACTATGACTGCTCGACAGTACGTTGATAGGGCACTCAGTCCAGTGGTTGTTCCTATGATGGCGAACATTGCTAATGGGATGTTTCAGCAGGACAATGCCCGGGTTCACACTGCACGCATCTCCAGAGAAGCTCTCCACGACATCACAACCTTAGAATGGCCCGCCAGATCCCCGGACCTCAGTCCTATTGAGCATGTGTGGGACATGATGGGTCGACAACTGGCCAACCGTCCTCAGCCACCCACAACTCTGGAACAACTGACCCGTGCAGTGCAGCAAGCATGGGCCACAATTCCTCAGGAAGCGATCCAGGACCTTGTTGACTCCATGCCTCGACGAATTCATCAATGTATTGCAGCTCGTGGTGGGCACATCCTGTATTGATTGTTGTCCAAACTTGCCGGCCAGAGGGACCTGAAAGTATAATAATCGAATCACAACCGAACACTCGTCCTGCATGTTCAATTGCAGCAATGTAGCACCACTCCTTCTGGGTGCTGCAATTTCCATTTTCTTCAGTGTATAAAGTGCGAGAACCGTCAGTGAACTGCGTGACGAACGTGTAGAAGGAGCAAAATATAAATCTGCTGTATATAAAGAAAAGCACCTCGCATCTCTTATCCGGACTACAATGACACAATCGAGTAGAGTGTGTATTTTAAAGGCCAGTTTTCAAGATTTCTGAATGCCTAACGTCCGGTGTCTCGTCATGTTGTATAATTTACGGGAGTGTGACTTCCTCGTTCTTGCGGCAAGCTTCTCCGGGTCAACTGATGTTTTCTCCAGTTTTGCGAGGCTTAAGGAGTCTTCTTGCCATTCTCCTGCCAATACCTTCGTTCTTGTAAAGTCCTCTCCTGTTTTAGTTGTGCCTCCTCTTAAAACAATAATCACCACCAGCATGTATGACTTTTCGAGAGGCTGAGATATGAGAGAGAATTTATTATTATGTTATTATAGAAATCGTAATTCAGTCCATGATGCAGACTCCTGAGTATTCGTGCATCAATGCTGAGACATAAGTTAGAAGTGACAGACATGAAAGTACGGGAATGACTGCTGATACAAACAAGTGAGAACGATGGCAAGAGGTTAGTCGGAATGAGGAGATAAAGGTTAAAATAAGAATGAACACGATAGATGAAGCTGACTTCCGGTGGTGGGGTCATGTGTGGCGAATGGACCAGGATAGGGCTCGATTATGGAGAATTAGAGAAGACGATTCAGTTTTCAATAATGTTGGTAGAAGAGGTAAGGGACAAAACGAGGCCACGGAGCTACTTACAAACAGAGGATTGCTAACTGAATGTTGACTGACCCAAGGCTAGACAAACTGAAGGCCTAATACCCGATTGTCTCGATAAACTAAGATTTGGCATTAGAAAGAGTTTTAATTTCAGCAGATCATTTTATAATATGCGTGCCGGGCTGTATATCGCTGGCCTTCTGAGCCTAACTTGGCAGGTTCGATCCTGGCTCAGTCCGGTGGTATTTGAAGCTGTTCAGGCACGTCAGATGATGTTGTTGTTTAAAGGGACCTAATAGCTAGGACATCCGCCCCTAATGGTAAGAGGTGCAACGAAATGCAAATTAAAGCTTCAAAATATATTCAATTACTAGAATCTAAGAGCCTCCGTGGCTCAGACGGCAGCGCATCGGCCTCTCACCGCTGAATACCGTGGTTCAAATCCCGGTCACTCCATGTGAGATTTGTGCTGGACAAAGCGGGGCGGGACAGGTTTTTCTCCGGGTACTCCGGTTTTCCCTGTCATCTTTCATTCAAGCAACACTCCCCAATATAATTTCATAGAATTTATCAGTCATTAATAAATCACTTCGGGAGTGGCGACCCCATCGTACTAATGGCCTATATATGATTCATTCATCACATCCCTGACCCGGTCAATGACTGGAAAACAGATTGTAGTTTTTCATTTTCACTAGAATCTAAAACGAATGCTGATGAAAAAATGACCGTGAAACAAAAACAATCAGCGGATCCAATTCGCAATGTCTTAATTACTGGGATGATACGTATTATCTAAAGGGGTCAAAAATCCAGCTCATCGGGCCCTCATAATGGTACTAATCACAAGAATTGTAGACCCATGGTATGTCACACACAATGGCACCACTCGCAGGTAACACAAAGGCATAGTATTTCGCACATACGGGCACTACTCACAAGTAAAGCAGACCCATGGTGTTCCTCACATAGTGGAACAAATCACGGGCGCCGGTATTCCCGTGGTGTTCCTCACTTGGTGGAACTAATCACAGGCTACGTATACTCATGGTGTTGCTCACATAGTGGTACTATTCATAGGCAGTGTAGACCCACGGTGTATCACACATTATGGTAACGCCCACAGGCAATAGAAACCCATGGTGTTTCTCACATAATAGTACTACTCTCAGGCAATGCAGACCAATGGTTTTCCATAGTGGTACTAATCACGGGCAGCAGCCAAACCCGTGGAGTTTCTCAAATAGTAGTACTAATCACAGGCAACATAAACCCATGGTGTTTCTCATAAAGTGGTACTACTGATAGGTCGCAGACCCACTTTGAACACAGTGGAACCGACCGATGGAATACACACGTTGACCATTATCACAAACAACGCCCAGACCCGTAGTGTTCCTCACATAATGGTACTGCTCCTATACAACGTAGACCAATGGTTTTCCTCGCAAGGTGATGCTAGTCGCAAGTAACCTCGACCCGTGGTGTAATGGTACTAATCACAAGTAGTCTCATGGTTCTAATGTCATCATCCCTTGGTCGCTCCCTTTAGTCGCCTCTTACGACAGGCAGGGGATACTGTGGCTGTAGTCTTTGTCTGCGGCCCCACCTACAGGGGGTAAATACGTCAACCTCCTGTAGGCAGATTTACTGGCATGTAAAAGAACTCCTGCGGGAAACATTTTCGGCACCACGGCATCTCCGAAAAACATTAAAATGTACGAAAAATCAATAACATTATTATTGTATATGTATATCCTGATATTTACACGAAGTATAATATAAGTTGTTATTGAAGCAAAGCAGCCATCGAGTAGTAAGGTGCGAGAAAAACAAATAAAATGCCTTCGAGGCCCTCTTGAGCATGCTTCACGAAATGCCCACACGTCGTCGAGAACTTTCCATGCTCATGCCTACACGTCGTTGTTTAAACGACACCTGACTTCACTCACTGAACTACCAGAAGATCAAGTTGTATTTATATTACATATTTTTCTTCTTTGTTTACCCTCCAGGGTCGGTTTTCCCTCGGAATAAGCGAGGGATCCCACCTCTATCACCTCAAGGGCAGTGTCCTGGAGCTTCAGACGGGGTCGGGGGATACAACTGGGGAGGAGGACCAGTACATCGCCCAGCCGGCCTCAACTGCTATGCTGAACAGGGGCTTTGCGGGGGGATGGGAAGATCATAGTACATAGGAAGAGGGAAGGAAGCGGCCGTGGCCTTAAGTTAGGTACCATCCCGACATTTGCCTGGAGGAGAAGTGGGACACCACGGAAAACTACTTCCAGGATGGGTGAGGTGGGAATCGAAACCACCTCTACTCAGTTGACCTCCTCGTACCAGTTTTCAAATTTCGTGGCAGAGCCGGGAATCGAACCCGGGCCTCCGTGGGTGGCAGCTAATCACACTAACCACTACACCACAGAGGCGGACATTTATATTACATGATGTGTATAATAATTACTATTTTATTATAATGGACAAAACAGTTAGGTTACACTCTGAAGTTACTTCTCTGCGGCCTTGGTGTGTTTCGAGCAAGTACATAGATGCTTCTAAAGATTGTTCAAAGGAGTAGATAGATCACGTCCTAAAATTGACAATCAACTGGGAGAATGGTCTCAGTACCGAGCTCAATAGCTGCAGTCGCTTAAGTGGGGCCAGTATCCAGTATTCAGGAGACAGTGGGTTCGAACCACACTGTCGGCAGCTCTGAAGATGGTTTTCCGTGGTTTCTCACTTTCACACCAGGGAAATGCTGGGGCTGTTCCTTAATTAAGGTCACACCGCTTCCTTCTGACTCCTAGCCCTTTTCTGTCCGATTGTCGCCGTAAGACGTATCAGTTTCGGTGCAACGTAAAGCAACTTGTTAAAAAAGAAAGGTCTTCGTAACACAACAGAGAGTATCAGCGGATCTCTTCGACCACGAGCCCCAGCCACTGATCTCTATAGATGGATGGCTGGTGACTTGGGTAGCTGTAAGCCGAACAGAAGATGACTGGCGTAGTAAGATGGCAGCGAGCGCACGGTGCAGTAGACCATGAGGAGCGCGCTTGCTTTGTTTATGCTTTGTTCAGTGACGCCAGGCCTCCTGATTGTAGTTCCACGGGTGTTCTGTGCTGTGTTATTACAATACCCCCACACATTTACAAAGGAATTAAGATGAAATACAATGAAAAATCACTAGTTTAGATATTTCACTCGCTGAATTGAAACCACATGTTACTTCTGCATGTTAGTAAAATATAAACAAACAAGGAAGCCATGCTTGTACTACTACTACTATTAACACAAATACGAATTCCTAAATGTAAATAATACAAATACATAATATATTTAAACTATCAAAGTATACATGTGTGGCAGATATAAATTGAGTACTATCTGGAAGAGGTACAACATTCTGTCCGTCAGTTCAAATTTCAATATTTCCTATCGTAAAGTAATTGTATTGATTACGTAGTAAACAAGTGACTGTCAGCATGCCTAAGCGTACTTCTACGGCAAATACGCCGCGAAATACTTGAATATCCAGCAAAAAACACACAGTAAACTATCATTATGCCGTTACAGGAGAAGTGGGTGTGGTTCTGGGCTTTTAAATATCCTGTGGGCTCATATTAAATGGCTTCTACAAGCTTTAAACAAGCCGGAATTACTAAAATAAAACATTTGTGAAAGAGGAAGAATAAATATATTTTTGTATGAATAAAAGGAAAACCGAGTTTTTGGCTCAAAATACGAAAAATTCAGTCATACCTCCCTTTAGGCATGCATAATTTCGTGGCATACATGTATAAAATTTACAGCAATATTTCCAGAAACTGTTTTTCACTCGTATTCTATTACCGATCGCTAACTGCATGTATTCAGCACCTAAGTTAATATTAGTCGGCCGTTATTATACACTCATTTTTATTGCTATCCCGGAGATTTACTGACCTCGGAATGACTTGTCGGTGTTCCCAATGTCCTTATGCTTCGAGTGAACATGTCGCTATATTTTTAATCATTCCAATGCGCCATTAATTGCGATTTAAAATTGATTATATTATCATTGCTTCCCCATAAGGAGAGCTCTAGGATGGGTACACCAACATGGCGAACCGCGCACTCAACTTGGCGTACTTTCTCCTGCAGGGGAGAGCTACCATCAGCGATCCATGTATAGAGATCAGTGGCCTCAGCTCGCGGAGGTCAAACCTCGCCCGCAGTAAGCTGCAGTGCCCATGTTTACTCAGGCGCAAGTCTCTTCTCCTCACAAGCAAACCTTCCTTGAGGCAGAGAAAAATGTTAATTTTTTTTCCATACTATCGTACTCAACTTTACAAGCTATGCCTAGCTGTACAACAGGAGCATTCGTGATAAAATGTAAAATACGATGTGAAGGAAGAAAATATGTGCATCTTGGGTTGCGAACTAGTACAGAGAATCACGGGTAAACAGCGCCCAGACAGACAGAACGTTGTTGGTTGTTCAGTGTGTTGTAGTAGCTCTTTGTCGAACTGTGGTGGGCACTATGAATATATCAAATACTGCAAAAACGGTTGTCACCAGATTGGAAGAAACAGGAAGAGAAACTCCTGATAAACTTTACGTCGCACGGACATAGACAGGTCTTATGAAATAGGAAATGGCTATGAGTGAGAAGGAAGCGGCCGTGGCCTTAATTAAGGTACAGCCCCCAGCACTTGCCAGCTGTGAAAATGGGAACGCACGGAAAACCATCTTCAGGGCTGCCGGCAGTGGTGTTCGAACCGACTATCTCCCGAATGCAAGCTGTAGATTAACTGTATGATAGGTTAAAACATTGCGTGTCAGGAATAACTCTAGATACTGAATTGACTGAACCGCAGCCCTAAATGAAGATCTTGATTGATTGATTGATTGATTGATTGATTGATTGATTGATTGATTGATTGATTAAATTGCATCGTTTCAAAACGTGCTGTTATATAGTAAGCTGTAAAATAACAACACGGCAAGTTCTAAATAAATTCCAACAAGAGCAGATAATACAGGCTTTTAGAAATGACTTCAAATTAATCATGGAGTCATATACCGGTGACCAGATTTAAATGCCGATGAGTGTGCTTTTACTCAAGAAATGCCCACGGGAAGAACTTTAAGGTGTAAAGGTACACGCATGCACATAAATGGTGTCCCGACGTAAACAATCAACACTGTCCCACTCCAGTACTGAAAAGGAGCGGAGGGAGTGAAGGAGTAGTGTTGAGGGCCACTCCTGTAGAGAGAGGAGGGGAAGGGAGTGAACGGGTAGTGCTGAAGGCGCAGTGTGTATATTGCTATACATCCGACACCGTGCCCATTTCAATCACAACAGTCTTGTAGCGGACTGTCTACCTGCAAAAGTGCGTTAAGTGAGGAGGTGGAGGGAGGCCATGCTTTGTTTATATCGGGACACCATTTCTGTGCATGCGTGTACATCTGATATAAAGTCAGCAGTGCATTCGAAAGGGGTGACCACACATGACTATAGTGTCACTAGGGAAAGCTAATGCCAAAATTGTTTGTGATTTTATACGATAATAAATAAATATTTGTTTTACGTCCCAATAACTACTTTTACGGTTTTCGGCGACGCCGAGGTGCCGCATTTTAGTCCCGCAGGAGTTCTTTCACGTGCCAGTAAATCTACCGACACGACGCTGACGTATTTGAGCATCTTCAAATACCGCCGGACTGAGCCAGGATTGAACCTGGCAAACCGGGGTCAGAAGACTAGCGCCTCTACCGTCTTTGCCACTCAGCTCGGCAATTTTATACGAACCAACTGACATAAGTAGATTAATAAAGTTCAGGAAGAGATGTTCAAGCCAGAAAATGTCAGGAAATATGACAAAGAAGTTGTTCACTGCGTTTTTAAAATAAGCCTCCGTACCCTTTCAAGTGCAAGAAACCTGCTTCCTTTCAACGGGGTTCACAGTTACACTGAAAATGTCAGAAAAATTCTGGAAGAAGGTAATCATATCCGCTTCTGTGGTATAGTGGTTAGTGTAATTAGCTACCACCACCGGAGGCCCGGGTTCGATTCCCGGCTCTGCCAAGAAATTTAAAAAGTGGTACGAGGGTTGGAACTGGGTCCACTCAGCCTCGGGAGGTCAACTGAGTAGAGGTGGGTTCGATTCCCACCTCATCCATCCTGGAAGTGGTTTTCCGTGGTTTCCCACTCCTCCTCCAGGCAAATGCCGGGATGGTACCTAACTTACGGCCACGGCCGCTTCCTTCCCTCTTCCTTGTCTATCCCTTCCAAACTTCCCATCCCCGTGCAAGGCCCCTGTTCAGCATAGCAGGTGAGGCCGCCAGGGCGAGGTATTGGTCATCCTCCCCAGTTTCATTCCCCGACCCAGAGTCTGAAGCTCCAGGACACTGCCCTTGAGGCGGTAGAGGTGCGATCCCTCGCTAAGTCCGAGAGAAAACCGACCCTAGAGGGTAAACAGATAAAGAAGAAGAAGAAGAAGGTAATCATGTTTCCATAACAGTAACAGTACGGTAAACATAATACCGGCCAACACAAGGTATGAACTTCAGCCCGTAGATCAATTCTTCTTCCGAGCTCTCATACAGCGCTGATTTCCACGAGACAGTCACCTGCTACCTTGCACAGCGAGGAACAGTTCCTTTCTCCGCGCTGTGAGCACGCTCATCAGTATAACTGCAATAAACCAACGCCATCTTCATAATAGGCTATTACAGATGTTTGTTTCAAGAGTTTGAGAAGGCTGTGTAATAAATGTGGCGCAGCAGCGGTTGGTGTACAGAGAAGTTATGTTTCTGCAGTCTGTTCCAGACTAATCCTGTTTCAAGAACAAAGTTGTTGTTTCCAATACAAACACAACTCACAACTTCAGATCAGTCAGTCAACATTGATCTGCATTCAGGTCAGTCGCTCAGGTGGCAATTCCGTATCTGTTGTTTCCCTAGCGTTTTCTTTAATGATCGCAAAGAATTTCGAAATTTATTGAACATCTCCCGGGTAAATTATCCCAATCCCTAACTCCCCTAGCTATAAACGAATATTTTCCCAATTTGTTCGCTTGAATTCCACCCTTATCTTCATATTGTGATCTTTCCTACTTTTAAAGACACAACTCAAACTTATTCGCCTACTAATGTCATTCCACACCATCTCTCCACTGACAGCTCGGAACATACCCCTTAGTCGACCAGCTCACCTCCTTTCTCCCAAGTCTTCCCAGCCCCAACTTTGCAACATTTTTGTAACGCTACTCTTTTGTCGGAAATCACCTAGAAAAATCGAACAATTTTCTTTGGATTTTTTCCAGTTCTTGAATCAGATAATCCTGATGAGGGTCCCATAAACTGGAACCATACACTAGTTGGGGTCTTATATGCCCTCTCCTTTACATCAGTACTACAACCTCTAAACACCATCATAACCGTGTGCAGAGATCTGTACCCTTTATTAAAAATCACATCTATATGATTACCCCAATGAAGATCTTTCCTTATATTAACACCTAGATACAATGATTCCCGTAAAGAACGTTCACCCCATCAACACAGTAATTAAAACTGAGAGGACTTTTCCTATTTGTGAAACTCACAACCTGACTTTTAACCTCATTTATCATCATACCATTGCCCACTGTTCATCTTACAACATTATCGAGGTCATTTTGCATTTGCTCACAATCTTGTAACTTATTTATTACTCTGTAGAGAATAACATCATCCGCAAAAAGCTTTATTTCTGATTCCACTTCTTTACTCATATTATTTATATATATAAGAAAACATAAAGGTCAAGTAATACTGCCTTGAGGAATTCTCCTCTTAATTATTACAGGGTCAGATAAAGCTTCGCCTGAGATCTATTTTCTAGAAATATAGCCAGCCATTCAGTCACCCTTTTGTCTAGTCCAATTGCACTCATTTTTGTCAGTAGTCTCCCTATCAAATGCGTTATCTTGAGTCCAAGATATCTGCCATATCTTGCTGGAAACCTACAAGTTGAGCTTCAACTAGGCCAATCACATCCCTCCTCATTTAATGCCATGTATCTCCCAAAGTGATTGCACTCTTGTAGCCAAAATATGTGAGAGCACATATTTCGACACCCTAAGCATAACGAGAGAAAGAAACATGTTTTTTCTGCCTCCAACAGGTTTGCTTGTCAGTCGGCTTGTTGCTGACTCAGGGCTGCGCACGCTTATCGATGACAGGTTACCAGTAATGGTTGAATCATGACATGTGATATAAGGAATTAATGGTAATTTTATGTGTGTACGTATTTGTGTACTTTAGTATCAGCACGATTGCTGGAAGAGTTGCTAACTTTGTAGTAGACTGTTTTCTTTTCTTGGATTTTAAAGAAAACATGGGGATTTGCTACAGAAGCGATGTACAGTAATCTGACATTATTCTGCTTCGTAGGAGAATGTCAAGCCCATAAAAAGAAAAGCTTTTATCCTGTACTTCATTGTTTATGGCAACCTTTGAAGTAATTATTTATTTTCCTGGTGTACCGTGCAGGCTGTTATGTAAGGTATGGATGGATGGTCAGACGATGTTACCTAGTAACCGTGCAGGCCGTTATGTAAGGTATGGATGGATGGCCAGGCAATGTTACCTAGCAACCGTGCAGGCAGTGATGTAAGGTATGGATGGATGGCCAGGCAATGTTACCTAGCAACCGTGCAGGCTGTTATGTAGGGTATGGATGGATGGTCAGACGATGTTACCTAGCAACCGTGCAGACTGTTATGTAGGGTATGGATGGATGGTCAGACGATGTTACCTAGCAACCGTGCAGGCAGTGTTGTAAGGTATGGATGGATGGCCAGACAATGTTACCAACAACCGTGCAGGCAGTGATGTAAGGTGCGGACGAATTGTCAGACAATGCTATCTAGCAACCGTCCAGGCAGTGATGTAAGGTGCGGACGAATTGTCAGACAATACTATCTAGCAACCGTGCAGGCAGTGATGTAACGTGCGGACGAATTGTCAGACAATGCTATCTAGCAACCGTGCAGGCAGTGATGTAAGGTATGGATGGATGGCCAGGCAATGTTACCTAGCAACCGTGCAGGCTGTTATGTAGGGTATGGATGGATGGTCAGACGATGTTACCTAGCAACCGTGCAGACTGTTATGTAGGGTATGGATGGATGGTCAGACGATGTTACCTAGCAACCGTGCAGGCAGTGTTGTAAGGTATGGATGGATGGCCAGACAATGTTACCAACAACCGTGCAGGCAGTGATGTAAGGTGCGGACGAATTGTCAGACAATGCTATCTAGCAACCGTCCAGGCAGTGATGTAAGGTGCGGACGAATTGTCAGACAATGCTATCTAGCAACCGTGCAGGCAGTGATAAAAATGTCGTATGGCTTTTTTTTTAGTGCCGGGATATCCCAGGACGGGTTCGGCTCGCCAGGTGCAGGTCTTTCTAACTGACTCCCGTAGGCGACCTGCGCGTCGTGATGAGAATTAAATGAGGATGAAAACAACACATACACCCAGCCCCCGTGCCATTGGAATTAACCAATTAAGGTTAAAATCCCCGACCCGGCCGGGAATCGAACCCGGGACCTCCTGAACCGAAGGCCAGTTCGCTGACCATTCAGCCAACGAATCGGACCAGGCAGTGATGTAAGGTACGGATGGATGGTCAGACACTGTCACCTAGCAACCGTGCAGGCTATGTTTTATGGCTGGTTGCTATTTGAAATCGGCAGCAGCTGATGGTTGGCCATGACCGGGAGACATATTTATAATCATCTGATTTTCGCAGGGGAAAAAGCGGATTCTTTTTTCATTAATAAGTGCTTAAGACCAAGCCGGTAATATGCAGAGAGGTGGCTGTACAAAGTGGACGCCAGGAACTACCATGTCCCCGACTATCATCCAGAAGTGCTGAACAAGTTAGAGAAGAGTTGTGGACAACAAGAACAGACGTACCGGCTGTCCCGAAAAACAGAGCTCGACGCTGTGAAAAATATTTTCTATCTTCCCTTCTCTCTTGTGTGTAAAAATATTACTAGTTTATTTTCATGATTTATTTGCCCGTCCTTATTCAGTATTGATGATGATTACTTGTAAAGAGTAAGACTTGGCAAATTGGTCCCTTAAAGCTTTGCATTTATATCCTACAGGATGACCAATTTTGCAGAAGACGCCATCTGTCTGTCTGCTTGTCAATTCGAACTCCCGTTTTACTCTAGACCTACTAGATGGCAGAGTAAACCGAATCTCTCTTGGGAGTCTTATGGCTAAGTTTGAATGAATTGTGTATGTAAGATTTGCATGTAAGCTTTTGGAAAGCATTTTTTCAGATTATAATAGACATGTTTGCGAAATTAATAACTGGTTCGATAGAAGGCAGTTCGGGTTTAGGAAAGGTTATTCCACTGAAGCTCAACTTGTGGGATTCCAGCAAGATATAGCAGATATCTTGGATTCAGGAGGTCAAATGGACTGTATCGCGATTGACCTATCTAAGGCATTTGATAGGGTAGATCATGGGAGACTACTGGCAAAAATGAGTGCAACTGGACTAGAAAAAAGAGTGACTGAATGGGTGGCTATATCTCAAGAAAATAGAACTCGGAGAATTAGAGTAGGAGAAGCCTTATTTGACCCTGTAATAATTAAGAGGGGAATTCCTCAAGACAGTATTATTGGACCTTTATGTTTTCTTATATATATCAATGATATGTGTAAAGAAGTGGAATCAGAGATTAGACTTTTGGGGGATGATGTTATTCTCTACAGAGTAATAAATAAGTTACAAGATTGTGAGCAAATGCAAAATGACCTCGATAATGCTGTGAGATGGACAGCAGGCAATGGTATGATGATAAACGGGGTTAAAAGTCAGGTTGTCAGTTTCACAAGTAGGAAAAGTCCTCTCAGTTTTAATTACTCCCTTGATGAGGTGAATGTTCCTTATGGAAATCATTGTAAGTAAATAGGTGTTAACATAAAAAAATATCCTCAATGTGGTAATCACATAAATGGGATTGTAAATAAAGGGTACACTCTCTGCAGATGGTTATGAGGGTATTGAACGGTTGTAGTAAGGATGTAAAGGAGAGGGCATGTAAGTCTCTGCTAAGACCCCAACTAGGGTATGGTTCCATTGTATGGGATACTCACCAGGATTATTTGATTCAAAAACTGGAAAAAAAAATCAAAAGAAAAGCAGCTCGATTTGTTCTGGGTAATTTCCGACAAAAAAGTAGCTTTACAAAAATGTTGCAAAAATGTTACAAAAATGTTCTTTGCAATCATTTAGGAAAACGCTAGGAAAACAACAGGTAGGGAATCTGCCCTAAATGCAAATCAGTAGTGATTGATTGATTGATTGATTGATTGATTGATTGATTGATTGATTGATTGATTGATTGATTGATTGATTGATTGATTGATTGATTGATTGATTGATTGATTTGTCGGGCAAACACCAAATGTGTCACCCTAGATCTTTTACATGCCGTCAACGTACAACATGGAGTGTCGAATGGACTCTTTCGCCCTTCAAAAACCCGACTCTTTCTGCCAGGTTTGAACCCGCTATCTTGGAATCCTAAGGCCGACACTCTACCACTGATTCACAGAGACAGTAATAATAATAATAATAATAATAATAATAATAATAATAATAATAATTTTTGGGCCGGGCTGAGTGGCTCAGACGGTTGAGGCGCTGGCCTTCTGACCCCATCTTGGCAGGTTCGATTCTGGCTCAGTCCGGTGGTATTTTTAGGTGCTCAAATACGTCAGCCTCGTGCCGGTAGATTTACTGGCACGTAAAAGAGCTCCTGCGGGACAAAATTCCGGCACCTCGGCATCTCCGAAAACCGTAAAAGAGTAGTTAGTGGGATGTAAAAAAAATAACATTATTATTAATAATTTTTGTTTGCATGTATGTCTACCAGGGACTGCCTGGGCGAGGCGGTAATGCGTGCTCGTTTCACCCAGAAGGACGTGGGTTCGAATCCTCGTCAGGAAGTCGTAAAATTTAAATTAAATTAAAATTTCCTATAAACGAATATTTGCCCAGTTTGTCCTCTTGAATTCCAACTTTATCTTCATATTGTGATCTTTCCTACTTTCAAAAACACCACTCAAACTTATTCGTCTACTGATGTCATTCCACGCCATCCCTCCACTGACAGCTCGGTACCACTTAGTCGAGCAGCTCGACTTCTTTCTCCCAAGTCTTCCCAGTCCAAACTTTGCAACATTTTTATAACGCTACTCCTTTTGTCGGAAATCACTCAGAACAAATCGAGCTGCTTTTCTTTGGATTGTTTCCAGTTCTTGAATAAGTAATCCTGGCGAGGGTCTCATACACTGGAACCATACTTTGTTTGGGGTCTTACCAGAGACGTGTATGCCCTCTCCTTTACATCCTTACAGCAAACAACCCCTAAACACCCTCATAACCATGTGTTTGGTCGAGTTGACCGTACGGTTAGGGGCGCGCAGCTGTGATCTCGCATCTGGGAGATAGTGGGTTCGAATCCCACTGTCGGCAGCCCTGAAGATGGTTTTCCGTGGTTTCCCCATTTTCACACCAGGCAAATGCTGGGACTGTACCTTAATTAAGGTCACGGCCACTTCCTTCCCAGTCCGCCCTTTCCTGTCCCATCGTCGCCATAAGACATATCTGTGTCGATGCGACGTAAAGCCGATAGCAAAAAAAAAAAAAAAAAAAAAAGTTATCCCCGTAAGGAACTTTCACTCCATCAAGATAGGGCATGACAAATCCCGGATGTATGACCACTCTGACGCTTAATATTACTGGGTTACAGCTAGTTACAACAAACTTCCCTCAATTTGGCATAAAACAGGCATATAGAAGACATTTTAATGATGACAAAGAAGAAATCCATATTTGATTGCACACGTTTGAAAATCTTAGTTTACTTACACAGCAGTTTTCTACTGGTCCTACTTAGAGCTATTTGTTAAAAAACACTCCAAGGTGCCTCTTTTGATTTGTGACCGCACTTTTCACTGGAACAAACTCTTCAATTGGTGTAAGTTGCAGTACAGTGGTTTTGCAGCCACATTTTTATTTATTTCTCAGGCTTAAATCGGTCAACTGGTGAGGCATTTGAATGTATGAATATAAGGCTGGAGACGTAAGCAACGAACAGTGGTGACCTTAAATAAGTGGAGGCTGATAAATGTTATTCATGAAACTGAACCTTCGATGTTCAGGATTACGAGCGTAGCTAAAGAGTTAAAACCCACTGGCAGGATGGCGAAATTAAGAAGAAAATAAGCCAAAGTAAAATATATATCGAGGACATGGATTGCAATAATAGTAGTAATAATAATAATAATAATAATAATAATATTCTTTGGTCATCTGCTGAACAGAGTGGACGAAGACAGATTAACTAAACACATTTTTGAACACGATGCAGATAAATAAAACCAAACAAGCATTTTTCAAAGAAGCCGAAGAAGATTTGGAACTATTCAACACTACAAGAAAACAAATTGCAAATAGAAAAGAATTTAGGAAAGCAACATTTGATGCTAAATTTCTAGAGAAAGTCAAGAAGAAATGAGGCAGTAAATGGACGGAAGAAAGAAAAGAACACCATCGGGAAAGGCATATTCTAATGATTGGAGTTAACCAGAGGATATACGGCGTATATCCGCATATACCCTCGACAACAGTCCTGCTAACACGGTGGTGCTCTTTAGGCATCCAACTCTTCTGGATTGTTTATTCTCCCACTGTTGTGTGACTGTAATCAGAGAAGAAAGAAGAGAGGAAGTAGCTGCTTACAGAGCGTTGATAGCCGCTCTGAACAATGTTGTAATGGCTTGCATTACAGCACTGTCATCTTACGTGGCCTGACACCGTTCTTAGCCGGTTCGAGTCCTCCCGGAGGAAAAATTCTCCATCAGAATGTTGGCTGGCAGGCTAGAAGAGGGCGTGGTATACAATTTCTAATCACTGCGATTCGGATTTTAAGGAAAAGTCATATTTCTTTCCTGGGGTCATTTTAACCGAAATGTAAAAAATAACTGTCATTGATGGATCCCCGATCCCGTTAAAAGGAATTTTATGTTGTATATACCGTAAGGTAAGGATGTATTCTGCCCGAAGGCAGGTCCGAACCTCCGCAGAGGTGTGCCTGAGCCGGAGTTTACGTACGGTAGGGTGGCCAGTTCCTTTCCGCTCCCCCACCAACAGCGCGTGACAAACCATCCAAATCTTGACCACGCCCAGTGTTGCTTAACTTCGGAGATCTCACGGGATCCGGTGTTTCATACAAATGCATATTTCGGCCAGGGGCTGCCTGGCCGAGGCGGTAAAGGCATGCTTGGTTTGCCCGGAAGGACGTGGGTTCGAATCCCCGTCAGGAAGTCGTAAAATTTAAGAAACGAGATTTCCACTTCCGGAGGTGCATGTGGCCCTGAGGTTCACTCAGCCTACACCAAAAATGAGTACCAGGTTAATTCATGGGGGCAAAGGCGGCCGGGCGTAGAGCTAACCACTCTACCCCATCACGCGCCGCGGTTAACAATGGTGGAAGCCTTTACCTTCCACTCCTCCAAGGGTCTTCATGGCCTGTACGGAGGTGTCTTTGTCTTTGTAGTAGATGTACTTTTCTTTATTTTCCCGAAATATATACGCAACAGGTTGTTTTTGCAATCTGCTTTACGTCGCACCGACACAGATAGGTCTTACGGCGACGATGGGCCAGGAAGGGGCTAGGAGTGGGAAGGAATCGGCCGTGGCCTTAATAAAAGTACAGCCTCAGCATTTTCCTGGTGTGAAGATGGGAAACCACGGAAAACCATCTTCAGAGCTGCCGACAGTGGGATTCGAACCCATTATCTCCCGAATACTGGATGCTGACCGCAATTAGGGAGCAGGTATAGAAGACGTGATTCAGAGAATGAGATGCTGTACGAAGGTACGCCGACAGATAATATTACACATGTATTACAATTAAATACAAGTGCGGCGTGATTATACAATTAAAAATCGATTAGTATTTGATTTGACTATACACTAAGAAACGGCCAGACTGCTAGAATAATGGCCATGACCTCTCGGTGGGGGAAGGAAACTGCTACCCTTCCTCACAGCACCTCCAAACTCTCTACTACTTGCTGTGGCGCTATAAAAATCGGTTAGCCACGATGAACGATATTTTGCGCATATTTTCGTTAATAATTGTGTTAATAATTAAATTAAATAATGGAAAGAATTAGCTGATAAGACAACAGGGCTTATTCAAATTGTTTTTTTAATACTTCCTAGTTTTTGCTGACTAAAATGTAATGAAAATGTCATATTTTCTCTCCCCCTAATCGCCGCTACTGCTAATACTTAGCTTTCTTGGTACTTTTTTGTTTTTTTGTTTTTTAGGAAAACAGAGTGAGAACTGCACCTCGGAGTTATGATACTAAATTAATGTATAATGTTTCAACGTACCTACTGTAGTTCTGTTGGTTTGTTGTGTCTGCTGTATTATCGCTTATCACTTTTTGACACGTTTTATGCTACCTATCTCTAAAATGCTTAAGTCATATTTTACCTGTTTTTACGGGATATTTGCTTGCATAATTTGTAATTCTTTAGGTCATAAACTTCCGAACCCCACTCATTACTAGGTTGCGTACCTAAAACCAAGATTAAATTCCAATCCTCTCCATAGTGTTCACGTGAACTGCAAGCATATGATTCTGCTAGTGATGATTCGTCTGTCGGATGGGTACTCTCTTGAGTAGACCCCTTGGTATTATTCGATAGACGTAGGCTATGTGCCCAGTAACCAATACTGATCTGCATTTAGGGCAGTCGCCCAGGTGGCAGATTCCCTCTCTGTTGTTTTTCTAGCCTTTTCTTAAATGATTTCAGAGAAACTGTTAATTTATTGAACATCTCCCCTGGTAAGTTATTCCAATCCCTAACTCCCTTTCCTATTAACGAATATTTGCCCCACACCGCGTTTCACCCTCTCCCAACCTCATCAACATCATCATGCTACATCAAGACGCGCAGGTCGCCCATGGGAGTCACATAGAAAGACGAGCACCAAGCGGGCCAAACGTACCCTCGGACATCCCCGGTACTAAAAGCCGTACGATAAACAAATAAAATACCCTCGTAAACAAGGTAGCGTTGCTATGAAAATAACTACCGGAAAAGAAATGCAACCTTGAATGAATACAAAGCAGCCATGCTGACACTCAAATAAACAAAATGAGCACTACAAGCATTCTCCAGTCATTAACTGCGTGAGGATTTATAATGAATACTCAGGTACTTTCGGTTTGGATATATTTTGCAGCACACTAACCTATTTAATTTATGCTTGCACGACAATTGTGTGGAAACAATAGCCTACTAGAATTTCTAAGATTGAAAATTAATCGTTTAGTATTTAGATAACGGTGTTCTCGATGCATTTCGATGATCTTCGTCCTTCCTAATACGTATTATTCGGAGTATCCACGAACATTAAACCTATGTCCAATATGTTATTGAATTGTTTGTATAGCATTGAATATCTATCTATATATATATATAAAGTAACTTGTCCTGACTGACTGACTGATTCATCATCGCCGAGCCAAAACTACTGGACATAAATGAATGAAATTTTGAGGATATATTCATATTAAGATGTAGGTGCTCGCTAAGAGAGGATTTTTTGATATTCCGTCGCTAAGGGGGTGAAGAGGGGGTGTGAAATTTTAAAATGAGTGTATCTATATCTCAAAACTTTAAAAGTTTACAGATGTGAAAATTGGTATTTAGAATCTTCTTTAAAAATAAGGAAACCCGTATTTTTTTTATTTTCAGAAAATCCCAATAGGATGGGTGAAATCGGGTGAAAAAGGGGTTGAATGCCTTTAATCAGGATACCGGTACTTATATCTCAGAAACCGCAGACATTACAGACCTGAAAATTGGAACTTTTGTTCGCTTTTAAAAATTAAGAAGCACGTATTTTTTTGTTCTTGGAAAATCCAATTAATGGGAGGGTGAAAAGGGGGGTGAATTTTTGAAATGAGTGCATCTATATCTCAAAACTTTTAAAGTTTACAGATGTAAAAATTGGTATTTAGAATGTTCATTAAAAATAAAGAAGCACGTATTTCTTTGTTTTCGGAAAATTACAATAGGAGGGGTGAAAAGAGGTGAAAAATGGGTTGAATGCCTTTAAAGAGAATACTTATATCTCAGAAACTGAAGAAATTACAGACCTGAAAATTGGTGCTTGGGATCTCCTTTAAAAATAAAGAAGCACGTATTTTTTGTTTTTGGAAA
The DNA here is from genome assembly GCF_040414725.1 of Anabrus simplex. Lineage (NCBI taxonomy): Eukaryota > Metazoa > Arthropoda > Insecta > Orthoptera > Tettigoniidae > Anabrus > Anabrus simplex. The sequence goes on from NC_090265.1 coordinate 1,722,981,596, forward strand.
ATACAATTCATGGTGGGGCAGAAAAGGGGGTGAAATTTTAAAATGAGTGTATCTATATCTCAAAACTTTTAAAGCATATAGATGTAAAATTTTTTATTTAGAATCTCCTTTAAAAATAAAGAAACACATATTTTTTTTTGTTTTCGGAAAATCCCAATAGGAAGGGTGGAAAAGGGTGAAGAAAAGGTTGAATGCCTTTAATGAGGCTACTTATATTTCAGAACCTGGAGATATTATAGTCCTGAAAAGTGGTATTTGGGATCTACTTTAAAACTAAAGAAGCAGGAATTTTTTCGTTTTTGGAAAATCCAAATAATGGGGGGTTAAATGGGGGGTGAATTTTTAAAATAAGTGTGTCTACATCTTAAAACTTTAAAAGTTTACAGATGTAAACAATGGTATTTAGAATCCCCCTTACAAATGAAGGAAAATGTATTTTTTTGTTTTCTGTAAATCCCAATAGGATGGGTTTAAAAGGGTGAATAATAGGTTGAATGCCTTTAATGAGGATACATATATCTCAGAAACTGAATATATTACAGAACTGAAAATTTGTATTTGGGATCTCCTTTTAAAACAAAGAAACACGTATTATTTTGCTTTTGGAAAATCCAATTAATGGCGGTTGAACAGGAGTGACAAATTGGGGTGAATTTTTTGAAAGACTATATCTACAGAATATCTGAGAAACGTAAAATGTTGCAGACGTAAAAGGTGTGTATTTGGAATCTCCTGTAAATGTAAAGAAACATAGGTGTTTTGTATTTGGAAACTCCACTTAAGGGGAACTAAAAGTGGTGAAATTTTAAAATGAGAATTTCTACAGTTTATCTCAAAAAAGTTAACATGTTACAGAAGTGAAAAATTGTATTTTTTATCTTATTAAAAATAAAGAAACGTGTATTTTTATTTTTCGGAAATACCACTTGGGTGGAGGGGGGGGGGTAAAATTGACTGGAGATAGTGTTGATTTCTTTTAATTGGGCTACTGATATCTCAAAAATGAAGGTGTTATAGACGTGAAATTTGATATTTTGAATCTGGTTTAAAAAGTAAAGAAACGCGTAATCTCCGAAAATCCAATGAGGGGGGGGGGGTGAAATTATTGAAAAATAGACTTAATTGTATGAGAATACTTACATCTAATAAAAACTATATTTGTTACAGGCGTGAAAATTTGTATTTGGATCTCCTTTAAAATCAAAGAAAAACGCGTTTTGGTGGGGGGGGGGGGGGGGGAATAATCTTGGAGGCGGGAGTGAAAAGGAGTTGAATTCCTTTCATGAGGACACATAAATCAAAAACTGAAGAAGTTAGAGTCGTGATAATTGGTATTTAGAAGATACTTTACTATTAAAGAAACGAGTTTGTTGCAGGAAAATTCGCTAAGGGGGGGGGGGTGAAAGATGTGAAAAAAGTGAATTATTTTTATGGGGATACTTATATCTCAAAACTGAAGGTTATAGACGTGAACATTGGAGTTGGAATCTCTTTTAAACATAAAGAAACACGCCTTCTTTTCTTTTTTTGCGGGGGGGGGGGGGTGAATGAAACTAACGACGGTGGGGTGTAAAAGGAGGTTAGACCAATTGATTTTACTGTTTATTCATTCCATTCCTGACCCTGTCGAATGACTGGAAACAGGCTGTGGATTTTCGATGTACTTATTCTGAGCATAAACCGATCATGTGTAATCTTTCCTGGGTTCGTTTTCAAGAGCCATCTTTTCCTTCGGAGAACGTTCTTTGATTACAGTAGATTCTACTGGCATATAAATAAAAATTAAAAACATTTGAAATAAACGATAGGAATGAGATTGACTGTCCAATTGTTCACCTCTATAATAAGGTCAATAATGCACGGAAGTGTGTCATTCGTATCGCCAGAAATTCCGCGTACTTGCCTACGCGCGACAATGGTGCTGGTCACAATGTCAAAAATGACAATGGCAGCAGATGGAATTTACCGCCAATTAGCGGTCTTGCATCTTGCTGTGGGGTCCAGAACATCTATAATAATAATAATAATAATAATAATAATAATAATAATAATAATAATAATAATAATAATAATAATAATAATAATAATATTCTGGACCGTCGTCAAATGTGCGGACCGCGCTGGAAACGGGTCTGGACGGGTAATGACTACAAATGCAGTCCGGCCGCGGGTTCAGTACTGCCAAGGCACCCAAGAAGACACCACGCCGAATCTCCTCAAGAATTTGATCCATATTAAAAATGCTTATAGGAAAAGATGGCAAACATTTAGGGACCGAACTGCCCGGGTGGAATACATGGTCCTAGCCCGGGAAGTACGAAATCGATTGCTGGAAAGAAAGATTGAAAAATGGGAGGGAACTTGCCGTAATCTCTCAGAAAACGAGTCAGATCTCGAATTTTGACGGATTATATATAAATCGATATCCATTCTATTATAAATTTCAGTATAATACCGTAGCGAAGCACGGGTATCTTGCTAGTACAGTATATACCAATACTTCATTATGTATATCACACTTCACGTGTGTGTTTGATACTAGTGGCCTAGCTTTTTAAATGTAACTCTACTTTAGCTGATGTTTGGAAATTATATGTGTAGAGTGTCTTAACTTAGGTATTGTATTAAGTTTATTTTAATTTGAAAATTATGTGTGAAATGTACAGTGTACTGTGATATAGCGTCACCAGATAACAAACGTAACCAGATAACAAGCGTGAAACTACGGGACACCTTACCTGCCGTTGATTATTAGGCCCTATTTAAGATTAGAATTTCTTAACACGAGCAACAGATCCCACAAAGAGTGAAAATCCACAGCCCGTTTCCAGTCATTCGACCGGGTCAGGAATGGAATGAATGAAGCCTCCATCTAGCGGCGAGGATAGGAATTGTGCCGGCTGCCGAGGCATGTCGCACTCCTCTGGGGAAATGATTAATGAATGGTAGATGGAATGAAATGATATTGGAGAGTGTATCTGGAATGAAATATAACAGGGAAAACTGGAGTACCCGGAGAAAAACCTGCCCGCCTCGACTTTGTCCAGCGCAAATCTCACATGGAGTGACCGGGATTTGAACCGCGGAACCCAGTGGTGAGAAGCCATCGTGCTGCCGCCTGAGCCACGGAGGCTCCGAGTCCTCATAAAGAGTACAATTTATTTATAGAAAACAAGTTATTATTATTATTATTATTATTATTATTATTATTATTATTATTATTATTATTATTATTATTATTATAAAAAATGAAAACGGCCCAATTCCAGTATATAAAGTGTTGCAAAAAAGAACCTTTTCCCTTTGCAAAAAGCTACCGTAATGATCATGAATGAAAATGAAAACCTACAACCTGTTTTCCAGTCATTGACCGGGTCAGGGATGGAGTGAATGAAGCATATATATAGGCTATTATTACGATGGGGTCGCCACTCCCAAAGTGATTTATTAATGATTGATAGATGGTATGAAATGAGGATGAAGAATGTTGCTGGAATTAAAGATGACAGGGAAAATAGGAGTACCCGGAGAAAAACCTGTCCCGCCTACACTTTGTCCAGCACAAATCTCACATGGAGTAACCGGGATTTGAACCACTGTATCCAGCGGCGAGAGGCCGACGCGCTGCCGTCTGAGCAACGGAGGCTCAATGACCATGAATATTAAATTAAAATATTATTAACGAACTATTTATTTGCATCATTTCATAGAGCTTCTTTGGCTACCAAGGCCTACGGTAACAACAAATTTGATGTCACTTCTGTCACGCATTTTGTCGCGTTCATAAATTTTCGGATAATCCTCAGCCATAAAGACATATTCATATCAAAACAATGTTCGCTATGCAGGATTATAAGTTGCCATGATTACATATATCTATCTATCTATCTATCTATATATATATATATATATATATATATATATATATATATATAAAATAAGCGTTTTGTCTGTACATTGCTCAAAATTTGAAAATAATGGTATTTCTGTATCGGTCATGTCCACAGTAACAAGGAAATGCACTTTTTACTTTCCCGTAATATCTGTCTGTCTGTCTGTCTGTCTGTCTGTCTGTCTGTCTGTCTGTCTGTCTGTCTGTCTGTCTGTCTGTCTGTCTGTCTGTCTGTCTGTCTGTCTGTATCAATCAATCAATCAATACTGATCTGCATTTAGGGCAGTCGCCCAGGTGGCAGATTCCCTATCTGTTGTTTCCCTAACCTTTTCAGAAATCATTTCAAAGAAATTGGAAATTTATTGAACATCTCCCTTGGTAAGTTATTCCAATCCCTAACTCCCCTTCCTATAAATGAATATTTGCCCCAGTTTGTCCTCTTGAATTCCAACTTTATCTTCATATTGTGATCTTTCCTACTTTTAAAAAACGCCATTCAAACTTATTCGTCTACTAATGTCATTCCACGCCATCTCTCCGCTGACAGCTCGGAACATACCACTTAGTCGAGCAGCTCGTCTTCTTTCTCCCAATTCTTCCCAGCCCAAACTTTGCAACATTTTTGTAACGCTACTCTTTTGTCGGAAATCACCCAGAACAAATCGAGCTGCTTTTCTTTGGATTTTTTCCAGTTCTTGAATCAGGTAATCCTGGTGAGGGTCCCATACACTGGAACCATACTCTAGTTGGGGTCTTACCAGAGACTTATATGCACTCTCTTTTACATCCCTAGTACAACCCCTAAACACCCTCATAACCATGTGCAGAGATCGGTCCCCTTTATTTACAGTCCCATTTATGTGATTACCCCAGTGAAGATCTTTCCTTATATTAACACCTAGATACTTACAATGATCCCCAAAAGGAACTTTCACCCCATCAACGCAGTAATGAAAACTGAGAGGACATTTCCTATTTGTGAAACTCACAACCTGACTTTTAGCCCTGTTTATCAACATACCATTGCCTGCTGTCCATCTCACAACATTTTCGAGGTCATGTTGCAGTTGCTCACAATCTTGTAACTTATTTATCACTCTATAGAGAATAACATCATCCGCAAAAAGCCTTACCTCCGATTCCACTCCTTTACTCATATCATTACCGAGCTCGATAGCTGCAGTCGCTAAGTGCGGCCAGTATCCAGTAATCGGGAGATAGTGGGTTCGAGCCCCACTGTCGGCAGCCCTGAAGATGGTTTTCCGTGGTTTCCCATTTTCACACCAGGCAAATGCCGGGGCTGTACCTTAATTAAGGCCACGGCCGCTTCCGTCCACTTCCTAGACCTTTCCTATCCCATCGTCGCCATAAGACATATCTGCGTCGGTGCGACGTTAAACAAAATAGCAAAAAATACTCATATCATTTATATATATAAGAAAACATAAAGGTCCGATAACACTGCCCTGAGGAACTCCCCTCTCAACTATTACAGGGTCAGACAAAGCTTCACCTACTCTAACTCTCTGAGATCTATTTTCTAGAAATACAGCAACCCATTCAGTCACTCTTTTGTCTAGTCCAATTGCACTTATTTTTGCCAGTAGTCTCCCATGATCCACCCTATCAAATGCTTTAGACAGGTCAATCGCGATACAGTCCATTTGACCTCCAGAATCCAAGATATCTGCTATATCTTGCTGGAATCCTACAAGTTGAGCTTCAGTGGAATAACCTTTCCTAAAACCGAATTGCCTTCTATCGAACCAGTTATTAATTTCACAAACATGTCTAATATAATCAGAAAGAATGCCTTCCCAAAGCTTACATACAATGCATGTCAAACTGACTGGCCTGTAATTTTCAGCTTTATGTCTATCACCCTTTCCTTTATACACAAGGGCTACTATAGCAACTCTCCATTCATCTGGTATAGCTCCTTCGACTAGACAATAATCAAATAAGTACTTCAGATATGGTACTATATCCCAACCCATTGTTTTTAGTATATCCCCAGAAATCTGATCAATTCCAGCAGCTTTTCTAGTTTTCAACTTTTGTATCTTATTGTAAATGTTATTGTTATCATATGTAAATTTTATTACTTCTTTGGCCTTAGTCTCCTCCTCTAACTCGACATTATCCTTGTAACCAACAATCTTTACATACTGCTTACTGAATACTTCTGCCTTTTGAAGATCCTTACATACGCACTCCCCTTGTTCATTAATTATTCCTGGAATGTACTTCTTGGAATCTGTTTCTGCCTTAAAATACCTATACATACCCTTCCATTTTTCACTAAAATGTGTATGACTGCCAATTATGCTTGCCATCATGTTATCCTTAGCTGCCTTCTTTGCTAGATTCAATTTTCTAGTAAGTTCCTTCAATTTCTCCTTACTTCCACAGCCATTTCTAACTCTATTTCTTTCCAGTCTGCACCTCCTTCTTAGTCTCTTTATTTCTCTATTATAATAAGGTGGCTCTTTACCATTCCTTACCACCCTTAAAGGTACAAACCTGTTTTCGCATTCCTCAACAATTTCTATAAACCCATCCCAGAGGCTGTTTACATTTTTATTTACCGTTTTCCACCGATCATAGTTACTTTTTAGAAACTGCCTCATGCCTGCTTTATCAGCCATATGGTACTGCCTAACAGTCCTACTTTTAAGACCTTCCTTTCTATCACATTTATTTTTAACTACCACAAAAACAGCTTCATGATCACTAATACCATCTATTACTTCAGTTTCCCTATAGAGCTCATCTGGTTTTATCAGCACGACATCCAGGGTATTTTTCCCTCTGGTTGGTTCCATCACTTTCTGAATCAGCTGTCCTTCCCATATTAACTTATTTGCCATTTGTTGGTCATGCTTCCTGTTGTTCGCATTTCCTTCCCAATTGACATCTGGCAAATTCAGATCTCCCGCTACAATCACATTTCTTTCCATGTCGTTTCCCACATAGCTGACTATCCTATCAAATAATTCCGAATCCGCATCAGTGCTACCCTTTCCCGGTCTGTACACTCCAAATATATCAAGTTGCCTATTATCTTTAGAAATGAGCCTTATATCTAGAATTTCATGTGTCTCATCTTTAACTTTTTCGTAGCTTACAAATTCTTCTTCCACCAGAATGAACACTCCCCCTCCCACCATTTATATCCTATCTCTACGATACACACTCCAGTGCCGTGAGAAAATTTCTGCATCCATTATATCATTTCTCAGCCATGATTCAACTCCTATTACAATATCTGGTAAATATATATCTATTAAATTACTTAATTCTATTCCTTTCTTTACAATACTTCTACAGTTCAACACTAACAATTTTATGTCATCCCTACTTGATTTCCAGTTCCCTGTTCCCTTATCACCGCTCCCTAGGCCATCCCGTTTCCCTGAATGTACCTCCCTATTACCCTTCCAAACAAATTTCCTAACTTATACGTACCACTGCGGTTTAAATGAAGGCCATCCGAGCGCAGATCCCTATCTCCTACCCACCCATTAGGATCTAGAAATTTCACTCCCAGTTTCCCACATACCCACTCCATAGTCTCATTTAAATCCCCAATCACCCTCCAGTCAGTATCCCTCCTACACAGTATTCCACTAATAACAATCTCCGCTTTCTTAAACTTCACCCGTGCTGCATTTACCAGATCCCACACATCTCCAACTATGTTGGTACTTATATCAGCTTGCCTTACGTTGTTGGTACCAACGTGAAACACTACCACCTTCTCCTTCCCCTCCTCCCTCTCTTCTACTTTCCTCAACATCTGCCTCAACCTAATTCCTGGATAACATTCTACCCTGGTTCCCTTTCCTCCACATACTTTCCCCACATGTCTAACGATGGAATCCCCCATGACCAGAGCCTCAACCGTACCCATCTCATTTGATCCCCTTCCCTCCTGGTCAGCCCTATCTTTCCTGATAGCTGCAGAAGCTACTTCCTCCTCCTTTTCCTCCTTCCCATGACCCTGTTCCACCTGTCTTTTCCTATCCTCTACTCTACATTTCCCTTCCCTACCTTTTCCCTTCCTCCTACTTCCACGCATCTCAGCAACAGTTCCCTGTCCCTCATCTTCCCTCTGTTGTTCTACCTGGAGTGACCCGTACCGATTTCGCACAGACACCTGTCCTGAATTCTGATCCTGAATAGAGCCCATAGCCTGCAGTCTCCTTCCCCTTAGAACATTAGACCACCTGTCTTCTACAACTCCTCCCTTTCCTTCCCCTCCCTCTTGTACACCTACTGTAACCTGTACATTGTTTGAGGGAGTCCTATCTTCCTTCCTGTCTTCTGTGAGAATCCTAATTATTATCCTAATTATGTATGTATGTATGTATGTATGTATGCATGTATGTACACACATCACTAGAAAACGGCCAGAGAGAATTTAATGAAAATCGGTATGCAAAGTCGGGGAATAAGTCGCTACAATCTAGGTCATAAATAATTTTATTCGCGCTGACTGAAATGGTAGTTTAGGGGAAGGCCTAAAATTTAATTTTCAAATATTTATCTTAATAGTGGTCCTATCTTAATAAAAATTGATATGCAAAGTTGGGAAATAAGTCGCTACAATCTAGGATATAAATAATTTTGTTTACGCTGAACGAAATGGTAGTTTACAGGAAGGCCTAAAACTTAATTCTTAAATATTTACATTATTAGTGGTTCTATCTTATTGAAAATTGGTATGCGAAGTCCGAGAATTAGCCACTACAATCTAGGATGTGAATGATTTAATTCACGCTGAATAAAATGGTAGTTTAGTGGAAGGCCTAAAATTTAATTCTCAAATATTTATATTATTAGTGGTCGTATCGATAAATACTACATAACCAAAGTTATAAAGAATTAAATTTCCGACCATTTATGTCTTATACATTTTTACCGTACCGGCTATTAGAACACAGATATTCATGAATTTGTGTTTTTGTTGCTAAGTCCATATTAACGCCGAGCCACGAGAAAATAGGTTAACAGAATTTAATGGAAATCGGTATACGGAGTCGGAGAATAAGAAACTACAGTCTAATCTATAAACAATTTTATTTACCCTGGATGAAATTGTAGTTTAGGGGAAGGCGCCTAAAATGTAATTTTTAAATATCTATACAATATCCTGTCATTTATGTTTTATTCAGTTTTAACGTACCGATTATGATAAGAGTGGTATTTCAGAGTCGAAAGGAAACTGAATGCGAAGGCCTACAATGTCGAAAGCGCATAACATTGATCAATAATAACATTACATTGACCATTGTTTGTTGTGATGTTCTTTGTCTCTTATGCTGCCTCTCAACTCCGATAGATGGGATTACTGCTGCGTACCGAGTACAGTATAATAGCCTGTCTGAATATTGGCGGGAAATAGCCGGGGAGTTAGAAAACTTTCTTCTTTAGCATACCATTCCTCTGCTTCGTACATTTTCTGATACAGCTGGTACGTAACACACTGGTACATCATAGTATTCCAGCTATTCGATCCCTGCTCTGACGCGCTGTTTTGAATGAGCAGTGGGCATACTTAAGGCAGAGGCACACTTAGTAGAGTTGTAGTAGCCCTGGTCTAGAATAACAGCTAGGGCTATTCCAAATTATAGCACCACAATTAACTAAATAACTCAAAATTCAACCCTGAAAAGAGCCGTTTCTTAAGAAAATCTTCTTCCTCTTCATTTTTATTAAATTCTACATTCATTTAATTCCAAATTAGCAGTGAAGAGGGGGTTTCTCCTCTGGCTTGAGGAAAAATTTGCCTCCAGTTCAGATAGTTTTTTTCCGCCGCCAGTGAAGTCACTTGATACTTGCCGACTCATCGGGTACTCCTAGGAAACAGAGTAGTAAAAGGGCATAGTTTTTGCTCTGGGAGTCTCCACTATTCGACCCCCTCCCCGCCGAAAAGTGACGAAGAGTGTTCACGGCTTACGGCAGTCTGCGGCATGGTCATTCGAGCTGTGGAACTTTGGACTGTTAGATCGACAGCTTAGTCCTGTTCGTTAAAAGTGAGAAAATGTGTAGTTTTTAATTTAATCGAGTATTTCATATGAAAGTATTGCTTTTAATCACGCCATTCCTACTGACTTCATTGTAATGAATGTTCATTTCAGTTGGGAAAACCAATAAGACAGTCTTTTTGAGGATGTAAAAAGGCAGGTGGAGAGTGTGTGTCTACCATTATAATAAAGTTCCCCAACCTGATTGTGACTGATGGTATGTAAGCGGGTCTACCATTACAGTGAAAATTTCCTAACTCAGTCTTCATATGAGAAAAGATATCTGGTAACTTCCCCGTCGCGTTAAGAGCTATACTATTTCACACAATCTTGCTCACAACGTGTACACTAGCTAACCTAGAATTCTGTATACAATGTAGAATTCCGTAGCGAAGCACGGGTACATCAGCTAGTTTTATATACGTCTGTCTCACCGGTGTGTTACATTTAGTGCCAACCAAACAAACTGTAATTACTTTACACAATGAAAAATGTATTTTGTGTTTACGTCGGAGACGCCGAGGTGTCAAAATTTAGTCCCGCAGGAGTTCTTTTACGTGCCAGTAAATCTACTGACAAGAGGCTGACATATTTGAACACCTTCAAATATCACCGGACTGAACCAGGATCGAACCTGCCAAATTGGGAACAGAAAGCCAGCGTCTCAACCGTATGAGGCCACTCAACCCAGCGAGAAATTATACAACATAGCTTTGTGATACATAAAGTTAAAGCACTGTATTTTAAAATATACGGGACGGTTCACGTAAAACGGGGCAATATGCATCACGTATATTTTTTTTTTTTTGCTGGGATAACGAGATTCTTTAGAAATATAAAGGGCAATCCCGTAATAATTTTTGTGCTAGTGGCTTTACGTCACATCGACACAGATAGGTCTTATGGCGACGATGGGATAGGAAAGGCCCAGGACTTGGAAGGAAGCGGCCGTGGCTTTAATTAAGATACAGCCCCAGCATTTGCCTGGTTTGAAAATGGGAAACCACGGAAAACCATCTTCAGGGCTGCCGACAGTGGAATTCGAACCCACTATCCCCCGGATGCAAGCTCACAGCCGCGCGTCCCTAAACGCACAGCCAACTCGCCCGATAATCACGTAATAAAAGGGACGTCTGGTCACCCTATAAGCTAACTATGATAGTATAGTATTAATGTATTTATCACTTGTGTTCCATAATATTGGATCTGTACCTGTCAGGATCACAATAAATAAATAAATAAATAAATAAATAAATAAATAAATAAATAAATAAATAAATAAATAAATAAATAAATAAATAAATAAATAAATAAATAAATACTCGATGGACTACAGCCTCGTTCGACCTATTCCATCTCTTATTGAAACAATCAGTCACTACTGATCTGTATTTAGGGCAGACGTCCAGGTCCTGTTGTTTGGTAAATAAATAAATAATAAATAATAAATAAATGATAAATAAATAATAATTGCGAAGAATTTGGAAATTTATTGAACATTTCTCTAGGTAAATTATTCCACTCCCTAACCCCTCTTCCTATAAATGAATATTTCCCCCAATTTGTCCTCTTGAATTCCAACTTTATCTGCATACTGTGATCTATTTTATTTAAAGTATCCATCTAATCAATACACATCACTTCACAAATGAAAACACATGCAATTTCAATGTCCAAGCATAATACGGTACATGTTTTGCCTTATTGGTAAACTTTTCCAACACTAGCGTCTTATTAAAAAATAATAACTTAAAAGTAAAATCACTCGTCCGCCTCTGGGGTGTAGTGGTTAGTGTGATTAGCTGCCACCCCCGGAGGCCCGGCTTCGATTCCCGGCTCTGCCACAAAATTTGAAAAGTGGTACGAGGGCTGGAACGGGGTCCACTCAGCCTCGGGAAGTCAACTGAGTAGAGGTGGGTTCGATTCCCACCTCAGCTATCCTGTAAGTGGTTTTCCGTGGTTTCCCACTTCTCCTCCAGGCAAATGCCGGGATGGTACCTAACTTAAGGCCACGGCCGCTTCCTTCCCTCTTCCTTGTCTATCTCTCCCAATCTTCCCATCCTCCGCAAGGCCCCTGTTCAGCATAGCAGGTGAGGCGAGGTACTGGTCATCATCCCCAGTTGTATACCCCGACCCAGAGTCTGAAGCTCCAGGACACTGCGGTAGAGGTGGGATCCATCGCTGAGTCCGAGGGAAAAACCGACCCTGGAGGGTGAGCAGATAAAGAAGAAGAAGAAGAAGAAGAAGAAGAAGAAGGAGAAGAAAAATCACTCTTGAATACGTTGAATAGGCTACTATTAAATACATCAACTTGTCTTCTGAGGATTCTGTACAAAATTTCTTAAGAATATTTTTAACTACACACTTAAAAGAGCAAGTAGAGTACAATCATTCTCTGTAAAGACTTTGTTAAGAATGGTTAGCGGATGACTGTAATTTGATTAGAGTTTCAGTATACTGATTGTATGTTTGTTTTCCTGCAGCTCAGGAGGAGGAAGAGAAAAGGGATCTCCCTGACAGTTGGTTTTGTCAAACTGCCTAAGCGCCGGAAGCTCTCGAAAACAATCTGGTCAATAACAAGGTCTGGAAAGAGAAAGACTTAATATAATACTGTATTCGTTCTTCAAGAGTGGTTACACATCTGTTGGTCCTAAGTGATTTACCACGCACAATTTGTTCCTCGTCACACCGACACAAATAGATATTATGGCGACATTGGGACAGCAAAAGGCTAAGAGAGGAAAAGAAGCAGCTATGGTTTTAACGCATAGCCGCTTTTTGATTTAGCTAGATTGAATGTTTGTGATCAGTGTTGTAAGGAAGTATTCATTTTCAGGTCACGATGAAAGTGTGTTATGATCATTCTGCGAACTATAAAGATGACCATTTTGCATAATGCAGCTCCTACCACCCATAGAACCCATAGAATGCCTTTCCACGTGGAAATATTCTACATTCATTTCGTACGCACTGTACTTATAATCAGTAATTTGTTGCTGCAGCTTAAAAACATGGTATATCGAGGACATGGACTGCAATATTAATAATAATAATAATAATAATAATAACAATAATAATAATATTTTTTCTTCCTTAATATGTTTAGGGACTACCTGGCCGTGGCGGTAAAGGCGTGCTCGGTTCGCCCGGAAGGACGTGGGTTCGAATCCCCGTTAGGAAGTCGTAAAATTTAAGAAACGAGATTTCCACTTCCGGAGGTGCACATGGCCTGAGGTTCACTCAGCCTACGCCAAAAATGAGTACCAGGTTAATTCCTGGGGGCAAAGGCGGCCGGGCGTAGAGCGAACCACTCTACCCCATCAAGTGCCGAGGTTACGAATAGTGGAGGCCGTTACCTTCCACTACTCCAAGGGCCTTCATGACCTATACGGAGATGACTTTCGACTTAATCTGTTTATCCTCCAGAGTTGGTTTTTTCCTCGCACTCAGCGAAGGAGGGATCCCACCTCTACCGCCTCAAGGGCAGTGTCCTGGAGCGTGAGACTTTTGACTCGGTGGATACAATTGTACTTCGCCCATGCGTACTTAGCCAAGAGGTCGAAACCCCCACCCAACTCCTTCACCGAATCAAAACCCATCCCCCCGCCCACAAACCTAATAAATCCCCTAAACCCGCCGAATCTCCTGGACAGACAGAAGGCGTTACCTTCTAAGTGGCCCGCCCCTCCCCTTCGGGGAGGGGAATGAAAACTTTCCCCTAGTCCTAGTCGCCCACGCGGCGTCACCTGCTATGCTGAACAGGGGCCTTGTGGGAGGTGGGAAGACTGGAAGGGATATACAAGGAAGAGGAAGGAAATTGCCGTGGCGTTAACTTAGGTACCTGAAGGAGACGTGGGAAACTACGGAAAACCACTTCGAGGATGGCTGAAGTAGGAATCGAGCCCCCCTCTACCCAGTTGACCTCCCGAGGCTGAGTGGACCCAGTTCCAGCCTTCGTACCACTTTTCAACTTTCGTGGCAGAACCGGGAATCGAACCCGGTCCTCCGGCGGTGGCAGCTAATCATGCTAACCACTACACCATAGAGGTGGACAATAATAATAATAATAATAATAATAATAATAATAATAATAATAATAATAATAGAAGAAGATTCTTTGGTCATCTGTACAGAATGGACAAAGATTAACTAAACACATTTTTGAACACTTCTTCTTCTTTATCTGTTTACCCTCCAGGGTCGGTTTTTCTCTCGGACTCAGCGAGGGATCCCAACTCTACCACCACAAGGGCAGTGTCCTGGAGTGGCAGACTCTGGGTCGGGGGATGAAACTGGGGAGGATGACCAGTACCTCGCCCAGGCAGCCTCTCTTGCTATGCTGAACAGGGGCCTTGGTGGGGGATGGGAAGATTGGAAGGGATAGGCAAGGAAGAGGAAAGGAAGCGGCCGTGGCCTTAAGTTAGGTACCATCCCGGCATTCGCCTATAGGAGAAGTGGGAAACCACGGGAAACCACTTCCAGGATGGCTGAGGTGGGAATCGAACCCACCTCTACTCAGTTGACCTCCCGAGGCTGAGTGGACCCCTCTCCAGCCCTCGTACCACTTTTTAAATTTCGTGCAGAGCCGGGGCTCGAATCCGAGCCTCCTGGTGTGGCAGCTAATCACACTAACCACTACACTACAGATGCGGACACTCAAAATCTTAACAAAACAAACTGCAAATAAAAAAAAAAAGAGGAAAGCAGCATTTGGTGTTAAATTTTCAGAGGAAGCCAACAAGAATTCAGGCAGTAAATGGACGGAAAAAAGAAAACAACAACACCGAGAAACGATGAAGAAGTTTTGGAAAGACAAGAAGAAGAAAACTGTTTCATATGGTCTTAAGATGGCCTAATCGAATTATGAATGAATAATCGTATGGCCTCAGCTAACGTGTGCAGACATAGGCCTATTCATTTGACGCCATCGGCTGTCTGCTGGTAATTTTCCACGTTCCGTTTTACTCTAAGCCTACTGGATGGCAGAATAGAGCGAATCTCTCTTGGGCGTCGGTGGCTGAGATTTGATGAATTTGGTCGCGCAAAGACCAAACGCGTCTTAAGAGATCTTTTACATGCCGACATCGTACGACAAGGAGTGTCGCAGATGGACTTCTTCCGCCCTTCAAAAATGCGGCTACTTTTGTCGGGTTTGAACCCGCTATCTTCGGATCCGGAGGCCGATACTCTGCCACCGTTGTACAATTGCAAGGAAACTTCGTGAATGCTGTTTACGTAACAAATAATAATGTTATTATTTTTACCTCCCACTAACGACTTGGATGGTTTTCGGAGACGCCGAGATGCCGGAATTTTGTCCTGCAGGAGTTCTTTTACGTAAATCTACCGACACAAGGCTGACGTATTTGAGCACCTTTAGGACCGAACCTGTCAAGTTGGGGTCAAAAGGCCAGCGCCTCAACCGTCTGAACCATTCAGTACGGCGTTACAAGGACCGGAAGTGATAACGTATAACCTACGATATTTTCAGTTAAGGGCCGACGCCTTCCATGGAAGAATCAATATCATTCAAGAATCAGTCGATAGTCCACATGACGTAGTAACTGTTTTACATGCACTGAAAAATATTTCTGATGGTCTGTTTTTATGTTGATGCACGTTATTTTGAAGAGAGAGAACATGTGAGTCCGCCTCTGTGCTGTACTGATTAGTGTGATTAGCTACCACCCCCGGAGGCTTGGGTTCGATTTCCGGATCTAGCACGAAATTTGAAAAGTGGTAGCCTACGAGGGCTGGAATGGGATCCACTCAGCCTCCGAAGGTCAACTGAGTAGAGGGGGTTTGATGCCCACCTCAGCCATCCTCGAAGTGGCTTTCTGTGGTTTCCCCACTTCTCCTCCAGGCAAATGCTGGGATGGTTACCTACCTAACTTAAGGCCACTGCCGCTTCCTTCCCTCTTCCTTGCCTATCCCTTCCAATCTTTCCATCGCCCCACAAGGCCCCTGTTCAGCATAGCAGGTGAGAATGACTGGACGAGGTACTGGTCAGTCTCCCCATTTGTATCCCCGACCCAACGTCTCACGCTCCAGGACACTGCCCTTGAGGCGGTAGAGGTGGGATCCCTCGCTGAGTCCGAGGGAAAAACTAACCCTGGAGGGTAAACAGATTAAGAAAGAAGAATGATAGAAGGAGAAAACATGTGAAATTGAACGATAGTCATTTGTTGATTACTACTACGAGCCTGGCCAAGTCCACTCTAGTGCTAGGAGAGACTAGTTACTTACGATAGCGTCCGGCTGCAGTATATTGATGAAGGCCGCTGCTACGCGCCACTTGTGCACAGTATACCACACTGTCCCCTGGAACGTATCCCCGGCGTTCAGGAACAACACCGGTGGAGACTGTCCTGATCTCGCCTTGGCGCGAGCCTGCCTGACCTCGTGAGCGACCCTTGCAAACCCTCCGTAACACTCCCCTTGTCTCGGCTGACATTTGCTCGAGTTCTGATCGGTTTGTTCAAACCGAGCGTGCATGTCATTCGTGTGCAGCAGCACGAGTCTGAAGGGCGCCGGTGTCGCGAACGTCGTCCCGAGTAGCGTCGCTGCCGCACATATCCACACAAGAAGCGTCATCATCTGGTACTACTGGAGTACAGACAGCCGGAGTGAGCCAGCGACCTTGTCACTCTGCGCATGCGCGCTCATCAATGGCAGAAGTCCACGACACCCACGCCGAACCCTCCTGTCTGGAGCACTTGAGGATGGTTAGGTTGGCAATGCTCAGTAGGTATCTGCATTGTTGTTCAAACTTACACAGGAAGAGATGGTTGAATTCTTTAAAACATGTGTTGCTTGTACGCTGTGTTTTAGAAACTGTAATACACTGTCTGTAATTCCAGGAAGTTGTTTCAGTTCCTTTTAGCGCACGTACTAGGATCCTACAGAGAAACATCCGTAGACGTAATGTTAGAATGTGAAAAAAAAAAAAAATCGTTTATATAAATAAAAACTTGTTTGGACACCCTTCACAGGAAGAAGATACAACTGTATCATAGAGGAATTATTGCACAAGATAGCAGTAGCGGCGATTGGGAATTAGAAGTAACTATTAGAGTAAGTATTTGAATCCCACTAAGAAACTAAAACAGACAGTAATGAGACTGCCAGACTGACAAATGCGTGCGACAAGCGGGGGAATCATACCTGTGCCCATGACCTTGGCAAAAACATATCCCTGCTACCCTTCCTCACAGCACATGCTAATTCATTCTCTTTTGCATGCAAAGTCTCCGCCACTTGCTGTGGCGCTGTACAAATCGGTTAGCCGTGACGAACGGTATTTTGTGAGTATTTCCGCAAATAACGTCCGGCTCCATGGCTAAATGGTTAGCGTGCTAGTCTTTAGTCAGAGGGGTCCCGCGTTCGATTCCCGGCAGGGTCGGGAATTTTAACCATAGTTCGTTAATTACCCTGGGACTGGGTGAATGTGTCGTCATCATCATCATCATTTCATCCTCATCACGACGCTCAGGTCGCCGATGAGCGTCAAATCACCTCGGACACATCCCGGCACTAAAAGCCATACGCCATTTCAGTTTTAATTTCCGCTAATAATTGAGTTTATAAATAAAGAAAATAAAGGAAAGAATTAGCTGATGAGACAACAGGGGTTGTGCAAATTGCTTTTTTTTAAATTCATAATTTCAACCGGGTAAAATAGAATAAAAATGTAATGTTTTCTCTACAGTCGCCGCTACTAAAAATAGGCCAGATTGACAATCATGAAAAATAGAGGAGATATTGCAGAATTTCAGGAGATACCTAATACAGGTGTACATTTTTTTTTACAATATCCTTTTACGTCACACCGACACAAATAGGCCTTATCGCAACGATTGGATACGAAAGTTTAGGAGTGGAAAGGAAGCTGCCGTGGCCTTAATTAAGATACATTTGCCTGGTGTGAAAATCGGAAACCACGGAAAACCATCTTCAGGGCTGCCGATAGTGGGATTCGAACACACTAATCTCCCGAATGCAAGTTCACAGCCGCAAGCCCCTAACCGCACTGCCAACTCGCTTGGTAGTCCAAGTGTATTTCTCTTTTGTATGTATGTTCAGTCCATCAGCGCTTCCGTTGGTGGGATCCTCAACAGCTCTGCCATCAGCTGTCATAGATGGCCTAGGCATCACTGAAGAGGCATACTAGGGAAATGAGGAGTGAGGTAGTTTCCCGTTGCTTTCCTCACCGAGCCAGAGTTGCTATTACATATCAGTCTGCCAAGCCCACTAATGCATCAACCGACCCTATGAGCAACATTTTCACACCATTCATAGCAGGGACTGGCTGCATGAGGAACTGGCATTACTAGCATCGCTCATACCTCAGTCACTTTCATATTGTCAAAGCCAAGGATAAGACAGAGACAGATCTATGAAAGTAACAAAATTGCTCTAGCCTATACCAGAAGACATAGTGCACTGTAAACACTACGTCCTGCCAGCAAAGGCATATTTCTCTTTTAACTGACCAATTTTCAAGTCGGATGTTGTAGCATTGGCTCAGATATGAGAGCCCGCGTTCAAAAAGCAAGGCTTGACCAACGAGGTGAAATAGTAAGGAGACTGGCACAATTAAGAGGAAGCAACGCGAAACTCAACTATGCGAACCGTGGTCGCCATCGCAAGCTCCCCCTACTGTCGTGAAAAAAGTATAGACACCCGAGCGAATACGTTAATGAAAAGTTTATATTTTGTTCGCATAGAAACGCCACTGTACACCAAAATTTAACTTATTTTATTCTACCTTTAATTATGAGCCTCTGTGGCTCAGGCGGCAGCGCGCCGGCCCCTCACCGCTGGGTTCCGTAGTTGAAATCCCCGTCACTCCGTGTGAGATTTGTATTGGACAAAGCGGAGGCGGGACAGGTTTTCTCCGGGTACTCCGGTTTTCCCTGTCATCTTTCATTCCAGCAACACTCTCCGATATCATTTCATTTCATCTGTCATTTATTAATCATTGCCCCAGAGGAGTGCGACAGGCTTCGGCAGCCGGCACAATTCCTATTCTCGCCGCTAGATGGGACTTCATTCATCCATTCCTGATCCGGTTGAATGACTGCAAACAGGCTGTGGATTTTCATTTCCATTCTACCTTGAATTATGTGGAGTAGATATTTTTAACTTACCCAGTTAAAATTTTAATGCAGTTTGAACAAAATAAAAAGTGCATGTATTTTTTTCCATTGGCCGCCTCTGTGGTGTAGTGGCTAGCGTGATTAGCTGCCACCCCCCGAGGCCCGGGTTCGATTCCCGGCTCTGCCACGAAATTTGAAAAGTGGTACGAGGGCTGGAAGTGGGTCCACTCAGCCTCGGGAGGTCAACTGAGTGGAGGTGGGTTCGATTCCCACCTCAGCCATCCTCGAAGTGGTTTTCGTGGTTTCCCACTTCTTCTCCAGGCAAATGAAGGGATGGTACCTAACATAAGGCCACGTCCGCTTCCATCCCTCTTCCTTTTCTATCCTTTCCAATCTTCATATCCCCCACAAGGCCCCTGTTCAGCATAGCAGATGAGAATGCCTGGGCGAGGTACTGGTTCTCCGCCCCAGTTCGATCCCCCGACCCAAAATCTCAGCTCCAGGACCTGCCCTTGAGGCAGTAGAGGTGGGATCCCTCGCTTAGTCCGAGGGAAAAACCAACCCTGGAAGGTAAAGAGATTAAGTAAATAAGCATGTTTTTCCATTTCCATTTGAAAATTCATAGCTTTAAAAAGTATTGATCTGATCGTTACCAAACTTTAATACGTATTAATGTAACTTATTGTTGATCTGTATACCAAGTTTTTATTTCATCTCATATTTGTGAAAAGGATTTCTTGCAACAACATTTTCTCATTATTGGGTGATCGCAGTCGTAAAAAAATCACCTTGTTATGAGGCTCGTGAGATTGGCATGCTAAAATTAAAACTGCCTTTTGCCTGCATGCAATTGTTGATTTAATATTGATTTATTCTTACTTGGGTGTTGATGTGAGAAGAAGGCAGCCGAAGAGAACAACGCACTTAGCCCTGGAAACCCTAGCGACGTTGCCGGGTTGAACAATTGGACGTTACCTGCTCTACAATAAGTGTTTCGTCAGTTTTTTCAAACCTTTATTGGATTACCGCTCGATATAACATCGGCAGAATCACGTTGTATATCTCGTATTTCGCCGTAATTTCCGGCTTATGAGAAGTATCCACCGCCGTCTCGATCCTTGCTCTATGCGAGGTTTTTTTTGCGACTAGGCTGCGACAAAATTTCTCTGTTAGATGGCAGGCATAGAGACACAATGTTCCAAACTTATTCTAATGACAACAGCCTACAAAACACTATGAAATGTCGTATGGCTTTTAGTGCCGGGATATCCCAGGACGGGTTCGGCTCGCCAGGTGCAGGTCTTTCTATTTGACTCCCGTAGGCGACCTGCGCGTCATGATGGGGATGAAATGATGATGAAGACAACACATACACCCAGCCCCCGTGCCATTGGAATTAACCAATTAAGGTTAAAATCCCCGACCCGGCCGGGAATCGAACCCGGGACCCTCTGAACCGAAGGCCAGTACGCTGACCGTTCAGCCAACGAGTCGGACACAAAACACTATGCAGTATGGTCATATGTTCACTGAAGCTCGTAAATTACATCAGTAATAATAAATATCGGCAATATTACCTGTATGAAGTCGCAGTTGGCCTCTTCATGCCCAATTTAAAGATTTCCCTGGACGAAGGCTTCGAGTGGTACCGTACTTTTTGTGTTCTTGCCAACACAATATCAGGTAATAGATGTCTTACGAACTTACGAACTAACAGTTTGCTGATGTTCTTTGAACTCACACTGTAAGAAAACACAGTCTGAAAGGGAAGACGTCGCAAGTCCTCGTATTACGCTCGTACGTTTGTAGGACTTCGGCATAGGGCACAGCAGTTTAAACGAACTCCTGCAGATACTTCACCAGAGCAACAAAACAAGGTTTTGGTATCGAACTCCTTCTCTGTCTGATGCATAATCAGTTCCATTTAGCAGCGTCGAAGCTCTGGGCAGTGAGATGTTGCTGACGAAAATGTCACACTCCATCCTCTTTTCAACAACACGAACCAAGTACCCGCAAATTAGGATTTGATTTCCTGTTTCTAGTTTGATTGGGATATTATCGTCTAGATATTTGAGGTTGTCCAAAATGTCTAAACATGAAGACGTTTGTTTTGTGATTGTCCGTCACAATTGTTATCACAAGGAATCCACTGTCCTCCACGGCTTTAATCGCCTTCTGAAAAAAAGATCCGCAGCCTGTTTCCAGTCATTCGACCAGGTCAGGAATGGAATGAATGAAGCCCCCGTCTAGCGGCGAGGATAGGAATTGTGCCGGCCGCCGAAGCCTGTCGCACTCCTGTGGGGCAATGATTAATGAATGACGATGAAATGATATTCAAGAGTGTTTCTGGAATGGAATATGACAGGGAAAACCGCAGTACCCGGAGAAAAACCTGTCCCGCTTCCGCTTTGTCCAGCACAAGTCTCACATGGAGTGACCGGGATTTTCATTTATTTATTTATTTATTTATTTATTTATTTATTTATTTATTTATTTATTTATTTATTTATTTATTTATTTATTTATTGATTTACCATAACCTTTACAGTATCTATGGAAGGCCAGGGGAAAAGGATAAGCCCCCTACACGTAGTGCCCCCTGACCTTTGAAATAATTACCTAAATCCTAAAGTGAAACAGTCATGTACACTATTTACAGGTAAAGTAACAAAGTATAGCCTAATTATATACATATTTCTCATTTATACAACCTTTCACTCCCTCGTTCATTCTTCCACATATTCACATGCATTTTCTCACCATATGTGCTTCCTAACATAACATTTAACTATATTTACATTTCTACATTTAATGTTGGCGGGTAGATCGTTCCAAAGCCGCGCTGAACGAGCAAAGAAACCTAGTTTGTAGGAATCAGTTCGCGCAAAGGGGGTATAAGACACACCCCTTTGCCTCTACGGACGGAGGTGTAAGATAAGGAGAGTCGAGGGAATGGTGAAAGGTGAATGGCCCCTGTGAGGGACTTGTGTAAGAAGGTGATGTCGCTTTGTTTACACAAGGAGGCGATTGACGGGAGGGAAGAGGGGCAGGTGTTCTTGTTAATTAGTCGTTCAGCGCGACGTTGAATTCCTTCTAGTTTGTGAAGGTTAGCTGCAGTGGTAGGGTGCCAGGAAGGTAGACCATACGTTAGTATAGGTCTCTAGTGTCAGGTAAGCCGTCCGTATACCCACGGAACCCAGCGATGAGAGGCCAGCGCGCTGCCGCCTGAGCCACGGAGGCTCCATCACCTTCTGAAATAAGGTGTAAAAGGCATGGATGTGTGAGTAATCTGAGGATATCCAATTACTTCCATCATTAGGTCCTTGCCTAGATAAAGCCGACAGCCGCTTTTCTCTTAATTCCCTTCTAGACGGTATTTCATGGAGTCGTATCTTTCCTGGCTGCGAACCACCTTGCCGAGATTGGCAAAATGGTACACAACAGTTGAATATTTCGGGGAAAGAATCTGAAGTTTCAGTTCTACAAATATATATATATACACCTTGCACAAACGGAAGAAAACAAGTACACCTTAAAATCACTTTTGAAATATTTGTAAGCATTACATGATTAATTCATTTCACCGTTCTATACAAAATATATCTTGTACGAACGGAAGTGACCAGACACGTTTACTCATTGTACGGTACGAAAGTGCTACACCCACACTGACAGCGAAGATTGTGAGTCTACTACTGCACTCTTACGGCGACTTGAAGAAATATTGGTATTCGCGCCTTCCTGTATTAAACTAGTGGCATAGAGCAGGCAGTGGAAGGACCTCTTCGTTTCGTTAGTGTTTAATTCATCAGGGCACTTCCCAGAATTATTTGGAAACTTACTTTCCCTAGAAGTAGAGAAGAAGACATTGTTTCTTCAGAATATTTCATTTCTAGGTGAACTTTCGTAACTTTAGTAAGAGTTTAAGCCCCTACAGTGTGTGCCAAAAATTATTTACTCTTTATCAGACCTCGTAGCTGAACGGTGAGCGTGTTGGTTATCGGATACAAGGGTCCCGAGTTCAGGTCATTGAAATTTATCCTCACTCGGGGCTAGGTGATAGGGCTTATTCGAAGTGTGTCCTCTCTTCAAGGTATCAATAGTAATGGTGGGATGCGTTCAACTTTTGAAACGTCTTGTATTTAAAGTTGCGGATGATTGGAGGAAATACCACTCTTCGTCATCTAGCATATTATTCACATATTCCACTTTCTCAGCTCACAACACAACGCATTCATTGCGAAGTAGCTCTACATGACTCAAAGCTGATAAAGAGCAGTGTGACACAGTTCGGTTGACGCGGCAAATAGGTCAACTGGTCAACACTGCTCGGCTGATACGCTGCTTTCTTCTCTCACAATCGTTCGATTAAAAATATAAATCAATATGAGGCTATTGGTATCAAAAGGAGCAATCTCCATCTTCCTGCACTTTACAGTGGGAGTGATTTTTTTATCTAATGCATTTCAATTCACTCTACCTGGGTGATTTTTGTCTTATATACACAACAGACAGGCTGTGAACGAGTAATCAAAGAAAACCTACCATATGATTAATGGTTAATTAGGTATTTTAAATTGTATTTCGGAGATTGTCCCTTCTGATACTAACTTTCAGATTTTCGTGGATATTGCTCTTTTTGATACCAACATGTAAGGAGATTGCTCTCTTTGCTAATAACTTACAGAATTGTGATGTCCACACTGTTTTTCTTTACACTAGATTGAAAGGTCAAGAATGTCACTATAATGTATTGTACATTTATTTAAGTTACAAAAGTGATGAATAATATTACCTAGACCACCAACACGAAACACATCAGTTTAGATTTGCAAACAATCTTATTACCAATACATTCAATATAGGGTACAATAAAATTTAAAAACTAACATTATCCTTCAGATAGTCAGTAAAAAGACGGAAGAGAAGTCTGCAAACTAAGGATAGCTGTTATAATAAAGTGCCCTGAGGTTATGATCACTTCATATGGATATTGACTATACAAGAGTATATAAGTCCATTTCCCAATTGAATTTCTACCTGGTAAAAAATATTTACTGACTGAATGTTATTGCCACTTTTTTTTTTTGCAACAACTGATTTCCATTTCCTATGATCATGAGTCTATTTCCTCGCTTTTGTGGGTGACACAGATGTCACGTTTTGCGGTAGTATGTCCATCACAGAACACACTGAGAAAAGCTACAGTTTGTTTTAGTAATATAATGTGTTCGTGCACGTTCATATACTTTCAAAATACCGAAAATACCTCCAGTATAACTCTAAAACCGAAAAATAGGCATGCATAAACAAGACAGTCTCAATTTATAACTCAATTGAAACAATATGGCAGCACTCACATGGCGTGAGCAGAAAGAGCTGATTGGTAGTTCTGGAGATTGTCCCTTTTGATACTAACAGATGGCAGAGATTGTTCTATTTGATAGTCACACTGTACTTTCGTGCTCTGAAACGATGGGATTTTGTTCTGTTTGAGAAAGACAAACAACATAGTTTCATAGACAGCAATACAATACAATACAATACAACGGTATCAGTAACTCATTTCCAACGAAAAGTGCAGATTGCTCCTTTTGATACCAATAGCCTCATATGCAGTAAAATCAACAAATGAATGCAGGCAAAAAGCAGTTTTAATTTTAGCCTGACATTCTCGCGAGTTTCATAACAAGCCGAGTTTTTTTTTTTTTTTTTTTAATTTACGGCCATGATCACCCAGTAATGAGAAAATGATGTTTCACAAAATTTACAACAACCTTTTTCACAAATATCAGTGAAACAAAAACTTGGTATACAGATCGATAATAAGTTACTGTAATACGTTTGGTAACGATCAATATTTTTAAAGTTGTGAATTTTCAAATTGAGCGCGCCGTTGGAAATGGAAAAAATGCCGGCACTAGGCCTAGTTTTCTTCAAACTGCGTTAAAATTTTAACTGGGTACGAAAAAATATCTACTCCACATAAACGTAGAATAGGTAAGGATTATTCTGCCCGAAGGCAGGTCCGAACCTCGGCAGAGGTGTTCCTGAGCCGGAGTTTACGTGCGGTAGGGTGGCCAGTTCCTTTCCACTCCTCCATTCCCTTACCCCCCACCAACAGCGCGTGGCAACCCATCCGACTCCTGACCACGCCCAGTGTTGCTTAACTGCGGAGATCTCACGGGATCCGGTTAAACGTAGAATGAAATAAATGTTGCTGTAGCTTGTTTCTATGTGGAACAGAGGATACAATTTTTATTAACGTTTCAACTCGGGTGTCTATACTTTTTTCCACGACAGTAGTCCCACTTTTAGTCACTTCTTAAGGCAAACAGTGTATTCAACTCACACGAGGTCTTAAGAGGTTATCCCCCTGTGAGTGGGGGCGGTACAATAACACCCACGGTATCCCCTGCCTGTCGTAAGAGGCTGCTAAAAGGGGCCCCAGGGGCTCTGAACTTTGGAGCGTCGGTTGGCAACCACAGGGCCCTTAGCTGAGTTCTGGCATTGCTTCCACTTACTTGTGCCAGGCTCCTCACTTTCATCTGTCCTATCCGACCTCCCTTGGTCAACTCTTGTTCTTTTTCGACCCCGACGGTATTACGTATGGAGGGGTAGGGAGTCTTTCATTTTCAAGCCCTCCGTGGCCCTTGTCTTCCTTTGGCCGATACCTTCAATTTTCGAAGTGTCGGACCCCTTCAATTTTTTTTTTTTTTTTTTTTTTTTTGCTAGTTGTTTTACGTCGCACCGACACAGATAGGTCTTCAATTTTTTCTCTCTGATTAGTGTTATATAGAGGATGGTTGCCCATTTATACTTCCTCTTAAAACAATAATCACCACCACCACCACCACTCTTAAGAGGTTAGTCATTTTGGATTTTAAGTAAAAGTCTTTTTTAAGTGATAAGTGAATAAAACCTCAATAATATCCGTTTCGTGGCAAATTATGTCTTAAACGGGAATTTTTATTGAATCTAAAGGTGCCTATTACGACGATAGAGCGTAATTTTGCCTATTTAGGCATGTTTGGCATTGGAAGACTGGAAAGTGCATTTTTCTATAAAATGTATAGTCTTCTTCTTTTACCACTTTTCCCATAATTGTGGGGTCGCAGGTGCCTGCGTTGAACATGTGAATTTGGCTCTGTTTTACGGCCGGATGTCCTTCTTGACGCCAGTCCTATATGGAGGGATATAATCATTATTGCGTGGTGGTTGGTAGTGTAGCGTGTTGTCTGAATATGAAGAGGAAAGTGTTGGGACAAACACGAACACCCAGTCTCCGAGCCAGAATAATTAATCAGACGAAATTAAAATCCCTGACATGGCCGGGAATCGAACCCGGGACCCTCTGAACCGAAGGCCTCAACACTGACCATTCAGCCAATTTATAGTTTAAATTCCAGAATTTGTTTTTCTTGTTCAGTTGTATTTCCCTGCATACCATATTGGCAATCCAGTCCGAAGGTGCAGCGATATTCTTGGAAAAGGAGACAGTGAACCGGTGTGTTACACCTATTAAAATCTTGAAGATAAATTATACATTCTAGCCCGAGTGTCAAGAGTGGTGTGAGAGCAGATGAACTGTACAATACGGATTCTGATACGTCAATGGCTGCAGAAAATTTCGGACTTCACATCCGATGTGCACTGAAATAAACCATGCTTAATTTTCGTCGTACCAAGCTCGATAGCTGCAGTCGCTTAAGTGCGGCCAGTATCCAGTATTCGGGAGATAGTAGGTTCGAACCCCACTATCGGCAGTCCTGAAAATGGTTTTTCCGTGGTTTCCCATTTTCACACCAGGCAAATGCTGGGGCTGGGCCACGGCCGCTTCCTTCCCACTCCTAGCCCTTCCCTGTCCCATCGTCGTCATAAGACCTATCTGTTGTAACGGTTCAAATCCCGTTACAAGATGATATCTGTATTTTATTATTGTATGATTTTATCTGTATTATTATTATTATTATTATTATCATTATTATTTTTATGTCAGTATTATTATTATGTTATCTGTGATATTGTTACTATTATTGTAATTATCCGTTTTATTCAATTCGATTTTGCAATTGCCTGTTGCTTGCAAGATTGTACTTAGATGTATGCATATATACGTATGTGTAGAATAACACTCAATACCTGTACAGTGAGAATTGTTGTATATATCAGAGATTGGATGTGACGTTGGGACATTGTGTAGGATTAGTGGAGATTCTGCCAAGTCATCGCCGCGCTATGGCTACAGCATTGTATTTATTTAGATATGCGCTCACGGAGTTAGCCGCCTCCGGGCTATTTCACCACTGTATGTAATATCTGTCGCGTAGGTGGGAGTATGTCATTGTTATTTCTGGAGATTACGTAGCGGTGTCAACCAACGTCTATATAAGGTGGATGCATATTGTAGCGTCAGTCATTAGTTATACGGATGCAGTACAGGGAAGTAGTCTACTAGATCAAGAGGCCTTAGTTGGTCAGTCAACCAGTGTGAACGAGAGATGGTGAAGACTCAGTGAGCCATTATTGGTCATTGAGAGAGTGAGACCAAATGGTTGGTCCGTCACTTAGTGGAAGACACGGACGCAAGGGCTTACCATGAAGTCAGAGAGGGCAACCCAGGACCTACCAAGAGGTAATACCATATTGACTTACAAAGAAGTCAGATGAGATGGAGAAGAAGCAGTCACAAGGATGTATCACCAAGTTAGGCGTGACACATCTACAGTAAACACCAGATCAAAGGAATACGTCGTAATTACACTAAAAGTGTTGAAGGTACAATCAAGTGAATCAGTGAGGGAAATATTCCGTATAAATTGTTAAATGTCCGGTCAAGAAGAATTCAAATTCATGCCTAGTTTCTTTCAGTTGCAATGTCATAATTTCATATTCTCATCTATTTTATCGCAACAAGACTCACTATTTTTTTGATATATTATTTAAAGAATATATATTGTTCTATCAAACGAATTCATAGTTTTATTTCAATGAAAGTAAAATATCTTAACCTCAAAATTAATGGGGAAACCGAACGCCAATCTCCTTTTCCCAGAACTTATATGGTATGTTGTCAAAAGTGAGCTTATTACCCCACACCCTAGAGATAGTCAAGAGTCTCATTCTATTATTGCTGCACTGAGTGGCAGCTGGCGCCCTTCAAATAACGTATGTGTAAGTAAGCAGGTAACAAGTAAGGGTGAGTACAAGGTACGACGAGTGTGTATTTTATTTAATGAATATTAATTTTCAGATTTCCCATTTTAAATGCAGATATTCAGATTTTTCAAGTTAAATGCAGAGATTTATATGTTTGTAAATTTAGTAAGAGAGTCAGGAATCTCACACTGTGTCGGTGCGACGTAAAGCAACTAGAAAAAACAAGTCGTTAAAAGTCAGTTTACTAATCGAAAGTTAAATAAGTATGCCAAATTATGTTTCGTTCATTGCCATCCTAAAAAAGAATAACTTTCCCTTTTAAGTTTTAAGCTAGTTTCACAATGGGAAGGCATACTGGCTAGACAGCAGTACATTTCTAAAATCTTACTGGAAATATAATTTTTTTAGAAATAAATACACCGAGCGAGTTGTTCGTGCGGTTAGGGGCGCGCAGCTGTGAGCTTGCATTCGGAAGAAAGTGGGTTCAAAACCCACTGTCCGCAGCCCTGAAGATGGTTTTCCGTGGTTTCCCATTTTCACACCATGCAAATGCTGGGGCTGTACATTACTTAAGACTACGGCCGCTTCCTTCCCATTCCTAGCCCTTCAATCAATCAATCAATACTGATCTGCATTTAGGGCAGTCGCCCAGGTGGCAGATTCCCTATCTGTTGCTTTCCTAGCCCTTTCCGAAATGATTTCAAAGAAATTGGAAATTTATTGAACATCTCCCTTGGTAAGTTATTCCAATCCCTAACTCCCCTTCCTATAAATGAATATTTGCCCCAGTTTGTCCTCTTGAATTCCAACTTTATCTTCATATTGTGATCTTTCCTACTTTTATAAACACCATTCAAACCTATTCGTCTACTAATGTCATTCCACGCCATCTCTCCGCTGACAGCTCGGAACATACCACTTAGTCGAGCAGCTCTTCTTCTTTCTCTCAATTCTTCCCAACCCAAACATTGCAACATTTTTGTAACGCTACTCTTTTGTCGGAAATCACCCAGAACAAATCGAGCTGCTTTTCTTTGGATTTTTTTCCAGTTCTTGAATCAGGTAATCCTGGTGAGGGTCCCATACACAGGAACCATACTCTAGTTGGGGTCTTACCAGAGACTTATATGCACTCTCCTTTACATCCTTACTACAACCCCTGAACACCCTCATAACCATGTGCAGAGATCGGTACCCTTTATTTACAATCCCATTTATGTGATTACCCCAGTGAAGATCTTTCCTTATATTAACACCTAGATACTTACAATGATCCCCAAAAGGAACTTTCACCCCATCAACGCAGTAATTAAAACTGAGAGGACTTTTCCTATTTGTGAAACTCACAACCTGACTTTTAGCCCCGTTTATCAACATACCATTGTCTGCTGTCCATCTCACAATATTTTCGAGGTCACGTTGCAGTTGCTCACAATCTTGTAACTTATTTATCACTCTATAGAGAATAACATCATCCGCAAAAAGCCTTACCTCTGATTCCACTCCTTTACTCATATCATTTATATATATAAGAAAACATAAAGGTCCGATAACACTGCCCTGAGGAACTCCCCTCTCAACTATTACAGGGTCAGACAAAGCTTCACCTACTCTAACTCTCTGAGATCTATTTTCTAGAAATATAGCAACCCATTCAGTCACTCTTTTGTCTAGTCCAATTGCACTCATTTTTGCCAGTAGTCTCCCATGATCCACCCTATCAAATGCTTTAGACATGTCAATCGCGATACAGTCCATTTGACCTCCAGAATCCAAGATATCTGCTATATCTTGCTGGAATCCTACAAGTTGAGCTTCAGTGGAATAACCTTTCGTAAAACCGAATTGCCTTCTATCGAACCAGTTATTAATTTCACAAACATGTCTAATATAATCAGAAAGAATGCCTTCCCAAAGCTTACATACAATGCATGTCAAACTTACTGGCCTGTAATTTTCAGCTTTATGTCTATCACCCTTTCCTTTATACACAGGGGCTACTATAGCAACTCTCCATTCATCTGGTATAGCTCCTTCGACCAAACAATAATCAAATAAGTACTTCAGATATGGTACTATATTCCAACTCATTGTCTTTAGTATATCCCCAGAAATCTGATCAATTCCAGCCGCTTTTCTAGTTTTCAACTTTTGTATCTTATTGTAAATGTCATTGTTATCATATGTAAATTTTATTACTTCTTTGGCCTTAGTCTCTTCCTCTATCTCGACATTATCCTTGTAACCAACAATCTTTACATACTGCTGACTGAATACTTCCGCCTTTTGAAGATCCTCACATACGCACTCTCCTTGTTCATTTATTATTCCTGGAATGTCCTTCTTGGAACCTGTTTCTGCCTTAAAATACCTATACATACCCTTCCATTTTTCACTAAAATTTGTATGACTGCCAATTATGCTTGCCATCATGTTATCCTTAGCTGCCTTCTTTGCTAGATTCAATTTTCTAGTAAGTTCCTTCAATTTCTCCTTACTTCCACAGCCATTTCTAACTCTATTTCTTTCCAGTCTGCACCTCCTTCTTAGTCTCTTTATTTCTCTATTATAATAAGGTGGGTCTTTACCATTCCTTACCACCCTTAAAGGTACAAACCTGTTTTCGCATTTCTCAACAATTTCTTTAAACCCATCCCAGAGTCTGTTTACATTTTTATTTACCGTTTTCCACCGATCATAGTTACTTTTTAGAAACTGCCTCATACCTGCTTTATCAGCCATATGGTACTGCCTAACAGTCCTACTTTTAAGACCTTCCTTTCTATCGCATTTATTTTTAACTACCACAAAAACAGCTTCATGATCACTAATACCATCTATTACTTCAGTTTCCCTATAGAGCTCATCTGGTTTTATCAGCACCACATCCAGGATATTTTTCCCTCTGGTTGGTTCCATCACTTTCTGAATCAGCTGTCCTTCCCATATTAACTTATTTGCCATTTGTTGGTCATGCTTCCTGTCGTTCGCATTTCCTTCCCAATTTACATCTGGCAAATTCAGATCTCCCGCTACAATCACATTTCTTTCCATGTCGTTTCCCACATAGCTGACTATCCTATCAAATACTTCCGAATCCGCATCAGTGCTACCCTTTCCCGATCTGTACACTCCAAATATATCAAGTTGCCTATTATCTTTAGAAATCAGCCTTACACCTAGAATTTCATGTGTCTCATCTTTAACTTTTTCGTAGCTTACAAATTCTTCTTTCACCAGAATGAAAACTCCCCCTCCCACCTTTCCTATCCTATCTCTACGATACACACTCCAGTGCCGTGAGAAAATTTCTGCATCCATTATATCATTTCTCAGCCATGATTCAACTCCTATTACAATATCTGGTAAATATCCCATCGTCGGTGCGACGTATAGCCAATTGTAGAAAAAAAGAAGAAAGAAAGAAAGAAAGAAAGAAAGAAATACAACTATTTTAAAAATTGTTAAATTATTTAAAGGGTGAAACTCTTTCTTTGTGGAGGTATCCAGAAACAATGAACTCGACACGTGCACTACACACCAGGAAAAACAAAGAGCGAAAGAGACAACTTAAACAGCCTCTGCTAACCAAGACAATGAATAATTCTTCAAATTAAAATTATTTTTATTCTGATCCATGCCGAGTTCCAATCGCAGTAAATAATAACAATAATAATAATAATAATAATAAAATTTCGTGAGGCTATTTTTATCCGGGTGCAGCCCTTGTAAAGCAGACCCTCCGATGAGGGTGGGCGGCATCTGCCATGTATAGGTAACTGCGTGTTATTGTGATGGAGGATAGTGTTATGTGTGGCGTATGAGTTGCAGGGATGTTGGGGACAACACAAACACCCAGTCCCCGAGCCAAGGGAATTAACCATTTAAGGTTAAAATCGCCGACCCGGCCGGGAATCAAACCCGGGACCCTCTGGACCAAACGCAAGCAAGCTAACCATTTAGCCATAGAGCCGGACATCATCATCGTAATAATAACAGTAATAACAATGTGTTTTATTCATTCTGGCAAAGTTAGTGATATACTCCCTTTCTTACACTTATGACCAGTCTTAACCTAGGACACTGTTAATAATAACTACTGACGACAATAATATGAAAACAATATTAACAATAATAACAGTAATAGCATTAATAAAAATAATCACACGTAAAAAAAGCTAATCATATCATCGATATAATACGCATCGTACGTAGAGTACTTACATTACAAATATATTAGGCCTAATAATGAATAGGTACTATAGGTATATACTACTTAAGAGAAAGGTTTAAAAATATACACATTTCTACAATATGCCGAGATTTCACCTTCAGTTGAGAGGTGAAGAGAAAGATTAGTAAGAAGAAGAACTGTGAAAGGAAGAGGGAAATAATGATAACGAGGAGGTAGAAGGAGGTGTTTTCAGGTCAAAACTTGATGATTCATGCATGTTTTCCTAGTATTTCGACATAGGCATGTTTAAAAGCTGAGCTGCTGGACATGCTTCTGACGTCCACTGGTAAGAGATTCCATTGTCGGGCTGCGGTAACGGTGAATGATTTCGTGTAGATTGTTGTTCTGTGTACAGGATTTAACGTCCAGAGCAATCCCTATTTTAAAAGCTTCCAGGAAAAATATTGCCACAGAAATGTTCCATCGAAATCCATTACAAGGAGGAATTTCGTTAATAGTACGCACAATGAGGCTCCTTGCAGAATTCGTTCGGATACCGGTGATTCCCATATCTGGCTGGATCCCAAAAGATAGCATGGGACGCTACATATGAAGTTGCTTTGAAAAGTCCCTTCTGAAGAGACAGCTGTCCAGAACAAACAGTAGCAAAATTCGTCAATGATGGCCTGAAAGTACGGAGAATAAAATATTAGTTATTTGTACTGATGCAGTGCAGTTATTGAAAGTTCTGCCACCGCACTGCTCGCCTTGGCCAGTATCGCAGTGCAAATCAGGCTACAGTTTCCAAGGGTCAATCAACTGATTTCTACAGTAAAGAAAGCGTTCGTCAAGGCAGCAACAAGTGTTCCAGAGAAATTACCCA
Source organism: Anabrus simplex (assembly GCF_040414725.1). Taxonomy (NCBI): domain Eukaryota; kingdom Metazoa; phylum Arthropoda; class Insecta; order Orthoptera; family Tettigoniidae; genus Anabrus; species Anabrus simplex. Next base: position 1,723,014,831 of record NC_090265.1, read on the forward strand.
ATGTTGCTCTGTCACTCTGAGCTTATCAGGTGAGGGACGTGGTTAAAAGCTGCTGAATATTACCAGTAGTGGCGATTGGGAATTAGAAGTGGGCGGGGGAGCAAATTGTGCAGACAATAAAAAAGTACCCGAGTTTATGGGATATAGCGAAACTAAAAAATAAGCTACAAAATGGTGATTTTAATGGTGTCTCAAGGGATTTCGATAAAGTGGTAAACGTTGACAGTCTACCAACTTAAGTGCGCTAATAACGGTTTTTTTTTTATTATTTTGATTCAATGCTATAACAATAAACGTTTCACCAAAGGAAACAATATATACAATTATACAATTAAAAATAGTTTTTTTAATACCCTAATAAATGGAGCCCGGATTATATATAATTACATACCCTATTCTGTTCCCATATATGTAGCTACCAGAAAGCAAAGTCACCTCCGTACAGGCCATGAAGGCCCTTGGAGGAGTGGAAGGTAAAGGCTTCCACCATTGTTAATCTCGACACGTGAGGGGGTAGAGTGGTTAGCTCTACGCCCGGCCGCCTTTGCTCCCAGGAATTAACCTGGTGCTCATTTTTGGTGTAGGCTGAGTAAACCTCAGGGCCATATGCACCTCCGCAAGTGGAAATCTCGTTTCTTAAATTTTACGACTTCCTGACGGGGATTCGAACACATATCCTTCCGGGCGAACCGAGCACGCCTTTACCGCCTCGGTTTTTTTTTTTTTTTCGGGCGGGCCCCCGAAGCCCGCTCCCCCCGCGTGACCAACGACTCAATCTACATGGCCTCCGACATGCTATTATTTCTAGGAAGAAGAAAGAGATAGCAGGGAGGAGTGGGAAGTGATACAAGGAGTATCTGCCGGTTTCCGAGTCAGACTCGCTACCACGGCAAGAGTTCGTGTTAGGTATATGGTGTTGAAGTATGGTATTGAAGGGTCAGGGAAAAACCACATAGGCAGAAAGAAGAAAGAGCCTACATGTAAAACCTGACATCTTTTGATAGCACATGCAAGGACGTGGGCTGGAAAAAGACCAGAGGTTGTGTTAGTTAGGAACAGGTAACATGCACAAAACATAAACCAATTCCTTTCCATTCCATCGTCTAGGGATCAGTCCGTCTGGGCACTGCTGTGACTAGCACGGTCCTTGCCGGCTGCGGAGCCATGCGTCGAGTACCACTAGGGCCTGTCGCACGGCTCCACCTCCTTGGGGTACCTCGTACCCAGTCTCCGATCCCGGAGAGTGAGGCCAAGCCCGCCGAGGCGGGGGCCTCCTGGAAGGGGGTGGGTCATGGCGCTGGGCCTCCTTCCTCTCTGCCCGCGCCATGGCCCGGTAGACAGGGCAACTGCGATGGGAGGCCGGGTGGCCCCCCGAGCAGTTGGCGCACACCGGCGCGTCTCTAAGTGCTGCGCAGGCCGTGTAGTGGTGATCACCACCACAGCGGTTGCACCTCACCTCGAGCCCACAGCTGACCTGGCGGTGGCCCCACCTCAGACAGCGGAAACACTGCAAGAGCTGCTGAGGGGGACGTTTTACTCTCACCTGACTGCCGCTGCCTGCTGAGGTCCTCTCCTGATTGGCTCCTCGGTTGACTGCGGTCCTGGGAGCAGTCTTGGGTTGCGGCTGAGCGGTCCTCTCCTGATGAACCAGTGTCGCCTTCTGCTTCCTGGTGCGGCGGCGTCGTCTTCTTCTTCCCTGAGGCTGCTTCTCGGCTGGGGAGGAGGCCTCGTCCTGGAGGCCCTCCTCCCGACCTGGTGGCCCCGGGGTGACAGGTGGTTCCACTGCGTTGCCATCTGCTTCTTTCTCCTGGTTGGCGGCGGCGGCGGTCGTTCCCGGGGGTTGCTTCTCGGCGGGGGAAGAGGCCTCGTCCTGGTGGCCCTCCTCCCGGCCTGGTGACCCCGGGGTAGCTGGTGGCTCCGCTGCGTCGCCATCTTCTTCTTTCTCCTGGCTGGCGGTGGCGTCGGTCGGTGCTAACACTCGACTGCATTCCCTGTCCTGGGGGGCGCACATCGAGGTCTGCAACTCGACAGACGTGCAGGCAGGCTGGACCTGGGCAGCAGACTCGGTACGCCAGGGGGCGTCCTTCTCCACCGCTGTGCTGCTCTCCACCATCACGGGCGCGTTCCTGGTTTGCGCCCGGGTAACAGGCCCTTCCTGGTAGGCCTGCGTCTGCGACCACTTCGCCCTGGTTGTCGCCTTGTTGGTCTGCGTGTACTTCGTAGTGTACACCTTTCCAACTGGGGTCGCGCCGTCGCGTCGCTCGGGAGCGCCGTCGTCGTCCTCGGTCGTTGGCTCCGTCTGCGAGGCTGCCTCCTGGTAGCCCGAGACGTCCAGGTGCTCCCTGAGTCCTGGTAGCCGGGCGGCCTGGAACTGCTGGGACGCGCGCTCCTCGTAGATCCTGAAGCTGGCTGCGTCGTTAGGGCGAATAATGATCGCCCAGGTAGGAACCATAATGCCGATGATCGGCAGGAGTGGCTCTCCGATGTACTCCGCAGTCGCGTTCAGGTTGTCGAATACTTGGAGCGCCCCGTTGTGGTCGTCTTCCCCCGGCTGGTTGAACACCACCAGTCCAGGGCGTTCGTAGATGGGGGTATCCGTCGTGTCGAGCGCGTCTAGTATCCTCTCGACGGCTGCCTCGTAGTCGTAGTCGACCAGTCTCACTGGTAGGGTCGGCTTCTCCATCCTGGTCCTCCTGTAAGAGATCCTGAAACAGAAGAAAGCGCGAGCACTGAAAAGTGCTACAGCCCAGACAATGCTCCTTCAAAGATGTACTAATAAGTACAAATGCCTGGCTGATACTTGAGAAGTACAGAGCGCCTGGCAAGGAGAGAGAGAGCGGAGCCTCGGCCAGGCAGCCCCTTATATATAGCTACCAGAAAAACTAAAATGTCGGCGAATCGCACTAAAAGGGCCATTATTCCAGTTAGATATTTTTACATATTTCGATGCATAATTAATATTGTGATAAATATTACATATTTTAAATATTTTGAAGGATTTTGCGCATTTGAAAGAAAATACAATTCTTTTTTCACTAATTTTACATCGATTTAATTTTTTTACTTATACGTTTGAAAACAGTTTTAAAGCCTGTACATCTCGAACATCTAAATATAATTTAATAATTTAAAGTGAGCTATGTTGACGGTGCAAGTATTGGGTATCTTGAGCTGTGTCTATCAAATGTAACAAAGGCTTTTCAGTCCGTCAAACACACAGCTATACAATGTAAATTATAACACTATAAACATACCTGTAAAATACACACTAACATACAAAGAATGACATGTTTCGTTCTACAAGAACATCCTCAGATTCTATCAAATCACTTATACATATATAAGCTTGTTTTTAAGTGATTTGATAGAATCTGAGGATGTTCTTGTAGAACGAAACATGTCATTCTTTGTATGTTAGTGTGTATTTTACAGGTATGTTTATAGTGTTATAATTTACATTGTATTTGCTGTGTGTTTGACAGACTGAAAAGCCTTTGTTACATTTAACTAAGTCAACACTGGAAAACATGGCTTCATTCTTAACAAAAAAACAAAGAAAAAACTGTGCCTATCAATCATCCCTTGCACAAAATTTGTCATATAGTTCTCCTCTCAGATTTAGTGACTCTTCTTGTGTGATCCGTTCGCCAGTCCTCGGTTTAATGTCACATGTCAAAAGTGCCTTTTCTCTTTCTTTCTTTCTTTCTTTCTTTCTTTCTTTCTTTCTTTCTTTCTTTCTCTCTTTCTTTCTTTCTTTCTTTCCTCTTCGGTTATAGTCTGGCTCCATGGCTAAATGGTTAGCGTGCTGGGATTTGGCCACAGGGGTCTCGGGTTCGATTACCGGCAGGATCGGAATTTTAACCATAATTGGTTAATTCCTCTGGCACGGGGACTGGGTGTATGTGTCGTATCCTTCATCATTTCATCCTCATCACGACGCGCAGGTCGCCTACGGGAGTTAAAACAAAAGACCTGCACCTGGCGAGCCGAACTTGTCCTCCGACACTCCCGGCACTAAAAGCCATACGCCATTTTATTGCCCGTGCTTAACTTCCATAAAGAACTATACTCCATACAAAAGTCTTCAAAAACATTTTTCTAATAAGCATATCTGTTTTCCATGAGATCAACTTTCTTCTCTCTTAATAAGTACCTTTCTTGCTTCAGCAAGTCTACAATTAAATATTTCTTTGCCGGGCAATTTTAAATCGTGCCAGTGACTTCATGTGAAGTTGAAAGGTCATTTCCTATATACAATATATAAGAACATTCTAACACACAGAAGGCATTCGATGACTGTAAAAAATTTGGAAAAACACGTAGTTATTAACTGCACTTCCAAATGAAAATCAGAGCTTGAAAAACATCTGCACTTTTAACTTTTTTCGGTTTCGTTTCCTTCCTGTGTACAAGAATGCAGTACATGAAACTACCTCACACCTCATTTCCCTAGTATGCCTCTTCAGTGATGCCTAAGCCATCTATGACAGCTGATGGCAGAGCTGTTGAGGATCCAACCAGCCTTAGGGGTGAAGACTGAACATACATACAAATAAAGCTTAGATATTAATTACATATTTCTTATTTATTACATACTAGCAAATGTACCCTGCTTCGCTACGGTATTCTACATTTTATACGGATATCGAAGTAAATACTGTACGCACAGTAAATACGATTGTTTTAAAATTGCATAACCCTTAGCGTTATCCGGGAAATAGCATTGGGAGGTCCCCATACGTTGTTTCCAGTGTAAAGTGTGGGTTGCGAAGTTGTAATGATAACGGCAGGCTCACTTGCCTACTGCCATTCACAATCGAGTTGGGAAGATTACATTATAATTGCAAGCCCCATTGCCTACTGCGCGGTCACAAACGATTTGGGGAGTTTTCGTTACAATTGCAGGACCCTTTCTTACTTCCAGGCAGAAAACAGTTGAGGAGCTTTTATTATAATGGCAGACAACTTCCCTACTACCAGTTTAAATTGAGTCGTGCAGTTATCATTAAAATGACAGGCCCTTTTTCCTTCTGCCAGCCAGCTTACTGCCAGTCACACAGAGTTGGTGAGTTTCCATTAAAATAGCAGGCCACTATGCCTAAAGCTAGTCACATTTTAGATGGGTACATTTGTTTATAATGGCGGGCACCCTGGCCTACAGCCAAGCACAATCGGGTAGGGGAGTATTGAACAAAATTGCATGCTCCCTTGCCTTCTGCAAGTCAAATCGAGAAGTTAATTATTCATTACGATGGTAGGACCTCCTTACAAATGCCAGTTACACAGGAGTTGGAGAAGGACCCCATTCCTACTGCCAGTCAAAGTTGGTGTGTGGAGTACTGATTACAATAGCAGATACAGCCTTTCTCGATCGCTACAAATCGACATCAATGAATATATGTAGATCGACATACCGGTACGAAAGTATATGCATGTTTACAATATTGCAGACCTTCATTTACAGATTAACTTCTGCTAAACGGTACGTCATGTCGACAAACGATTGTACCATAAGACGCAGTATTTAGCGGCCTAAATGGCTGGTCCTATGATATTTTCTCGCATCTCGTCTATTCATGGGTCAGATTGAGTTAGAAACTTTGAATAGGGGGAAATTTGTGTAAGATTATCTTACATTGCATTACTTTTCGGATAATTATGTGACATAGCATTTGGATTACATATGGGTACTGGGTGGGCCAATGTTCGTGTAGAGTTTGATGATTCTAACTTTCCTGTAAGTGATTGAAAGTATGAATTATGAATTAAAAAGTCCAAAATTACTTAAAATCGAGAAATAGAGACGAATCTAACGTATAAGGGATACAGATACGACAAAATGTCATAAGACCAAGGTTGAAGATCACTCCAAGTTGAACGGAGATTGTACCATCCGTTATGTGAAAGGACTTCCCGTTTATCCCACGAAATACCTCGTAACGAAGGTCTGCACCGTCATTAAAATTGCCTCCATATTTCGATATTCTTTGGGGATAAAAAGTGAAAAATTTAAAGATCTTGGAAGTTTTCCGTCCGGTACAGGCTAAAACGTATAATTTTGCCAAATTTCAATTTTCTTGCTTGTCTGGCAGATTATGCCGCAATCTGGATTTTGGGTGGGGGGGGGGGGGCGGGTAAAAATTAAGACTTTCAGGAATCTACACAAAAAATATGCAGATGGTCATTATTACCCCTCAAACGGGTAGCTGTACGAAAATTTCACCAAAATAGTCAATGCACAGGCACGCACACTCGTTACGATTTTATTTATATAGATCGAGCTGCAAGGTCTTCACTTCCTTCAGATTACATCGGCGCTAAGAAAGGAATACAAACAAATGCAGCAGAGAAAGTACAGGTATTATGTCGGGTCTGTTGAGGAAGATATTATCAGACATCCACAAAGATTTTGGAAATTTATTAATTGCAAATAAAAATCTAGGCGGCTACCATCTACGATGATTAATGAAGACAAGGAAATTAGCTCATTGAAAGAAATTCTGGATAATTTTGCTGACACTTTCAAAACATTCCATCCACCCAGTGTTCCCTGTAATTCTCACATCGAACAATTCGGGGAAATTAATTTATCATCAGTAGTAACTTCGGCATCGGAAGTTTGCAACATCGTGAAGTCGATGGATACGAAGAAGTCTTGTGGTCCAGATCAAATTCCAGGAATTGTGTTACGTGAGTGTGCTGAGGAGCTGGCAACACCACTAGCCACGATAATCAACTGGTCTCTTCTTATAGGCAATTTCCAGTCCGAATGGAAGAAAGGATATATTATTCCAATTTTTAAGAAAGGTGACAGATCTTTATTTGTCAATTACAGACCAGTAGTTCTTCTTACACTCATTTCCAAAGTAGCGTAAAGAGTCGTATACAAAGCCGTGTACAGTGCAGTCAGTGGTTTAATTAATATTAACCAGCATGGTTTTGTCCAGAAACGCTCAACTACCACCAATCTTGCTATGTACTCCCACTTCATATCTAGCGCTCTGGACAATTGCAAGCAGGTTGATGCCGTGTACACGGACTTTTCCAAGGCTTTCGACTCAGTGAAGCATAATGCTCTTCTGACTAAGTTGTCAGCATATGGCATTCATTGAAGCTTGCCTGAATGGTATCAAGCTGTCATCGATATATAATGATTTGTTTTGTTCAAACATGTGTATTGAGTCGCTTAGGACTAGGTATTCAATAAAATACGAGGGTATCATTTCTCGCCCTTATCAGCCTATGTCTGGCGTCCCACAAGGTTCACTACTGGGACTTTTATGTTTCCTTCTATTTGTTAATGATCTGCCATCACAAATCCATTCGAGCAACTACCTGCTCTATGCTGATGACCTTAAAATCTACAGGGTAATTGAAAAGATTAGTGACTGTGAATTGTTACAGTCTGATATCTATATATATTGAACCATATCGGTCATTGTTATAGAGGCATGATTTTAGCCTGTGGTATCACGTACATTCAAGACCACCGTAGAAGTATCTTGATGGTCCTTGTATTCTAATTTATTGCCTGGGAGCGGTGGAATGTGTGCAGTACTCGTGGGAATGGAGCAGCTAAATAATTAGGAAATCTCTGGAATCTCACAAGACAATTTTGTTACCCCCAAGCCAAGCGCGTTAATTTAGAAGCAGGAAGCTAAACACTCGACAAAGGTAGCGTGCCAACAAAGATTTGGAGCGAAACGGAAATTAATTTATATCTTAAAGCACAGAAGAAATGCATTTAATCTGAGAAGAAAATTTCAACCTACGTAAACTGAGCAAAATTTTGATATGCGACTTGAGCATAACTATAAGTGCATATGCGAGATTAGTACTTAGCGCGCTTCTTGCAAGGAGACCGCCGGAGGGAAGAATTTCGCGGGGAAATCATTAGCTTGGGTACGCGAGACGTGTTATAAATATACAGCCGTGGAGCACTCGAGAAGATACTCTTTGACTGTCTCGCGACTGCGACGGTGTGATACTACTCCAGGAGGGCATCGTGAATCAGATCTAAGCGGCGAGCTGTTAACATCCAGTACAATCTACTTGGGAATAGAAGTAAGTAAATAATCTGCATAATCAAGTTGAATCTTTCAGACTGAATGTGTTTGTTTGCCTGTCATGGAGATGTACTGCCAATAACTCCACTATCTCACTTGTAATTCGAATAGATTTTAGGGCCAAGTATTAGAAACGAGGTTCGGAATCTTATTATAGCTCAGATAATGTCTGGCCGTTTGGAAAAATATTTCTGTGATAGAAAGACTGAATCTAGGCCTACTAGGTGAAGATGTGAATGATGGGTGTACTTGACGTCGTACTAAATGGAACTTTAAAACGTGTGAAAGGAGCGTGAGTGGAGACTGACTGTGTAGCAGAACTCTTGGTAATTTATGTCTTTTTTACAGTTTCCCTTCACGTATACAACGTGAGAAACATCGCAGAGAACGAGAAAGAAGAACAACAAGCTGTAGCAACGGAACAGCTGTCGAGACAACCGAGCATCGACGCGGGGACTCCAAGAAGGCCTCACCACAATACCGGGAGACACTGGACGACCTTCACGGAAGCTGTCGAAGAATCATTCACCAGCCAGCATGAACCCGGTGATCTACATAACTTTGCAGTTGGCAGGGTCATCTGTCAACATGAACTAAACTTCAAGGTTCCGTAGAGAGCCGCCTCACAATGTCGAGGCGGATAATGTCGAGGTAGAGGAAGAGACTAAGGCCAAAGAAGTAATAAAATTTACGTATGATAACAATGTCATTTACAATAAGATACAAAAGTTGAAAACTAGAAAAGCGGCTGGAATTGATCAGATTTCTGGGGATATACTAAAGACAATGGGTTGGGATATAGTACCATATCTGAAGTACTTATTTGATTATTGTTTGGTCGGAGGAGCTATACCAGATGAATGGAGAGTTGCTATAGTAGCCCCTGTGTATAAAGGAAAGGGTGATAGACATAAAGCTGAAAATTACAGGCCAGTAAGTTTGACATGCATTGTATGTAAGCTTTGGGAAGGCATTCTTTCTTATTATATTAGACATGTTTGTGAAATTAATAACTGGTTCGATAGAAGGCAATTCGGTTTTACGAAAGGTTATTCCACTGAAGCTCAACTTGTAGGATTCCAGCAAGATATAGCAGATATCTTGGATTCTGGAGGTCAAATGGACTGTATCGCGATTGACATGTCTAAAGCATTTGATAGGGTGGATCATGGGAGACTACTGGCAAAAATGAGTGCAATTGGACTAGACAAAAGAGTGACTGAATGGGTTGCTATATTTCTAGAAAATAGATCTCAGAGAGTTAGAGTAGGTGAAGCTTTGTCTGACCCTGTAATAGTTGAGAGGGGAGTTCCTCAGGGCAGTGTTATCGGACCTTTATGTTTTCTTATATATATAAATGATATGAGTAAAGGAGTGGAATCGGAGGTAAGGCTTTTTGCGGATGATGTTATTCTCTATAGAGTGATAAATAAGTTACAAGATTGTGAGCAACTGCAACGTGACCTCGAAAATATTGTGAGATGGACAGCAGGCAATGGTATGTTGATAAATCGGGCTAAAAGTCAGGTTGTGAGTTTTACAAATAGGAAAAGTCCTCTCAGTTTTAATTACTGCGTTGATGGGGTGAAAGTTCCTTTTGGGGATCATTGTAAGTATTTAGGTGTTAATATAAGGAATGATCTTCACTGGGGTAATCACATAAATGAGATTGTAAATAAAGGGTACCGATCTCTGCACATGGTTATGAGGGTGTTTAGGGGTTGTAGTAAGGATGTAAAGGAGAGTGCATATAAGTCTCTGGTAAGACCCCAACTAGAGTATGGTTCCAGTGTATGGGACCCTCACCAGGATTACCTGATTCAAGAACTGGAAAAAATCCAAAGAAAAGCAGCTCGATTTGTTCTGGGTGATTTCCGACAAAAGAGTAGCGTTACAAAAATGTTGCAATGTTTGGGTTGGGAAGAATTGAGAGAAAGAAGAAGAGCTGCTCGACTAAGTGGTATGTTCCGAGCTGTCAGCGGAGAGATGGCGTGGAATGACATTAGTAGACGAATAGGTTTGAATGGCGTCTATAAAAGTAGGAAAGATCACAATATGAAGATAAAGTTGGAATTCAAGAGGACAAACTGGGGCAAATATTCATTTATAGGAAGGGGAGTTAGGGATTGGAATAACTTACCAAGGGAGATGTTCAATAAATTTCCAATTTCTTTGAAATCATTTCGGAAAGGGCTAGGAAAGCAACAGATAGGGAATCTGCCACCTGGGCGACTGCCCTAAATGCAGATCAGTATTGATTGATTGAATGTCATCGGTACTCCCAGGTCAGACAAACCCAATTTTTAATTAGCATGGGCTAGATTAAACGAAAAATTAAAGGTGGCGTCAGCCACGACAGTAATGTAAATAATGATTTGTATAGGATAGGTATGCACAGACCTCGAACTCAGGACAGTAGTAATGGTTGTAGATTTGTATCTTTTCACCTTGTATTATGTTTGTTTCTGTTCGTGGCATCTTTTATGTATTGGTCAAGTTAGCTAGGTCTTTTTAGCCAGACACGGGAAGTTCGGAAGCAGAGGATTTTCATTTCATTTGGTATTGTACGTCAGTTTTTCATACTGGAGACAGGTTCCTTGACTTGCACAGGTTAGCATGGCTGGAGGTGTTAGACATGAAGCTAGTGCTTCGTATGCATGGTAGAGATAGCTGATCGCACGCATGGACGTAATATGAATGAGTGGTGTTGATATGATGAATAATTTTGGTAGTGCCAGGGAAGTGAACCCAGGTGTCATGATGAAATGGCCTATGGAGGCAGATATGAAATATGAATAATTTTGGTAGTGCCACGGGATTGAACCCAGGTGTCCTGATGAAAAGCCCTATGGAGGCAAAGGATGTGAGAGTAATATGTATGCCCAAGCCCTATGAAGGCAGAGATAGATGATTTCAGGACTAAATGGTTAGATGTGTGTTCATGTAAGGGGGTAAGAATTCCCTGTGGTTGAACAGCGGTGCGTAATGTAGGATGGCGGGTAGAACACTCAGCCATGTGACTTGTGTGAAGCAGGACAGTCGAGTGTGACGTCATAGACGAGACGTTTTGTCTCTGTCTGCGTGTTAGTTTTGTTTCAAGTGCTTAGGGGAAGTCGCCCTCGGCTTGTGACCTTGCCTATAGCTGCCTGTGAGGAACGCAGTTCGTTTGTTTGGTTTAATTTTTATCTCGCCACATGTTTACTTCGCCAGGTATTGTTGGAGTGGGGATATTTATGGGTTTATCAATATGTGTGTGTACCTTAGTTATGTTGGACTGTGAGTTTTCATCCAGTCCCGGTCTTGTATTTAAAGCTTTCATTACGGTAGTGCATGGGTTCGAGGTCATGTGACGTAACATTTTTACGCACCGGAGATTGTTTTTTTTATTTTTCCTTTTGCCCAGATAGTTCTCTTATCTTCCTATTTCGACTTATTCTGTTATTCCACCCTTGTTCCAGCCCGGCAGACCGATGGTTTTGTGACGAAGAAGTTCCCAGCGATATCAGATTGGAATATATCAGATATTCAAACTCTTTGTATATATGATTTTGGATTTAAATTTTTTGTAATAAATTCATCATGTTGTTTTGGGAATGCAGCTTGGTTTCTCGTATTTTGTTCATTTTTATTTTAGATTATTCTTACCTGATTAGTCACATATCCTGTTTTTAATCGTAATTTCTCCCTTTGCTTTCCCACGTATTCCCTGAGATGTGCGCGACTGAGTTGCTGTGCGAGGATATGTGTTCAGGTAAGACTATGTGCATAAGCTCACGATTGTGGGAGTTTTGTTCACTGTGGTGCGCTTGGTTCGAGCTCAGCTTTCGCTTGACGGGAACCAATCGCATTGTAGGGCACAATATAAAATAAGAGTTTTGTCTGTACATTGCTTAGAATTTGAAAAGAATGGTATTTCTGTATCGGTCATGTCCACAGTAACAAGGAAATGCACTTTTTACTTTTCCGTAATTTCTGTCTGTCTGTCTCTGTCTGTCTGTCTGTCTGTCTGTCTGTATGTATGTACACGCATCACTAGAAAACGGCTAAAGAGAATTTAATGAAAATCGGTATGCAAAGTCGGGAAATAAACCTCTACAATCTAAGCCATACATAATTTTACTCGCGTCATAGAAATGGTAGTTTAGGGGAAGGCCTAAAATTTAATTTTCAAATATTTACGTTATTAGTAGTCCTATCTTGATAAAAATTGGTATGCAATGTTGGGGAATAAGTAACTATAACTTAGGCTAGGAATAATTGTATTCACGATGAGTGAAATGGTAGTTTAGGGGAAGGACTAAAATTTAATTCTCAAATATTTATATTATTAGTGACGGTATCGATAAATACAAAATAACCAAAGTTTTATAGAATTAAATTTCCAACCATTTATGTCATACATTTTTATCGTACCGGCTATGATAACACAGATATTCATGAATTTGTATTTTTGTTGCTAAGTCCATAACGACGCCTAGCCACGAGAAAATGTGTTCAGTATATAGAGTAGGGGAATAAGAAAATACAGTCTAAGCTATAAGCAATTTTATTCACCTTGGATGAAATTGTAGTTCAGGAAAAGGTGCCTAAATTTTGATTTTTAAATACCTATGTTTTTGGTCCTATCGAAAAGTGCTAGATAACAAAAGTTACAGAGAATACAATTTCCGATCATTTATGTTTTATTCAGTTTTACATTACCGACTATGATGAGTGGTATTTCCGAGTCGGAAGAAAACTTAATGTGAAGGCCTACAATATCGAAGGCGCATAACATTGATCAACAATATCATTACATTGACCATTGTTTGTTGTGATGTTATTTGTACCTTATGCTGTCTCACAACTCCGATAGATGGGATTACTGCTGGGTACCGAGTACACAAGCCTGACTGAATATTGGCGGGAAATAGCCGGGGAGTTATAAAACTTTCTTCTTTAGCATGCCATTCCTCTGGTCCATACATTTTCTGATAACACACTGTTTCTTCATAGTACGGTATTCCAGCTACTCGATCCCTACTCTGTCGCGCTGTTTTGAATGAGCACTGTGCATACTTAAGGCAGAGGCTGACTTAGTAGTAGTAGTAGTAGTAGTAGTAGTAGTAGTAGTAGTAGTAGTATGACCTGGTCTAGAATAACAATTTAGACCTATTCCAAATTATAGCACTACAATTCACTTAATAACTCAAAATTCAACCGTGAAAAGAGCCGTTTCTTAAGAAAAGCTTCTTCCTCTTCACTTTTATTAAATTCTACATTCATTTAATTCCAAATTATCAGTGAAAATTTGCCTCCAAGTCAGATAGATTTTTCCGCCGCCAGTGTAGTGAATTGATATTTTCCGACTCATCGGGTACTCCTGGGAAACAGATTAGTAAAAGGGCATACATTTGCCCTGGGGTTCTCCACTATTTGACCCTCACCCTGCCGTAAAGAGACGAAGAGTATTCACGAATCACGACTGTCTGCGGCTTGGTCATTCCAGCTCTGGAACTTTGGACTGTTAGATCAGCAGTGTAGTCCTGTTCGTTAAAAGTGAGAAAATGTGTGGTGTTTCATTTGATCGAGTATTTCATTCCTACTTACGTCATTGTAATGTATGTTCGTTTCAGTTGGGAAAACGCAGGTGGAGAGTGAGTATCTACAATTATAATGAAAACTCCCCAAGCTGATTGTGACTGATGGTAGGCAAGCGGATCTACCATTACAATGAAAATTCCCTAACTCAGTCTTCATATGAGAAAATATGTTTGGTGACTTCCCCGTCGTGTTTCTAAGGTAATGTTAAGAGCTATGCAATTTAATACAATCTTGCTCACAACGTGTACACTAGAATTCCGTATGCAATGCAGAATTCCGTAGCGAAGCACGGGTACATCAGCTAGTAAATAATATTTGTGATTGATGCAAAAAGTATCATTTAACCCTAAATATTACAAAGTGCAATTAATGTATTCAATTATCATGTAGGGGATCAAGAAGTGAAGCGTGTTAATAAAATTAACGATCTTGGTATTATTCTTAGTAATCAAAATGGTCCGTCTTTCAATGAGCATGTGTATAATTTTGCCAAATTTCAATTTTCTTGCTTGTCTGGCAGATTATGCCGCAATCTGGATTTTGGGTGTGGGTGGGGGTAAAAATTAGGACTTTCAGGAATCTAGGCTTCCTCAAAAGAAATTGCAAGAGTTTTTAATCTGTTGTGTCATTGAAAACCCTGTATTTTTCGCTTATACGATCTAGTCTAGAGTACTGCTCTGAAGTGTGGATCCCCTCACAGCAATACTTAGTTATGCCTTAGAGCGAGTACAGATCAGATTCTCAAAATGAGTCAGTAAAAAGTGTTTTGGTATCAAGCTGTCATCGACGGATTATGATTTGTTTTGTACAAACATGTGTCTTGAGTCGCTTAGGACTAGGCGCAGGTATGACAACGCACGTTTCATACACAAATGTATCGGTAATTTCCTTGACTGTCCCAATTTACTCCAGTTGCTACCAATTCATGTTCCTTCCCGCAACACACGACAGGCTGTCACCTTTCACTTGCCCAGGTGCAGAACGGAATCACCCAGGAGCTCTTGGTTTATGCAGGCCTTAAGATCCCTGAACGAAATTAGCGGGATAGTGGATATATTTCACTCGTCAGCTAGAGAAATTCGCAGACATCTTATGGACGCTTCATAGACAGAGTGTTCCTTGTATCTTGTTCTGCCCATTTAGTAACTGAAAGTTATACTTCCTTCCTTCGGTCATTTCAAATGTATAAACACTTTTCTGTTTTCAAGTATTTTTTTCCCTTTATTATGTGCTTTGTAAATATGTATATATTATATATTGCTTAGTTATAATTAGTGGTAGTAGGAAGTTCTGTTAATATTGTTATTATTTGAATGTATTATATCATCTGTAATTGAATAATCAATAACTCTGTTGATGATAAATAAACAAATCAATTCAAATCAAGTCAAACACCTTTTCGGCTATGTCCACTGGACTTAACCTGCAAAACCGACCTTCATAATATCCCACTTATTAATCCTCATGTCGAAAAGTGCATATGAGAAAAAAGTTTTAGAAATGGATTTCCATTAAGGATTGTAAATTTCCATTAATTTCTGATGTGCATATTTTGAGGGAGGGCAAAATCATGGTTTCGGTTTCGGATAAAACCCCAGTAAATTTAGGTATTCAGAAGTAATATTGGCCCTAAAACTTACTCAAGGACAGGTAGATTCTAAATATCAAGTTTAAGTAGAAATAGTTTTCAAGTTATAAGCACGCATACAATCAGACACCAAAGCTAAGAAATATGCAGATGGTCATTATTACACCTGAAACGGATAACTGTGCAGAAATTCCGCCAAAATAGTCAATGTACAGACATACGGTCGTTACGATTATATTTATATAGATGACAGATAAGCATGGACACGTTTGTAAGTGCAAACCTTCATTTCGAGGTTTACTGCTCTTAAACGGTAGATCATACCAACGAATGGTTTGCACCCTCAAACGTCCCTTTTATCACTCTACATGTTTGGTCTTAAAATATTTCCTCGTATCTCCCATACTTATGGGTTCGATTGAGTTACGATATTTGAATGGGGTGAAATGTTGGTACATTTTTAACATTTTACATAATTTTTGACATACTTATGTGGAAGCTAGAATCATGAAATTTGGTTCGCATATAGCCGTTGGTCGTGTCAATGTGCGTGCCAAATTCGATGATTTGCCTTTGCTGGCAGGACCTAGTGTTTACAGTGCACTATATCTTCTGGTGTGGGCTAGAGCAATTTTGTTACTTTCATTGATCCGTCTCTGTCTTATCCTTGGCTTTGACAATATGAAAGTGACTGAGGTATGAACGATGCTAGTAATGCCATTCCTTGCGCAGCCAGTCCCTGCTATGAATGGTATGAAAATGTTGTTCATAGGGTCGGTCGGTGCATGCATTTCAGTGGGCTTGGCAGACTGATATGTAATAGCAACTTGTGGTTCGGTGAGGAAAGCAACGGGAAACTATCTCACTATTCATTTCCCTAGTACGCCTCTTCAGTGATGCCTAGGCCGTCTATGACAGCTGATAGCAGAGCTGTTGATGATCCAACCAGCCTTAGGGCTGAAGACTGAACATACATACATACATACATACATACATACATACATACATACATACATACATACATACATACATACATACATACATACATCTTTCCCATAAGTGTGTCGAACTAAGTAACACACGTGTAAAAAGCACAAACATTTACGAACAATCGAAATATACAGCCAAATTTACCCTATAAGGGAGGGAGAGAGAGAGACGACAAAATGTCACAGGACCAAAATTGTAGATCACTTCAAATTGAGCGGAGATTGTGCCATCCGTTTTGTGATAGGACTTACCGTTTAGCCGCGAAATAGGCCTACCTCGAAACGAATGTCTGCATCGTCATTAAATTGCCTCCATATTTCAATATTCTTCGGCATAAAAATTGAAAATTTTAAAGATCTCGGAAGTTTTCCGTTGGTTACCGGCAAAAACGTATAATTTTGCTTAATTTAAATTTTCCAGCTCGTATGGCATATTGTGAGGCCATCTTGATTCTGGGCGAGTGGGGGGGGGGGGGGTAAATTTTAGGACTTTCAGGAAACTATAGATTAAAAAATGCAGATGGTCATTATTACCCCTTAAACATAAAGCTGTAGAAAATGTCGCCAAAATAGTCAACGCACAGACACACGGTCGTTACGATTTGATTTGTATAGATAGATAAGGAATCTGCTCCACGTATAACACCTTTTGGGCTATGTCCGCTGGACTTAGCCTGAGAAACCGACCTTCATGATATCTCCCTTATTAATCCTCCTGTTGAAAACATGCACATGAGAACATATTTAGAATTGGATTTCCATAAGGTTGGTCGATTTCCAATCAGGTTGGTCTTGTACTTTATATATTGTGGAAGAGTAAATTCACCATTTCAGTTAGGTACCTATAAAACCCCAGTCCATTCCTGGAATTTAAAATGGTATTGACCTTAAAACCTACCCTTGGACAGGTAGATGGTAAATATAAAGTTTGGTTCAAATATCTTCGGTAGTTATCAAGTTGTAAGAAATACGCTTTACACGCACCCGCTCTTGCGTTAAGTCAGGTGGAACTTGTACCGAAAAACAGTCCGTTCATGATATCTCCCTTATTAATCCTGGTATAGAAATGATGCTCATAAGAAAAAAAGTTTAGAAATTAATCCATTAAGGCAGGTAGATTTCCATTAAGTTTGGTTGTGTGTATTTTGAGGGAGTGCGAAATCACGGTTTCGGTTTCCTATAATCCCCCAGTCAATTTAGGGATTTAGAAACAATATTTGCCCTAAAACCTACCCAAGGACAAATGGATTGTAAATATGAAGTTTGGTGGAAATATATCCAGTAGTTTTCATGTTATAGGAAGACTGACAAACAGACCAACAGACCAACAGACAAACAGACAAACAGACAAACAAAAAAACAAAAAACAAACAGACAAACAGACACCAGAAAACCCACCCTTGGACAGGTGGATGCTAAATATAAAGTTCGGTTCAAATATCTTCAGTAGATTTCAAGTTGTAACAGATACGCTTTACACGCACCCGCTCTTTCTTAAGTCCGGTGAGACTTGTGCCGAAAAACGGTCCGTTAATGATATCTCTCTTATTAATTCTGTTATCGAAATGATCCATATGAGAAAAAAGTTTTAGAAATTAATTTCCATTAAGGCAGGTAGATTTCCATTAAGTTTGGTTGTGCATATTTTGAGGGAATGCAAAATCACGGTTTCGGTTTCGTATAAGCCTCCAGTCAGTTCAGGGATTTAGAAACAATATTTGCCCTAAAACCTACCCAAGGACAGGTGGATTCTAAATATGAAGTTTGGAGGAAATATATCCAGTAGTTTTCAAGTTATAGAAGGACAGACAAAACAGACAAAGCGACAAACAGGCACCAAAGCTAAAAATTATGCATATGGTCATTATTACACCTGAAACGGATAACTGTATGGAAATTTCGCCAAAATATTCAATGTACAGACACACGGTAGTTACGATTTTATTTATATAGATTTAATTATAGGCCAATATTTTGTCAATTTTAGCTATACTTTTATGTCGCCTACATATTTCTCATTTTATATATTACGTATAATCCGGGCTCTACTATTAAACTAACAGACACTAAAGAGACTGCCAGACTGACGAATGCGCGCGGCAAGCGGGTGAATCATACCTCAGTGTCCATGACCTTGGCAAATAAAATATACCTGTCCTACCCTTCTTCACAGCGCATGCAAAGAGGATGGTTGCCTATAGTTGTACTTCTTCTTAAAACAATAATCACCACCACCACATGCAGTGTCCGCCACTTGCTGTGACGCTATACAAATCGGTAAGCCGCGACGAACAACATTTTGTGCGTATTTCTGCTAATAATATAAAATAAAGGAAATAGTTGATAAGATAACAGGGCTTGTGCAAATTGCTTGTTTTATTAATTCAGATAATTCCTAGTTTCTGTCGGATAAATCGCCGCTACTGAACCTGGCCATGGAGAAAGTGGAGGAAGACCTCTCCAGAGAAATACCGGACTGAAGAACCTGTGTACTATTTCCAATACGGTAGGCCTACTCAAACTTCAGCGAGTGGGGGAGCGATCGCTTCCAGCCTGCAACTTAGTACTAAGTGATAGGTGGCATCGTTTTTATAGAAAACTAAAGAAAGATATTAGTAGATCATTGTGAAGCCAATTTTGGACAAGCACGGGTACAAATAATACTTGGCTTTGTATTCATTTGTTTTGTGTAATTCTTTTATTAATTCACTATTAAATTTATTCCAAATTAATTCATAAATCACCAGAGAAATGGCAGATTGGTTTTATTTCTTGTACCTACAGCAGCAGCAACAACAACAACATTAATAATACAACCTGTTATTCGATGGACGTGGAGTACATTTCAACAATCTATAATTTACCGTTGAGTGAAAGAATCGTTTTCCAGTATAAAATTATTGTTATTTATTATTTATTGTGAAGTGAATTCAACAACAGTGAAAAGAACTGGTAAAAATTATAGATCATGCACTTTGATTTCTTTCTGTAAAAGTTGGATGAATTTATGTTTTAAATGAATGTAGGCTACGTAAATTAAATATTTAATCGTTGTGTCACTGTGCAGCTAATTCTTTCAGCTTTAGTAATAGTTCTAGTAGCAGTAACAATGTGCTAAATGTAGATAAATTGAATTTTAATTTACAGTTTAATATTAAAATTTAGAGCTACAATCGTCAACATAATTAATTTACATGTTATAACTTTTATTAGAACGCGTATGTTAATTTTCAAAAACATATTAAGCCTATTTTTTACACTTTTGAACCTATTTCCAAAAGTTAGCCGCCCGGTGTATCACTCCAAACTTTTGACCAGGAAAATCTCTAAATTGTGACATGAAGAGGCCAACTACGACTTTATACAGGTAATAATACCGATATTTAATATTACTGATGTAATTTACGAGCTTCAGTGAACAAATAACTGAACTGCATAGTGTTTTGTAGGCTGTCGTCATAATAACGCGTTAAGAACTTTGTGCATCTATGCCTGCCATCTAGCGGAGAAATGTATGCTTATCCTTTGTAACATGTATAATTATCATTGCTCTAAGATGGTTAGTTTCTGAGAAATTGGTGATTATAATTATAAATTAATTAAATTGAAAAATATGGATTTTTAAAAAACTTACGAAATGATTTCTTAAAACCAAGTTATGCAAAGTGTCTACTGTAGGTAAAAAAATAGTGTCTGGATGAGACTAAAATTTTACTGTCTTATCATGCATAGTTCTTGAGATAAATGTACATAAATGAGACAAATTTAACATTGTCAGTATACAAGGTACAATCTCCCCTTAAGAGAAAAAAATGAAAACCTACAACCTGTTTTCCAGTCAGTGACCGGATCAGGGATGTCATGAATGAATCATATATATAGACTATTATTACGATGGGGTCGCCACTCCCAAAGTGATATATTGATGAATGATAGATGGTACGAAATGAGAATGGAGAGTGTTGCTGGAATGAAAGATGACAGGGAAAACCGGAGTACCCGGAGAAAAACCTGTCCCGCCTCCGCTTTGTCCAGCACAAATCTCACATGGAATGACCGGGATTTGAACCACGGTAACCAGTGGTGAGAGGCCGACGCGCTGCCGTCTGAGCCACAGAGACTCTCCCCTTAAGAGAATCATGACAAAAACCATCGCCAGTTCACACTACTGAACAATATTTCCATGTTAGCAATGTTCGACGTTGATATGGACTAAGCAACAAAAGTCTAAATTCATGAATTCTCATATCATATTCGGTACGGTAAAACTCTGTTGGGTATTCAGCCCGAAGGCTGGTCTGATCCTCCACAGTTCCACCAACGGCTATCATAGACAGCCTAGGCGTCACTGAAGAGGCATACTAGGGAAATGAGGAGTGAGGTAGTTTCCCGTTGCTTTCCTCACAGAGCCAGAAGTTGCTATTGCATATCAGTCTGCCAAGCCCACTGAAATTCATACACCAACCGACCCTATGGGCGATATTTTCTCACCATTCATAACAGGGACTGGCTGCATAAGGAATGGTATTACTAGCATCGCTCATACCTCAGTCACTTTCATATTGTCAAAGCCAAGGATGAGACTGAGACAGGTCAATGAAAGTAACAAATTGCTCTAGCCCATACCAGAAGACATAGCGCACTGTAAACACTACATCACGCCAGCAAGGGCTCGGTAAAACTCTATTAAGACATAAATGAACAGACATCGTATTCTCTACAACTCTTCTTATGTAGTAGCTACTTTTCGGTAGAACCAATGTCATAGGTATTTAAAAATTATATTTTATACCCCTTCCCCTAAACTACCATTTCATACAGCGTGAAGAAATATTTATAGCCTAGACTGTAGCATCTTATTCCCCGACTTAACATACAATTTACATTAAAGTCTCTTCACCCATTTTCTCGTGGCTCGGCGCTGAAATGGACTTAGCAACAAAAATCGTAATTCATAAATTTCTCAGTTACCATAGCCGGTACGATAACAATGTATAAGACATAAATGATTGGAAATTTAATTCTATATAACCTTAGTTATGTAGTATTTATCGATAGGACCACTAATAATATAGGTAGATATTTGAGAATTAAATTTTAGACCTTCCCCTAAACTACCATTTCACTCAGCGTGAACAAAAATATTTACAGCCTAGATTATAGTGCCTCATCCCCCCGACTTTACATACCGATTTTCATTAAATTCCCTTCAGCCATTTTTTCGTGATACCCGTACATAATACATACATACTGTGCCCTTTTCAAGGCAACAACTGCGGTGAACTTCTTCCTTCTTCTGTGCGCCGGCTGCTCCTGTAATAAATGACATTTAAATGATACTCACCGCTGCATGTAGACTCTTCTTCCTCAGTCGCGGACCGTCCGCTGCTATCCCCGAAGATAGGCCACACGTCGATCAGGGAGTGAGGAAATGAAAAGTTGGGATATACTAACTATAAATGACTGTACCCAAAGACTGAATTAAAATTTAAATAACAAACTGATTTATTGAATAAAGTGCAAAGTGCCAAAATGAAAGTAACTAAACTGGTGAAAAACGTAAACAAAGTGTAATGAAATAGAAATTAAAAAAAGATTGAAGATCTGCCTTACAATAACACAAATGTCTGCCTAATAAAATTGACTGAAAGTCGATCAAAATAATTATGTTCCAGATTATGTTGACACTGTCTTCAAGACGACGACGTGAATAAATTCAAAACTCTGGTCAGAAAATACCATCTCATTTGAAGTACAGAACTGTATTACGTAGAAAATGTCTCTCAAAATAAAATTAATGTAGTTGAATAATTAATTAATTAATTAATCAGTTACGTCATCAAATCAACACTGACTCAGAGGTGTTTATCAAATCTTTAAAACATGTGGCTTAGTTGGGAAACACCCAGCCTTAAAATAATCGTGGATTGCGCTAACCATGTGTAACAAATAAGGAATAATTCAAAGAAAACAGCCATGAACATCGTACTTCATTTACCACGTAACCACCGCCATATTCAAACACCTACTCATGGTTGAAAAGGAAATTATTGACACATGAACCTGAGTGTTACAATCACTCATTTAATTATTTAAACTTCACTTGCATGACTGTGATAGCCTGGACCTCTTTAAAAGAAGTAAAATAATGATTAGGCCAAGTGCCTCATGTTTACATTTCAAATGAAAGCGATCCTTGTAAATTAAAATTTACTTAATTTGCCGCTGACTGCATTTCATTATGAACTCATTATTTGTGGTACCACCACTAGATGGAGGCAGATCCCATCTTATTTACCTCATTCATTGCGGCAGTTATTATACAACTGATTCATTAAAGATCGCTTCATTTCCTAATTTAAAATGTAGTGGATTTTAAAGGTTTGGTAATTACTGAATGCCTGGTATGAGCATACCACTACTATGGTTTTGACTGTGACCTAATCGATGATCCCTTATCCTAACACATGAAATCTTATTTATATAATTAAATCTGTTAATGGAGAAACACTGCTCCAACAAAAGGAATACAGAAATCAAACTAACCTAACTACACCTATCTATTTACATCAAATCAAATATAAATAATTCACATACGATCACATCCTACAAATAAACGGTAATAAAGGTACACTCAGAAAGAATAACAAATAAACAAAACTAGATCCCAACATCGCTGCCTACTGAAAATTAATAAGGATGAAATGCGCAAAATGTCGGAGTCTACAGAAAAATTTACCCCGCTACGAGTAGCAAAATATTGTGAATTTGACGGCAATTTCTAACCTCAGACGACAAATGTCTGGCCATGACACCATTTAACCTTTATGGACAATAATTACTGCTATTCCATGTCATCCATGACACTACATGACTATCAAAATACACATTGACTCGTCGCTCTGCTCAGATGTACTACGGCTAGCATATTTGCCGAGCATCTACTTTCCCTGGCATTATTTGAAACAAAATACAGGCTCCTGCCTACAATCATAACCCATGTCGTAACATATTTAACACTCTTGGTTAAATTATTCATCTCTCAATTCTATTTACTCATCATTATTCTCGACGTAGTACTTCATAATACGGCCTCGCTCGTATCCGGCGGGCGAAATGTCTGTCGTGCACATCACTATTTCTTACGACAGTTCATGACATGGTCCAAATATCACATTTCCATTATCAACGTAGATCATCAGGGATATTATTCATTTAGCTCGATCTCTAGATCATTCTCTGCTTCACATATCACAAAATATCAGAGCTGACCCATCAATGGCTTCCTGTCACTAACTGTTTACCAAAATGACGAGATTGCCTCTCAAAACACAGCTATTGAAAAATGTGTATCCGCAACTACAGAGAAATATATACTCGCGTCTACCAAAATATCGTCGCAAAATACACGGTATAAGAACTACCAGAAACGGTCATCTGAAGGATGATTCCACCACATGAAACAAGTTGAATGCGCAAAATAGCAAAATAAGCATTAAAATCAACAAGGCGGCGTCTACAAGATCACAACTCCAACAGAAATATCACTCAAAACTAAAGTTATAATAACATGATTATTATTATTATCATTACAAATCGGCATTACACTCATTGAGATCAGATAATATAGCATCCTAAACTGTCAAAGTGACATACTACAGAATAATCCAACAATACGCAAACACATCTACATAAAGGAAGTGCGCAAATAACCCTAGCTGAAAAGTGCAAACATATTATTATTATTATTATTATTATTATTATTATTATTATTATTATTATTATTATTATTATAATGACTATTAAAATGTGAATTATTTTCAATCCTACCTAACAGTCTAAGCTACATTTGATCATCGATTAGGCACGGTCCTACGTATTTATTTACATTATTTTATTGATGCTCATACCTGGGTGATGGAGGCATGTTGGATCACCCTCCGGGCTCCGTCATGGTGAATTAGAATTCCATCTTGAAGCTGATGTGGTATTCCAAATTTTCACACACGCAAACTTGATACATTTTTATCATGGCGTTACACACGCTTACATTAACATAACACACGCATTTTCTCGCACTCCAGTGAAGATTATACAATCGCACTGCATAGACTCCTGACGTGAAGTCGAAAGTTTCCTCTCCGCTACCTGGCTGAAAGAACACCTGCTGATCTGCACACCGCTCTCTTAGTTGTTTACTTACAGCTTACCGATCGTTCACCCCTTCGGAACATAACAGTTTGCTCAAGGTCTTTAACACAGCGGCCTTTCATTAATGAAAAGACATTCTGCTCCCTGTCTGCTTTAACTAGTTTCTCCAGAAAAACATCTCGCTTGCCAAAACAGTTTATTGTAAGTGGTAAAAGCAAGCTAAAGTACAGTTTCCAATGTTGTGGAGAAATTTATGCTGATCGTCCTTCAAAATGAAGAATAAAATAGCTTTCCAACTGTACCGGGCGGTACACCTCCACGCCGCTAATTTAAAATGTGCGCCAGTTGAAACTCCTCTGCTGGAGGAAGTCTGAACTTTATTGACGGTATTAATTTTCCACTTTCTCAGAAGATGTCACTACCTGTAAATTTTGGAGTTTTAGGACTGTGTTATTTTTGATGTGTTTTTGTTTTGCTTGAAGTAAGAAGTGTGAACTTTCTCCTCTAGAGGACACTACTGAAGAACTACAATAGTGCACCCTAGTGCGAAGAAAAAGAACTGTTCTTTGGAGAAAATTTTATTTCAAAAATTTGTTCTTTGTTAAATTTCTTTCAGTCATTGGTTAAGTTGGCAATATTACCCCTTTCTTTCCCCTTGTTTTAAATCTAGCCAATCCCGAATTTCTGAAATTAATTTTCCACCAATAATGTGTTTCTTCTTCATCTTGTGTAGGGGTTTCTCTTTATTCTCCAATAAAGTGATTGTGGGCGGGTGTTCTCATTCCCCTAACGCCTAGAACCTTCCGCGAGAGTATATAAACTGCTGATTTTAGGGTCTCTGCGCCACTTCTGTTCCATCTTTCAGTGTGTAAAGTACATAGCAGGGGGCGGGAAGCGCCTCTTTCTTCGGCAGCGGTCAACAACAAGGTAATGGCCAATTAATAACTTCTTTCTTTGCTAGCTCAGCAGTTTAACTCTCGGGGCGGGTGGGAAGCTTTTTCCATTATGTAACCTTCCTTAAAATGTAAAGAAACTTGTATCTATTTCATCTTTTAAACTGCATATCGGGATAGAGAGTGCTTAACCCTCTCGAGCTCCCAATCATATTGTTTTGAGGTGAACTTATTTTTCTCAACCTATTCTTCGTTAATATAATGTAAATTGTTCTTTTCTGAAGTCACCTCTGTAGTATGGGATTAGCCCTTGCATTAACGGCCTAGAGCCAAGTAGGTTTTAAATAAAGTGTATTAGGAGTGCGGAGAGCCTCATTTCAAGTTGGTATTTTAGAGGCCATATAATTAACCTTTTCTCACTTAATAGGCCTCAGTAGATTGGGTATTTTACCCCTGTGTTTATGTCCGTTGAGGACAGCTTGAAGGTGGAGTTTGGTGTGGCCTGGGAGAGGCTTAAATTTGAGAGCGAGTGGCTCTTTTCCGGAAACTGAGTCTTGTATGCCTCGAGGAGGCTTTACGGTGTAATTTGGAGCAAGTGCTCCAGGGTTTGATTGGGGTCTTCTGCCCCGTTGTTGAAATTTGTATATCGTAAAGTTGGGCTAGTTGCTCAAGAATTGTGTTTTCAGGGCTCGAAGCCCAAATCCTGTAAATACTGTAATTGTACTTTGTTGTCTTGCTACTCCGTACCTGCCATTCTTGTTATTTCTGAATTTTGGAAAGAAAATATAACCTTGTTAAATTTTACATTTAACTTTAATTCCGTAGTTGGAGACCTATTCACACCCGCACCTTCTTTCACCTCTACCTACCACGGAAATCTCCGTAACACCAACAAATGTCAAACTACACGTGGATTAGAAAGGTTTTATGCAGCTACGCTGAAACATGGACTTGTCCCTCTCGATTCGTAATGTGAGTTCATTTAAGCCAAGTGTTGAAAGTGTAGCTATTGCCTGTTATCCCTGCATAAATTCAACGTAAAGTAAAGTTTGTTAAAGTGTTCATTTCTGAAATGTTACTCTCCCAAGTAAAATACATGGCTCACTCAGAATGCCAACAAGTGTCTCTGATCGCTTTCTTACCAGACAAAAGTAAAGTTCAAAGCTGACTAACTGAATTAGCTGACACACCCTAAACACACTGAAGACACTAGTGAAAAACACACTGAACACACAGTCACTGAAAATTCACCACCCTGCTCGCTGGTTATGTAATGAGTTCTCCCCCCACCTTGAAAATAGTTCTGTGGAAGGGATGTGGCATAGTGATCCAGCACTTGGGAACGCTTTATCATACATCCGTAGGTTAAAGTTTCAAAATTTATGTACAAAATCTTCCTAATTTCGGTCTGACTTACTTGTTATATTGCGCCGTGGGAAACGATCACAGGATAATCCACACGACGGCGCGCGTCACCGGCGTTATTTTCTTCCAGCGAATGGCTCCTTCCCGCCATGACAGTTCATTTCCTGGGCGATACTACTCTTCCGTGTGAAGTTAAAATTTTATTAATTAGGCACTAATTAACCACAGATTTGCACCGATAAATTCTCAAATATTATTAGAAAGTCAGGACACTGTTTTTCACCACTACACCGGGCTTCAGATAGCGAAATACTGACTGTAGATTCCCGCTATGACAGGACATTCAAATTTAGAATTTTGTGATTGGCTGAGACTTTCGCGCTCTTCGCAGCATGGATGCTTCCATTTTCTCCCTAGGGTTGGTGGGTATTATCGTTGTCTCTTTGTCCTTCTAAGTAGGTCAAGCCTCAACGCGTGATTTTCTCGTGAGAACCAAGTAGAAAGTTGTCACTCCTAGGCGGTACCATAAAATTTATTGGATGCAGTACTCAGGGCGGTTTACAAGTTGCTCGTGCTCTAAGAAGAGTTTCGAGGATTTTCCTTGTCGACTGACTGGCTCCAGAAAATTCCTTTGTGACTGCTAGTTCTCACAGCCTACTGTAGTATTCGATATGCGAAATATTCAACTTTTAATTTGTAAATTAATTACGTAAATTCGCTTATGGGTGCAATACATACATACATACATACATACATACATACATACATACATACATACATACATACATACATACATACATACATACATACATACATACGTACATACATATTTACTGAACCCTTTTGGTCCATACTGAAGGATACCTACCTTTCTTACCTATTAACAAAGTTCATGAGATCTGTCTTTTGGGTCGTATCGGGTTCTGCGTCACTTGCTGAGGTAAAGGTAGGGTTCAGTAATTCTAATCTATCTACTCAAATCAAAGGTTTGTTTTAAAAAATGTTCCTATTTATTCAATTAATTCATGAAGCATTTCTGATTTATCAACGGTATCATTTAACTCAATCGTGTCCACTAGACACCACAATTATTTTTACATAGAGGGTCAGAACACTGGTGTGAGCCTTTGACGTAACTGCCTGATGGGCATCCTTATTAGAAACCATTGTCTCAATTATTAATTAAAGAAAGGAAAGTCTGGAAATCCTTAAATTCGGCTTCCATGTGAGACTACATGTACCATCATAGTGATTCTTTATGGTCCAGACCTCGTAACACGAACTCTGGACTCTGGGTATAATTAAGGCAGTCCAATCGGTGTGTGCCACAGAGTGGTTACACGGCATGGACCCTTAATTGAATCGATGTGACCTGCGACTATGTCATGGACCGACATCTAAACTTCTAAGTTACTTTAAAGTCATTGTGGATGATGACCGCAAGGAAAATGATGCTACAGTGGCATATGGCCCTAATCTAAGTCACTGAGGTAGATGACCCCCTGACCATCCAAATTTCTAAGCTAAAGGCTAAACACAATTAAGTTATATCGGTTGATGACCAAAGTTTCCACTTTACTATCCCCAGCACATTTCTGCTCAATCAAAGTCAAATCATGCAACAACAACAATGCTCACAATACTTTGTGGCAGTAAAATACATTACCTTCGGATATGTCCCCTTAATCGTTACGTTAACATTTACACATTCCCCAGAAAACAAACTAAGATTTCCAGAATGCATCTTCAAGTTATTCGCTTGATTTAAAGTTATTTCAAAATACGGTTTTCACTGAATTTAATAATTAAATAAATTTAAATGATTTAATGAAATCTTAAAGAACAACAAATTTTATTTGCACGGACGGATGGTTTCTTCACAAATTCCTACACAATGTGACGTAAAATTTTTAATGCTATGATGTTTATCTGTTGATTCCGATAGCTGGAAAAGAACTATTACATCATTCATGTCCAGTTTTATATCTTGTTTCACACTTTAAATCTAATCTAACCGTAGCTTATTAACACTTGGATAACCCTAATAATTACGTACAAACCGAAAGCAACTCGCCATGTAATTACGATGTCATATCTCGTCATAACATTTTATAAAGTTTGCGCACCCCTCACAGACAAAGAATTATCATTACCACCACTCTATATTTTGGACAACCCTGAATTTGGCTAATCTTGCTCATTATACTCTAAGTTCGTGGCCTCAAATGCACATTACGTTCTCAATTAAACAAATTTACAGTATCTAATAACACACACGTTATTCCCGGATGAAAATTTCAACTAAGTCCAACATTTAATGTTATCCTCTGCCGAGAAATGCAATCTCAATTCAACGCGTAACACACTCTGCATGTTCCGTTATCCGAGCGGCGAACCCCTATCAGCTGACGGCATTTCGCCCCAACCCTCGCTTGGCAGTGATATGAGACATCTGTTCGTTCTACCTGACTGGCCTCTCAGAATGCAACCTTTAAATTCTGCCGACATAATTAAACAAATACGATATTTCTAACCAACAAAATGCACATAGATTATACTTTTAAATGCCCACAATAATTGTACACATCGCAAATTAATACCGGCGCGGATTCTTGTATACTGCTTTCCATTCCCAACATTATAAAATCTTCCTCGGGATTTCACAAGTCCCGGCTTCATTGACAGGTCTCCAACACCTGATTCACAAATCTCATCTCGACTCACACGACAAAACTAACCTCTGTTTCCCAAACTCACGACTATCACTGATAAAAGAACTGGAATAAAATCCTTACTAGAATCCATGACGTCTAATAACGCACAGTGCTTTAATAATGAATAACTTCGCATAAAATGATATCGTATTTTTATAACTGGATTTTCACGAAAATGACTAAAATTCTACTAAATTCCTTTTTATTGTCAGTCAGACACAGTTTAAATGGGCCTAGAAAAACGATTCACTCCATGACCAAATGCATCACTCTATACTCTCACCCGAAAGCGCGCTGCCACTCGATTGAAAATAGGTAACCATGGATTTCTTTTATTATTTACGTCCAAATTTCAGACAGAAAAATTTTACGTCGAATGAACATCTTAATTTGACATCACAAAATATAGGCAATAAACACACGGAAATGACGATCTACATTGGACGTGACATCACTTCGAAACCCTATTTAATAACTTTTTACAACATCATACGGCACTCGCAATACTTCGAAAATTTATCCAAGTGGAAAATAAAACAAATGACCCTTTTTCGTCGTATTCTGACATTTACAAAAACCACATAGGGACGACCAACTGCGTCGTATATACCCCCCTTCAATTACATATAATTTAGACATCATGAAACAAGATATAATAGGTGGTAAGATGGTATGTCACATACCTTAAGTCACGCCAGCGTTCATCATAGGGCTCACCTGTGACCCTGGCATTTTTATTTAGCCATTTGTACATTTCTGGCTGTACAGATCATTTTATTCTTCCGGTTTCCTGGAAATAAAGCATTAAAAAAAAGAAAATGCCATTCACTAGTTCTTGTTGAGCGCACACGATGGACTGTAATTATTTCCGCACACGAATTACTTTCTTTATCAGATACAAATTTGTTCGGTACCTTGACCGTCCTATTTGGTACAATTATTTCCACTCAAGAAAAACTATCTCCACATGGAGTCAAGACCCCAGCCACATCAGCTAAAATCTGTTGGTTGGACTTAGTCTACTTTTGTCGTTCGATTTTACAGAGCAGCTCAACCCTCTGTCTTCAGCCTCGTGATACAAAATGCAGGGCTTCATAATGGCGTCAATTCTTATTTATAGAAACTACCCCCTCTCTCCGGGCATCTCCCTTTGCCGCCAAGAAAAATTTCTGTAACTTTTCTGACTTAACTGAACTGTAATTACAAGAGTTTTGAAGGTGACTACATACATGCTACATTTCCGGCGGTAGTGTTGATGGACATTTAAAATTTATACATATTCAATTAGCTGGATAAATGACCTCATTTGATAGGCACTATATTTTTGTCGACTTGGCTTGGGCACGCCATACACACGCACTCTTCTGAAATAGTCCACAAAAATGACTTAGATTCTTCCTCCGTCGACACCTGCGAATGACGTCACGTATCCCAGAGCGTGGGACAGAAGGTAGCCACCCCCTCGCCACGTGTCAACTCCGTGCTATCAAGAATCGAACTTCTTATTCCAATTGACAATTTAATACATAATATTCTTAGGGCACAAAGGTCATGGGTTCAATACATACATACATACATACATACATACAGACAGACAGACAGACAGACAGACAGACAGACAGACAGAGGTGACGGAAAATTAAGCAGTGCATTTCCTTGTTACTGTGGACATGACCGATACATAAATACCATTATTTTCAAATTCTGAGCAATGTACGGACAAAACTCTTATTTTATATACACAGATTACCCCGGAATTAATATGTTTCTAAATCATTGGCTTATGCTTTGTTACCCCCTGTGGGTGGGGGCGGTAGAATAACACTCACGGTATACCCTGCCTGTCGTAAGAGGTGACTAAAAGGGGCCCCAGGGGCTCTGAACATGGGAATGTGGGTTGGCGACCACGGGGCCCTTAGCTGAGTCCTGGCATTGCTTCCACTTACTTGTACCAGGCTCCTCACTTTCATTTATCCTATCCGATCTCTCTTGGTCAACTCTTGTTCTTTTCCGATCCCGACGCTATTAGCTTTCCGAGGGCTGAGGAGTCTTTCATTTTCACGATCTTCGTGGCCCTTGGCTTCCTTTGGCCGTTACCTTCATTTTTCGAAGTGTCGGAACCCTTCCATTTTTCTCTCTGATTAGTGTTATATAGAGGATGGTACTTCCTCTTAAAACAATAATCACCACCACCTTATGCTTTGTTAAAAGCAGGCGGCTCTTTTATTTATTTATTTATTTATTTATTTATTTATTTATTTATTTATAATACTTTATTGAGCTTATTGAGATAAGTAACGGACTCTCTAGCATACCCCGTGGAGGATCGAGAATCTTCAGCTATGTCCCGGCACATAGAAGAAGAATCTAATTTGATTGTCCAAATTTATTGAAGTAAGGGTGGCTACAATAGAAATGTATAATTATGTGTATACATTCAAGGAACATTAATGTAGGGTAGATTAGGGTGTCTGCTGGTTGGTCGGGCGAAGGCGTGACTGCAAAATGGTCGGCGTAAGTTTGGAATAACCCTCATTAATATAAATAATACTGTGTTGTGTTCTGTAGCTTTATCTTCAGCTGCTGAATTAGGAAACAATCATGGGCCCCTCACAAGCCATGAGCCCCTCCACCCCGCGGGGTCAGCGTGGTCCTTATCGCCGCTACTGCAGTTGGATGTTAGGAAGACCTTGTCGTACTGGTCGTTTGGCACGCCGAGTCATCAGGATTTCAGCCTTTCAGTCCGATGTGCACCAAATTAGATAATGTGGTTGCTGATAAATTTCTGATAACCTTGTCAATACTGACAATGGTGTATAGTCTGTACTTCCTTGTGCTTCATTTTGTGTTTCCTCTCTTGTAAGCGCCATTTTATCTGATGCATTTCTTCTGCACCGTGACATAGCCAAAATATCGGAAAGAAGATCCTGAACTTGGTGAAATTATCGGTAATATTTCGACTGAAAAATGGCGTTCCTTGCCGTCCTCCTTGGCATATCAATAGCTGAAAATTGGTATTACTCCTGTTTTGGCCCCAATGATATTTAAATACTACCATGAATCCATGGTTGGTGGTCACTTTGGAGTGTTTAAAATCCTAAAAAAATCAGGGAGTATTTCATCTGGAAGGCGACAGATGGTGAGATCCGTGAGCTTGTAAAAGTTTGTTTACGATGACTGTTTACTCAGCTGCCTACTCGATCCATGGAAAGATTTTATACAGATTATTCTGGGCTTTTTCCCCCGTTAAAAGGAAATTGGATTAAGTTTGCGCTTGTGTGCGTTGACGGATTCACAGGTTTTGCATGGACATTTCCTACTAGATTGGCTAGAGCCGTTGCCTACGAGATACATAAGGCCGGGAAATACAGCACACAAGACTCGGCCTCGAGATACTTCCGACAAGCGCCGCTAGAGTTCTCTTTACTGAGCTGTCTCGCTCGCTCATAGTAACACGTTCGAGTATGAAAAGCTATAAAAATTCATTAAAACTAGTAATTTCAGAAGACACCGAACAGATGTGAGATAATGAAATAGACCAAGAGCAGTTGTATGACTTACTTTCTATAACGTATTACTTACACTTTGCTTAAACGAAATAAGTAATTCACGAAAGAAGCAGAGAAGTCTGTAGTTAGCGAGTTTATCACTTCATCACGTTTTCTCTAATTCTGCCTCAGTGTATCCGATAAATTGATCGAGATTGTGGTCATAAATAACTTGGGGTTTAATCGCTATTTTTTTAATTATCAGCGATCCTATCTTTTCCTCCACACATCTGATGTTGCGATATTCGTATTGAAGCCGCTGTTTGGAGAGCGATGTTATGCCCGTTGCGCCATTAGAAAATCCTATGTAATTTTTCAGCATCTTCTGGCGTGGTACAGTTAGGCAGTGCAAGGATCTCATATCTGTAGCCACTAGGTGCTTTCCTATGACAGAGGACGTAAATTTTTAGCGTCGTTTCTCCGTATTTCACTTTTTCTTCCCGTAAGATTCAATTTGTTCTAATAGGAATAAAGCTCCTAAATGATCATTTGTACCATTATTTTCAATTTGGTTTACCTTTTGGTCAAGTTCATATACCGGTACCTCAAATCATTTTTCTGATTTCATTACCGTATCCTAGACTGTTTTCCGTAATCTGGCATTTGAAATGTCATCAATATACCAGGTGGCTCCCGGACGCCGTACTTTCTACTTATAAATGTCCCGCATGCTTAAGTGATGTGTTGGGTGTCTACCACCTAATTTTAACAGGGGAACTACTGCCAGCGGGCAGGTTACGTGAGAATATGAAGAGATAAGGAACAGAGTCACGCTCGCAGCATGTTACTCAGCGTTCCCGGTCGAAAGCACCCCTTGTATTAGTAAACATCGTTTTCGAACGCATACTTTTAGGCTTGTGTATGGTACAGCCGCACTATATTTACTGTCTGCTTATCGCCAATGGCTAGTGTGTTCAGCAGCGACGAATACATAGACACTATTTTAATCTGGAATGCAACCAAAGCTCCAAACAGACGTATGCCTTCTACACAAGTATTTCACCGAACAGTACCATATTTGTTTCATACAAGCAACTCTTTTATCGCGTGGAATGTCTACACGTGTATAAATTAACACGTTATTAAATTTCCTTTTCTGCATCTTTGGCGTGTTACAAAACAGTTGCGGCGATTAGGGGGTGGGGCGAGAAGGGTACGTCGCCCCCGCCCCTCGCCACTTTGTGGAGTAAACATTACATATTCACTTTAGCCACCTGGAACTAGGAATTATTATTATTAGTTTTTTTTTGCTAATTGCTTTACGTCGCACCGACACAGATAGGACTTATGGCGACGATGGGACGGGAATGGTCTAGGAATGAGATGGAAGTGGCCGTGGCCTTAATTAAGGTGCAGCCCCAGCATTTGCCTGGTGTGAAAATGGGAAACTACGGAAAACCGTCTTCAGGGCTGCTGGCAGTGGGATTCGAAACCAGTATCACCCGGTTGCAAGCTCGCAGCTGCGCGGCCCTAACTCCACGGCTAGCTCAGCCCGTACTATTAAATAGAAGTACGGCATGATCATGCAATTAAAAGTTATTTAGTATTTTAATACACACTAAGGAACTAACAGACACTGAAGAGGCTGCCAGACTGGCGAATGCGTGCGTCATACGGGTGAATTATAACTCAGTGTCCACGACCTTGGCAAAAACATTATACCCCTACTACCCTTCCCCACAGCACATGCAAAGTCTCCACTTCTTGCCGTAGCGCTATAAAAATCGGTTAGCCGCGACGAACGGCATTTGGTGCTTATTTCCGCCAAACATTATGTTAATAAAATTAAAGAAAATAAAGGAAAGAATTAGCAGATAAGACAAAAAGGCTTGTACAGCTAACGTTTCTTTTAAAACTAATTGGCTGTGAGCTTGCATCCGGGAGATCGTGTGTTCGAATCCCACTGTGGGCAGCCCTGAAGATGGTTTTCCGTGGTTTCCCATTTTCACACAACGCAAATGCTGGTGTTGTACCTTAATTAAGGCCACGGCCGCTTCCTTCCAACTCCTAGGCCTTTCCTATCCCATCGTCGCCATAAGTCCTATCCCTGTCGGTGCGACGTAAAGCAATTAGCAAAAAAAAAAAAAAAAAAAAAAAAATCCTAGTTCCAGGTGGCTAAAGTGAATATGTAATGTTTACTCCACAAAGTGGCGAGGGGCGGGGGCGACGTTCCCTTCTCGCCCCACCCCCTAATCGCCGCAACTGTTTGGTAACACGCCAAAGATGCAGAAAAGGAAATTTAATAACGTGTTAATTTATACACGTGTAGACATTCCACGCGATAAAAGAGTTGCTTGTATGAAACAAACACGGTACTGTTCGGTGAAATACTTGTGTAGACGGCATATGTCTGTTTGGAGCTTCGGTTGCATTCCGACCTGGCAGTCCAGTTAAAAGTAATGTATGTGTATTCATCACTGCTGAACACACTAGCCATTGTCGATAAGCAGACAGTAAATATAGTGCGGCTGTACCATACACCAGCCTAGAAGTATGCGGTCGAAAACGATGTTTACTAATACAAGGGGTGCATTCGACCAGGAACGCTGAGTAACATGCTGCGAGTGTGACTCTGTTCCTTATCTCTTCATATTCTGACGTAACCTGCCCGCTGGCAGTCGTTCCCCTGTTAAAAATAGGTGGTAGACTTCCCACACATCACTTATGCATGCGGGACATTTATAAGTAGAAAGTACGGCGTCCGGGAGCCACCTGGTATATTTAGACTTAACATAGATTCTCGTAGCCTTTCCTTGACATAGAAACGAGACTTGTAGGAAATCCTATTTTTTTTGCTAGTGGCTTTACGTCGCATCGACACAGATAGGTTTTATGGCGACGATAGGAAAGGCCTAGGAGTTGGAAGGAAGCGGCCGTGGCCTTAATTAAGGTACAGCACCAGCATTTGCCTGGTGTGAAAATGGGAAACCACGGAAAACCATCGTCAGGACTGCCGATAGTGGGATTCGAACCTACTATTACCCGGATGCACGCTCATAGTCGCGCGCCTCTAACCGCACGGCCAACTCGCCCGGTCTTTTTTTGTGGCTGACGTAGAACAGTTATATGCTGAAGATATGGTATGTTCATCGTTATATGAATCAGAACTTTTACTAAATGTTGATGGCAATACGTCATTTCTGGGAGCTGGGGCCTTCCTGCGTTTGACACTTTCTGTTGTGAACAGGATGTACACTAAAAACAGAAGGAACTTCGTTGGGGAGAATTCGCTTGATTTATATGCTTACTCTGAAGTCTGATGTATTAAAATGCAAACTACATACTCGTGCCTCGAAATAGCTTGACTGGCATTTATCTCTTAAACCTCACTCCGAAGGAAAATTATGGAACGTCACATTTTGTTGCTTTTTAGCAGAATCCGAAGTGCACCATGCTTTTCAACCTCACGGACACTCACCGACAGAAACAATCAATACTCACAATAAATTGCATAAAATCAACAGAACATCACAATACTCCGTACATCACAATGTTAAAGTCCGTCAAGAGCAGAACAGAAACCTGACATCCAGCGGCCAAACCGTGAACACGGTCTTTTCAGCGGCAAATTAGTAGCTATGTCCCGGCCTTGTATATCTCGTAGGCAACGCTACAGCGCAATCTACTACGAACTGCTTAAATTCTATCTGCTTCTTTCTTGTGTATCATAGTGAAAACTTAATTTGATTAGCGTTTTCTAATGCAGACTAGGATTGACAAGATTGTAATGAGCTTTGTTTAGACTTTATATTGTCAGATTTTTCTGGAATAGCGTATTAACAATTGTATTCTTTTATTATAAAGCAAGTGGGATAATTTGGAGAAATTAGGACATATGATACTAATAAATCATTTTTTAGATAATTGATAATTTGAAGCAATACCTTACCCTAATATTAGAAGGTTTTATCAAGTTGTATCAATCATATCTTACGGATTCTAGGCCCAGGTTTATCAAATTTGTAATACCGCTACACAATTTGTATGAAAAATATGTAGTCTTTTTCAGAACAGCTTTTTAGTTCTAAACAATTATCCCCGGTGAATTGGAAAAAGGCAGACAAGAAAAAGAAGCCTAAATATTCTAAATTTCATATCCATGCGTTCTCTGAATCAACTACCCTATAAACTGTTTAGTTCTCGATTATGGTAAATGAAAGTTATTTTTTAACAGTTCAATTTCTATTCACATGTGAAAAGAACTATCAGATCCCTTCTGATAGCAGTCTGTACAAATGAAGGTTGCACACGAATTCACCCTCGTGAATATCTTTCCATTCCACAGGTAATGCCTAACTTTAGGCCTAATATAGCCGATCAATTTAACTAACGTAATATATCAGCTCTCACATTCCTTGAAAATATTTGACAATATATTATTACTCCGTCACATATAATACCAAACCGGATCCACTAACAGGCATGATTCAAATCTAAAACATGCAAGGGTCTGTAAACATTACCACGTGCTAGCCATGCATTCGAAGCTGAAGCGCCCGCAACGTGGCGATGCGCGAAAGTGTTCAATATTCCCAACGACATGAAAGATGTCGTTGAATATTCCGCTTAGCATCAGCGCGCTCTGTGAGTCTAGATAAGTAATATTAAAGTCTTTGGTGTGTATGCGTGTCTCACTGACTATCGTCTACTGGAACAGGAACCTCTATAGGCCTCTTGGGAACAATGGCAAGGTAGACTGATAGGTTTATACAACACCATGTAATTTCTAAAATCTGTTGGCAGATGGATATCTTTCTAATTGAGCTTTAATGTAATGTACGGGTTAGGAACTTCGACTTTCACTATTTTTATTTGATCATATAGGCTACTTCTCCCATCAATTTCCTTTATCAAAACAAAAGTAGGTGCCAAGTTATGGTTATAAACTCACAAAGGAAGCACACGTGTGAATACCCGTTTCCCTTTATCAAATTTTCTCTACTGCGACAAGAAGTTTTCTAAAGTTAACGTATTTAATTGTTTTCTCCCTCTCTCCTAGCCGAAGTGTAGTATGGGTCGCTGGGAATTTGTGCTCCATTAGGTTTTTTTTCTCAGGGATCGTGATTTATCTATTCTCCTTGTATTACTGGCTTTTTTCTTGAATTAAAATTTTCATTGATTCTTGGATGTAATGTTGTACTATGAGCTCAGCTCCTCTATATTTTCTGATAATTTATCTTCCTTTATTAAGTCGAGTTAAATCAATCTGTTAAAAAGTTTTGATACTGTACCTGAAGGCATGAAGGCCTTGATTCTCTCCAAAAAGGAAAGTGGAAATTACAATTGTCCATCTCGTGTTTCTCGAGCATTGTTATTTATTGTAAAGATATTTTACTATTGTTAGTTGAATTTTTTATTGTAATCCGATTATTAATTAATTGTTAATATTGTTAAATCGTTGAAGGAAAGGAAGAAAACACTCAAAAGATTTAGATACGAATAAACTATTTTCTCTTGTCTTGATGCTCTCTTCTTCATTTAGCTCGTCCAGTCGTAAGGTCCCCACCCCCTGTGTACCACAATCATTACCATTCTCTTTATTATTGTTCTCTACGGTGAGGATTGCTACGGACCAGATGTCAATTTCAATTCATGCTTTCTTGTTTCCTCTGCTACTCTTTCGGGTATTCCTTCATCAATGCTCTATGCTTTGTTCTTCTCTCAGACCAATCTGGACCCGTTTCTCTTTCATTCTTCCTTGGAATCCTTCCATTCTTAAAGCTTTCATTTTGAAAAAAACCTCTCTTTCCCTAGTTTCTTCTTTTCTTATTTTATTTGTTTCAAAATCTTTCGTGACATCCTGTATCCAGCTCGTTGTTGACGTTTCCCCCCAAACATACCTGAATATTTGTTTTGTCAATCTATTATCATCCATTGAATAGATATGTCAAAAATAGCTATTTCCTTTTTCTTATTGTTTTTGTTATGTTTTCTATGTTGTGGTATATTTCCTTCATTTGCATTGTTCTGTTGTTTTACTATTCTTCTCCTTAATCTGCTTACCCTCTAGGGTTGGTTTTTCCCTCGGACTCAGCGAGGGATCCCACCTCTACCGCCTCAAGGGCATTGTCCTGGAGCTTCAGACTCTGGGTCGGAGATACAACTTGGGAGGATGACCAGTACCTCGTCCAGTCAGCCTCACCTGCTATGCTGAACAAGGGCCTTGCGGGGGATGGGAAGATTGGAAGGGATAGACAAGGAAGAGGGAATTAAGCCTTAAGTTAGGTGCCATCCCGGCATTTGCCTGGAGGAGAAGTGGGGAAACCACGGAAAACCACTTCGAGGATGGCTGAGTTGGGAATCGAATCCACCTCTACTCAGTTGACCTCCCGAGGGTGAGTGGACCCCGTTCCAGACCTCGTACCACTTTTCAAATTTCGTGGCAGAGCCGGGAATCGTACCCGGGCCTCCAGGGGTGGCAGCTAATCACACGAACCACTACACCACAGAGGCGGACATTTTTAAAACTTCAAATCATAAATGTGAATATTATTTTTCCCACTGCTGATGTCCAGAATCTTCCCCAAAATACTACCCGACATTGTCATCATATACTGCTACTATTAAAATGTTTTCATTCCTCCCTGAAGGGGAAGGTGGGCCTCTTAGACGGTAACGCCGTCTCTTAGGCCGGGAGATTTGTTACGGTGAAGGAGATGCTCGGAGAAGGTGAGGGGGTTGGCGGTTGTGGCCTACATTAGGAACTGTCCCGACATTCGCCTTAGTGCAGGAAAACCATTCTCAGGACAGCCGACGGTTGGGGCCAGCCGTGAGGTCCAGTCCTGTCCCGTCTTCCGAATGCAGAGGCGTAGAGCCGTGGGCTCTCCTCTGCTCGGTAGGCCGGTCGGAGTGCAGAGCTGTTGGACTACGGATCAGCCTCGGCCACTTATGGGCCGAGACCCACTCTGCCTCTACCGACCTCATCATATCAACGACAGTAAAAGTATTTCCATACCCTGACGACAATCATATATGATCGTGCTTCCTGTGACTGAACCACAGATAAAAGTCATAGATATTATTGAGTCACACATACGCCGGTCACATGTATTCTGAAATATGGGGGCTTCATTCATTCCATTCTTGACCCGGTCAAAAGACTTGAAACAGGCTGTGGATTTTTATTTTCATCATTTAAGCTCATCTCTTCGTGTGGTGGAAGGTTTGAATCACAACAGAGACAAATCATTTTATTCACATTTAGAGCTTCCCTGATCAAACGGAAAGCTGGTGCAATATTCGTCGAATAGCACACAGCTTTTTACTGCTCTGACTCAGTTCGCGTATGGCCCCAGACGTGCGGGTCATTCAGCAGACATGAGGCACGGGAGATTTACAGCAAATACGTTTATGAGCGTGGAGCGAGGATTGTTTACAACAGCGTCACTTTCTTGTATACTTCCTGTTACAGAGGCGCCACTGATACTGCTCAAATAGTTTTGGACGCTATCCACGAGTACCCGAGCCAACATCAGTCACTCGTCTGTCGTGCGAATTAAAATCCACAGCCTGTTTCCAGTCATTCGACCGGGTCAGGAATGGAATGAATGAAGCCCCCCCTCTAGCGGCGAGGATAGGAATTGTGCCGGCTGCAATGATTAATGAATGACAGATGAAATGAAATGATACTGGAGGGTGTTGCTGGAATGAAATATGACATAGAAAACCGGAGTACACGGAGAAAAACCTGTCCCGCCTCCCCCTTGTCCAGCACAAATCTCACATGGAGTGACCAGAATTTGAACCACGGAACGCAGCGGTGAGAAGCCGGCGCGCTTCCACCTGAGCCACGGAGGATTCTTGTACGAATCTTACATGCGAAATATTGGCGTAATAACCATAGTTTAATCTATATGATTACCGTACATCTTGTTTTACACATAAGTATTAGCAATTTCTATTTCCGAGCAAGTTCAGCCATAGCCAACAATATGTTTTTCAATCAGTCACTACTGATCTGCATTTAGGGCAGTCGCCCAGGTGGCAGATTCCCTATCTGTTGTTTTCCTAGCCTTTTCTTAAATGATCGCAAAGAAATTGGAAAATTATTGAACATTACCCTTGGTAAGTTATTCCAATCTCTAACTCCCCTTCCTATAAACGAATATTTGTCCCAATTTGTCCTCTTGAATTCCAACTTTATCTTCATATTGTAATCTTCCCTACTTTTAAAGACACCACTCAGACTTATTCGTCTACTGATGTCCTCCCACGCCATCTCTCCACTGACAGCTCGGAACATACCACTTAATCGAGCAGCTCTTCTTCTTTCTCCCAAATCTTCCCAGCCCAAACATTGCAACATTTTTGTAACGCTACCCTTTTGTCGGAAATCACCCAGAACAAATCGAGCTGCATTTCTTTGGATTTTTTTCCAGTTCTTGAATCAAGTAATCCTGGCGAGGGCCCCATACATTGGAACCATACTCTAGTTGGGGTCTTACCAGAGACTTATATGCCCTCTCCTTTAATCCTTACTACAACCCCTAAATACCCTCATAACCGTGTGCAGACTTATATGCCCTCTCCTTTACATCCTTACTACAATCCCTAAATACCCTCATAACCATGTGCAGAGATCTGTACCCTTTATTAACAATCAGATTTATGTGATTACCCCAATGAATGTATTTTCTTATATTAACACCTAGGTACTTACAATGATCCCCAAAAGGAACTTTCACCCCATCAACGCAGTAATTAAAACTGAGAGGACTTTTCCTATTTGTGAAACTCACAACCTGACTTTTAACCCCGTTTATCATCATACCACTGCCTTCCGTCCATCTCACAACACTATCGAGGTCACCCTGCAGCCGCTCACAATCTTGTAACATATTTATTACTCTGTACAGAATAACATCATCTGCAAACAGCATTTTCTCTGAATCCAATTCTTTACACATATCATTGATACATATAAGAAAATATAAAGGTCCAATAATACTGTCTTGAGGAATTCCCCTGTTTATTTTTACAGGGTCAGATAAAGCTTCGCCTACTCTAATTCT
The DNA here is from genome assembly GCF_040414725.1 of Anabrus simplex. Lineage (NCBI taxonomy): Eukaryota > Metazoa > Arthropoda > Insecta > Orthoptera > Tettigoniidae > Anabrus > Anabrus simplex. The sequence continues at coordinate 1,723,056,739 of NC_090265.1, forward strand.
CTGAGTTCTATTTTCTAGAAATATAGCCATCTATTCAGTCACTCTTTTTTCTAGTCCAATTGCACTCATTTTTGCCAGTAGTCTTCCATGATCTACCCTATCAAATGCCTTAGATAAGTCAATCGCAATACAGTCTATTTGGCCTCCTGAATCCAAGATATCTGCTATATCTTGCTGAACTACAAGCAGAGCTTCACTCGAATAACCATTCCTAAACCCAAACTGCCTTCTGTCAAACCAGTTATTAATTTTGCAAACATGTCTAATATAATCAGAAAGAATGCTTTCCCGAAGCTTACATACAATGCATGTCAAACTGACTGGCCTGTAATTTTCAGCTTTATGTCTATTACCATTTCCTTTATACACAGGGGCTACTATAGCAACTCTCCATTCATTTGGTATAGCTCCTTCAACCAAACAATAATCAAATAAGTATTTCAGATATGGTACTATATCCGAACCCATTGCCATATCCCCAGAAATCTTATCAATTCCAGCTGCTATTCTAGTTTTCAAATTTTGTATCTTACTGTAAATGTCATTGTTATCATAGGTAAATTTTAATACTTCTTTAGTATTACTCACATCCCCTATCTGAACATTATACTTGTAACCAACAATCTTTACTTACTGCTTACTGAATACTTCTGCCTTTTGAAGATCCTCGCATACACACTCCCCTTGTTCATTAATCATTCCTGGAATGTCCTCCTTTGAACCTGTTTCTGCCTTAAAGTACCTATACATACCCTTCCACTTTTCACAAAAATTTGTATGACCACCAATTATGCTTGCCATCATGTTATGCTTAGCTGACTTCTTTGCTAGATTCAATTTACTTAAGTTCCTTCAATTTCTCTTTATTTCCATAACCATTTCTAACTCTATTTCGTTCCAACCTGCACCTCCTTCTAAATCAAATCAAAATCTCTTTATTTGCAAATGAGGTGTCTACCTCGGTGGCAAATGGTACACTAAAATACATTATTGTCAAGCACTAAATATTAAATTAACAAGAGAAGAAAATTTTTCCTATAATACAATATTATACAATTTACGCTAACAATGTTTTCTATTAAACACACAGCTCATCCTTAATAAATTTATATTGTTTACAAAATTCTACTTATAATATATCCTGTCCTACTTACAAATATAGTCAACTGATATACAGTATGTGGAATTGCTTCAAATGATACTATAAAACTGGTATAACATTAATATTTACATTGCATTTATTTATTTACTATTTTTTTTTACCCGTTCTGGATCCTAAGTAGCATAACGACCTGCTGCGTCTTAACCAGAGCCCCTTTTGCCACCACTTTTCAGAGTTCCTGAAGGGCCTTCACAGCTACCGTAGCGGTCCCAGGGCCCTCGAAGTCCCCACTGTACTTCACCCCTACAGGCAGTCCCCTACTTTGGCTGTCCAAACTCCTTAGACCAGGGGATGGAATTAATTTATTCACACACATTTTTTTTATATACAATAACCTGCACTGGTCGAATGCCCTCTAACATTTCATTTATTTTCTCTGTTGCTGTTTATTCTCTTCTTGAATATCTGTACAGATTTTGGAAAAGGATCAAACACTACCCCTGGTAAACTGTTCCACTCCTTCACACCCTTCCCAATGAATGAAAATTTACCCCAATCGCTTCTGCTAAAATTCCTTCTAATTTTATATTTGTGGTCAGTCCTGCCGATATAATTATTTTCCAACTGAAGCCTCTCACGGATATCTCCCCATGCTTCTTCTCTTGTATAGGCTCTATATAATCCTGTAAGTCTAGTTTTCTCCCTTCTCTTACTTAAAGTTTCCCACCCAAGTTCCTTTAACATTTCTGATACACTACTCTTTCTCCTGAAATCCCCTGTTACAAATCTTGCTGCTTTCCTCTGCACACTATCTATTTCTTTTATTAGGTATTCTTGGTGAGGATCCCAAACACTGTTTGCATATTCCAATAATGGACGAACCATACTCAAGTAACTTTTTTCTTTTAATTCTTTGTTGCATCCTTTAAGTAGCCTCATTATGACATGTAATGATCTGTATGCTTTCCCAACAATGTCATCAATATGACCCTTCCAGTGCAAATTACTTTCAAATCTCACACCTAAGTATTTGCACTTGCCATCTTTTGGGATAACTACCTCATCCAAAGTATATTCAAATTCAGTTTTAAAGCTCCTGTTTGTAAAAGTTGTAACAGTTGATTTGCCTCCATTAACCTTCATATTATTTTCTTCAACCCATTGTTGGATACTTTCAAGGTCTCTTTGTAATTCTGAACAATCCTCAATGTTGTTTATTTCTCTATAAACAATTATGTCATCTTATTTTTGATGTTATATTGTTCCCTAAATCATTTGCGTATATTAAGAAAAGTAACGGACCGATTATATTACCCTGTGCAATTCCCTTCCAAACTTTCTCTTCCTTCTTAGTCTCTTTACTTCTCTGTTATAATATAGTGGATCCTTACCATTCCTTACCACCTTTAAAGGAACAAACCTATTTTCACATTCCTCAACAATTGCTTTAAACCCATCCCAGAGTCTGTTTACATTTTTATTTACCATTTTCAAGCGATCATAATTACTTTTTAAAAACTCCCTCGTGTCGGTTTTATCAACCATATGGTGCCTAATAGTCCTAATTTTAATACCTTCCTTTCTTTCACATTTATTTTTAACTACGACAAAAACAGCTTCGTGATCACTAATACCATCTATTACTTCGGTTTCTCTATACAGCTCATCCGGTTTTATCAGCACCACATCCAAAATATTATTCCCTCAAGTTGGTTCCATCACTTTCTGAATCAGGTGCCCTTCCTATTGCACCCATAAGCTCATTGGCCTAATGGACGCATTAATTAAATTATTGAAAATCATATATGTGAATACTGCAGAAAGCAGGGAAGAGCTGGCAGTTTCACAAAGCACTACGCAGGCACCACACTGGCTGAAAAATATCCCCTGAAACCACTGTAAGTCACATACAGGCAGTAGAGTGGCTAAAATCTTTCTCCAATAAATGTTTATGATACCGCCGAATATCGAACTTTCTACAAGTTTTCTCACAGGAAACCGCAGTAAGGAACGCGGCGCACCTAAATTGTGTGACAAGGACAGAACGAATACCTGTCACCCCTTGGCAAAAATGGTTTCACCCACGCCAATGTGCGGCGGTAAAATTCTAGCCAATCAGAAATTCCGAAATTAAACTGTCCTACACCAGCGGGAATATTTATACAGTATTTCGCGATTTGGTGTCGGAAGAAGTAGAGAAATACTGCGTCCTGATCTGCAAATAATATTTAAGGAATTATTTACGCGAATACGTGATTAGCAATTCCATAAATAATAAGTTTTCAACATTGTGTGGAAGAGTGGTTTCGTCCGGGAAGCTGAGTGTCATGGCGGGAATGTGCCGTGCTGCGAGTGTAAATAGGCCCGAAGACGCATTTCAATTCATTTCATTCATTTCTGATAGCGCAGTGCGACATGTGCATCAAACCAAATTTTGGAATATCTGGAGTGCATTTTCTGAACATTTAACCTACGGACAAGTGGAAAAGTGATCCAAGGTGCAATATCACTACGCCACATCCCCTCCAGTGGGACTACTTTGAGGCGGGGGTGTGTGAATTTACAAAACCGGCAGCGACAGTGTGCCGATACCCCAGTCTTAGTTGAAATTTCTGTGTGTACAGGCGATTCTTCAGAAGGTGGAGCGCTAAGTGACGGCCATAGCTTGGAGTGAGTAAAGTCTTTGATCAGACAATGTACAGTTGGGGAGAACTTTTATAATAACATCAGGTCATAGGAAACATTCAAACACTTATTACAGTAGTAATGACGATGATGTTTATTTTTTATAAAATACTTCCTAAATGAACACTTAATGTGGTGAGCACGGCGGAGAACGCAGATGAACAGTGGGATATTTCAGAACAATGTGGTTGTACAACATTTCCTTAGCTCACACGTAACTTATGCACTAGTATTTGGGTGGAGAAATTATTATTCTTAGAGGACTATATTTGCATAAAATTTCTCTGTAACTTACATGGGAGCATTGCAATCAAATTTCCGCAGTCTATGAAAATTATTGTTTCATTGGAGACATTGGGACCGAGCAGTAGTTGTGTTAATTACAGGGAGAAACTTGTTTACTACTGGGATATAACGGGATCAGAACTGTATGTCCACTTTCAACGTCCGAGTGAGATGAATGACTGCTAAATGCCTTGTATAAACAAACTGAAAGGGGCGAGCTGGGGAGACGTCGTGAAGGACACCAGGCCAGGTAGTTTCGTTCCTGACTATGAACAAGAACTCAACGGGTGCTAATTCATATGCTGTGTAATTTATATTTTACTATAATTGCTAAGAGTGCGTGTGTTGCGATAAATCTTACGTGTGCTACGCAAATATTAAACATGGATCCTAATCGTGTGCACGAAGTGTTAAATATTCTCAACAAGATGTGGAAGATGGAGTAGATCAACGGAACGGGGGCTAAGGAGGATCCAACCTGCCTACCAACACCAAGGTAATGAGCATATTATCATTTTGTAATATGTAATTGAGGACGATATGAGCAATTTGTGGTCAATTTTATGTCTGTAAATTTATGTATTCTTGTATATATAAATTTCACGTTCTGGATGATGTAGTTATGTTTTAGCCGTCGTTTTGCAGTAAAAGTTAGGAGAGAGACCAGGACAATTACATCTGACGACTCGGGATGTAGATGTCATGGTGTCCACATAATAATAATAATAATAATAATAATAATAATAATAATAATAATAATAATAATAATAATAATCTGATAATATTCGTATTTTCTCTTGAATTTTTCTCGCACATTTTATCTGAATTACTTTGACATGAGTTTATTTGTTTTTGACGTAATATTGAATCCTAATTTTCTGTAGATATTCATGCCCAGTGTAATTTCTGATGTTAATGTAATAATAATTATAATAATATGTGTAATGGTGATATTTTAATTCTCGTGGATGCTGCCGAGCTATTATTTTATTTAACTAGACCCGACTACGGCACATCCAATTTTATTTATTCAGTGATCACATTTTAGATGACTGTTTTCTTTGGATTTTATCTCCTTATTTTTGGTGGTGTAGCGTTAATACGCGATTTTATTTTCTTTGGGAGTACGCGAAATCGTGTTTTTCAGTAGTCGTGTATTTGACAGGCAATCTTGTTGTTACCGTCATAACTAAAGAGGGAAACATTGCCGGTCAGCTCTGATAATTCATGGCAGCATGTGAATGTGAGATGAAAGATCAAAGTATGTGAACAAAGGGGTAGTAATGTCCCTGATGAGAATAATCAAAGAAATGGAGAATAGAGGCTGGAGAGCCATGTCGTATAACGGTGTCGTATTTATGAATATGTGAACGACACAATGAATTAATAAAATATTGGCCCGTGTGGAAATGGGCTAGGCTACGTTGACAAGAAAATGCTACGTTGAGAATAATGAAGTAAATATGAGGATTGAAAGATAATCAGTTTAACTAATAGAGTTAAATCTACGACGACATATGTGATAATTGTAGGCGGAAGGCTTATATATTCAAATACTTTTCAGGGACGACGTAACACTCGGAAATATGCAAATCAGAGGCCGAGTTGAGACATGAACAGAGCGAGCCAGCAATGTGTATTTTTGAAAGTCATTTGTGATCGTGATAATGTGTAATTTTCTTAGTCATTATTCCTTAAAGTTGGGAAATATCATGTCCAGCCATTTACGTCTGTTGTCAGGAGATTGCCGCCAAATCCACCTCAGTTGGTACCTGAATTTCGGTTCAATAGCGATGTTCTGCATTTTTGATTTCGCGTGTTTTATTTAATTTTGATAGGCAGTGATCACGTCTATTGTAAGATTTTCTTTCCTGTTCCTTTCGTTCCTTTTGGGATATTTTTGTCACTGTTTTTTTTAAGTAGTGAGACTGAAGGTACGTGAATTTTGTTTGTGATTACATGATTTTAATAACATAGGTGTAGTTAGATCATTTTTTTTAATTTATTTCTTTGGGAGCACTGTTGCTTCTCCAGTGCAGTGTATATTTTGTAAATACTGATTTCAAGTGTTAGGTTAGTAAGACCACGGATTATTCATTAGTCAGAATCAAATTAAATATTTATGCTCAAAGGCATCGTAATCACTAAGATTTTGGACCCCACTACAAATTTAATTAGGGAGATGAACCGACCTTTAATAAGAAGTTATGTGATAAATGCCGCAAATTTATGTAAATAAGATGGAACCTGCCTCCATCAACAATGATATCATGCAATTTTGGTTATTCTCAGTTCAAATGCAGACAACGGCAAGCAAGCTAAAATTAATGTTGTAAAAGGGTCGAGTTCATTGAATAAAAATAAAACTGAGGCACTTGGCCTAATTTATTTATTTTAAGTGTCCAGATTATCACAGCTAATAATAAATTGAGAAAATAACTGTGTGTTCATAAACAAATGTTTGATGCGGTAACTTTTCCTTGTTCAGCCACCAGTTATTCATGTGGTGGCAAAGTTATACAGATAGTAATGAGATACCGTGTTCATGGAATTTCTTTATTGTTATCCATGTTTATTTTTCATAATTGTGGTTTTACAGTTGGGTAGTTGTCAAATTAACAAGTACTTTGGAATCAAAAAACTTAGGATACCCACAAATGAAATCAGTGTAATCAATTAATCAATTAATTAATAATTTATGCAAGTCCAGTTTATTTAAAATGACGGTTTAAATGTAATCCAAGAGGTGTTATTCATGAATGCTGAACCTTGGTTGAACTCTGGTCTGTGGTTGTTGTGTCACGGACATTGAAGACACGAGTTCGATGGTGATGATCATTTATTTAAATTTTGTTGACCTTAAGTCAAGTTCACTTAGGCAGATATTTGATTTTTTAAGAAGACTCGGATTGTTTCATTTCCAATAATTTTATTTCATTTTATTTTAACTTCACTTCATTTAAATTTTCATTTCATTACTTATTTTGCAGATTTTGTTAATAAATTATTTTACTTATTTCAATTTATTTCACTCTTGTGGGTACCGTTATTTGGTAGTTAGTTGACCCCCATCTTTCACTCTCTCAACCCTGATCATGTGTGGCCCGACAACTCCGAGGAAGAGGAAGGACGTAACCACACCCAAGAAGATAAGAGTCCATGTGAGCGGTAGGTATTATTTGATGTCTTTATTTACAGGACCAGCCGGCGCATCAATCAAGCAAGAAGAATACCGCAACGTCTGCCTTCAAAAGGGCACACTATATTAACTAATTTGCCATTTGTTGGTCATGCTTCTTGTCGTTCGCATTACCTTCCCAATTGGCATTTCCAAATCATTTCCAACATAGCTGATTATCTTATCAAATAATTCTGAATCAGCGTCAGCGCTACCCTTTCCCGGTCTGTACACGCCAAAGACATCAAGTTGCCTATTATCTTTAGAGAAGCGCCATACACCCAGAATTTCATGTTTTTCATCCTTCACTTTTTCGTAGATTACAAATTCTTCTTTCACCAGAATGAATACTCCCCCTCCTACCATTCCTGTCCTATCTCTACGATACACACTCCAGTGCCGTGAGAATATTTCTGCATCCATTATATAATTTCTCAGCCATGATTCAACTCCTATTACAATATCAGGTAAGTATATATCTATTAAATTACTTAATTCGATTCCTTTGTTTACAATGCTTCTACAGTAGACCACTAACATTTTTATGTCATCCCTACTTTATATCCAGTTCCCAGTTCGCTTAACACCGCTCCCTAAGCCACCCCGTTTCCCTGATTGTACCTGCCTATAACCCTCCTAAACAAGTTTCCTAACTTATATGTACCACTGCGGTTTAAGTGAAGGCCATCTGGGAGCAGATCCCTGTCTCCTACCCATAATCACATAATCACACAAGTAGCTTTTCCACTCAAGTATAATTATTTAGAAATATTGTGACATTCACCAGGGTCCATTTCGTTATCTGTTATGACTTGAGTCAGCCTTCCTTTCACAGAGGAAGTAAATGAAGTAAGTATAATTATCTATGTCAAATGTACTCAACTCTGTATTGAAATGTATTTATATTTGTACTGGTTACTAGCCGACAGGCACTATCTCATGTTAGCATAACGACCCTAAGTGGTTAGTTCACTTATCATAATGACCATTGCGGTCCTTCTTTTCTAAAAGGAACTTCACAATATATTGTAATGGTATCTAAAATACACAGGTCATTAGGGCAGGCTGGAAGCCAGTGATTCTCCTTTGAAAGAGTATTTAAACTTAAGGAAAGTATATGATTTGTCAGTGCACCATCATAAGATCTGCTGCGTACTTGTAGCTGTGCGCTGGAGGACTTAACTTCACATCTTTAATAAATCTATCTACTTTGAAACTTCAATTCTTCGACTTCTTGTTTAAAGCTTTCCCATGTGTCTGAAGAACTGCGACTACGTTAGGTAGCCTTCTGTACATCTTCTTTGGACTCGAGTTAAGGCTCAGGTCCGAATCCAAGTAACCATTTTTCGGAAACAGTATCAAAATTGATTAACGTGTCATGGCTCGCTACTCGACAAGCCGATTCCTTCAACCTACTTATCAATTTCATCCGCCATAATTCATTTCGTCTTCATTAGCTCCCCAACTGAGGTGAGTGACAGGAAGGGCATCCGGGTAAAACATGCCATTTAAATTCACCTCACCTCATCCCCGAAACCGTATCAAGAAACGGGCATAAGAGGTAGACATAGATAATAATAATAATAATAATAATAATAATAATAATAATAATAATAATAATAATAATAATAATAATAATAATAATAATAATAATAATGTAATGTGCCATTTCACTGTCCGAAATTGATAGTTTATTCCAACTAAAATGGACGTAATTGCCAGGATAAGTTAAATGCGGTGCATAAACTCGGTCATCTATCTAAATATTATTTTTTTAATGAAAACTAAAGTCAGTCAGTCCGGCCATTCTATCCGGTCGATTTCCTTCATTCTTTTTTTAACTGAAAGATATTCATGCACAGATTTGTCATCAGGTACTATAAATCACTTAACTTCCGCCTTCCTAAAATTATTTGATTTTTCAATGTTTTGTCTCTTTGAAGCTATCATATCTTTGGTTCTAATTGAGGTACGGAGTTTGTTTTGGCCTATGAACACTCAGTGGATCAAGCTCTTTAATTTCAGATCTTAGCTATTCAAATTGGTTGATTCTGAGGAAAGTTATGAGTGCACATTCAATTTGACGTCTCATTTCTTCAACATTTTTTATCATTGAAGCAATCATATATTTCGTTCTAATTGAGGTACGCAGTTCGTTTTGGTCTAAAAGCACTCAATGGATCAAGAGCTTTCTTTTGAGGTAATAACTACTTAAATTGGTAGATTCTGAGAAAAGTTATGAGTACATTTGTCTCCATGACGAATATCTTTGAAGGACTTTTTAACAGTTCGGCGCGTAGTGTTGTTCCAACGGACATTTAATTCAATTTCTTTGTGTGATGTATTTTTAAGTGTTTTGTTGACATAATATTACATTCTATTACCACAGCAGATCATGTGATTTATTTCATTGACTCAAAACTTTGCAAATACTTCCGTGAGGATAGTAACGAACAACACCATACTTTGTACATTGCGGGCGCAGCCAGCGGGAAACTGCTAGTATCAATGAAATACAATATATGGCGTGATCGAGGCAGAAAAGATCAAGGCGGCAGTGACTAAGACAAGTAAGAGTTCAGAATTGTTAGAACACTACTACTGAAAATTGAAAGCCAGAGCAAAACTCGAGCAACGATCATATTGATCTAGAGCTATTTATCGCGTACAGCATTTCAAGACTTGGAGAAAAATTCGGTTAATTTAAGGAGAAAGATTGGCGGAATCTATGTATTTATTAAAGAACGCAGAATTTCGAAAACAACAAATAAAGCTACGAGACGGGAAGAAAGTTCGAAAGAAAGGCATACATTGAATCGTCAAGGTTACAAGGAAGGAAATCTTAAGGATATGGGAAATAGCTAAAGTAACCCATAAAATAGCAACTACACCCGTCCATTGCCCGGGGATATAGACGGTTCGTAGGTTTTGTGATAAGCCTCGGCTAAAGTCAGTCGTGACACATAATTCTCCACCCAGGGCAAGGACATTCAACTAATGTTTATGCAGTTTGACTAGCATTTGACGCAAGATGTTCACGATCATAGTAATAATAATATTCAATAAACTACGCAAGACTAAGTATGTCTCATTTAAATAAGAAAAACGAATGTTAGTTTCTTGGAAGGACTTTTTCTCCAATTTAATGAAATCAAACCTAAATCAATACAATAATAACACATTACATGATGATTGGATAATAGCTAGATAGACGAACGAAAGTCTCTGTTGGCTAAATACTTATAATCCATCATTATTTAAATTTAAATTGAATTGTAAATACGAACTTGAGGGAAACGAATATAGAACTTGCTGAAGGAAAATCAACATTATTTGTCATTAATTGTCCGCCCGCAACGAATAATAGAATCGAATAAAATTTCATTCAAACATTTCAAAAATATTTCAAAATATTTCACTTATTTCACTTGCTTTTACCATAAATTATCCAAGATTTCATCTTTAAATACCCTACATTTATGCGTTATCTCAGAAATTGCCTAATTGCTAACCAACTTCAGTTCTCTAATGGTGACCAGTTTCAATATGAGTACCCATAAAGTGCAAACACAGTGTAGAAAACCCACATAATAATTGGATCTCATAATGACATAACTCAATCAACAACAGCATGTCCCAGGAATCCGTATCAGCCGCCTAAATAAACACAATATCTAGCAGCTACAAAATAATCCTGAAAGAAAAATCTTGAAGGCACACTATCTACAGGAAACATACTATAAGCAACTACGCAAGAATACAATCTACTACCAGGTGACAATAATTCAATAAATACGACCTTCTACTTCACACATGTTATGCTTATTGAATGCTGAAGACGTCTAATTAGTGACCATTTCCTCAAATTAAATGGTATCTGCATCGTATCCCGTCGCGAAACAGTGTTTCGATGATCATATGACAATCCCTACTCTCGACTTTCGGACATCTTACACCGCAAAAATAACAACGACACAATTGCTTGCCTATTTTGGGTTCTTAATTGTATGACGAGCGCTTAAATCCATCTCTAAATCTCAAATAATTATTTATCACTCCCATTATCTATTTTTTCAACGAACCACTTACCATAACAACATTAATTCATCATAAAACACTTTATAGACGACCCTGTACTTATTATTCACCATATTCAAGCACATCATATACATTCACGCTTTACTTACCCAAGAGAATTCGCAAGCATTCCCGAAGAATCTCTTTTATCATCACCAATGTATCACAATCAACGCAACACTAATATCACGAAACATTCGCCACTACGCAATAAACACGTATTGTATTATCATGCAGAAGACCTTCTACAAATAAATATTAAAATAAAATCACCTGACGAAGTACTCGTGCAATACAAGTTTGGTTCATTAATGGAGACACCGCATTCCTCCATTCACCGTAAACGTGAAGAAAAATTCCAAGTAACTCGCGGTAAGACACGTATTTACAAGCTAAATCTTGCGTATAATAGATGATCTCAATATTACAACCTCGGACATAACCGTAATCACAAGTAACCGGGCACTAATGACAGTCGCATTAGGTCACTCAAGTTGTTTAAATTTACGTCACTTCATTATGAAAGAAAAACACACTCTACTCTACAGCTATGCAACTACAAGAAAATAGGGTAAAGAAAATGAAATCTTGGTATTTATCAGTGAAGATTATGTGATACCGCTCTCAGTCCTTTGCTCCATTGATCATAGTTTTGGCCCTCACTTCGGCATCATCTCCCGGGCCTGTTAGGATATTGGACTGTTTAAGCTCTCATATTCATTTCCATCATTACATTATTGGAAAAATCTTCATACATTTTTGAGTCCATGGACCTGAAACTTAGGAAAACAAAATTAACAAAGTGACACAGGCGTTTTACAATATCTCACAATTATTTTTGAAAACTCTCCTTGTTCAGAATTAAAACCTCAGATCGCTATTCGATACGATAATATTATCTTTTATCACGGTCTCTAATATTTCTTAGGTTCTGCTAACGTAGACGTTCCCTTTAAAGACGTGCCAATTACTATCAGTTCAACCTTCAATCTCCGTTTTTTTATGCGATACAATTGTTCATGAAACAAAAATTCATTAAAATTGTTATGCTAATAATATCGGTCTGCATTTCATACGTTAGGCTCAACTCACTGACTTGTAACCTCTCTTCCATCTGTTTTTGACAGTTCGAATGTGAATTCCAAGATAATGTCATCCCATATAACTGGAAAGATGTACAAAGGAACACTTCACCATTGTCTTCATGACGTATGTAATCGACCTAACCTCTTCAGCGCCGTCTTGATCCTCTAACATATGGCATCGATTCATGGCCTCCTCCATGACATCGCTGGACCTGAATATCATATAGTCGACTTATTTCTTAATACTGTTGAAAATGTAAACTTATTTTGCTAATCTCTGCTCACATATAAGATAATATTTCGTGACTGTAAGCGTGCGGTGACCACGGGGTTTTGAGCTTAGGAATTTCATTCCTCATCTTATATCCATCCAATTTCCTGTCTGAATGGGCGAGTTATTCCAGGTATTTGACCCAGCTGGACGTATTTCCGAGTAATCCCTGTTAATCATTTCTTTAGCATGACCTTCAATGGCTCAACAGCTGACTCACTTGCCATTGGACAGTCATACAACTTTAATACAGATATCTGAAACGAGGGTAGACACTTTGGTAGTCTACAAACGCTATTAAGACTGAAGTTAAAACGACAGACTTTGCATTGAATTTAGCATGTTAGAATGCTATGGAATCCATATCATGACGCAACTGACTTCATACGTGTTTTTTTGTGTTATATTGGCGCAAGACATGGCTCTCACGATGTTCTAAGAAGACGATGGCGAGATGTCCGGAGGAGACTGACCTGAGGTGACGACAAAGGAACCTTACGACGGCCATCTCGAAGTTCCGGCCTGCTACACATGACAGCTCCATAGTGATGACGTCAGTCTTTTAGTGCAGCGATAGAGAGGCACGAGTCTTGTTTACATAGTGGTTTGGTAGCACGTTGTGGTTATTTCAACGTTATTAGAGGTGTTCGTTCGTGTTTAAAAGTGATAACTGTATGAAAACGCATCAGTAAAGGATGTATTTTCAGCAATAGTGTGTGTTAAATATTATTTATTTTATTTTATTTTTATTTATTGACTTGTGGCGTGGCTCAGGCTATGAAGCCTGCTGTTATGCCAAACCATCTCATATGTACTACATTGTACAAACTATAGAGTATTAGGATTTCTAGTTACATATAATTAATTATAAAATTAAACTTAAATAATAGTTATAAACAAAAGGAAAATTTCTGAGAGTTACTTTAAAAAAAAAAACATTAAATACTAATTTCTTAAGTCTATGTACCATTTATAACATGTTTTTTTAAATACATTTCTACTATGTATGTCTCTAATTACAGCCGGAAGGGAATTCCAAGAGCGTATGCAGGTATGAATGAGTTGCCGTACCCGGTCGTGCGGTAAATTGGGAAGCATTCTAATTTGAACAGTCTGATGTTAGGAAGTATTGCAAAGTTATCTATAGGTTAGGTGAACCCACTGAGCTACTATGAATTGTCTAAAGTACTCTAAAGTTTATAATTTCATTATGATTATTATTACAATATGTTACCGGGCGAGTTGGCCGTGCGCGTAGAGGCGCGCGGCTGTGAGCTTGCATCCGGGAGATAGTAGGTTCGAATCCCACTATCGGCAGCCCTGAAAATGGTTTTCCGTGGTTTCCCATTTTCACACCAGGCAAATGCTGGGGCTGTACCTTAATTAAGGCCACGGCCGCTTCCTTCCAACTCCTTGTCCTTTCCTATCCCATCGTCGCCATAAGACCTATCTGTGTCGGTGCGACGTAAAGCCCCTAGCAAAAAAAAAAAAAAAATACAATATGTTAGTATAGTGTATGCTCCTCTTTGCAAAATGGGGCGAACATGTAGTGTGCCTAGATGTACATCCAATTACCGTTCAAATAAGGAGGTGGCTATCTCAACATTTGTGTTTCCTAGCGATTAGGAGAAGCGAGCTAAATGGATTCATGCTGTACACCGATTTAATTTTGAACCCAGTAAATATGCCTGTGTCTGTATTAATTTTTTAAATGAAAATCACATAATTCGAGTTGATGCTGCAGAACGACCAGATGGTTCCATTTTAACTGTGCCTAGGGTAAAGCCAAAATTATCTGACGATGCTGTGCCAACTATATTTCCTGGGCAGCCGTCAGATATGTCACAACCAACACTTGCCAAACGAAAATCGCCAGAAGAAACGAAAAAAATATTTTGAAGAACGATGAACTAAACTTCAAGGTATAGTGTGAAGGAGAGAAGATATCAAATTATGAGGACTTGTTGGGTAGGTAGTTAACAACCCTAAATGTACTTGAATTTTCTATCAAAATTGATGTCGATAAAGTTTTGTTTTACAAGCCTCAAACCAGAGACATTCCGACTGTCGAGATATTTATTACAATTTTCAGTTAATTAGTATTGTGTCCAAGATCTGCCACATTTTGGGAAACATTTTTAGTAACAATTACTCAAAAGTAATTAAAAACAACACTGTGCGTACAAACAAGCGTAAAATAATGACATTTTAAAGACAACAGTTCACCTACAGGGCATCAAATGATTTGTTATGCCAGGATACATGTTAAATCAGGCCTTGATATCTGATTCAAAGATGTATTTGTAAACAGTGGAAATCGTAGGGATGTTTCTTTCAATGTTTTGATAATGGAAGTTAAAAAACTGGTAATTTCTGTGACAAGTGTAGGTGTGAGCTGCAGAGTTAATAAGTGTTGTGTCCAAGATCTATCATATCATAGCAAATATTTTTCCTAACTGTCATTCATAAAGAATTAAGAGCACTATGTGCTCAAATAAGTGTCATATAAGGGCATTTTAGTGACAGCAACAGTTTGCCGAGTGACCATCATACTACTTTTCAAATTGTGGAAAGCTACACATTTGACTCAGACCTTGATATCTCATTCAGTAGTAATTGTAGAGGTGTTTCTTTCAATGTTTTGATATTGAAAGTTGAAAAATCTGCTAATTTCTGTGACAAGTGTAGGTGTGTGCTGCAGAGTTAATGAGTGTTGTGCCCAAGATCTATCATATCATGGCACATATTTTTGCTAACTGTCATTTATAAATAATTAATAATACTAATGTGCTCAAATAAGTGTAATATAATTGCATGTTAGAAACAGCAACAGTTTGCCTAGTGACCATCATCCTACTTTTCAAATTGTGGAAAGCTACACATTAAACCAGACCTTGATGTCAATATATATCTATATCTCTGTATTTAAAAGGAAGTGTTTGTCTGTCTATGTGTGTGTGTGTCTGTGCGCGGTGCCCAGCAAAATCTACAGCACGCAGAGATCTGCAATTTTGAACATAGGTAGATGGAAAGGGGTCCGAATGCACCTCGAAGCCGGAATTTTCATTTTCGATTTCGTTGGTGATTTATGAACGAAAAACCATCGGAGAACGTGCATTGGGATATGACAATCCAACGTGCTGTCACCAAGATTAAATGCATAGAGTCGCTGTCGCTAGGCAACGTACATAAGATAGGTAGGTAAGGGTTATTCTGCCCGAAGGCAGGTCCGAACCTCCGCAGAGGTGTTCCTGAGCCGGAGTTTACGTGCGGTAGGGTGGCCAGTTCCTTTCCGCTCCTCCATTCCCTTACCCCCACCAACAGCGCGTGGCAACCCATCCAACTCCTGACCACGCCCAATGTTGCTTAACTTCGGAGATCTTACGGGATCCGGTGTTTCAACACGACTACGGCCGTTGGCTTATAAGATAGGTAGAGAACACAATATTCAAGGAGCCGTTTTACGTCCAGGGCGTAGGAAACTGTGTTTGGTCTTATATGGTGTGAGGGCATATGACGCTGTTGATGGTGATTCGTCCGTCGGATGGGGACGTTAAAGTCTTGAGCTATTCGAGAGGAGTGGGCTATGTGCCGGCACCGGATTTCATCATCTTCATTCTTACTATCATATATAATGTCATTCAGTTCATCTCATTTACTCATCTGATTAAGTTGACCTCATGAAAGTCATCCGGTCGTAAAAATTCGCTACGAAGATTCATCTCACTTCATGTCCAAACCCCGTAGAGAAAGGGGACAAGGGTTGGACACTTAAAACATTTAGAGGAAACATATATGACACAAGATAGGCGATAATAATAAACAAGGAATAATACATATATCAGTCAGGATGCCGTTCATTGTAAGTCCGTGGAATAGGAACCAATTTTTCTTCAATCCATGATGTATGTATGTCTGTCTGTTTATCTGTCTGTGTTCATGTGTGTGATGCCCAGCCAAATCCACGGCAAACAAAGATCTAAAATGTTTTCATAGGTGGGCACAGGTTTTCACCTAAGACGCATGGCTGTGTCTGAGAGCAATTCTTGCACCAAGACATGAAGCTGTCAACGTCATCAACAAGCAACACTCACAAGAATTATCCGGTTTCCTATAAATTGAAAAGTCTATCGACACGATATGTCATACAGATGAGGCTGTCAACTACACGACAGAAGTTTTGAACAATTTGGAGTCACCTGGAGCACCCTCGAACATCTTTGGGTGGACGATTGTGGCACCGATTATCCTTCTCAGGCATATGAATCCTTCCCTCTGCAATGAACACGGCTCTGAAACTGATGACGAATATTATTGAAGCCACCATCATGACCGAGCATGCCACGGGTGAAGTAGTATTCCTCGGACTGTAAGTCCATTGAGTAGGAAGCCACATTCGGCCCGCGACACGAGGAGCCACCGGTCCGTAATATTCAGAAGTGTTCGTGTGTACGTATGCGAAGCCCAGTCAAATCTACGACACACAGAGATCTGAAATTTTGACATAAGACAATCGCTTAAAGTTGTAGGACTCCATATTCGAAAACGGTGCTTTTGCCATTGTCAACTGTACGTGGATTGTTCAAGAGTTCAAAAGGCAAACACAATACAGTATGCATCTTACCTCCAAATGGAAGGACATTAATATAGTTTATTCCGAAGCTCTAAGGAAACAATATATTTTGTATTATATAACATGGTCTTTTACATGGTTTTAATATTATGTGTACCATCCATCAATCCGGTATCTTAAACAGTGAAAGCAACAATATAATAAAAATAAATTAATGTGTTTCATGCAATTTACGTCAAAAAGATGTGAGTTAATAAATATAATGCTTTAATGTGCTTTTAAATAAAGAGTTTAGAAACATCTGACGGTTGAATTACTAAACGCGGGCAAAGCCGCGGGCACATGCTAGTATTTTTGTACAGTGGAAATCGCAGGGATGTTTCTTTCAATGTTTTGATAATGAAAGTTGAAAAACCTATGACAAGTGTGGGTGTGTGCTGAGTGTTGTGACCAAGATATGTCATATTTTGCAAAATAACGTATTCACGTGCTCAGACAAACATAAAAGAATTACATTGTTTGAGAGAAAACCAGTCGCCTAGTCACTACAGTCCAGGTCAGTAGCCTTCTGGCGAACATTTTACAATATGTAATATGCTACCTTCAGTGCATATATTTGTGTATTCTTATGTATTCTTTTGACAGTGTTTCTTCGATGTTATGTGTTTATATGCTTATTATTGCATTTTCTTTGTCACTTTATGATAAAAAGTATCGTATCAGCAATATAGGAATTACACGCGACGACGGAGAGCGAGTACTTATACGCGTGACGTCACAACTGTTGGTAACAGGCCTCTATACAGGGTTATTCACCTAACATGTTACACGCAAATAACTTCTAAACCATTAAAGATATCAGCATTATGTTTTCATATTCGTAAATGGTACGCAGGGTCGTGTAAAATAACGTGCTACTTAGTCTCATAGGGTGATTAACAACCGAGATATTGATACTAACTCCATATTTTTAAATGGAATGGGACAAATTTATACAGCTGATTTAAAAGTTCATCTGCGTACAAGTTCAAATATGTAAGTATTTTCAAAATCGGACAATTACTGTTTGAGATATAAATAAGAACAGCATGCGCGGTTTTGCATGCCGCATCTGACGGCGTGAAGTCGGGCAAGGACATATTGAGGCGCAAGCTGCTTCCTGGCCTTGATTCCAGCCACAGAACGGATACCAGGCATGTACTGTAAACATAATGTGATGTACCGTAACATACCCTGGGTGTGCAACGTTATTGTATGACTGGCGAACACACAACGGGGAAGGGAGATTAAAGTTGTATTGTTTTATTTTGACATGTAATAGGCTGCGCTCAATTTAGCGTTTTTTCTGACGGATGGGAATGGGAAGGATTTGGAAAGAAAGTCGGCCGTGGCCTATCACAAAGGTACCTATCCGGTATTTGCCTGGTGTTGAACATGGGACACCATGAAAATCAATGTCAGGTTGGGCGAGGCAGGACTCGAACCTACGCTCTCTCGAATGCACGCTACTACAGTCGCGCTGGAGCTCTGCGGAGATTAATGCATGTAAAATAAAACATAAATAATAGTGTTGCTGCCATCTCACTACGATCAGCTCTGAACATTTGCTTTTCTAGAAGGAGCTCTTCCGGTGTTTTGTGTTATGTTTATTTCTCAACTCATAGAGTAGTATGAACTGTACACTAAAACCAGTGACAATTATAGCTTATGTTATGTTCCTTTCAAGGCAAAGTACTTATTTCATTTCTTTTAAACACATCAACCGTTTCTGTCCTGTCATGTGTTCGCCTGTCATACACACTTTGCAAACCCATCACATGTGTACGAGGTGCTTACATGCCTGGTACCCATTCTGTGGCTGGAATCAAGGCCAGGAAGCAGCTTGCGCCTCAATATGTCCTTGCCCGATTTCACGCCGTCTGATGCGGCATGCAAAATAGCGCATGCTGTCTTTATTTATATCTCAAAAATTAATTGTCCGATTTTGAAAATATTTACATATTTGACCGTTTACGCAAATAAACTTTTAAATCAGCTGTTTAAATTTGTACCCTTCCATTTAAACATATGGAGTTAGTATTAATATGTCGGTTGTTAATCACCCCATGAGACTAAGTAGCACGTTATTTTATAAGACCCTGCGTACCGTTTACGAATATGAAAACAGAATGCTGATATCTTTATTGGTTTAGAAGTTATTTGCGTGTAACATGTTAGGTGAATAACCCTGTATAATACGTGGTAGTTTTCTTTTAAGATCATGTAATGCTTATTTAGTGGCTATTTAAATTGAAATATGTTTGTAATTTCCTGTTGAGCTGTTAGCAATTCGACCTAAGTAAGTTAACATTGTAAAATGCTGTCGTGTTTTACGACTGTGTGCTGTTTATCTTTAATGGCAGAGTTGCCAAAATGCGGTAATAACGACAGTATAATTCAATATCCTTTAAAATTAAAACGCTCTTCGTTAATAAATAAATTATTCCATTGCAAAAAATATTAAAATCATGTCTGTGTTTGACCATGCTCCGCGTTTCTCTGCATTGTCATCGCCTCCTTAGCGTGACGTCACCCCGCTGTTGTTAGGCCTTATTATCTAGGAGGTGTTGGCCCGAGCCACAGATGTCCTGGAGCATCTAATTCAATCCCGGTGGAGCTGATGGAAAAAGATGTCTTCTTTATTAGCGCAGTAAGTTAGATAAATCTTGCAGATTTTAACATAATCTTTAATTTGTTGGTGAATATATGGTTAGACGTTATGATCTTGAAATTAGCTCAGATGTGTTAGATCCTCGCGAATTAATGATATACTTGTGTGAAATGCAGGGATAATAGGTAGTCATTTGCATAACATAACCAGTCCTTGGGTAGGATATGTGTGAAGTGAACAACATGTAAGTGCTATCGCAGTGGCATTTAAGCAAATGAAGAGGTTATATAATATATGAATTATGAGATCTATACCGATAGAATAGTTAAGGTTATAAGTGAGTAAGGGATAATATCTCATAGTATGGAGATTATGCAGTGCCGTATAAAATCAAAATTAAATTATATGAAGATATGAGAGTAATATGAAGTGAAACTGAGATTGGTTGAGAAGAAATGGATTAATCAGGTGAACAGATGATGATTAGAAAATTCTGTGCGTCAAGTTAAGGTATAGATAAGGATTATTTGCAAGAGAAAGAATGGATATGATATTGCGATATGAAGAAAGTGATATAGGAATATTGAATGAATATGACGAAGAATAAATAAATGTGATATGTATTGTTTCGTCGATAATGAAGGGAATAATCAGTTGTGAAGTTAAAAATAAGGATATTGACACAAACTAGGGTCAATAATATACTTGATACCATGATGTGTAATCGTTGACAGGAATTCCATATCCAACATGTGTAAAAACGTATGATGAAGTTCATAAGGAGTTAAGACACTAGTAAATCATCAAAACAATTCATTATAGAGAAAGCTGAATAGAATATTAATTATAAATTAACCCATATCTCTACAATAATGTTGAATATTCGCTGAAGAAGTACATGGCACTTACTTAATCCTATGCACAAGTATTAGGGGATTCCATTGTTGGATGCGCTAGCGAGTGGTTGACTGTTCCAAGAGCTCTGTGTTATCTCAGTGATAAAGTAGTTAATAATTGTAGAAATTTACCAAATTTTGTGTGTGTGATACATTTAGCTCCACAAATAATTGTGTTTAGTGTTTGTTGTAGTAATCTGCGGTTACTGGTATTTATTTACCGTTTTCACACTGAGTAGTTCCGTAGGCGTTCGCTAGATTACAACCTGTAATTTAGGTCTGCGTGAAAGAAGAAATATATCTTTCTTTTTAATAGTATTATTAAAATATCAATAGGCCTAGGTTTGTTGATAAAATACTTACAAAGACGGAATATTATAAGAGTCGTAACTTCAGCGGCGGTTATATCTATTGCAAGCATTTGACAGGGTACCGTATTTCGAATAGCAGTTCAACGGTCCCACCTATCACGAAGGTAATAACTTCTTTTAATAACGCGATACTGTTGTAAATTTTGTTTAAAGAAAGGATTTCAACAGAATGGACAGTATTTCACTGGCGAAATACTTAACAGTCGTAATTGTTATTGATTATTGTCGCTCTTCTTATTCAAATATTGGCATTGTTGGCTACAGTTGTGAACAAAGCGTGTAGTGTATCAAGAAAATATAAATAAAAATCAGCTGATTCTTGTATTCCGACCATTTGTAGTTATGAGTAGGCAGTTAAAGTATCCGTAATTTATATTTCACACCCTCGACATTTCAGTATTTATGAGCGGTTAGCTAATAATCAAGTTCCTACATTCCAATAATTGCAATTCAAGTCCCTGGCAGAGTTTAGACAGAAATACTTTTGAGAAATGATTGTAAACAACCTCATAATTGTCAGCATTTACGGACACTTTTATTCTCCGTCCCGCGGAGTAGGGAAAGTAATCGTAATCCACCATCTGTAAAGATCACATAACCGCATTTCAGTTGAGAATTGTAATGTAGATACGGTATATTAGATACACTGACTGACAGAGCAAATGCAACACCAAGAAGGAGTGGTCAGAACTTTATGCCAATTGCAGGGTAGACTGACGTCACTGAGGTATGCTCATGATGTGAAATGCGTCGCTGTGCTGCGCACGTAGCGAACGATAAATGGGACACGGCGTTGGAGAATGGCCCACTTCGTACCGTGATTTCTCAGCCGACAGTCATTGTAGAACGTGTTGTCGTGTGCCACAGGACACGTGTATAGCTAAGAATACCAGGCCGCCGTCAACGGAGGCATTTCCAGCAGACAGACGACTTTACGAGGGGTATGGTGATCGGGCTGAGAAGGGCAGGTTGGTCGCTTCGTCAAATCGCAGCCGATACCCATAGGGATGTGTCCACGGTGCAGCGCCTGTGGCGAAGATGGTTGGCGCAGGGACATGTGGCACGTGCGAGGGGTCCAGGCGCAGCCCGAGTGACGTCAGCACGCGAGGATCGGCGCATCCGCCGCCAAGCGGTGGCAGCCCCGCACGCCACGTCAACCGCCATTCTTCAGCATGTGCAAGACACCCTGGCTGTTCCAATATCGACCAGAACAATTTCCCGTCGATTGGTTGAAGGAGGCCTGCACTCCCGGCGTCCGCTCAGAAGACTACCATTGACTCCACAGCATAGACGTGCACGCCTGGCATGGTGCCGGGCTAGAGCGACTTGGATCAGGGAATGGCGGAACGTCGTGTTCTCCGATGAGTCACGCTTCTGTTCTGTCAGTGATAGTCACCGCAGACGAGTGTGGCGTCGGCGTGGAGAAAGGTCAAATCCGGCAGTAACTGTGGAGCGCCCTACCGCTAGACAACGCGGCATCATGGTTTGGGGCGCTATTGCGTATGATTCCACGTCACCTCTAGTGCGTATTCAAGGCACGTTAAATGCCCACCGCTACGTGCAGCATGTGCTGCGGCCGGTGGCACTCCCGTACCTTCAGGGGCTGCCCAATGCTCTGTTTCAGCAGGATAATGCCCGCCCACACACTGCTCGCATCTCCCAACACGCTCTACGAGGTGTACAGATGCTTCCGTGGCCAGCGTACTCTCCGGATCTCTCACCAATCGAACACGTGTGGGATCTCATTGGACGCCGTTTGCAAACTCTGCCCCAGCCTCGTACGGACGACCAACTGTGGCAAATGGTTGACAGAGAATGGAGAACCATCCCTCAGGACACCATCCGCACTCTTATTGACTCTGTACCTCGACGTGTTTCTGCGTGCATCGCCGCTCGCGGTGGTCCTACATCCTACTGAGTCGATGCCATGCGCATTGTGTAACCTGCATATCGGTTTGAAATAAACATCAATTATTCGTCCGTGCCGTCTCTGTTTTTTCCCCAACTTTCATCCCTTTCGAACCACTCCTCCTTGGTGTTGCATTTGCTCTGTCAGTCAGTGTATTATGTATGTATGTATGTATGTATGTATGTATGTATGTATGTATGTATGTATGTATGTATGTATGTTCATCAGCCTGAAGGCTGGTTGGATCCTCAACAGTTCCACCATGAGCTGCCATACATGGCCTAGGCATCACTGAAGAGGCGTACTAGGGAAATGAGGAGTGAGGTAGTTTCCCGTTGCTTTCCTCACCGACCCAGAAATTGCTATCTGCCAAGCACACAGAAATGCATGCACCAACTGACCCTATGAGCAACAGTTTCACACCACTCATAGCAGGGACTGGCTGCGTAAGGAATGGCATTACTATACTGCTAATAATAAGAGTTGGTGTCTGACAGGTAAGGTTGGAGGGAGGAGCACTGCACGTGCCATTTCACGATGTTGCCACATTCCAGCATTCCTTTCTACATACTCTTACCCCTCGCTTCCGGCTCACTTGTTCCCTCCTTCATTCTGGCCGCTGTGATCTGTTGGAGACTGTCTGGCCAGGCGGGGTCGTCCCATTTGCGATCACTCTTATACAAACAATCAGGTTCTTATCAGTGACAGTGACAGGTTTGGCAACTCCCAGCAAGACGAGCTGCCCTGAAGTGTTATCTCCATGGCAACCGCAGTCGCCCCACCCTCATTTCCATGGCAACCACACAGCCACTCCCTTTATCCCGCCTCGGCAGGCAGTAAACGAACCTCTCTCTAAGAAATGTCAGACACCAACTCTTATTATTAGCAGTATAGCATCGCTCATATCTCAGCCACTTTCATATTGTCAAAGCCAAGGATAAAGCTGAGACAGATCAATGAAAGTAACAAAATTGCTCTAGCCTATACCAGAAGACTTAGTGCAGTGTAAACACTAGGTCCCGCCAGCAAAGGCATGAGCCATAAATTCCAATATATTTTCATCATATCTATTTATTCAAATTCTGAGAAAATTAAGGAAAAGAAAGAAATATAGTTAAAAAGATTTACCATATCCTTTGAAAAAATTCATTAATTAGCTTTAATTAACTTTCATTGTAGTATCAACTGACTGATTAAACTGCAGTTATAATTATGTACAACAGGAAAATTAAAAATGATTCTGTAAAACTCAAATCATTGAAATGAAATCACATCATTATCTTTGTATCATTAATTATATGTAAGAAGAAAATGTCCCTAAACTTCAGTCAAAGTTTCTCGAAATATTTACAAATCTTTCTGGGAAATGTTACATTTCAGCATCGATTATTTCTCTTTTTGAAATTATTTATTTATATACCTATTTATTTAGGATGAGGTTAAGATTTTATTATTCTGGGATTCTGCTTTATGGATACATCAGGAAAAAGATAAGTACTAAGTCAATCACATTATGCGCTAATTTCTAGATTAATATCTAATATCAGTTACCAGCTCAAATGGATATCATTCATCTTATAAATCTTACAAATTAATTTAATTATATAAATGTGTCTGATAAGATCAATATTCAAATGATTCATTGAATACTAATACCTCACTTACTGTTATTTATTAAAATAAGTATAGGCTATTATTCATGAAGACCATCAATTATTTTACCTTCGGGAATTATATATGGAAAACCCGTAACTCAACCAATCACTATCAGTCAGTCACTACTGATCTGCATTTAGGGCAGTCGCCCAGGTGGCAGACACCCCATCTGTTCTTTTCTTAGCCTTTTCTTAAATGATTGCAAAGAAATTGGAAATTTATCGAGCATCTCCCTTGGTAAGTTATTCCAATCCCTAACTCCCCTTCCTATAAACGAATATTTGCCCCAATTTGTCCTCTTAAATTCCAACTTTATCTTTCCTACTTTTAAAGACACCATCCAAACTTATTCGTCTACTGATGTCCTCTCACGCCATCTCCCCACTGACAGCTCGGAACATACCACTTAGACGAGCAGCTCGTCTCCTTTCTCCCAAGTCTTCACAGCCCAAACTTAGCAACATTTTTGTAACGCTACTCTTTTGTCGGAAATCGCCCAGAACAAACCGAGCTGCTTTTCTTTGGATTTTTTCCAGTTCCTGAATCAAGTAATCCTGGTAAGGGTCCCATACACTGGAACCATACTCTAGTTAGGGTCTCACCAGATACAAATATGCTCTCTCCTTCTACATCCTTACTACAACCCATAAATACTCTCATAACCATGTGCAGAGATCTGTACCCTTTATTTACAATCATATTTATGTGATTACCCCATTTGAAGATCTTTCCTTATATTAATACCTAGGTATTTACAATGATCCCCAAAGGGAACTTTCACCCCATCAACGCAGTAATTAAAACATAGAGGACTTTTCCTATTTGTGAAACTCACAACCTGACTTTTATCCCCATTTATCATCATTTATTATCATTGTCCATCTCACAACATTATCGAGGTCATTTTGCAGTTGCTCACGATCTTGTAACATATTTATTACTCTGTACAGAATAACATCATCTGCGAAAAGCCTTATCTCTGATTCAAATTCTTTACAAATATCATTGATATATATATAACAAAATATCAAGGTCCAATAATACTGCCTTGAGGAATTCCCCTCTTAATATTTACAGGGACAGATAAAGCTTCACCTACTCTAATTCTCTGAGTTCTATTTTCTAGAAACAGAGCCACCCATTCAGTCACTCTTTTTTCTAGTCCAATTGCACTCATTTTTGCCAGTATTCTCCCATGATCTACCCTATCAAATGCCTTAAACAGGTCATCGCGATACAGTCCGATTGACCTCCTGAATCCAAGATATCTGCTATATCTTGCTGGAATCCTACAAGTTGGGCTTCAGTGGAGTAACCTTTCCTAAACCCAAACTGCCTTCTATAAAACCGGTTATTAATTTTGCAAACATGTCAAATATAATCAGAAAGAATGCTTTCCCAAAGCTTACATAGAATGCATGTCAAACTGACTGGCCTGTAATTTTCAGCTTTATGTTTATCACCCTTTCCTTTATACACAGGGGCTACTATAGCAACTCTCCATTCATTTAGTAAAGTTCCTTCATGCAAACAATAATCAAATAAGTACTTCAGATATGGAACTATATCCCAAACCATTGTCTTTAGTATACCCCCCGAAACCTTATCAATTCCAGCCGTTTTTCTAGTTTTCAACTTTTGTGTCTTACTGTAAATGTTTTCTCTCATAGGTACACTTTAATCTTTAGTATTAGTCACCTCCTCTATCTGGACATTATCCTTGTAACCAACAATCTTTACATACTGATGGCTAAATACTTCTGCCTTTTGAAGATCCTCGCATACACACTCCCATTGTTCATTAATGATTCCTGGAATGTCCTTCTTGGAGCACAATGCAGAGTGCAGTCGGAAGTGGATCAGTGGTAGAGTGCCAGCCTCCGGATCCCAACATAGCGGGTTCAAGCCCGGCAGAGGTAGTCGGATTTTTTAAGGGCGGAAAAATAAGTCCATTCGACACTCCATGTCGTACGATGTCGGCATGTAAAAGATCTCTGGTGACACGTTTGGTGTTTACCCGACAAAATTTATTAAATCTCAGCCACAGACGCCCAAGAGAGTTTCGGTTTGCTCGGTATGCCATCTAGTAGGCCTAGAGTAAAACGGAACGTCGTAATTGACGAGCATATAGCCAGATGGCGTCAAATTGAAACGTCTGCACACGGTAGCCGAGTCCATACGGTTATTATTATTATTATTATTATTATTATTATTATTATTATTATTATTATTATTATTATTATTATTATCATTCGGATATTTCGCATTTCTTTTTAAAAAATTAGACAGTTTTTGCAAAGTCGGGTAATTAGTTTTCATTATAGACAGCTTTATTAATTCATAAAATATTTTTCTGAGGTATGTCTTATGAGGTAAATTACTGCACACTGTATACAGTATTCATGTAGTAAAGGCTCTATGCCTTCATAAAGTACCTACTTTTCCTTTGTTTAAGGGTATTTAGGCAGTTTGTTCTCTGTTGTATTCTCAAGCAAACAATACGTACAAGAACAGTACTGTGTTTTCTGAGGGAACGCGGCATTATGCTGGACTAATACCTTCAGTACAAAACTGACAAATCTTTACACATTGTCCTAGCTTTCTAGGTGGATAGTCTTCAGAAGGACCATTCGTCGACTCATTCATGTTCTGATGCGTGATGTGATACACTGACTGACAGAGCAAATGCAACACCAAGAAGGAGTGGTTCGAAAGGGATGAAAGTTGGGGAAAAAACAGAGACGGCACGGACGAATAATTGATGTTTATTTCAAACCGATATGCAGGTTACACAATGCGCACGGCATCGACTCAGTATGATGTAGGACCACCGCGAGCGGCGATGCACGCAGAAACACGTCGAGGTACAGAGTCAATAAGAGTGCGGATGGTGTCCTGAGGGATGGTTCTCCATTCTCTGTCAACCATTTGCCACAGTTGGTCGTCCGTACGAGGCTGGGGCAGAGTTTGCAAACGGCGTCCAATGAGATCCCACACGTGTTCGATTGGTGAGAGATCCGGAGAGTACGCTGGCCACGGAAGCATCTGTACACCTCGTAGAGCCTGTTGGGGGATGCGAGCAGTGTGTGGGCGGGCATTATCCCGCTGAAACAGAGCATTGGGCAGCCCCTGAAGGTACGGGAGTGCCACCGGCCGCAGCACATGCTGCACGTAGCGGTGGGCATTTAACGTGCCTTGAATACGCACTAGAGGTGACGTGGAATCATACGCAATAGCGCCCCAAACCATGATGCCGCGTTGTCTAGCGGTAGGGCGCTCCACAGTTACTGCCGGATTTGACCTTTCTCCACGCCGACGCCACACTCGTCTGCGGTGACTATCACTGACAGAACAGAAGCGTGACTCATCGGAGAACACGACGTTCCGCCATTCCCTGATCCAAGTCGCTCTAGCCCGGCACCATGCCAGGCGTGCACGTCTATGCTGTGGAGTCAATGGTAGTCTTCTGAGCGGACGCCGGGAGTGCAGGCCTCCTTCAACCAATCGACGGGAAATTGTTCTGGTCGATATTGGAACAGCCAGGGTGTCTTGCACATGCTGAAGAATGGCGGTTGACGTGGCGTGCGGGGCTGCCACCGCTTGGCGGCGGATGCGCCGATCCTCGCGTGCTGACGTCACTCGGGCTGCACCTGGACCCCTCGCACGTGCCACATGTCCCTGCGCCAACCATCTTCGCCACAGGCGCTGCACCGTGGACACATCCCTATGGGTATCGGCTGCGATTTGACGAAGCGACCAACCTGCCCTTCTCAGCCCGATCACCATACCCCTCGTAAAGTCGTCTGTCTGCTGGAAATGCCTCCGTTGACGGCGGCCTGGCATTCTTAGCTATACACGTGTCCTGTGGCACACGACAACACGTTCTACAATGACTGTCGGCTGAGAAATCACGGTACGAAGTGGGCCATTCGCCAACGCCGTGTCCCATTTATCGTTCGCTACGTGCGCAGCACAGCGGCGCATTTCACATCATGAGCATACCTCAGTGACGTCAGTCTACCCTGCAATTGGCATAAAGTTCTGACCACTCCTTCTTGGTGTTGCATTTGCTCTGTCAGTCAGTGTATTCACCAGGAGATCTCGAGGATTGTCTGGTTGCCAGTATTTTGTTGCTCACTTAGCACCTCCCGGGGGACACGCACAGGGCAATTAGAAGTTTAAACCTATGGACGTGAGCAACGGCCATTGCCATTCTTATAATTCGTGTTTGAAAAAGGCAAATGCACTTATCTACTTATTGATTAGCTCAGTGGCTTAGCTGTGGCTTCCTACTCAGAAGGCCGGCGTTCGAACCCCAGTCGATCCTGAATTGAGATTTTCATCTCAAATTCCCCTGTGCGTCGGGCGGTAGAATAACGCCCTCGGTATCCCCTGCCTGCCGTAAAAGGCGACTAAAGGAGGCCCCAGTAGCTCTTAACTTGGGAGCATGGGTTAGCAATCACGGAGCCGTTATGTCAGTCCTGGCATTGCGTCCACTTACTTGTGCCAGGCTCCTCACGTTCATCTTATCCAACCTCCCTTGGTCAACTCTCGTTCTTTTCCGACCCCGACGTAATTAGGTTTCCGAGCCCTATGAAGGTTTTCATTTTCACGCCCTTCGTGGACCTTCTCTTTCTTTGAATGATGCCTTCATTTTCGAAGTGTCGGAGCCTTTCAATTTGCTTCAGTGCCGCGGTCTTGAAACTCACATGTAGTGGCTAGATGTTTGCAATATATTACACACAAAATTCATTTTCATAAAGATATGCCTCCGTTAAGCATTTGTAACCTCATAAAATGGTACGCAATGGACGTTAGACAAATTTAACACGCGCGCTATTTAAGATCTCGCTGGATAGCCAACACTACAGTGGCTCTTTATGTAGTCACTGTAGCTGGCACGGTAGAGTGCTGCTCCCTGTAGAAGCTTGCCGGAATTAATTCGCAAGATATCTTCTCAACTCGTTAAAAGTATTCTAGCTACATCATTTATTGGTCAGTGGCGGTTCGTGCATGAAGGGCTTTTGGGCGTCGCCTCATCGCCTTTTCAAAATCATTTAACGTTATTTCACTCTATAACTGATTACATAAAGAGATGAAAAAATGTAGCGAATCGGACTTACGTGGTGTGCTATTCCGGTATTCAGTTATACAATGTTATTATTATTATTATTATTATTATTATTATTATTATTATTATTATTATTATTATTATTGCTAGGGGCTTTAGTCGCACCGACACAGATAGGTCTTATGGCGACGATGGGATGGGAAAGGCCTAGGAGTTGGAAGGAAGCGGCCGTGGCCTTGATTAAGGTACAGCCCCAGCATTTGCCTGGTGTGAAAATGGGAAACCACGGAAAACCATCTTCAGGGCTGCCGATAGTGGGATTCGAACCTACTATCTCCCGGATGCAAGCTCACAGCCGCGCGCCTCTACGCGCACGGCCAACTCGCCCGGTATTTTTATTATTATTATTATTATTATTATTATTATTATTATTATTATTATTATTATTATTATTATTCTAAATTATCGTGGTGCTGGTCAGTGAAAACGGACAGAGTAAAATGTCACGAACCGCCACTTTATATTGGTTATCAGCGAATGTATGAAGAAATGAAATCGTTAGTACTAGGGAAAAAGTGGAAGAGGTTGTATACTTCGAAAAACGAAGGTGTCGGCAAAAGAAAGACAAAGGCCACGAAGGGTGCGAAAATGAAAGACTACCTAAGCCTCGACATCTAGTACCGTCCGGGTCGGAAAAGAACAAGCGTTGATCAAGGGAGATAGATAGATAAAGCCTTTATCACCTGTGGCGAAGTTAGGGATCCTGGCCCTTTCTTACACTTAGCCACACACACATATTATTACTTATCAATACTATGAAGATGATAAACTTGAAATACTAAGAACTACAAATAACACTAATATTTAAGACAAATATATGAATAAATACACACAAAGAAGAAAGAAAAAAAAGGAACTGCCTACATAATACAGATTTGAAAAATACTAATTTCAATACACATCTCAAAGAAATACAAAAGTAAAAACATTAGTAGGCTTAATAAAAATATTAAATGAAATTTAACTCATTGTATTCTTGCAATACTAGATCTAAATTAAGTACTGTAATTAGTACTAGCTATGTTTACTTCTAACTGGTAAATACAGGACGGATATTTTTAATTTAATTAAATGATTGATATACACTATAAGATCAGAAAGTCATTAAGTTCGAAAAAGAGTTTAATCAATCTAGTTAGGATGAAAGTTGCAGATTAAAAAGTTACAGAACAAAACTTAATTTGAATTATCATATTAACCCAACATCGTATTTAATTGTACAATAGGGGCCGATGACCTTCGATGTTAGGCCCCTTTAAACAACAAGCATGATCATCATCAATTGTACAATAATCTCATAACATCATTTTCACACACAATCACTCGTTCCACTCATACAGTACCTTGCTGGAAGTACTTAACGAGAAACTGCTGGTAAGAAGTTTTAAATATACTTTTTGACGCAACATCCTTGATGTCTTTGGGGAGAGCATTCCACCATCCCGAGGCGGTGACAGTGAATGTTCGGTGGTATGTGGTTGTTCGGTGGGCAGGTATTTCTAGGAGGGACACTGAGCGAGTATCATGATATGTAAAGAACCAAAGTGACGAAAATTGCTGGTGAGACAAGCATGGATATCTTCCGAAAGCAACTGGTACAAAAGAGTATTTGAATGCAGTTTACGTCTGTCGTCTAGTCGTAGCCAAGTAGTAGGGAGAAACTCGAGCGTTATACCGTAAATCCATAGTATATATAAGGCAAGCATTTTGAGTGCGTTGTACTTTCAAGCTTAATTTATTTATTAAAATGACATCACAGTAGTCGAAAAGGGGAAACAATGATGACTGAACAAGTTGAATTTTAAGTTAATAATTTTAATTTCCTGTGGCTATTTGTAGCTGGGTGCAGCCTTTCGAAGATAGACCCTCCGATGAGGGTGAGTGGCATCTGCCATGTGTAGGTAACTGCATGTTATTGTGGTGGAGGATAGTGTTATGTGTGGTGTGTGAGTTGCAGGAATGTTGGGGACAGCACAAACTCCCAGTCCCCGAGCCAAGGAAATGAACCATTTGAGGTTAAAATCTCCGACCCGGCCGGGAATCGAACCCGGGACCCTCTGAACCATTCAGCCAAGGAGCCGGACTGAATTTTAAGTGATCGAGAAAATACATTTCTGAGCCGTTTTAAGGGGTGCAAGTCACACTACACCTTTTTACAGATATTCGGATAAGGATAGATGAAAGTGAGGAGCCTCACATAAGTAATTGGAAACAATGCCAGAACTCAGCTAAGGGCTCCGTGGTCGTCAACCCACGATCCAAAGTTCAAAGACCCTGCGACCCCTTTTTGTCCCCCCTTGTGACCGTCAGGGGATACCATATGTGTTATTCTACCACCCCCACCCACAATGGGATCGGGAGACAGTGATTCGCTATCAGCAGCTCTCAGTAAGTTTCTGACATTCTGACCCCAGAATCGGGCTTTCTAAATGCTGCAGACGTGTGTAGTGCGATGTCGACAAAATCACCCAACATTCCTCATTTCTCTGCCATCCACTGGAGGTAAGCAGAACACAAAGTGGCGTCGACGATTATTATTATTATTATTATTATTATTATTATTATTATTATTATTATTATTATTATTATTATTATCTTTCTTCTTGTTTCGTTTCGGGCAACTAAGGACCACGTCATTTCAACTGTTTCCCTTGAGCTTTAATGTTGGTCCAGTACTCTTTCGCTCGTATACGGTGTTGCTCCTTTCGCTCTTTCGTCCATGCCTTTCCAGTTTTCATCTTCGGCTTTGGTTGGAAACTCTGATGTTCTTGGAGTTTTTTCTTGAGTGGGACACGCTCCTGGATATCTTCAAATGAGATCCTAATCTCCTGCAGATCTTCTGTACCTCACTGAACCATGCCCCCTTTGCCTTTTTCTCTTGGAGGAAAGTGAAAATGCGGTTGGTTAACCGTGTTGAATTCATTCGGGCCATGTGTCCATAAAAAGTAATCCTCCTTTTTCGCATCACATCGGTTATTTTCTCCACATGCGAGTACAACTCCTGGTTGTGCCGTCCTAAACTCGCCGTTGTCTTCGACTGGACCTAAGATTTTTCTCAGAATCTTTCTTTCCTTGGCCTCCAATTTCTCCATCATGCCTTTTTTGTTCATGGAGAGACATTCCGCTGCATATAGAGCCTCTGGCCGGATGACAGTGCAATAGTGTTTGATTTTTGCATTCAGAGATATAGATCTTTTGTTATAGACATTTTTAGTCAGATGGTAAGCCATTTCCATTTTATTCATTATTATTATTATTATTATTATTATTATTATTATTATTATTATTATTATTATTATTATTATTATTATTATTTCTCGTGTCCGCCTCTGTAGTGTACTGGTTAGTGTGATTATCTGACACCCTCGGAAGCCTGGGTTCGATTCCCCACCCTGCCACGAAATTCGAAAAGTGGTCCGAGGTCTGGAACGGGATCCACTCAGCCTCGGGTGATCAACTGAGCACAGGGGTTTTCGATTCCCACCTCAGCCATCCTTGAAGTGATTTTCCGTGATTTTCTCACTTCTTCTCCAGGCAAAAGCCGGGATGGTACCTCACTTAAGGCCACGGCCTCTTTCTTCTCTCTTTCTTGTATATCCCTTCCAATCTTCCTACCCCCCACAAGGCTCCTGTTGAGCACAGCAGATGAGGCCACCTGGGCGAGGCACTGGTCCTCCTTCGCCGGGCTGAGTGGCTCAGACGGTTAAGGCACTGGCCTTCTGACCCCAACTTGGCAGGTTCGATCCTGGCTCAGTCCGGTGGTATTTGAAGGTGCTCAAATACGTCAGCCTCGTGTCGGTAGATTTACTGGCAAGTAAAAGAACTCCTGCGGGACTAAATTCCGGCACCTCGGCGTCTCCGAAAACCGTAAAAGAGTAGTTAGTGGGACTTAAAGCAAATAACATTATTATATTTATTGGTCCTCCTTCCCCAGTTGTATCTCCGACCAAAAGTCTCACGCTCTAGGACACTGCCCTTGAGGCGGTAGAGGTGGGATCCCTCGCAGAGTCCAGGGGAAAACCATCTCTAAAGGGTAAACAGATTAAATAAAATAAATTTAAAATTTCTGGTAATGAGTTTGCACCGTCATCAACCAAGTTATTGTCTGAAGTCTTCAGCAGCCAATACTGAAAGTTATGGTTTACGAATAAACATTAGAATTGAGAAAGCTACCGTAGTAGAATTTTCATGGAATTTCAGATCTGTAGTTGGGGCATTGTTAAAATCGCTTGCCATTATCTCAGAGGAAGCTACTGATGTTGGTGATCACTAGGGCGGGGAAGTTGAGGAAAAATTCCTTTTTTTTCCTTGAGCGTCCGAAAATGAGGCCCAACACAATATAGCCTATGTTCATTCTGGGTCACTGTAGGCCAGAAAATGGGTTTTATTTGTCCTTTTTTTTTGCCTTTTTTCGACGTTTTTTGGCTTATAGATACTCTTTTAGCTTTTTTTAGGTGTTCACCCTCTTTTGACTACATTTTTTTTTCAGCTCGAATCTTCATTAGTTCACCCACTACCTCTGAAACATCTTTTCTCTAGTAAATAACTTACAGTATATTTGAACCGTATCTTACAAAGGAGAGAATGAAATGAAATCAAATGAAATGAAGAAATGAAACTAGTGCTTGAAAAAACCCAGAGATATCAAATTATGTGCAAGATAAGTTAAATATTGAAAGGAGATAATTTTGATATGAATGTTTTTGAAGAGAAGCCGGCCCGGTGGTGTAGGGGTAGCGTGCCTGCCTTTTAACCGGAGGCCCCGGGTTCTATTCCCGACCAGGCCAGGGATTTTTACCTGGACCTGAAAGGCTGGTTCGAGGTCCACTCAGCCTACGTGATTAGAATTGAGGAGCTAGCTGACGGTGAGATGGCGGCCTCGGTCTAGAAAGCCAAGAATAACGGCCGAGAGGATCCGTCATGCTGACCACACGATACCTCGTAATCTGCAGGCCTTCGGGCTGAGCAGCGGTCGCTTGGTAGGCCAAGGCCCTTCAAGGGCTGTAATGCCACGGGGAGGGGGTTGAAGAGGAAGGTCTCACTCGCTTCAAGTATGAACCCTAACATCCGTTGATGTGGAGAGACGTTTTTCGATATTTTGCAACCTGTTGTTTGAAAACTGACGAGCCTTTGCACCTAAGAACCTCGAGATGTCTACTGCAGTGGCGTGCGGTGAACATATTCATTACCCCAGCTGCAATCAAGTTTTTTTTAAATATAAACAATCGTAGCCCCACTACACACTCAAAAGTGTGACGCTAATTCAGAATTATTTGATAAGATAATCAGCTATGTGGGAAACGATAAGGAAAGGAACGTGATTGTAGCGGGTGATCTCAATTCAGCAAATGTCAATTGGGAAGGTAATGCGAACGTCAGGAAGCATGAACAACAAATGGCAAATAAGTTAATATGGGAAGGGCACCTGATTCAGAAAGTGATGGAACCAACTAGAGGGAAGCGTATTCTGGATGTGGTGCTGGTAAAACCAGATAAGTTCTATAGAGAAACCGAAGTAATAGATGGTATTAGTGATCACGAAGCTGTTTTTGTCGTAGTTAAAAATAAATGTGAAAGAAAGGAAGGTATTAAAATTAGGACTATTAGGCAGTACCATATGGCTGATATAACAGGCATGAGGGAGTTTAAAAAAGTAAATATGATCGCTGAAAAATGGTAAATAAAAATGTAAATAGACTCTGGGATGGGTTTAAAGCAATTGTTGAGGAATGTGAAAATAGGTTTGTACCTTTATAGGTAGTAAGGAATGGTAAATATCCACTATATTATAACAGAGAAGTAAAGAGACTTTGTAAGAAGGAGGTGCAGGTTGGAACGAAATAGAGGTTTTTTTTTTTTTTTTTTTTTTTTTTTTTTTTTTTTTTTTTTGCTAGTTGCTTTACGTCGCACCGACACAGATAGGTCTTTGGCGACGATGGGACAGGGAAGGGCTAAGAGTGGGAAGGAAGCGGCCGTGGCCTTAATTAAGGTACAGCCCCAGCATTTGCCTGGTGTGAAAATGTGAAACCACGGAAAACCATTTTCAGGGCTGCCGACAGTGGGGTTCGAACCTACTATCTCCCGAATACTGGATACTGGCCGCACTTAAGCGACTGCAGCTATCGAGCTCGGTGAAATAGAATTAGAAATGGTTATGGAAGTAAGGAGAAATTGAAGGAACTTAATAGGAAATTGAATCTAGCAAAGAAGTCAGCTAAGAATAATATGATGGCAAGCATAATGGGTGGTCATACAAATTTTAATGAAAAATGGAAGAGTATGTATAGGTACTTTAAGGCAGGAACAGGTTCAAAGGAGGACATTCCAGGAATCATTAATGAACAAGGGGAGTGTGTATGCGAGGATCTTCAAAAGGCAGAAGTATTCAGTCAGCAGTATATAAAGATTGTTGGTTACAAGGATAATGTCCAGATGGGGGAGATGAGTAATACTAAAGAATTTACCTATGATGACAATGACATTTACAGTAAGATACAAAATTTGAAAACTAGAAAAGCATCTGGGATTGATAAGATTTCTGGGGATATACTAAAGGCAATGGGTTAGGATATAGTACCATATCTGAAATATTTGATTATTGTTTGGTTGAAGGAGCTATACCAAATGAATGGAGAGTTGCTATAGTAGCCCCTGTGTACAAAGGAAAGGGTGATAGAGATAAAGCTGAAAATTACAGGCCAGTCAGTTTGACATGATTTGCATGCAAGCTTTGGGAAAGCATTTTTTCTGATTATATTAGACATGTTTGCGAAATTAATAACTGGTTTGACAGAAGGCAGTTTGGGTTTAGGAAAGGTTATTCCACTGAAGCTCAGCTTGTAGGATTTCAGCAAGATATAGCAGAGATCCTGGATTCAGGAGGCCAAATTGACTGTATTGCGATTGACCTATCGAACGCATTTCATAGGGTAAAAAGCAGCTCGATTTGTTCTGGGTGATTTCCGACAATAAAGTAACCTTAAAAAATGTTTCCAAGTTTGGGCTGGGAAGACTTGAAAGAAAGGAGACGAGCTGCTCGACTAAGTGGTATGTTCCGAGCTGTCAGTGGAGAGATAGCGTGGAATGTTTGAGTGGTGTCTTTAAAAGTAAGAAAGATCACAATATGAAGATAATTGGAATTCAAGAGGTCAAAATGGGGCAAATAATCATTTATAGGAAGGGGAGTTAGGGATCGGAATAACTTACCAAGGGAGATGTTGAATAAATTTCCAATTTCTTTGAAATCATTTAGGAAAAGGCTAGGAAAACAACAGATAGGGAATCTGCTACCTGGGCGACTGCCCGAAATGCAGATCAGTAGTGATTGATTGATTGATTGATTGATTGATTGATTGATTGATTGATTGATTGATTGATTGATTGATTGATTGATTGATTGATTGATTGATTGATTGATTGATTGATTGATTGATTGATTGATTGATTGATTGATTGATTGATGCCATTTCATAAGACTGAATTTTTCGTGGAAAGGTCTGCCTGAGAAAGATCTTTCAAGAATATTTTCAACCACACGCTCGCACGTGCTTCCAAATTTATATTCACGGCAGTGACGACAGCATCATAACTTAATCTATAGCAGATTTTAAACAGTGTACTTACAGTTTCATCCGGTGACGCTTCGTGGTAGTACAGTCATGGTTTTAACAAAAATTGCACTGGGACGAACTAGTTTTCTTACGTAAAAATCCTAATGTAAACTAATGAGCAAAATTTAGCTGGTATTTTACCGTCGTTGAAGTTTTATAGTTTCACTCGCATACTGAGTGTACGTGCATCAACGACAAACGAGAGAAAATATTTGTCACGACGTATAACACACGTTATATTCATGAAGAATGCCACAGAACTCGCGAAACCTTCACCTATAATCCAAGAGGAACACTACAAAAATACACGATATACCACCATCACAGACAACCATTCGCGCTTAGCTCTGTGTTCATGCTGGGCAACCTAAATATTTTTCTGTGGCTATCGGAACACATACTCTACACGTGCCATCAGTGAACTGCTCGAAAAAACTGTATACGTCCCGACATCTTCTATATTACAATTGATTTCATATACTGGCTCTATTTTTATTAGAAAGACGATGTGCAAGTGACTATACTGTTATGTTGTTGACATTTTTCTTGCAGTCTCTAGTGTGTGGCGCTGAAGACTTCGAGTGTCAAGTATTAAAACTAACACCCCTTACCTAAGCTAGCTGGCCTGTCGCCGTAAATTGCTGTCGGGGGAGGGGCCTCAGATTCGCCTCGAGGAAGCTTCAAGCGCATGCG
This sequence comes from Anabrus simplex, assembly GCF_040414725.1. Lineage (NCBI taxonomy): Eukaryota > Metazoa > Arthropoda > Insecta > Orthoptera > Tettigoniidae > Anabrus > Anabrus simplex. The sequence continues at coordinate 1,723,094,911 of NC_090265.1, forward strand.
TCACCAAAGCGACCTTAAATTTCTCTGGGGGTAGCTCTCTATCGCGCCGGCAAGGAAACCCAGCTCGCTGGAGAAACTGAACTGCGGTAGTGCGAGCGGTATTTCGAGACAGCTGTACTTGGCTTGGCTTAGATGTTCGCAATTTTTTAAACATTATAAAAAGCGTTCTAAGGAATAATTATATAATATTAATACAAAGTCCTTTACCCCAGCAGCGCTGAGGTAGATGGGGGTCAATGCACGCCACTAGTCTATTGTGATGTACTGCAAAGCCAACTGAGGTAAGGTTACGGTATTCCAATTTCTGTAACCGTAGTGAGGTCAACCAAAATTTATGATTCCAGTTATACTAATTTCAATTTCTTTCTCCAGGATGTCCATTGCGGGTTCGCTTAATTCATTCTAGGTTGAAAAAAATATTTCATTCTAAATTCTGCAAGTACTTTTTTAACAAACACGGATTTTTTTAAATTATGCTAATATACAGTATATTATGTGTGAAAGAACAATTATTTATCTCATTTTTTTTTACACTGTATGTTGCATAGAACCAGAATTTTGTATTTTTAAACATTATATTCCTTCATTATATATTTAATTAAAACTGAAATTATGAATAAATTTGGATGGAATTTTACGGCCCTTTTGTGAGTTTTTGTATCCTTATTTTGTGGATATTTTTAGTCTTTATGTAGGCCTCTTTTAGGCAATGTATGGGTCTTCAACTTCCGATCCCTGGCATGATTATTTTTTAAGAAGAAGGACAGCCATCCTCCATTAACACTTTCAAGAATTACGATATTAATAAAAGAAATAGAGGGGCCAGGAAGGACGTGAAGCCTCGCAAACATAACATCCTCCAGATCAGAAGATAACAAGAATTGACCAAGGCAGGTCGGATAGGATAGATGACAGTGAGGATCCTTTATATGATGATGCTGGATTTAGATTGTAAAAACTAGTAGTATTTATTGTAACAGTTTCTTTCCATGGAATTGCTTGTTGTACTCTTGTTGTTTGTTTGTTTGTTTGTTTGTTTGTTTGCAGTTGTTGGGTAATTATGTTGACTTTGCTTTATTATTACACTAATGTAAGTGACCATTGCCACCGAGATATTTTCCATTTGCGATGTAATTCTTTTTCTTTTTTTTTGCTAGGGGCTTTACGTCGCGCCGACACAGATAGGTCTTATGGCGACGGTGGGATAGGAAAGGCCTAGGAGTTGGAAGGAAGCGGCCGTGGCCTTAATTAAGGTACAGCCCCAGCATTTGCCTGGTGTGAAAATGGGAAACCACGGAAAACCATTCTCAGGGCTGCCGATAGTGGGATTCGAACCTACTATCTCCCGGATGCAAGCTCACAGCCGCGCGCCTCTACGCGCACGGCAATGTAATTCTTAATAATAATAGTAATAATAATAATAATAATAATAATAATAATAATAATAATAATAATAATGTTCGCCTCTGTGGTGTAGTAGTTAGTGTGATTAGCTGCCACTCCCAAAGGTCCGGGTTCGATTCCCGGCTCTGCCACGAAATTTGAAAAGTGGTACGAGGGCTGGAGCGGGGTCCACTCAGCCTCGGGAGGTCAACTGAGTAGAGGTGGGTTCGATTCCTACCTCAGCCATCCTCGAAGTGGTTTTCCGTGGTTTCCCACTTCTCCTCCAGGCAAATGCCGGGATGGTACCTAACTTAACGCCACGACCGGTTCCTTCCCTCTTCCTTGTCTATCCCTTCCAATCTTCCCATGCCCCGACAAGGCCCCTGTCCAACATATCAGGTGAGGCTGCCTGGGCGAGGTGCTGGTCATCCTCCCAGTTGTATCCCCGACCCAGAGTCTGAAGTCCAGGATACTGCACTTGAGGCGGTAGAGGTGGGATCCCTCGCTGAGTCCGAGGAAATAACCGACCCTGGAGGGTGAGCAGATTAAGAAATAATAATAATAATAATAATAATAATAATAATAATAATAATAATAATAATAATAATAATAATAATAATAATAATAATAATAATATGTAAGAGGAAGCAATGCCAGGACTCAGCTGGGGGATCCCTGGTCGCCATCCCTCGCTCTCAGGATGAAAGCCCTGGGTCGCGTTTTAGTCGCCTTTTACGATAAGCAGAGGATGTATTCTAACACGGAGGGAACAGAGGAAATTGGCCTTTATCATTCTGACGTCAACTGTGCAACATTTTCAGACTAAAACTCGTCTCCGTGAAATTTGAAATGCCTGAGCTCCTCTTATTGTAGTACCTAAATGATATGTTGAATATGGCTAAGCAACACCGTGAAGTAGCCGCCCACGAAACTTTGAGGGGCTGCCTGTAGCAAACAACGGACAACTGCTTCAACAAAGGGAATATCACATTAGTACTCTCATTCTAGTCTAAAGTAGTGATGGGATAATCGAATACAAAATAAACACATATTCGATTTTTCGATTTTATTCGATTATTTGATTATAATTTCCATCGATTATTCATTCGAATGAATGAGGCAATCGAACAGTGAATATTGTTTTTCCATTCGATTATTTTTTGATTATCCATCCGAAACTCCATTAGAATAAATGAGGGGATTGAACATTGAATGCTTTCGAAATAATCGAATGAAAAGTGATGTTATTAAGGCACTTAATTCACTTATTTATTTTCAACATTTGGATTTCTGTTTTTTAAATAAGAGTTCATCTATTCGCTTATTTCAATCGATTATCCACCGGGCACACTTAAACTGAAAACTTATTCATAACGCATCCGAATATTCTATGCGATAAACTGAATGATATTTTGAAAATCATTCGATTGTTATATTCGATTATTTAAATAATCGGACCGGGCGAGTTGGCCGTGCGCGTAGAGGCGCGCGGCTCTGAGCTTGCATCCGGGAGATAGTAGGTTCGAATCCCACTATCGGCAGCCCTGAAAATGGTTTTCCGTGGTTTCCCATTTTCACACCAGGCAAATGCTGGGGCTGTACCTTAATTAAGGCCACGGCCGCTTCCTTCCAACTCCTAGGCCTTTCCTATCCCATCGTCGCCATAAGACCTATCTGTGTCGGTGCGACGTAAAGCCCCTAGCAAAAAAAAAAAAAAAATAAATAAATAAATAATCGGATGGAGGTTATTCGATTATTAAACGTATTCGATTATCCCATCACTAGTCTAAAGCGCCGGGCTGAGTGGCTCAGACGGTTGAGGCGCTGACCTTCTCACCCCAACTTGGCAGGTTCGATCCTGGCTCAGTCCGGTGGTATTTGAATGTGCTCAAATACGTCAGCCTCGTGTCGGTAGATTTACTAGCACGTAAAATAGCTCCTGCGGGCAAACTTTCGGCACCTCGACGTCTCCGAACACAACGGGAAGAACTTAGTGGGATGTAAAAGCGATATTATTATTATTATTATTATTATTATTATTATTATTATTATTATTATTATTATTATTATTATAGTCCAGGGGCGTAACCAAATGGGGTTATGAGGGTTATACCCCCCCCCCATGGACATTTAACAAAAATAATATAAACAGAAACTAACAATGAACTAAATAAACGTTGAAAATGAAAATCCACGGCCTGTTTTCAATCAATGACCGGTTCAGGATTGGAAAGAATAAAACCCCCATCTAGCGGCGAGGATAGGAAATGTGCCGGCTGCCGAAGCCTGTCGCCCTCCTCTGGGGCCATGATAAATGACAGATAGATGAAATGAAATATTAATGGAGAGTGTTGCTGGAATGAAAAGATGACAAGGGAAAACCGGGGTACTCGGAGAAAAACCTGTCCCGTCTCCGCTTTGTCCAACACAAATCTCTCATGGAGTGACCGGGATTTAAACCACCGGATCCAGCGGTGAGAGGCCGACGCGCGCCGTCTGAGCCACGGAGGCTTCTAAATAAATGTTCAGAGACATAATTGTTAAAGCAACAGATTTGTTGAAACTTTACCGGGCGAGTTGGCTGTGCGGTTCGGGGCGCGCAACTGTAAGCTTGCATCCGGGAGATAGTGGGTTCGAACCCCACTGTCGGCAGCCCTGAAGATGGTTTTGCGTGGTTTCCCATTTTCACACCAAGCAGATCCTGGCCACGGCCGATTCCTTCCCACTCCTAGGCCTTTCCTGTCCCATCGTCGCCATAAGATATATCTGCGTCGGTCCGACGTAAAGGAAATTGTAAAAAAGAATGTTGAATCTATTTTCTAAGAAGCTTCGAAAGTTGGGATTTCGATTTTAAACTGAACATATCGTTCGCTGTTAAACTGTTGACCTCGATCGTGTTGTTCTCGTTCTGTATTTTAACGTAAGATTTTCTAGTGTACTGCATTCTGAATAGCCTCCGTGGCTCAGACGGTAGTGCGTCGGCCTCTCACCACTAGGTTCCGTGGTTCAAATCCCGGTCACTCTTTGTGAGATTTGTGCAGGACAAAGCGGTAGCGGGACAGGTTTTTCTCCGAGTACTCCGGTTTTCCCTGTCATCTTTCATTCAAGCAACACTCTCCACTATCATTTCATTTCATCTGTCAGTCATTAATCACTGCCCTAGAGGAGTGTGACAGGCTTCGGCAGCCGGCACATTTCCTATCCTCGCCGCAAGATGGAGGATTCATTCATTCCAATCCTGACCCGGAAATTGACTGGAAAACAGGTTGTAGGTTTTCATTTTCACTGCAGTCTGAATATCAACATAATTCACTTGTACCAGTGGCCTTATAATGACAAGTCTTGTATTCGCGCACCACACAGACACAGCACCTTCATTGTGTTCTTTCTTTCTTTCTTTCTTTCTTTCTTTCTTAATCCATTTACCCTCCAGGGTTGTTTCTTCCCCTCAGACTCAGTGACGGATCCCACCTCTACCGCCTCAATGGCAGTGTCCTGGAGCGTGAGACTTTACGTCCTGGAATACAACTGGGAAGGAGGACCAGTACCTCACCAAGCCGGCCTCACTTGCTATGCTGAACAGGGGCCTTGGAAGGAATGGGAAGATAGGAAGGGATAGAGGGAACGAAGCGGCCGTGACCTTAAGTTAGGTACCATCCCGACATTCGCCTGCTGGAGAAGTGGGAAACCACGGAAAACCACTTCGAGAATGGCCGAGGTGGGAATCGATCCCCCCCCCCCTCCTCTACTCAGTTGACTGAGTGGTCCCCGGTCCAGCCCTCGTATCACTTTTCAAATTTCGTGGCAGAGCCGGGAATCGAACTCGAGACTCCGGGGCTGGCAGCTAATCACGCTAACCACTATACCACAGAGGTGGACTTCGTTGTGTTTTATCATTATATTGTAACTATAAACTCGCCCCCCCCCATCTCACCGGCTGATCCTGGCTATACTACTGGATTCTTAATAAAAATGAATGGGTTATTTTCATTTCTTGAATTTGATTTTTGCTGGTATGGTGTGTCGCACCTGGAATCGAAGTGAATTGTCTACCATTATCAGGTAGCGAAAAGTGAAATCGAAATGTCATGGTCCAATGAAAAAGGACCTCGGACATAGTTCGCGAGTAATTTAACGGCGAGTTGAACGCTCAAGGTAAGCAGCACTATCTGCAAACCACGTGGTTCGTGAGTCTGATCGCTGTAGAGGACCGTCACTATCGTCAGTACCGCGATGTCCCTCAAGCTGCTTCCTCTTGTGTGTGCTCTGCTCTGTTCGGCAGCGGGGAGGACCGTCCACCCCCGTGGGACCTCCTCCCTCTTCGAGCTGTCTATAATTCACCTCAACGACTTCCATGCTCGGTTCGAACAAACCAGTTGGAGTTCGGGAGTGTGTGCCGAGGGTACAGAAGAAACGTGTGTCGGAGGATTTCCACGAATATACACCGAGGTGACCAAACTTGTGAATGAAAGGCCTAATGCAATATTTCTGAACGCCGGCGACAATTTCCAGGGGACTTTGTGGTACACCTTACACAAATGGAACGTGACGGCAACATTTCTCAACAAATTACCTACAGATGCTTTGGTAAGTTTGTTTGCTTACAGTACAGCCCTCGGGGTTATTGTCTTCTCATCCACTTGTTATACTCTTAAATGGCATTGAATGGAACTTTCTGGGATTATTGATAAAGCAGGTATCGACACGCCCTTCGTTTTTATAAATGCAACTGCAGTAATTTCTGGCATTAGAAGGAAAGTTCGTCGTATTGTAGTAAGGATGTAAAGGACGGGGCATATAAGTCTCTGGTAAGACCCCAATTAGAGTATGGTTCCAGTGTATGGGACCCTCACCATGCTTACTTGATTCGATAACTGGAAAAATTGCAAGAAAATCACCTCGATTTGTTCTGGGTGATTTCCGACAAAGTAGCGTTACAAAAATGTTGCAAAGTTTGGGCTGGGAAGTCTTGGGTGGTAGGAGATGAGCTGCTCGACTAAGTGGTATGTTCCGAGTTGTCGGTGGAGAGATGGCGTGGAATGACATTAGTAGACGAATAGGTTTGAGTGGTGTCTTAAAAGTAGGACATTTCACAATATGAAGATAAAGTTGGAATTCAAGAGAACAAATTGGGGCAAATATTCGTTTATAGACAGGGGAGTTAGGGACTGGAATAATTTACCAAGGGAAATGTTCAAAAAATTTCAAAATTCTTCGCAATATTTTAAGAAAAGGTTAGGAAAACAACAGATAAGGAATATGCCACATGGGCCACTGCCTTAAATGCAGGTCAGTGTTGATTGATTGATTGCAAGTTAAGAAATGTGAAATGAAATGGCGTATGGCTTTTAGTGCCAGGAGTGTCCGACATGTTCAGCTCACAAAGTGCAGGTCTTTCGATTTGACGCCCGCAGGCGAAGTTTGCATCGTGATAAGGATGAAATGATGATGAAGACGACACATATACCCAGCCCGCGTGCCAGCGGAATTAACCAATGTTGTTTAAAATTCCCTACCCTGCTGGTAATCGAACCCAGGACCCCTTGACCAAAGGCCAGCATACTAACAATTTAGCCGTGGAGCCGGACTTAAGAAATGCAATTCATTAATACATTGGCTCTGGTCTTGCCGCATCAGACGGCGTACGCTGGCGCAAGCATACACTCCTTACTAGGTACAGTAAATAAAATGTAATGTATCCAGTGGCGAAGCCATGGGGGTACTGGGGGTTATACCCCCACCCGTGGAATTTTTACGAAAAAAACAGAAAGTAACGATAAACAAGTGAACGTCGACTCAAAGGGTTGAAGAGTTGGACAAAATTGTAAAATCAACAGATTCCTTGAATCTATTTTCTAAGAAGGCTCGAAATTTGGACTGTAATCTGAACATACCATTCGTCTTAAAAATATTTGTTTTTGTTTGAGTCATCAGTCCATAGACTGGTTTGATGCAGCTTCCCATGCCACCCTATCCTGTGCTAACCTTTTCATTTTTACGTAACTGCTGTATCGTATATCTACTCTAATCTGCTTGGCATATTCATACCTTGGTCTACCCCTACTGTACTTGCCGCCTACATTTCTCTCAAAAACCAACTGCACAAGTCCTGGGTGTCATAGGATGTGTCCTATTATCCTATCTCTTCTTCTCGTCAAGCTTAGCCAAATGGGTCTCCTCTCACCAAATCGATTCAGTATCTCTTCATTCGTGATTCGATCTGTTCAACTCACCTTCAGCATTATTTTGTAACACCACATTTCAAAAGCTTCTTGTCTCTTTCTGAGCTACTTATCGTCCATGTTTCACTTCTGTACAATGCCACTCTCCACACGAAAGTCTTCAAAAACATCTTTCTAATCCCTATATCAATGTTCGAAGTGAGCAAATTTCTTTTCTTAAGAAAGCTCTTCCTTGCTTGTGCTAGTCTGCATTTTATGTCCTCCTTACTTCTGCCATCGTTAGTTATTTTACTACCCAAGTAGCAATATTCACCTACTTCCTTTAAGACTTCATTTCCTAATCTACTATTACCTACATCACCTGACTTCGTTCGACCGTACTCCATTACTTTTGTTTTCGACTTATTTATTTTCATCTTGTACTCCTTCTTCAAGACGCTGTCGATACCATTCAGTAATTCCTCCAGATCTGCATTCTCAGATTAAATAACAATATCATCAGCAAATCTCAGGGTTTTGTCTCCCTGTGGTTCTCCCTGTGGGTGCCTGTCGTAAGAGGCAACTAAAAGGGGCCTCAGGGGCTCTGAACTTTGGAGCGTGGGTTCGTGACCACGAGGCCCTCAGCTGAGTCCTGGCATTGCTTCCACATACTTGTGCCAGGCTCCTCACTTTCATCTATCCTAACCGACCTCCCTTGGTCAACTCTTGTTCTTTTCAGAACCCGACGGTATTACGTATGGAGGCCTAGGGAGTCTTTCATTTTCATGCCCTTCGTAGCCCTTGTCTTCCTTTGGCCGATACCTTCATTTTTCGAAGAGTCGGAACACCTCAATTTTTTCTCTATGATTAGTGCTCTATAGAGGACGGTTGCCTAGTTGTACTTCCTCTTAAAACAATAATCACCACCACCACCTGTCTCCGATCGGGTGGGGGCGGTAGAATAACACCCATAGTATCCCCTACCTGTCGTAAGAGGGGACTAGAAGGGGCCCCAGGTCCTCTGAACTTTGGAGCGTGGGTTGGCGACCACAGGGCACTTAGCTGGGTCCTGATTTTGCTTCCACTTACTTGTGCCTGGCTCCTTGCTTTCATCTATCCTGTTAGACCTTCATTGGTCAACTCTTGTTCTTTTCCGACCCCGGCGCTATTAGGTTTCAGAGGGCCAGGACTAGGTTGCCCAGTTGTAGCCTACTTCCTCTTAAAACAATAATTACCGGGCGAGTTGGCCGTGCGGTTAGGGACGCGCAGCTGTGAGCTTGCATCCGGGAGATAGTGTGATCGAGCTCCACTGTCGGCAGCCCTGAAGATGGTTTTCCGTGATTTCCCATTTTCACACCAGGCAAATGTTGGGGCTGTACCTTAATTAAGGTCACGGCCGCTCCCTTCCCATTCCTAGGCCTGTCTGTGTCGGGTGGGACGTAGAGCAAATTGTAAACAAAACTAGAGCTTCAAGGTGTCTGTTTTGGGGTATGATGCGCAAAGGTATCACCGAGATATCACTATAAAATTTGTCATAAATGGAACATAACAATTGCTTTTACACATATCAAGTGAAAAATTCCTGGCACATTAAGAAATACCGTCGTTATTTGAGAAATATGAAAACATACTTAAGGCTTGTAGACAGGACTGGTTTATGTCGTATTCCGCTGCTGATGCCGTCTTTTGTTCTTTTCTTGAGGTCCAGGGCTAGCACCGAGGAATGCGAGTGCTATGTCTGTGGATTCTCATTATCTTTGTCCATTATGAGTAGAGCGGCTAGTTCAAAAAGCAAAATGGAGGTGAACATTATTCATTTTTCGATGAGGCAAATGAACAGATTATTGTTAAATTACAAGACCTTAAGCTATTGCCGAAGTAGCATGATCCCTGGACCAATAAATAACTTAATGAATCAGTTAGGGCACAAGTCCACAACTCGTCGTGATCAAAGAACTTCAGCGAATAAAGACATTACACACGAAATTGTTCAACGTGTGAGACAAAAGACATACGTGTGTCACTGTGAGCGTAACACCAAATGTACTTGTAAAGTGGTAAAGTACGCATACATAATATACTCCAAAAATGAAATATTTCTTAATGTGCCAGGAATTTTTCACTTGATATGTGTAAAAGCAATTGCTAGGTTCCATTTGTGACAAATTTTATAGTGATATCTCGGTGATACCTTTGCGCATCGTACCCTCTGTTTTGAAAACACCGTGCATGCGAACTGCAAAATGAACAGCTCCTTTCTGAAAAGGTGGTGGTGGTGGTTGTCGTTTAAACTCTCACATGCATGAGGACCTCATTGATGTCGTTGGAGTTCTTACGCATTTTTATACATGTATTCTGTAAGAAGGAAGTCAGCTTCCGGACAAACTATCTTTACATTGGTCTGTTTTCAGACCAACTTTGCTTTACGGGAGTGAAACCTGCTTGGACTCAGGATATCTTATTCATAAGTTAGAAGTAACAGACATGAAAGTATCGAGAATGATTGCTGGTACAAACGGGTGGGAACAAAGACAGGAGGGTACTCGGAATGAGGACAAGGAAACCTCTCTATAGTAATATACCGAGCGAGTTGGCCGTGCGGGTAGGGGTGCGCAGCTGTGAGCTTGCATCCCGGAGATAGTGGGTTCGAATCCCACTCTCGGCAGCCCTGAAGATGGTTTTCCGTGGTTTGCCACTTTCACACCAGGCAAATGCTGGTGCTGAACCTTAATTAAGGCCATGGCCACTTCCTTCCCATTCCTAAGCCTTTCCTATCCCATCGTCGCCTTAAAACCTATCTATGTCGGTGCGACGTAAAGCAAAAAAGAAAAGGCTAAGTTAGTAATGAACTCGATGGATGAAGCTGTACCTACGCATAAACCGGCTTGGGTGGTGGGGTCATATGAGACGAATGGAGGAGGATAGGTTACCTAGGAGAATAATGGACTCTGTTATGGTGGGTAAGAGAAGTAGAGGGAGACCAAGACGACGATGGTTAGACTCAGTTTCTAACGCTTTAAAGATAAGAGGTATACAACTAAATGAGGCCACAGTACTAATTGCAAATAGTGGATTGTGGCGACGTTTAGTATATTCACAGAGGCTTGCAGAGTGAACGCTGAAAGGCATAACAGTCTATAATGATGATATACATATGTTTGTTTGCATGTACGTAACAGACGGTAAAACAACCCTACATCCTAAGGCACTCCTTACACCCTGTCAACATCAACATGTATCAACAACTGTTTATTCTCCGCGGGCGCTCCGCGTGCAGGTACAGGCTTCAGGAGTACCACTGGCACCAACCTCAAGGACATTGCCGATCTACGGTCTTGCAAGTATACTGTACTTGCGCCTTCCAATACGTACCAATGGCTAGTAGGCAGTAACGATCGATCTTTGAATGTTAAAAGCTTAAAATAGTATTTATTAAAAATCGTTTATATATTCCTTTATGCTAAATTACATCACGTAGGTACGAGTGTTTTTCGTCACCAAATGCAAACGAAAAATAATATTGTTTCATGAGACGGTGAAGACGAAGCACAACTAGGCAACCATTCTCTATATAACACTAATCAGAGAGTAAAATTGGAAGGGATCCGACACTTCGAAAATGAAGGTACCGGCCAAGGAAAGATGTGGGCCAGGAAGGGCGAGGAAATGAAAGACTCTCTAGGCCTCGAATGCTCTAATACGGTCGGGCTCGGAAAAGAACAAGAGTTGATCAAGGGAGGTCGGTTCTGATAGATGAAAGTGAGGAGCCTGGTACAAGTTGAAGCATTGCCAGGACTCATCTAAGGGCCCCGTGGTCGCCAACCCACGCTCCCAAGTTGAGAGCCCCAGGGGCCTCTTTTAGTCGCTTCTTACGCCAGGCAGTGGTATACCGTGGGTGGTATTCTACCGCCCCCAGTCACAGGAGGTCTTTCTGAAAAAAAGATGTTTTTTTTTTGGTAATTATGGAAGTCGACAAGTTTGTTTAACTGTTATGACATCAATGAGTTTTGCATTTAGAGATGTTGTATCAAGTCTTAGTGCGATAAAGGCACTCGTTTGTTGACTATATATGGAATATCAGGAAGACAATGGCTACACAGCAATTAGAAGATGTTTGAAAGGTGCTTGTTGCATTAATGATAATATTTACGTGCTTTCTCGAGATGATACTATCTTTCTCCTATTGAAAAACTTGAGGAATGCATCACATTGTATTTACGACACGGGTTTGGCAGCGAACTCAATCGCTACACTGATACAAATGATGGCATAGGAACTTTTAGGGTAATTTTTAGAGGCTTTGTACTGGGTTGTTCACCCAAGATGTTACACCTAAACAACTTCCGATATCGTGAACAATCTGAATCGTACGAAAATGGGATAACACCGAAAAAACATCTCTAGGACTGCCGACGGTGGGATTCGAACCAACTATCTACCGAATGCAAGCTCAGTGTGTTATTTTGTGGTTTAAAATATCTTATTGGAGTTAGTGGTGGTGAGGGTGAATACTGTCTTAAGAGGAAGTACAACTGGGCAACCATCCTCTATCAACACTGATCAGAGGGGAATATGGAAGGGACCCGACACTCCGAAAAATGAAGGTATCAGCCAAAGAAAAACAAGGGCCAGAGTTGACCAAGGGAGGTCGGATAGGATAGATAAAAGGATCGTGGCTCGAGTAAGTTGAAGCAATACCAGGACTCGGCTAAGAGCCTCGTGGTCCCCCAACCCACGCTCGCAAGTCGAGAGCCCCTGGTACCCCTTTTAGTCACCTCTTACGACGGACAGAAGATAGCGTGGGTGTTGTTCTACAGAGAACAGATCGAAACAGGCTGGGGCAATGAAGCTGTCTGACGGAATGCAGAAACGCGTGTGATCGTTTTGCTGTATGACAACTGCCGGCTTCTACTGTAAACTGCGACAACACACAATAAAGCTCCTATAGATAGTTTAACACGTCGCCTGTTTAACGTGCATTACTTCTGAAGGAATTTATAGGCTACATTTTACTGAAATTTCGTTGACTATGATGATGAGGTTTGATATAGCATGCTATCTGATATTACATTGAGAGGACCATCGCCGAGGCCAGGGAAGGGAAACCTTTACCCTCTAGCCTGTCAGTTATGTTCTTGTTTACCCCTTTTTACTCTCTAGTGTGCCATCGGTTATTTTCCATTAAAATCACCATGAAACCCCTCATTTGACGTCATTTAGGTATTAGATTGAATTACATATAAAGGCTGCCCTTTGTCAGTCTTCCAAAATAAGAAAAAGTTATTGCTAAACACCCATCTCAGCTTGGAGACCAGAAAATCATGTCTCAAGACCTTTGTTAGGAGTGTTGTACTATATGAATGTGAAACCCGGACATTAGGGAAACAGGAAGAAACAACACTCGAGGCTGCAGAAATGTGGTTTTTTGAGAAGAATTACGAAAACAAGTTGGATGGATAAAAAACAAGTGACCTTGTCTTAAAGGACGTAAAAGAGGATCGATGTTTATTAAATACGATAAAGAAGAGGAAAACAAAGTTCCTTGGACACGTACTGAGACATGACACTCTTCTCCAAACCATCATTAAGGGTACAGTACGGGAAAGAGACCCAAGGGGACGACCAAGGATATCATACATGAAGAACTCCGTCGGTAAACTGGCATGTGGTTCATATAACATGAAGAGGCTAGCAGAAGATCGTCAGATGTGGATACAGCGACAAGGCATTGCCTTTAGCAGATGATGATGACACATAAATCCTTTCGATTGATTTGATTTTGTGAACATCATTGAAAATTACATTTTTAAACGGTAAATTTTAAGAATAGGGGATATATTTGTTTGCTTTAACCTAATAAAATTTGTAAAAAGTATGGCCATAGAATTAATTGAGACATACGTTATTAAAACGTAACGTTAAGATATGCAGATATGCAACTTGCCTTAGTTGTGACTGCAGGCTAGCACCGATGAAAACCAACTGACGTCCCTCCAGAGTGGGCTGGCTTATATAGACTCTAAGCCAGCGCGTGTAAAGTGTGAAGCACTAGTCTGGAGGGTGCGTCAGCTGGATTCTGCCCGGTGCCCACCCGCAGCCACGAGAGGCGAATGCCTCTCCGTGCTGCTTTAATAACTAAGTACACATACATAGGCAATAAGGAAGTATACATGTAAAGAACCGGGCGCAGTGAATGCATTGCTACTGTAGAATCTGTATATATACACAATTCATTACATAAAAGGTTTCTGTCTATAAGTTCTGTTAACACCGTGGTAGCTCCCACTAATGCTGCCGCTGTTTCGGCTGCATGAATGGAAGTTTGCTGCTGAAAGGCTTGGGCCCATGCGGTTTGCAAGTCTGGACATACGTACGCTATACTTCTGGGCGTTGCGTCCACAAACACTGACACACGGTATCGTAAGGGTCCTATCCGTCGTTGCTGCTCCAGAACAATAGGGGTATAGACCCGTTTGGGCCAATACCATTCCCTTGTAAGCGTGTGGCGAAATGTAGCAAACCCAGGCAATATAGCCTGTAACTCGTGCAAGATCGTCACTTTGCAACCTGGGAAGCATGTTCACATACTTCAACACTCGATTCTGTACCTCTGGGGTAAGGGACAGCGTTTGCTGTTCAGTGTCAATCAGCACACCTAGATAAATCAATCTAGTAGTGGGAACAAGTTGAGATTTTCGCCTGTTCAAAGTCACACCCATGACCAAATCAAGATACAACACTACATCTTCCACCGGGATTGACTCCCCATAGAGGAGCCAATCATCAAGGTAACACACTGCACTGAGGTTAAATTGTTCACATATAATGTCAGTCACAGCGAGGGCCCATCGTTGCATAATGGACGGGGCAAGAGTATGCCCCATTGGCAAACGCGTGAAGGCATACTTCCTGCCCCGATAATCGACACCATAAAGGTGTCGATGGCGGGGCTGTAAGGGCAACTGGTAGAAACCGGACTGAAGGTCCAGCTTGATCATTACAGAATGCGGCGGTATGCGCTGGAGTGCCTGCGCTGGCGTGGACAGCGAAAATCTGGGAATATTATAATGCGCTGTCCAGCGACTAAGATCGTGAATAATGCGCGCTGAGTGGTCCGGCTTCGCTACTAAGTTGCCTCCTGATATGCCAGGCTGGTAGACTTTCGACCTATTGAACACATGATTACAGAAGTCGTGTTCGCGTGTCTGTCATAACTTCGCCATCTCTGACCTAGGCGAAAACTAGGTTTTGTTGAGGATATCCCTTCTATGTCTCAGCCTTGTGCAGTAAGTAGTGAAAACAATACCTCCGCGTTATTCACAATCATTATCGTGAAAACAGTATGGATATGTGGATACAGAAGCAATAAGTATTTCGACAGATTAACTGTAGCTGTGAGTTTCAAATATTTATGCGGAATCTTCCCCTTGACTCTTCCTACACTCACGCACGTGCCTACTTCGAACACCAAGCCTGCATTCTACTGTAGACATTTCCCCTGATGGTTGGGTGGTAGAATAATACCCATAATGCTCCCTGTCTGTCGTAAAAGACGACTAAAAGCGGCCAGAGTTGCTCTTAACCTGGGAGCATGGGTTGGAGACCATGGAGCTCCTAGATTAGTTCTGACACTGCTATTTATTTGCGCAAGGCTCCTCACCCTTCATTTTAGAGGATGATTGCCCTGTTGTACTTCCTCTTAAAATAATCACCACCACTACTGTAGAACCCTTGAGCTGACGTTGCCCATAGGGACATACGCAGTCGTGAGCCTTAAAATGAGCTTTGTCTCGTCCTTGTACGACAAATTCGATATTTCGCCTCTGACCTCCCTTGGTCAACTCTTGTTCTTTTCCACCCGACTATATTAGAAATGAAATGAAATGGCGTATGGCTTTTAGTGCCGGGAGTGTCCAAGGAAAAGTTCGGCTCGCCAGATGCAGGTCTTTTTGATTTCACTCCTGTAGGCGACCTGCGCGTCGTGATGAGGATGAAATGATGATGAAGACGACACATAAACCCAGGCCCCGTGCCAGCGAAATTAACCAATTTAGGTTAAAATTCCAAAACCAGCCGGGAATCGAACCCGGGACCCCTGTTACCAAAGGCCAGCACGATAACCATTTAGCTATGAGCCGGACGACGGTATTAGAGCATTCGAGGCCTAGGGAGTCTTTCATTTTCACGCCCTTCGTAGCCCTTGCTTTTCATTGGCCGATACCTTCATTTTACGAAGTGTCGGGCGCCTTTACTTTTTCCTCTCTTATTAGTGTTAATAGAGGATGATTGCCCTGTTGTACTTCCTCTTAAAATAATCACCACCACTACTGTAGAACCCTTGAGCTGACGTTGCCCATAGGGACATACAGAGTCGTGAGGCTTAAAATGAGCTTTGTCTCGTCCTTGTACGACAAATTCGATATTTCGCCTATATTAGCCTATGCTAGTGCGCCAAAGGGCCTAAATATAAGGAATACAAAGGGCTGTCGAAATTTCTTGTTGGAAAGTGGTACAAGGGCTGGAACGTGGTCCTCGGGAGGTCAACTGAGTAGATTTCCACCTCAGCCATCCTCAAAGTGATTTTTCATAGGTTTCCACTTCTCCTCCAGGAAAATGCCGGGATGGTACCTAACTTAAGGCCACGACCGCTTCCTGCCAATCATCCCATCCCTCCGCAAGGTCCCTGTTCAGCATAGCAGGCGAGACTGCCTGGGAGAGATACTGGTCCTCCTGCCCAGTTGTATCCCCGACCCCAAGTCTCGCGCTCCAGTAGAGGTAGGCAGTAGAGGTGGGATCCCTTGCCGAGTCCCAGGGAAAAGCCAAACCTGGAGAGTAAACAGATTAACAAAGAAAGAAAGAAAGAAAGAAAGAAAGAACAAACCATATGCAAACCATATGAAAATATTTCCCATTTTTACCGATTGTGATCTGTCTGGAATTTTAAACCCAGAAAATGACATATTATAGTGAAAAGAACTAAGAGCATGACGTCTCTGTGCTGCGCCCTCGTGGACCAGGCGATTATAATTATTATTATTATTATTATTATTATTATTATTATTACTATTATTTACCGTCATAAGGTACATAGATGGGTAGTAAAGCCAGAGAATGAAGTCCCTAAAAGATCGGGGACTAAGTGGTCAGAAGAAAGAAAACAGGCACACAGCGAAAGAATGAAAGCAATATGGTCCGTTAGAAAGGCGAATCATAAATGTAATGCGTGATCCAACAGGGTCCATGCGCAAATAATTAATAATTTATTATTATTATTATTATTATTATTATTATTATTATTATTATTATTAACTCGAAGGGGCCTCCTTTGGACCACGCCTGTTCAACTGTTGGGCTTTGATCTTTGCCCAGTATTGCCGCATTTTCTGCAGGTGTACAGGGGGTACCTTTCTTCCTCTTTCTTTTTTTTTTGAAATCCATGGACTTCCTTCAGGGTATGTCGTACAGATCGTCAATCTTGAAGATCTGATATTTCCAGTTCTTTAACGTCCTTCTCTGTTTATGTCAGCCAAGTGGTAAGGATCTTCTTGTTCTGTCAGAAGATGAACAGGCTATTGGTCAGTTTTTCGAAAGGCAGTCTTACAATATGGCCATAGAAGGCTACTCTCCTTTCCCTAGCACAATCAGAGAGCCTCTCTATATATGCCGTGTACGGAAGTCTTCATCTTCCTTTACCGGACCTAATATCTTCCTGAGAATTCTCCTCTCTCTGACTTCCAGTTTCTGCATCAGAACTGTTCGGTTCAACGAAAGATACTCCATTGCATACAGAGCTGCTGGTCGCATGACTGACGTGTAGTGCTTCAGTTTCAAGTTGTGTGATAGGCAGTTCAACGAAAGACACTCCATTGCATACAGAGCTGCTGGTCGCATGACTGACGTGTAGTGCTTCAGTTTCAAGTTGTGTGATAGGCAGTTCAACGAAAGACACTCCATGGCATACAGAGCTGCTGGTCGCATGACTGACGTGTAGTGCTTCAGTTTCAAGTTGTGTGATAGGCAGTTCAACGAAAGACACTCCATGGCATACAGAGCTGCTGGTCGCATGACTGACGTGTAGTGCTTCAGTTTCAAGTTGTGTGATAGGCAGTTCAACGGAAGACACTCCATGGCATACAGAGCTGCTGGTCGCATGACTGACGTGTAGTGCTTCAGTTTCAAGTTGTGTGATAGGCAGTTCAACGAAAGACACTCCATGGCATACAGAGCTGCTGGTCGCATGACTGACGTGTAGTGCTTCAGTTTCAAGTTGTGTGATAGGCAGTTCAACGAAAGACACTCCATTGCATACAGAGCTGCTGGTCGCATGACTGACGTGTAGTGCTTCAGTTTCAAGTTGTGTGATAAGCAGTTCAACGAAAGACACTCCATTGCATACAGAGCTGCTGGTCGCATGACTGACGTGTAGTGCTTCAGTTTCAAGTTGTGTGATAGGCAGTTTTTGTTATAAGTGTTCTTTGTCAGTCGATAGGCCAGTTCCAACTTGTTGACTCTCATGCATGATGACGCTTTTCTGATAAGCTGTGCTCAATCCATTCGCCGAGATACTTAAAATTATCAGTCCTCTTGAGTTTTCCCCGTTCTAGTAGTGTCTCTCTGCTAGCTTCTTTGATGTTGGTAAATAACTCTGTTTTCTCCAAAGACACTCGAAGACCCATTTTGGCTGCCTGTCGAGGCAATTTATCTATATTATTGCGGGATCCAGTGAATCGGCAATCAGGGCCATGTCGTCAGCACAGGCCAGGCAAATAACAGCCAGCCCTTCCTTCCTATGACCCACGTATATCCCACTCTGGATACCCAAGTTAGTCAGTTCTCTGCACCATTCTCTAACAACCTTTTCAAGGACACACCTGAAGAGAAGTGGGGAAAGTCCGTCCCCTTATCTCACTCCTATTTTAATCTCGAAGCTTTCCGAAACCACGCCTCTAAATGTAACCTTGGAACGGGTGTTAGTCAAGGTTTCTAGAATGAGACTGCGGGTTTTGTTGTCCAATCCCAGTTCCTGGAGAATTTTATTAAGCGTTTGTCTATCAACGGAGTTGTAGGCCTTCCGAAAATCAACAAAGTGACGACCACTTTGCGGTTTCTCATTTTGGTCTAAGTACAGTTTTAAGGTTGAGAATCTGTTCAGCACAGGATAGACTCTTCCTGAAGCCTTCTTGATATTATCCGAGTTGACTGTCCACTTTACTTTCTACCCGTGTTACGAAGTAGTAACGCCTTGGAAAATACATTGTATGTTACCGGGACAGATAACCCACGGTAGTTGTTGAGGTCAGTAACGTCTCCTTTCTTATGAAGGGGATAAATCAGAGCTGAAGTCCAATCAGGTGGTAATTATTTCTCTGTTTTCCAGATGTTGTGTATGATATCGATGAGCTTGCCCACGGCATTGGTTCCAGCACATTTCCAGAGTTCAGCAACAATGGAGTCCTCTCCAGCTGCTTTATTATTCTTAAGAAGTTGAATGATTTCACAAACTTATTTCTGTGAAGGAGGCCGCGAGTTTGGGTTGTAGGGGGTTTAATCGAAAGACCTGCACCGGGCCTCACCGGAGGTCACACGCTATTATTATGACTTGATTGCAACATGTTACGTCGCATCATCTCGTTATCTTTACTGCCGAATGTAATGGATCTTTATGTAACTTCTCGCATGATTTAGGCACAAACAAATGTTATCAATTACCGTAACAATGCAGAGTGGTTCTCGGCCCACAAGTCGCCGCCTCTGGTCCGTGGTTCGACAGCTCTGCACTCCGACCGGCCAACAGAGCACAGGAGGGGTGGCTACGGCTCTACCTCAATATTCTGGAGACGGAGAGGGGCCAGTCCCCATCGTCTGCTGTCCGGAGAATGGTTTTCCGTGGTTTTCCATTTTCCTGCACTAAGGCGAATGCCGGGACAGCTCCTAGCATAGGCCACGGCCGCCAACCCTCTCACCTTCTCACGCATCTTCTCTATTACAAATATCCAGGCCTGAGAGAAGGTGTCACCGTCTAAGAGGCCCGCCTCCCCCTTCAGGGAAGGAATGAAAACATTTCAGTACTAGTAATGTTATGGTTTGGATTTTAGGAGGTTGGTATTGAAACAGGAACGCCCGTACTTCAGCTTTGTGGAGAGCATGGATTAACGCCAAGACGTGAACGGTGCATGCTTTAGAGAGTACGAGAGGAGGGTAGTGAAATGAGTTCATATTAAAAGTGGAACTTACAGTTTATTCAAAAAATATTGCATAGAAATTATATCACCTTTTTCAGACGAATGGTTTGAATGTCCTCAAAGATGTGGAGAAGGCGTCGCCCTGCGGCGTCGGCGCCGTCCCACGTCGTCGGCGTCGTCCTACGGTGGTTGTCAGATGTTGAAGGAGACTCGAACCTGGGCGGTCATCTGATGATAGTGCAGCGTGGAATAGTTGTTTAGCTTTGTATTCTACTAGATCCCATGAAGGAAGTAGAAAATGTAAAACTTTCGCACAGAATGTCTATAGAATCTGATACGACACTTCTCTACCTCAGTGCACTGCAAATTGTGGCGAGACACTGTTGACTAACCGAACAAGTTCGACTGTAAATGGTGTTGGACGCACATTACTTTTGGAAAGAGGGATGAATTCATAATCACATTTCTCTTAAAATAATTAATATTGTTCGTGCAATAGTCACTGTTGAACTCGAAGTGATAGGCAATGAAAATAATCTGGAACTTTCTGAGATACAACTGTTTACCACTTCACTTAATCTCAGTGCGAAAAGAAAATAACTTAAGCCCTACGGACACAGTCTTTATACTGTTTGTAATGAGTACGGAGAAGCAGATGCAATGTTCTAGCACACGCACATGTAGAAATAAATTAAAGTTTCTGCGAAGACAGAAAAGAAACAGTTTATGACACAGTCTCGTGAAAAAGAACCAAGTTCTATTACGACACAGTCTTAACAAAAAATCACGTAGTTTCTCAGAGATAAATTTTCCCCTGAGGCACAGTATTACACGTAACTTAATACAACTTCTCGGCAATAAATGTAGACACAGTCTTTCATAGTCCCTTGAAAATATATATATTTTTTTTTTGCTATTTGCTTTACGTCGCACCGACACAGATAGAACTTATTGCGACGATGGGATAGGAAAGGCCTAGGAAGTGGAAGGAAGCGGCCGTGGCCTTAATTAAGGTACAGTCCCGGCATTTGTCTGGTGTGAAAATGGGAAACCACGGAAAACCATCTTCAGGGCTGCCGACAGTGGGGCTCGAACCCACTATCTCCCGATTACTGGATACTGGCCGCACTTTAGCTACTGCAGCTATCGAGCTCAGTGAAAAGAAATAAAGGTACCGTATTTCACGAAGCGAATCAGCACAGTCTTTGAAAGGAAATATCGGTACACTCTTTTGAAAGAAAATGTTAGCACGGTTCTGCGAAGTGAATTAACAGGGTTTTTTTAAAATGAAGGTTGGTACAGTCTTATAACAAGAAATGTCGACACTGTTTTTCTCACGGAGTGAATTGACACTGTCCTTTATGAATATGACACTGTCCGTAAAAAGAATTGTACTTTCACTAGGGCACAATTTCACGAAATAACCTAACACAGTCTCTTGGAGAGGAAACAACTAAGAACAGTCTTTATGCCCTTAGTCCTTTAAGCACAGTTTCAAAATATCTAGTGATTACAGTGCAGTCTCTTCAATACAAAAATTCACAAAACGAAATAATGTTACTCGGCTCAACAGACCGATATTGTAAGTGACTGAGCTTTCCGCTTACACGCGAAGTTAGAGTCCACTGAGAACGCTATCAACACCCGTATCACGTACTTTCAACCACCGGTCTTTAGCCGGACAGAGTAATGAACTGTATCACATCAGCGGGCCCGAACAGCGAGACTGCTGGTTCACGACGAAGTACTCTCTCACACTCTCTTCTCCTCGAGGCTGGCGACCCCCTTATATTGCTCAAGGTCGGACGGCCGGACTGGAAATATGAGCTTCTATAAAAATTCACATCTCGGCCATCCTTCGGCCAATTTTAATGAAATTTTGGGCAGTAGCATTTGTTGTCCAGCTCTACAAGGTGACGTTCTTCAAAACATGATCTGCCCTTCCGTTCGTGATGAAATGCCATCGAATCTAATAGAACTTTCGTTGTGACGTCACTTGGCCTTGGCCGGCACTCCGTGGCAGCGCTCACCTGTATGCTGTTACTCATGATGCCTGCGCGCTCGGCGCTCGTTTTGAATCCATACAGTCAGATGTTAGCACGTTCTCCTCAAGAAATACATGAATGCGAATGCTCACAGGGCATTCCCGTTTCAGTATTATGTATCATATAATATAATTTCGTGTGGCTCTTCCTAGGCTGGTGCAGCCCTTGTATGGCAGACCTCTCCAACGAGGGTGGGTGTAGTAGTGGGATAATCGAATACTTTTAATAATCGAATAACCTCCATCCGATTATTTAAATGATCGAATAAATAATCGAATAAAATAATCGAATGAGTTTCAAATATCATTCAATTGTAGTGATGGCGTATTCGAATAATTTTAATATACTAATAACCTCCATTCGATTATTTATAAATTATTATTATTATTATTATTATTATTGTTGTTTCGTTTCGGCCAATTAAGGACCACGTCATTTCAACTGTTTCCCTTGAGCTTTGATGTTGGTCCAGTATTCCTTCATTCGTATATGGTGTTGCTCTTTTCGCTCTTTCGTCCATGCCTTTCCAGTTTTCATCTTCGGCTTTGGCAGGAAACTCTGATGTTCTTGGAGTTTTTTCTTAAGTGGGACACGCTCCTGGATATCTTCAAATGAGATCCCAATCTCCTGCAGATCTTTCTGTACCTCACTGAACCATGCCCCCTTTGCCTTTTCCTCTTCTAGGAAAGTGAAAATGCGGTTGGTTAACCGTGTTGAATTCATTTGGGCCATGTGTCCATAAAAAGTAATCCTCCTTTTTGCATCACTTCGGTTATTTTCTCCACAGGTGAGTACAACTCATGGTTGTGCCGTCTCCTAAACTCGCCGTTGTCCTTGACTGGACCTAAGATTTTCTCAAAATCTTTTTTTCCTTGGCCTCCAATTTCTCCATCATGTCTTTTTTGTTCATACAAGACATTCCGCTGCATATAGAGCCTCTGCCCGGATGACAGTGCAATAGTGTTTGATTTTTGCATTCAGAGATATAGATCTTCTGTTATAGACATTTTTAGTCAGATGGTAAGCCATTTCCATATTATTCATGCGTGAAGAAAAGGCTTCTTTTTCGGACAAGTTAGGTTCTATCCATTCACCAAGATACTTAAATTTTTCAAGTCGCTTGACTTTTCTGTGAGTCCCTTCTAGCTCACTCGGCGCCAGTTTGATGTTTGTAATAAATTTCGTTTTCTCAAAGGAGATTTGGAGGTCCGCCTTTGCAGCTTGTGTTTGAAGCTGATTGGTCTGCTTCGTGGCCACATCCAAGGAATCAGCGAAAACCGCGAGATCGTCTGCAAATGCTAGACAGTCAATTGAAAGGTTCTTGTTCTTGTGGCTAGTCTGACTCCGCTTTCCACTCCTTCATAACTCATTTCTCTGCGCCATTCACGGATCACTTTCTCAAGAACGCAGTTGAACAACAGAGGTGAGAGACCAAGTCCTTGCCTAACTCCTGTCCGTATTTCAAAGGCATCTGAAGTCTCTCCTCTAAACTTCACTTTTGAGATGGTGTTAGTGAGAGTCTGTTGGATGATCACTCTTGTTTTACCGTCCAAGCCAAATTCCTTTAAGATCTGAAGTAGGGTAGTTCTATCCATTGAATCAAAGGCCTTCTTAAAGTCGATGAACGTAACTACAAAAGGCTTGCTCCTTAGTTTAAGATATGAAAGGACAGATGAAAGGGCAGCGGATAAGCTACTACGACCAG
This sequence comes from Anabrus simplex, assembly GCF_040414725.1. Lineage (NCBI taxonomy): Eukaryota > Metazoa > Arthropoda > Insecta > Orthoptera > Tettigoniidae > Anabrus > Anabrus simplex. Next base: position 1,723,118,387 of record NC_090265.1, read on the forward strand.
CATAGTGAAAGAATTATTGTCGCCAAGATAGACACCAAACCAATGCCCACCACAATAGTGCAGGTCTATATGCCTACTAGTTCAGCGGATGATGAAGAAATCGAAAGTATATGAGGAGATAGAAGATTTAATACAATATGTCAAAGGTGACGAGAATCTAATTGTGATGGGAGACTGGAACGCAGTGGTAGGCCAAGGAAGAGAAGGTAGCACTGTAGGAGAATTTGGATTGGGACAAAGGAACGAAAGAGGAAGTCGGCTGGTTGAATTCTGCACTGACCATAATTTACTCCTCGCCAATACTTGGTTTAAACACCACAAACGACGGCTGTATGCGTGGACGAGACCTGGAGACACTGGAAGGTATCAAATAGACTTCATTATGATTAAGCAGAGATTCAGAAACCAGGTGTTGGATTGCGAAACTTTCCCAGGAGCAGACGTGGACTCTGACCACAACTTGTTGGTCATGAAATGCCATCTGAAGTTGAAGAAATTGAAGAAAGGAAAGAATGCAAAAAGATGGGATCTAGACAAGTTGAAAGAAAAGAGTGTGATGGATTGTTTCAAGGAACATGTTGCACAAGGACTAAATGAAAAGGCCGAAGGAAACACAGTAGAGGAAGAGTGGAGAGTCATGAAAAATGAAGTCAGTAGGGCTGCTGAAGAAATGTTAGGAAGGAAGAAAAGATCAACTAAGAATCAGTGGATAACTCAGGAGATACTAGACCTGATTGATGAACGACGAAAATACAAGAATGCTAGAAATGAAGAGGACAGAAAAGAATACAGGCGATTAAAGAATCAAGTGGATAGAAAGTGCAAGGTAGCTAAGGAAGAATGGCTGAAGGAGAAGTGCAAGGATGTCGAAGGTTGTATGGTCCTAGGAAAGGTAGATGCTGCATACAGGAAAATCAAGGAAACCTTTGGAGAAAGGAAATCTAGGTGCATGAATATTAAGAGCTCAGATGAAAAGCCACTTCTAGGGAAAGAAGACAAAGCAGAAAGATGGCAGGAGCATATCCAACAGTTGTATCAAGGTAACGATGTAGATAATTTCGTTCTGGAACATGAAGAGGCTGTTGATGCGGATGAAATGGGAGACCCAATTTTGAGGTCAGAGTTTGACAGAGCTGTGAGTGACCTAAATAGGAACAAGGCACCTGGAATTGATGATATTCCCTCTGAATTACTGACTGCCTTAGGAGAAACCAGCATGGTAAGGTTATTTCATTTAGTGTGCAAGATGTATGAGACAGGAGAAGTCCCATCCGATTTTCGGCAGAATGTTGTTATACCTATTCCCAAGAAAGCTGGTGCTGACAGGTGTGAAAACTACCGCACTATTAGTTTAGTATCTCATGCCTGCAAAATTTTAACACGTATTATTTACAGAAGAATGGAAAAACAAGTTGAAGCTGAGTTGGGGGAAGATCAATTGGCTTCAGAAGAAATGCAGGAACACGTGAAGCAATCCTGACTTTACGTCTGATCTTAGAGGATCGAATCAAGAAGGACAAGCCCACGTACATGGCATTCGTAGATCTAGAAAAGGCATTCGATAATGTTGATTGGACCAGGCTATTTATGATTCTGAAGATGATAGGGATCAGATACCGAGAACGAAGAATTATCTACAACCTGTATAAAAATCAGTCTGCAGTGATAAGAATCGAGGGCTTTGAAAAAGAAGCAGCAATCCAGAAAGGAGTGAGGCAAGGCTGCAGTTTGTCCCCTCTCCTTTTCAATGTTTACATAGAACAGGCAGTAAAGGAAATCAAAGAGAAATTTGGAAAGGGAATCACAGTCCAAGGAGAGGAAATCAAAACCTTGAGATTTGCCGATGATATTGTTATTTTATCTGAGACTGCAGAAGATCTCGAGAAGTTGCTGAATGGTATGGATGAAGTCTTAGGTAAGGAGTACAAGATGAAAATAAATAAGTCCAAAACAAAAGTAATGGAGTGCAGTCGAACGAAGGCAGGTGATGTAGGAAATATTAGATTAGGAAACGAAGTCTTAAAGGAAGCAGATGAATATTGTTACTTGGGTAGTAAAATAACCAACGATGGCAGAAGTAAGGAGGACATAAAATGCAGACTAGCACAAGCAAGGAAGAGCTTTCTTAAGAAAAGAAATTTGCTCACTTCAAACATTGATATCGGAATTAGAAAGATGTTTTTGAAGACTTTTGTGTGGAGCGTGGCACTGTATGGAAGTGAAACATGGACGATAACTAGCTCAGAAAGAAAGAGAATAGAAGCTTTTGAAATGTGGTGTTACAGAAGAATGCTGAAGGTGAGATGGATAGATCGAATCACGAATGAAGAGATACTGAATCGAATTGGTGAGAGGAGATCGATTTGGCTACATTTGACGAGAAGAAGAGATAGAATGATAGGACACATCTTAAGACACCCAGGACTTGTTCAGTTGGTTTTTGAAGGAAGTGTAGTTGGCAAGAACGGTAGGGGTAGACCAAGGTATGAATATGACAAACAGATTAGAGCAGATGTAGGATGCAATAGTTACGTAGGAATGAAAAGGTTAGCACAGGATAGGGTGGCATGGAGAGCTGCATCAAACCAGTCCTTGGACTGATGCCTCAACAACAACAATCTGCTCCACACATGACCGTCCTTTCCTGAAACCTCCTTGGTAATCACCCAGCTCTAGATCTAGCTGTTCTTCTGCCCTGATTTGAAGAGCTTTCGAGATAATTTTGTAGGTTATAAGTAGGAGGGAGATGCCGCGATATTTGTTAACATCCGATTTGTCACCTTTCTTATGAAGAGTGTGGATTAGGGCAGATGTCCAGTCACTTGGAAGTCTTTCAGTATTCCAGATATCGTGTATAATGTCCATTAATTTCTCCACTGCATTGTCACTAGCAGACTTCCACAATTCAACTATTATCGAATCTTCACCCGGCGCTTTATTATTCTTCAAGGATTGGATAATCTGTCTGACTTCCTTTTTCGTAGGTGGAGCTGTATCTCGGTGGACTCTTGTTTTATCTTCAAATGTGAATCTGGACATTGGAGCCTCGCAGTTAAGAAAGGATTCGAAGTATTTTGCAAGGATCCGGCAGTTTTCTTTGTCGTTATGGGCTAGGTTTCCATTGGAATCTCTGAACTGTAGGATGGATGGGTCGTATTTCGTCAAGTTGCTTTTAAATGTTTTATGAAAGTCGCGTGTATTGTTCTTCTTGAAATCCTGCTCAATTTGAGCCAGCTGGTATTTATCAAAAGCACGTTTAACGCTGCGGATGGTTTTTGCTGCATACTTTCTCTCATTCAAGAAGTTTGTCCAGTTGACTTGGTTCTTTAGCGAGTTCCATTTCTGCCAGGCGAACTCTCTTTGCCTTATCGCTGCATCGCATTCACTGTTCCACCAAGCATGCTTCCTGGGCTTAGTAAGCTGAACCGTCTCTTTAGCTGTTTTGACCAGGGCCTCGCGCAGTAGTTCCCAGTTCTCTGCATCCACCGATTGTAGTTTCTGAGTGAACTTATGATTAGATCCTAGTTTTTCTCTATCAAATCTTTCAATCCTTTTGGCTTGAACTCTCCTTGTGTTTCTCTGGAGCAGTTTGATTTTTATCTTGGATAGATAGTGATCTGAGTCCATTTTTGCTTGTCTTAGAACTTTAACATTCTGAATTTCTCTTTGAGCCTTCCGTGCGATCACGACATGATCAATCTGGAATTCACCAAGGTGGTGATTTGGGATTTCCAGCTCTTCTGTTTCTTGGGCAGGTGTTTAAAAGCAATAGACTTCATTACGAGGTCAAATGCCTTACACAGCTCTATTAGCCTTTCTCCATTACGATTTGTTCTCTGGTGAGCAGGGTAGTTTCCAACGATGTTTCGGAACTTTCTCTCTTTGCCTACCATGGTATTGAAATCTCCAAGCACGATCATGGTATGTTTGTCTGGAATCTTGGATAACATCTCCAAGTTCTTCCCAGAATCTATCAGTTCCCTCTGGGTCTCTCTTGTTCGCTTAGTTGATCGGCGCATGAAAGTTCACAATAGTATACATTTTGTTTATGCTTCGAAAGGACAGAGTGGAGACTGCTATTCACAGAGCTGAAATTTGTTATTGAGTCTAGAATCATTTTGTTGACTACAAATCCTGTGCCAAGGTGGGGGACAGTTTGTATGACACGTTTACCAGGTTTACCCTTGAAGATCCTGTAACCTTCAGATTCAAAGGCCTGCTCATCTGTAAATCTCGTTTTCTGAATTGTGCAATCAAAATTTGCTGTTCCGATAGGATATCTGTGAGCTGTTTGTTTTCCTACCTTCTAGAGAGAATTGGCATTAAAGGTAGCAAAGAAATTCTTGGCTCTATGTTTGATCTTTCTTGGAGTCTCCGATACCTCCGAGCATGTCGATGCAGGCTCCCCAAGATCCGAAGGCCCGCTAACGTCGTACAAGACGACGGTGGATTGGTTACCACCTGGGGAAGTAGCTTTAGCTGAGCACTCTTCGTATTGTTTTGGGATGCACTTCTTTCCAGTGTCTGCGGCAATCCCCGTAACTAATTTTGGAGCACTTAACTTGGGTTCCTTTTTTGTTTTTATGACGATATAACACTCTTCTCTCGCATAAAAGTTATTGGACGTCCCGTATGCAGTAGATGTTCAATCCTATCTTCCCGCCCGGAATCTTGTGGTAATATCAGAGATTGTACTTTTCTTCATTTGAAACATTTCAGCAATTTAACGACAACTTTTACCTTTGGCATGGTAGAAAAATTACTAGCTGACGCTGTTCGATTGTACTTTCTCTTCCTCTGCGGGCCATTTTCTCTTAAGTTGTACACAGTACTCTAACTCACTTAATGTTGACGTTTATACCGTCCGTGGTTCTTCTACACACAACCTCTGCATGGAAACTGACTTGTGTCCGAATAATTTTGTTGAAGCACGTTAACTGCGTTCGAGGTTCCAGGGTCACTGGTTCTCTCCTGTTTATTAAAGTACACATTTCAACGCCGTGTTGAATCTGTCACATTGGGTTCTATCAGAAACTAGTTTGCGTGTACAATATTTTCTGAGCCATAGGGCCAGTGTGTAGCAAAGGCTATAATTAACGTGTCCGAATAATTATGTGAGTCACTGTATACTGTCTCTAGTATAATCCTCTTCTACATTACAACGCCGATGGCGTACAACCCATTAGGTTTTTATGAAGAATCTGCCCATGCAACACTATCTAAAATCAGCACACACTGGATAAAAATGCAAATAACTATAACACACACCTATATTTAACCTACTCTCTTTCCCTTATTCCCATCTAAATATATACAAAACTTAGCTCTGAACGTATCTAACTTGACTAAAATGAGCAAACAAATGCCAATCTGGCTTACATTTAAAGATTAATTTCCTTTTTAAAATCGGCCCTAACTTAGTGTATCTAGATATTACTTCACATGTTGATAGAAGAAAAAGGACTTAACTTGGCAGCAACCTCTCCATCAGTGAAGAATCACATAACCGCTATGTCATGCGTGCTTAGCCCATGACTACAGTATACAGCACAGGGATGGGGGTCCTCTTGTCGACTCCTGGATACTTCATGGTTGCTGTCTCCTTGATGTCGGTCGTATCTGGAACTGTTAAGTTAGAACCATCTACTTCTCCGCTTAGCGTGCTCTAATGCATGATCGCAACCGGCTATTATTTGACTATAGCCTCCGCACAGATATGAGCCCGATCCTCGCGGTACTAAATTAAGGGAACTGGCCCGGTTGCAATCACCCCTTGTCAGCGGTTATATTTTAAACGACTTGCACACGTTAATTACACAGTTCGCGTACGCGTTAGATATTATTTATAAATGCATATCGTCACAAGCTCTTGTGAGCGAAATCACCGCATTTCTATTTCAGTTTAACAAAACTTCACAAAGCAATTTTCTTGGCGGCTGGTGAATCACGACACGTCACACTTGTCGTTGGAATGGAGTGTGGCTTTTAATGCCGGGAGTGTCAGAGGACAAGTTAGGCTCGCCAGATGCAGGTCTTTTGATTTGACACCCGTAGGCGACCTGCGCGTCGTGATGAGGATGAAATGATGATGACGACACATACACCCTGCCCCCGTGTCAGCGAACTTAACCAATTAGGGTTAAAATTCCCAACCCCGCCGGGAATTGAACCCGAGACTCCTGTGACCAAAGGCCAGCACGCTAACCATTTAGCCATGGAGCCAGACACTTGGCGTTCAAAAGCAGAAGGAGAGTCCTTCCCTTCTCAGCTCAGATTTTATATTCTCTCGAGGTCGCAAACTCCAAGGGAAACCACCTGCAAACAGATCCTTTTTCTTTGTGAAAGCTCGCCGGATGTTAAGGGCTGCTCCCGTTAATACTCATATCTCTCAGTTTAGCACAAGTAAATAGCTTTATCAGCTCCTGTTACTCTATAATTATAACCTTAATTACGTGTGGTATTAGATATGTGGAATTTAGCCTAATGGCGGATTAATTGATTAAAATTCAGGTAATTCAAGCCCTGGAAAAGAGAAGTATGTCAACCTGTGACAACTCTTCGGTACATCCCCTCGCTTAAACCTCACCCCATCCAGAGTTTGCGGTGCGCGTGGGTACGCAGCTATTGGGCTCTACAGGATAGAAATCACGACTTGCGGCTCTGGTCCACTAGTGGAATTCGCTCCTATCGGAGCGCTACGAGGTTCTCACAGCCTATGGTACGGCCATCCAGGGTTCTTTCCTTCATTCCCCGCGACTATATTGAGCGCTTGAATAGAATTATGCCACAGTGTTGTGATAAATTAATTGAAACATATTATATGGTTCAATAGAAAGGCCTAGGTGTGGGGATGAAGCGGTCCTGGTCATGTTACACCTGTTACACACATACCTAGTTTCAAGGTATTTTTAACGATTTAAGCCAAGTTCTTCCCGTTTCTCCTCTTTCTTTCTTTCTTTCTTTCTTTCTTTCTTAGTCCGTTTAACCTCCAGGGTTGCTATTTTCCCTCCGAATCAGCGATGCACCCCACTTCTACCGCCTCTGGGCAGTGTCCTGAACCTTGAGACTTTGGGCCGGGGGAATACAGCTGGGGAGCAGAACAAATACCTCGCCCAGGAAGCCTCACCTGCTATGGTGAACAGGGGCATTGTTGGGGGTTGGGAATGTTGGAAGGGATAGACACGGAAGAGGGAACCTTTGGTTAGGTACCATCCCAGCATTTGCCTGGAGTAGAAGTTGGAAACCACGGAAAACCACTTTGTGGATGCGTGAGGTGGGAATCGAATTCCCCACTACTCAGTTGACCTCCCGAGGCTGAGTCAACCCCGTTCCAGCGCTCGTACCACTTTTCAAATTCCGTGGCAGAGCCGGGAATCGAACCCGCTATCACGCTAACCACTACACCACAGAGGCGGATTTCTACTCTTAAGAAATATAAAAATTAATTTTGCGGGTAACAGGCACGTAGGCCTGTCCATTTAAGTAGAACGTTTTTGTCGGGGTGGTACGGTATCCCCTGACTGTCGTAAGAGACGACTAGAAAGGGGTGTACCGAGCTCGATAGCTGCAGTTGCTTAAGTGCGGCCAGTATCCAGTATTCGGGAGATAGTAGGTTCGAACCCCACTGTCGGCAGCCCTGAAAATGATTTTCTGTGGTTTCCCATTTTCACACCAGGAAAATGATGGGACTGCACCTTAATTAAGACCACGGCCGCTTCCTTCCCACTCCTAGCCCTTTCCTGTCCCAACGTCGCAATAAGACCTATCTGTGTCGGTGCGATGTAAAGCAACTAGCAAAAAAGCGGGGAGGGCTGAATACGGACCACTAGTGAGCGAGCCACTGGTTCAACTCGTCACTATCCGACCTCCCTTGGTCAACTCTTGTTCTCTTGCGACCCCGAAAGTGTTAGGTTTTCGAGGCCGTTCGTGGAGCTCTTATCTTCACGTTGTTCTTGTCCTTTAAACGACAAAGACGAAACGTATACATTCCACAAGTTGGACTGGCCTGTCGCAGCCCATACAAACAGTATCCCATAGCGAGCAGGCACGGTTGTTTTAAGAGATTATTATCACATGCCTTACAACTTCGAATTATCCATGAAGGAATGCTCGTGAATAGTATTTTCCTGCTGACGTCTGCGGTTACCTGTTACGAAACACATTAGCCATGCTATTGGGAGTCTAAGCATCTCGCGTCCTTGGTGCGGTAATTCGTGTTTCTTGTCCCGTGACAAATCATAATTCTTAGAAAATTCCTTGGATGAAGATAGGAGACGTTCAGACTTTTGCCTCTCTTCTTTCACGTAATTTCTTGATGTTTTGTGGTTCATGCGCAAGTCTCGTCTCTTTGTCAGCCACATATGTCTGTATTTCTACCATTTCCTTCCCCATCCGACATCACTTGGTCAACTTCTGTTCGGTGGAGACGTTAAGCCGTGCTGATATTCGACAGAAGTAGGCCGGGTTTTAGCTCATTGTCATCCCACACCCTGCGCGTAGACCAGCTGAACATGTTCTCGGACACTAAGGGCCGATTGCAGAAACTGTTATTAGACGATATTTACGCTTAAACAATGTCTAAGTATGGCTGCCGCATTGCAAAGCAGTTACCGAGCTCGATAGCTGCAGTCGCTTAAGTGCAGCCAGTATCCAGTATTCGGGAGATAGTAGGTTCGAACCCCACTGTCGGCAGCCCTGAAAATGGTTTCCCATTTTCACACCAGGCAAATGCTGGGGCTGTACCTTAATTAAGGCCACGGCCGCTTCCTTCCCACTCCTAGCCCTTTCCTATTCCATCGTCGCCATAAGACCTATATGTGTCGGTGCGACGTGAAGCAACTAGCAGTAGCAAAGCAGTTATTTATTACTCACAAGGGGAGACAATGGCGCATGGATGCCTGATTCGATCCATCTTTGGTGCAGGTGTAGTGCATGACCAGGAGTATAAAAGGTGCAATTCTCAGCCGTTTCCGAGAAATTAATGAAAATTGTAGTGCGCTTATGTGCCAGCCATGTTTGCGAAGAAGACAACGAGCTCATAGCGCAGCGGCAACCTCTCCTGAGTAATGTTCATTTTTGAACCTTCTTCTTCTTTATCTGTTTAGCCTCCAGGATAGGCTTTTCCCTCGGACTCAGCGAAGGATCCCACCTCTACCGCCTCAAGGGCAGTGTCCTGGAGCTTCAGACTCTGGGTCGGGGGATACAACTCGGGAGGATGACCAGTACCTCGCCCAAGCGGCCTCACCTGCTATGCTGAACAGGGGCCTTGTGGGAGGAGGGAAGATTGGAAGAGATAGACAAGGAAGAGGGAAGGAAGCGGCCGTGGCCTTAAGTTAGATACCATCCCGGCATTTGCCTGGAGGAGAAGTGGGAAACCACGGAAAACCACTTCGAGGATGGCTGAGGTGGTAATCGAACCCATAGGCATAGGCACTGTCTAAAGCCGATGTACAAGCAGCCATGTTTAAACACTGTCGAGAACACTGTTTAACCTCAAACTTTAGGAGTGAATCACAATCAGAGGTTATGTACCATGAAATATATGACACGAGGGAGAGTCCGGTAACTGTCTACATGACTGCGATTCTTGGCAACTGATATATTTTATTATATATCCCACGGACAAGAAAGGTTTTCTTCTCTTGCACTGTTCAATATTGAAAAATCACTCCTCCAGACACCGTGGTATAAAACAACATGACAGTTATAGACATTTCGCCACTAAAAACCCGGAAAATTGATCTAGTTTACAAGAAGTAAGGTAAGCCATGTTTTACGTAAGAGCTTTCATAATTATTCAGTAAATTGTTAACAACCTTGACAAGCACTACCTTAGTTTTAAGGATAATCGTAAATGAATTCAGTGACAGGTTTTAGTTTCCAACTTTCTCTAACAAGGGAACACCGGCAATGGTTAAGTCTCCGATCGCGATGAAACTTGGAAAACACATTGAGGTATGTGCAAAAAGTTGTCACCATCAATTTTTGGGTGCCGACATTCATTAGGGCGTTAACTAAGCGACATTTCAAGTTTCGCGCGAGCAGTGATGAATACCTGTTGGCCAATGCTAAGCCGGCACACTACCTGCCTCGTACCACACCGCTGCACCTCCTCCCTCACCCCCTCCTGGTTCGCCGCCACAAGTTCCCCTTCACCACGCGGCTGCCCATCTGCTTAGCTGTTGAACCCTTGAACTTACCGTTCCATCGTTGGTCGTCTGCCTCGGCTGTTTCAGTAGAGCAATATCGAACCCTTAGATCTTGGGGTCACAATCAAAAAAATAAAATTCCACCATGTATTGTCATCTCGTGACACCCTTAAGTTACAGAAGAATCCCGATGCTGAAACATGCATCACCCCAAACAGATGTTCAGAAGGAACCAACAACACTCAATCCGAGGGGATCTTACGTTACATTGTCCTGAAGGAAAAACTGCGAAATGCAGGAAACATTAATTCATTAGGCATTTAGAAGAAATGCCGAACACTGAATTTAAATAAAAGTGGTAAGTCACTTGAAAATGTTCTTACTAAACCAACTTTCAGGTTATAAAACAATTAAGTCATAATGTTTGTTAAAATACAGGTCCACAATATAAGACACATGAAAGGAAATCTTTCCAATACTCTAGAACTACGCCTACCATAACAAATATGTCTATCTACACTTGTTCCATTAAACTAAACTACAAGTAATCGGTAGATCAAGTCTAACCTACAATAAAGTGAATAACGAAAAATGAAAATTATATATATACAGCTAACGAATCGAAACCGCATTCGTAGTGTAAATCCTGCATAAATCAAGTAAGTGTCAACACATGGCATTATCATGAGATATCGGAGATCCGAACAATAAATCTAAAAGTAAAGAAAAAGTAAATAGGAAACGAAAGTTCATCGAACCTGAACACGCGCTGCTAAACAGTAAGGAGCAGTCTCCAGTAGCTAAGTTTCTGGAGGGACAAATCTTACATTCATGCCACTACTGACGCAACGCTATTATGGTAGTACCCTCTGGCCAGTAAGAATTACGCCGAAACATGGCTTAAATAGTACCTGCTAATACCTTTCACATTCGTATCCACTTCTGCAAACACTAACATCGTTCGAGTCGATTCTCAAAACTGACTAACCTATGACTTGACTATATACAGACGACGCCCTAATCCTGTCGTTGAGCCTAAGTTACAATGTCTACACATCCTTAAATTATTTAATACACTCAGCATTGTAAATCTATCGTAGAGCCAACGTTATGGTATCTACACATCATTTATACTGTCAGGCGAAAATGAAACTTAAATCACAATCCCGGATATTTAAATCTAATCCTCGTTAAAACTCCAAAAGAATGAAATTAAATTCGCCACAGAATGAACTCGAACCTGGAATTATAACTGTGTCCATTTGTTACAATAAAGCTTGAAATTGAAATTAAACATCATGTCCGAATATTTTAATCCTTTCCTCAATACAATCTCAACACATGCAGTGAAGTTGGCTAAATGAAAACTAACTCAACTCTTGTTTAATATTACTTAATATCACTGAAAACGGTAAACACTACAATCACGAGATTCACGATATAACTCAAGTGTGAGGCTCCAAATGACACATCATCTCAACGTTCCAAACATGTATCGCCGTGAATTGTCCATTGAAGTAACTTTTCATCAATCTACTCAAGCTAAACTAACATTGTAATAAAAATCATTCTTCACACCCGCAATATTTCTAGTCAGCGATAATTTCGTCTCATAAAGATAGAATTCAATTAATAATAATCAAATATTACCTTGACCGTGCGTCAGAATGTATTTTGTTCGTGAGGTCGGCTATCACAAAATGCACTTTGCTGGTGCTAAATAGAACCGTCACTTAAAATTAATTGCCAAAAACTACGGTATCATATAAAATAGTAATCATGGGAGAACATCAACTTGTACTTAAAATAGGCGTCAAACGCGCTCATTTGGTTATGGCCACCTTTAACTTTGTCAACTGTTCTGGATTGCTTACAGGACATCGTCATCTAACACAACCTGTCTCAGAAATATTACCTCTTAACATACGGTACATCCTGTCTCAAAAATTTCCTCTCCGTCGAAAAACAGGGTATCTTATCATCAGCCTCCTGTTCATTATAAATCACTCATAAAATACAGACTTACTCTGCCTTTTACATCTTCATGACTATTCTCATAATATTTCAATTCCATTACAATCCATTTCTTTCAGTTTGAAACTTTTTTAATACAAGCAATCCCATGAACCAACAACCTTATAAGGATCTCACAATTAACTTCTCTAAATTTTTCTGACCTCAAGAGAGAAATAGCTTAATGTGATTTTCTGTATCACAAATACACGGTGTCACAAAGTATAAGTTTTGCCAAAATGAATGCCAACTTTATCAGACTTCTCTGGATTTCGGTATAAACAGCAAATCTCACTTGACATCATTGCTGAACACATAATTTATCATCTCAAACTTATCCTGACGTTATTATTATTATTATTATTATTATTATTATTATTATTATTATTATTATAGTTCATGGTGCGGGTTACTGTAGTCACGTCCTAGTACATGAACCATGGGCAAAGGCTGAGTGGTCTAGTAAGTGGTCCTGAGAGTCGAGATATCAGTTGCTATGGAATGGGAGTGGGCATCTCGGACGTATTCTGAGTCATGGACCTCCTTGTGCTCAAGCGGCTAGGACTACAAAATCCACCGGTGGTCCATAACCCGTTAGATGATACATCCTCACTTCGACTATGTCTAAGAAGGGTAGCATCCTGCTTCATGAATTTACCGAGCACAGAACATTTTAAGCAAGCCTCGGACCTATGGGAGTAACGAAGTCCCACCCCCATTTGACAGGCGACGGACTCCTTGGAAACAACTCGGCGAAATAAATTGAATTCTATTGGGGGCCATCAATACCAATTCGGCGGGAAGATGAGCAAACCGCAAGACAAGTCCGATCAGTGGGTTGCCTACCCGACAGTATATAAAGATTATGATGTGTTCCTTAAAACTTATTTCTAATTTTATCAAATAATGTGGGGTCAGGACACCCCTCTCAGCCCAACGGGAGAGGATGAAATGTAAAAGTAATCGAAAACGACCGATATTGGTGTCGTATATGCTGAGGTAAGTAAATGTACATAGGCAGGACAACGTCTGTCGGGTTTTGCTAGTTGCTTATAGGGAAAGTTTGAATGTTTTTGAGGCCAAACTTATAGATTTTCTTTCTGTTAGTAGGCTTCAAGTTAAAAGAAAACTTGTCCAGCTCTTAAATGTAAATTCATTGAATCACGTGTGTAAGGAATGTGCCGATATTTTTGTTGACAAGTGTTTTAATATGATGATACAATGCTTTTAAATAAGAAAAAAGAAAAATCTAGCCGTGAACGTTCAGGTAGGAATTATGAAGCTAAAAATGTAGTCAAATGTAAGACCAAGCCCTTTCACAGCAGTCCATTTCACATCTTGATTATATTTCTAATTACAGTTTTTAAATAATAACGTGTTAAATAATTCTTCATTAATTTATCCAGAATTGCTTTAGCAACTTTGAAGTTAATATCTTAGTAACACTTGCGTAATTTATTTATCTATTTCCGTATATACATTGCCATTGATATTTGAATTTAGCGCAAATTTTCAGGTCAAGCCACTAGGAGCGCCACTTCCGACTTGTCTCCCATTTTAACAAGGCTAAATCCGGAAGTGTCGCGTATTGTCTCTACTGTATTTGGATTAAGATACTACTAGCAGTTTCCCGCTGGCTGCGCCCGCAATGTACAAAGTATGGTGTTGTTCGTTACTATCCTCACGGATGTATTTGCAAAGTTTCGAGTTAATGAAATAAAGCACATGATCTGCTGTGGTAAAAGAATGTAATATTATGTCAACTAAACATTTGAAAATACATCACACAAAGAAATTGAATAAAGGTTCCTTGGAACAACACTAAGCGCCGAACTGTTAAAAAGTCCTTCAAAGATATTCGCCAGGGAGATAAATGTACTCATAACTTTCCTCAGAATCAACCAATTTGAATAGTTAAGAGCGGAAATTAAAGAGCGTGATCCACTGAGTGTTCTTAGGCCAAAACGAACTCCGTACCTCAATTATAACCAAAGATATGATTGCTTCAAAGAGACAAAAAATTGATAACAAACAAATAACTTGAGGAAAGCGGAAGTTATCTATAGTACCTGATGACAAATCCGTGCATGAATACCTTACAGTTAAAAAATGAAGGAAATCGACCGGATAGAATGGCCGGACTGACTGACTTTAGTTTTCATAAAAAAATTAATATATAAATTTACAAACTTTTTTGTTCTACATCTTTTAAAGCTAAAGTGAAACATACCGATAGAGCAGCTAGTGTATAGATGTCATGTGAATGTTCAAATTTCAGTTTTCCTCTTTTACCGACAGACTGTTTCCTATTACTGGTATGACCGGAGTCCGAAGAACGATTCATAGTTTGTTCGTATCATTCTATAGGAAGATGGTCCTGTGTAGTCTCATAGGAAAAAGTCATGTGAATGGGTGCTAACAGATCGTAATGTATCATTTCTCTATCCTTGGTTTCATTTTTATACTCTATACATAGTAGCATTTTTCTTCTTAGCATTTGTTTTACGTCGCACCGACATAGATAGGTCTTATGGCGACGATGGGATAGGAAAGGGCTAGGTGAGGGAAGGAAGGAAGGAAGGAAGGAAGGAAGGAAGGAAGGAAGTAAGCGATCGTGGGCTGATTAAAGTATAGCCCCAGCATTTTCCTGGTGAGAAAATAGGAAACCAGCGAATACCATGTTCAGGGCTATCGACAGTGGGGTTCCAGTCCACTATTTCCTGAATTCAAGCTGATAGCTACGTACACCAAACCACGCGGTTACTCGTTCGGTGCAGCAAAATTTAGAAATAAACTCTTTATTATTGTTAATATTCACATAAAATATAGAGTAGTGAATTTCAACTCACTCTGAGATTATCTAGCATGTGTGTGAGAAGGGGACGCAGCTGAAGAATACTCCCACGGTATCCCCTGCCTGTCGTAAGAGGCGAATAAAAGGGCCGACCAAGGGATGATACTTTTGGAATCATGAGACAATCTGTGATTAGTGAAATGAAATGGCATATGGCTTTTAGTGCCGGGAGTGTCCGAGGACATGTTCGGCTCGCCAGGTGCAGGTCTTTTGATTTGACACCCGTAGGCGATCTGCGTGTCGTGATGAGTATGAAATGATGATGAGTACGACACATACACCCAGCCCCTGTGCCAGCGAAATTAACCAATGATGGTTAAAATTCCCGACCCTGCCGGGAATCGAACCCGGGACCCCTGTGACCAAAGGCCAGCACGCTAACCATTTAGCCATGGAGCCGGACATCTGTGATTAGTATCATTACGTGATGAACACCATGGGTTGACTTTACTTGCGATTAGTACTACTATTTGTAGTCTACCTGGTTCTGCTCCCTTTTTTCATTAATCACTACTATATGAGGAACACGTACGGTTACTGCCTCCAGTTGGCTCTGTGATTAGTACGGTCGGGGGAGGATCACTGTGAGAGTAGTACAATTATATGAAGGACGCCATGGGTCTGTGTTGCCTGCGAGTAGTGCCGTTATGTGACATATCCTGGGTTCACGTTACCTGTGATTAGTACTACTGCAGGAAAAACATCATGGTTCTGCTTTACTAGTGAGGGGGTGAGGGGCCGGTGACCTGGATTTTGGACCCCTTTAGATAAACAATGAGCACCATTCCAGTAACTAAGGCATTGTGAATTGGATCCACTAATTGTTTCAGTTTCACGATCATTTTTTCATCATCATTCGTTTCAGACTCTAGTCAGTAGATACATTTTGCAGTTTTAATTATCGATTCATTTCGTTGCACTTCGATCATTAGGGCCCCGCGGTGTAGGGAGCAACGCGTCCGCGTGTTACCCGGCGGCCCCGGGTTCGATTCCCGGCTGGGTTTTTAATTGTAAATGATTAATTCCCTGGCCTGGGGACTGGGTTTTTTGTGTCGTACTTAACGTTCCTTTCCTCACGTTAAACACACTACACTGTCCGGCTCCATGGCTAAATGGTTAGCGTGCTGGCCTTTGGTTACAGGGGTCCCGGGTTCGATTCCCAGCAGGGTCTGGAATTTTAACCATAATTGATTAATTTCACTGGGGCTGGATGTATGTGTCGTCTTCATCATCACTTCCTCATCACGGCGCGCAGGTCGCCTACGGGAGTCAAATCAAGACCTGCATCTGGCGAGCCGAACTTGTCCTCGGACACTCCCGGCACTAAAAGCCATACGCCATTTCAACACACTACACTTCCTCCATTCCAATTACACGCAGGTTCATATCATAATTATGGTGCAAGTAGGAGCAAAAGATCTCTATAGGTCGACGCCTCGAACAAATAATAGCGTTTAAAAAAATGTACTTCGTAAGTTGTAACAATTATGCCATATAATTTCATTTTTGGTCGTATGAGGGGTACTTTTTTAAAAAGGAAGAAAGTGGTGAGAAAAGATTTGTGCCTCAAATTTCTTCTTGCCACTATTCACACACACCAGGCTCAGTGAACCTTGTGTGGGCCTCAAGGATGACGTCTGTACAGCGGTACTTCCCCGAGATCTGAGTTGCTGCTCGAACTTTGCTCTCAAACTGCAGATAATAAAATTACGCGATATTATTGAAGTGTATTTCGTAAGCCGGACCTCTTGAGCAAGTATGACACGTGCCGATTACATCTTCGTTTATGGCGTGTGTCTTGTCGTCTCTTCTGCTTTTGACTGACCGTCACTGAAAGAGTTCAGATCTGCCTCCCAAGTACTCCAGCTGAATGGTTCGTGAACATATCACTTCCCTTGGAATGCGCAAAATTTCTCTCCCAGACTGCAGCGGGGATTAGGAACTAAAAGTGCAGGGGCAAATATATACAGACAACGAACAGTATCTGGGTTTATGGGATATAGCTTACGAGGGGGGATGGGTCTATATATACATCAAAACTGAAGCTCGGCTGAGTGGCTCAGACGGTTGGGGAGCTGGACTTCTCACTCCAAATTGGTAGGTTTGATCCTGGCTCAGTCCGGTGGTATATGAAGGTGCTCAAATACGTCAGTCTCGTGTCGGTAGATTTACTAGCACGTAAAAGAACTCAGGACTACATTCCGGCACCTCGGCGTCTCCGAAAACGGTGAAAGTAGTTAGTGGGTCGTAAAGCCATTATTATTATTATTATTATTATTATTATTATTATTATTATTATTATTATTATTATTTGAAACTGAAGGAAAATTTATAAAATGGTAAGTTTTTAATGCTCTCCGAGGGAATTCCAACAGAAAGGAAAAGGTTGGCAGTTTGCCAATTTAAATGCGGTAATAACAGGTTTTTTTTTAAATTTTGATTCGCATTTATTACAATTAAGTACGGTGTGATTATACAGTTAAAATCATTTAGTATTTGACCACACACTAAGAAACTAACAGACACTACAGAGGCTATACCAGGCTGACGAATGCGCGCGGTAAGCGGGTGAATTAGAACTCAGGGTCCACGACCTTGGCCAAAAAGTCTACCCCTGCTACCCTTCATCACAGCACATGCAAAGTCTCCCCGGCTTCCTGTGGCGCTATAAAAGTCGGTTAGACGGGACGAACAACATTTTGTGTGTATTTCCGCTAATAATTATGTTCATAATTAAAGAAAATTAAGGGAAAAGTAGCTGATAAAACAGGGCTTGTACAAATTGCTTTGTTTAATAATTCCTATAATTCCTAGATTCAGCCGGCTAAAATATAATAAATATTGAACCCTTTGCTCCATATTGAGGGATACCTACCTTTCTTACCTATCAGCAAAGTTCATGAGATCTGTCTCTTGGGTCGTATCGGGTTCTTCGTCACTTGCTGAGGTAAAGGTAGGGTTCAGTAATTCCAATCTATCTACTGGAATGAAAGGTCTGTTTAAAAGATTCCTATTTATTCAGGAAAATTCTGAAGCAATCTGATATGTCAACGGTATCATAGAAGTCAATTGTGTCCACTGGACACCACAATCATTTTTACATAAACGTCAGAACACTTGTGTGAGACTTTAACGTAACTGCCTGACGGGCATTCATACTAGAAACCATTGTCTCAATTATTAATCATTTAAGAAAGGAAAGTCTGGAAATCCTTAAATTCGGCTTCCATGTGAGACCACATGTACCATCATAGTGATTCGTTATGGTCCAGCCCTCGTAACACGGACTCTGGGTATAATTAAGGCCGTCCAATCGGTGTGTGCCACACAGTGGTTCTACGGCATGGACCCTTAATTGAATCGATGTGACCTATGTCTATGTCATGGACCGACATCTAATCTTCTAAGTTACTTTAAAGTCATTGTGGATGATGACCGCAAGGAAATGATGCTACAATGGCATATGGCCCTAATCTAAGTCACTGAGGTTGATGACCCCCTGACCATCCAAGTTTCTAGGCTGAAGGCTAAACACAATTAAGTTACATCGGTTGATGACCAAAGTTTCCACTTTACTATCCCCAGCACATTCACTGCTCAATCAATCAATCAATCAATCAAAGTTCAATAATTACAACAATAACAATGCTCACAAACTTTGTGGCAGTAAAATCCATTTCCTTCGGATATGTCCCCTTAATCGTTACTTTATATTTAAATATTCCCCCAGAAAAACAAACTAAAATTTCCAGAATGTCTCTCAAAGTTATTCGCTTGATTAAAGTTATTTCAAATGCGGTTTCACTGAATTTAATAATTAAATAAATTTAAATGATTTAACGAAATGTTAAAGAACAGTAAATTTTATCTCCGCGGACTCTGGTTTCTTCACAAATTCCTACGCAGCTGTGATGTGAATTCAATCTAGTAATATTTATCTGGCTGGAAAAGAATTGTTACATAATTCCTATCCAGTTATATATCTTGTCTCGTGATCTCACACTTTAAAATCTAATCTAGTCCTAACCGTTATTAACACTTGGATATCCTAATAATCTACGTACAAACCAAACAACTCGCCATATAATTACGATGTCATATCTCGTCATACCATTTATGAATTTTGCACACCCCTCACAGACAAACCGATCATCACAACCATCGCTCTATATTTTGGACAACCCTGAATTTGATTACTCTGTTCCTTATACTCAAAGTTCGTGATTTCAAATGTTCATTACGCCCCAAATTAAACAAATTTTACAGTATTTCACAATACTCAGATCATTACCGGCTATGAATTTCAACTAAATCCAGCATTTTAACGTTTCCCCGGCCGAGAATACAGTACAATCTCAATTCCACGCCTGTCCCGTTATCACAGCTGAGGCCTCTCGTTCCCAAGTTCGCTTGGCAGTAACATGAAACACCTGGTTTATTCCAGTTGACTGGCTTCTCAAAATGCTCTCTTTAAACTCTGCCGACAAAATTAAACAAATACGATATTCTAACCAACAAAATGCACAGATTAAGCTTCAAGATGCCCACACTAATTATACGCGTCGCCAATTAATACCCCTATGGATTTCTATGAATTTCTTTCCATTCCCAACATTATAAAATATACCTCGGGCTATCGTGTCCCGGCTTCAATGACAGGTCCAACCTGATTGACAAATCTCATTTCAACAAAACTAACCTCTTTTTCCCAGCTCCACAATTATCATCGACAAAGAACTGGAATAAAATCCTCACTAGAAATCTCGACGTCTAATATCGCACAATGCATTAATCATGAATAACTTCGCATAAATGATATCGTATTTAATAACTTGATTTTTACAAAAAAAATGACTGAAACATTCTACTAGATCTTTTATTGTCAGTCAGACACAGTTTAAAATGGGCATAGAAAAACGTTTCTCTCCGTGACCAAATTCATCACCCTAGATTCTCACCCGACAGCGCGCTTCCACTCGATTGAAAATGAGTGACCATGGATTTCTACATTATTAACTCAAATTGCAGACAGGAAAAATTTACGTCGACTGAACATCTTAATTTGGCATCACAAAATATAGGCAGTACACTCACACGGATGACGATCTACATTGGACGTGAAATCACTTCGAAACCCTATTCAATAACTTTTTACGACATTATACGGCACTCGCAAGACTTCAAAAATTTATCCACGTGGAAAATAAAACAAATGACTCTTTTAGTCGCATTCTCACATTTACAAAACTTAGTAGGGGTGACCACTGCGTCGTATATCCCCATTCAAATACACTTTTAG
This sequence comes from Anabrus simplex, assembly GCF_040414725.1. Lineage (NCBI taxonomy): Eukaryota > Metazoa > Arthropoda > Insecta > Orthoptera > Tettigoniidae > Anabrus > Anabrus simplex. The sequence goes on from NC_090265.1 coordinate 1,723,138,701, forward strand.
AGATCATGAGACAAGATATAAGAGGTAGTAAGATGGAAAGTCACCTACCTCATGTAGTCACACCAATGTTCGTCATAGGGCTCACCTGCGACCCTGGCATTTTATTTAGCCATTTTTACATTCATGGCTGTACAGATCATTATGTTTCTTCAGGTTTCCTGGAATAAAGCATTAAAAAAAAAGAAAATACCCTTCACTTGTTTGCTGAGCGCACACGATGGACTATAATTATTTCCGCACACGAATTACTTAATCACATTAGAATTTATTCAGTACTTTGACCGTCCTATCTGGTACAATTATTTCACTCAAGAAAACTATCTCCTCATGGAGACAAGACCTAACCACAATGGCTAAAATCTGCAGTTGAACTCAGTCTACTTTCGTTGGTTGGATTTCGCAGAGCAGCTCAACAATTTTTCGTCCGCTTTGTATCACAAATGCCGGAGAAGGAGACTTCGTCATGGCATCCCTTCATATTTATAGCAGTTACCCCCTCTCTTCGGATATCTCCCTTTGCCGCCAAGAAAGTTTCTATAGATTTTCTGACTTAACTAAACTGTAATTTCAAGAGTTTTGAAAGTGACTACATGCTTGCTACATTTCTGGCGGTAGTGTTCATGGACATTTAAAATTTATACGGGTTCGATTTGTGAGATGATTGACCTCCCTTGATAGGCACTATATTTTTTGACTTGGCTTGGATCACGCCATGTACACGCGCTTTGAAATAGTTCACAAAAATGACTTGAGATTCTTCCGCCGTCGACACGTGTGGCTGACGTCACGTACCCCAGTGCGTGGGACCGAAGGTAATCACCCCCACGTCACGTGTCAAATCCATGCTATCAAGAATCCAACTTTTAGTTTAATTGTTAATTTATACATAATGTTCTTAGGGCACAAAGGTCATGGGTTCAATATGTAATATTTTCTCCACAAAGTAGGGAGGGGGAGGGTGACTGCCCCCCCCCCGCCGCTAATCGCCACTACTACGCTTAGAGTAGCTTACGCTGTGATCATCATTTTAACAAAGATTTCTGAAAACCGAGGAAGTAGCTGCGATTAGGGGGGGCGGGTGATGGGGGGCAGTCACCCACCCCCACTTTGTGGAGAAAATATTACTTTTTTATTCCATTTTAGCCGGCTGAAACTAGGAATTATTAAAAAAAAAGCAATTTGAACAAGCCCTGTTGTCTTAACAGCTAAGTCTTTCCTTTATTTAATTTAATTACTGTAGTAGTGGAAATACGCACAGAATATCGTTCGTCGCGGCTAACCGATTTGTACAGCGCTACAGCAAGTAAGAGACTTCGTATGCGCTGTGAAGAAGGGTCGCATGGATACATTTTTTCGCCAAGGTCACGGACGTTGAGGTATGATTCGCCCACTTGCCCTGAGCATTCGTCAGTCTGGCAGGCTCTTCATAGTGGCTCAGTGTGTAGTCAAATACTAAACGATTTTTAATTGTGTAATCACGTCGTACTTCTATGTAATATTAATACATGTGTGATATTGTTCCTTTGGTGAAAGTTTTATTGTATGTTATTGAATCAAAATCTCAAGAAATTATTATTACCGCACTTAAGTTGGTAAATTGTCAACCTCTACCTCTCTATCGAAATTCGCTCAGAGAACATAAAAATATTACAATTCTTCTTTCTTTCTTAATCAGTTTATCCTCCAGGGTTGGTTTTTTCCTCGGAATCACCGAGGGATTCCACTTCTGTCGCATCAAGGGCAGTGTCCTGGAGCGTGAGACTTTGGGTCGGAGAGATACAACTGGGGAGGACGACCAGTACCTCGCCCAGGCGGTCTCACCTGCTATGCCGAACAGGGGTCTTGCGAAGGTGGGGGGATGGGAAGATGGGCAGGGATAGACAAGGACGAGGGAAGGAAGCGGCCGTGGCGTTAGCTTAGGTACCATACCGTTATTTGCCTGGAGGAGAAGTGGGAAACCACGGAAAACCACTTCGAGAATGGCTGAGGTGGGAACCGAACCCTCCTCTACTCAGTTAACCTCGCGAGGCTGAGTGGACCCCGTTCCAGCCCTCGTACGATTTTCAAATTTCGTGGCAGAGCCGGGAATCGAAGCCGGACATCTGGGGGTGGCAGCTAATCACGGTAACCACTACACCACAGAGGCAGATATTATCATTATCATTATCATGGCAGTCCAAAGAACACGTGAAAGTTTACTGCAACACCATCAATGTGCTTTGTATCCCTCTCTCCAAGACCAACTACAATTACATCAGACCATAACCCAGAAACAAATATGGCGGACATCGGTGGCCGACAAGAGAGGTTAAGGGAACATTAGACGTGTTCATTCCGAGTCACCTAAAGAAAACATCACGAGTCGAACGTCATGAAATGCAACTCTTTAACACAAAATATGAATGATTATGCACCAAAGGCAGCATCATCCCGTAATTCTATGTACATCTAACTGTAATATCAGTGGGAAAATAACGCAGGGAGAATTATATCAACGCCAGGTTGAAACGGACACACACACATACACTATAAATATAATATTTCACGTAAGAAACTCAGGACAGCAAATAAGGTAAATAGATGTCAATGAATAACATTATTAACCTTACATGAAATACCATTCAACACCGCCATTAACTACAGTCCATTATGTAAAACATGTAAACAAATACATTTCTCACCGGGCGAGTTGGCCGTGCGGTCAGGGTCACGTGGCTGTGAGCTTGCATCTGGGAGATAGTGGGTTCGAATCCGACTGTCGGCAGCCCTGAGGATGGTTTTCCGTGGTTTCCCATTTTCACACCAGGCAAATGCTGGGGCTGTACCTTAATTCAGGCCACGGTCGCTTCCTTCCAAATCCTAGGCCTTTCCTATCCCATCGTGGCCATAGGACCTATCGGGGTCGGTGCGACGTAAAGCAACTAGCAAAAAAAAAAAAAGATTGAAAAATAAATTTCTCACAAAAAATTTCAACTCTCCAAAATCCACCTTAATTGTTCGAGTAGGTACTGTGATATTTGTATGATTCTCTCGAACACCTAAAGCACTAAATCAACCCAATTGATGACACACTTTACTCTTGTAATTTTACTTTTTTAAGAAATAATCTTCGTTTCAACTCACGAGGAGTGGGGTTAGGTTTCGTTTACGTACCTACCTCCGTTGTAAAATACTGAACATGTTTCAATTGCATTATTCTTGAACGCGTTTAAAATTATCTTCATATCTCAGTCTAACTCTAAGTCACGATTTTTCTGATCTTTCCAGGATTGATTTAATTTTGCAGTTAGGTGCGTTGGCTGATTGAGGAAAATGCTACGATAGGTAACATTTGGTAACTTCGGAAGTTTGCGTGGCACCCGAACTGGATCAACATCCTCTATGGGTATAACATCTTCTCTAACAACAAATTTGATATCAAAATCATTAATGCACACAATACTAGTCACTTGGTTCGATGTTTTCCCTATGAATACACCTAACCAATTTACCTTAATACTCGGTCTTTTGGAAATCTGAACGCTGAAGCTTTTGCTCTGCCCCTATAATTTGACTTCCATCCACGCACAAATCACATATAACCCATCTGATGAAAATATAAATATACGCACAGATAACTGAAAATATAAAGAAAACCGGTTCTGAGAAGAAAATGAGTACAATAACCTTATCACCACCGGGATTGTTCGAATAAATGCGCCTTTTAAGAACAACAGCTTCTTACGGCACTTAAAGAAGCTCCATAGCCTTTATACGGTTGTAAATAAGTATAATTTTCAATAATATTGAAATTTCCGCACATATTTGGTAACAACACGAATTCCACTAATCAAAACAAACACAAGCTAGCACTCCAAACGCCGCCATTATGACGGTTTCGATAGGTCGGCTAAGGTCTCAGGTATTGTAGTTGGTCTTGGTCTCTCTTATGGTCAAACCATTCTGATCTTAGTGAAGATCTTATCAAGAATTTTGAATGCAGCCTTTCCAAGAGGTTGAGAGCCATCGCTATTGACGCCTATCAAAAAGACAGAAACTATCCACCACTTTATCACATCACCTTTGGTCTCACCAATGTTAGGATACATTCCCGTTCTTTCCCTCTGAACCTTACAACAGTATCTGTCCTGATATAATTAAATGTAATTTAAGGGGGCATGTCCACTTTTAAAGTTGTAAACATTTCTTAGCAAACAAGGCAATTTTCTCAATTGTGCCGAAAGTTTGAGATAAATGGCCCGAAAAGGTTTCAAATTGTGAGTCGTGAATATCTCTATCAAACTAAAAAAAAAATTGGAAAATCATTTCCGGCCTAAATGCAGTTCCGGAAAAACAGTCTAAAGTCGCTTGTTTCTTTACTCGTCTTCTTTTCGATTCAAATCCTCGCCAAATTAACTTGCATACATAATTCTTTCTGCAATGTGTTCCTTGGTTCAATACCCTTAGGCGTTTTTTGTTTCTTTGAAAAATGTCCACACCGAATGTAGTTATAAGGGCTTAAGTGAAACTCCGCATTGACTCACATTAGCGCTCTTTGTAGTGGTGCTTAAGTAAAAGAATGCACTGACTAACATTTTTTTTAAATTTACTCAAGAAAGGGCACCTGAGCCGAGGCTCTTACGGTGCAATACAAGATTAAATATTGGCAGAGTTTACAAAATATTTACAATACAATAATAGCTCATTTCTAAAAACGTTGCAGTCTTAGAGAAGAGGAGACCGTTACAAATATATAATACCACTGTACATTACTTGGTTTGTAAGATCTACTGCTCATTTTCTTTTGTCCATTGATTATTTTTTGTTTAAATTTTGAAATTGTTGTTGCCTGTTGTATATGTTTTGGGAGAGCATTGTACACCTTCACAGGACAGTGCCTTAAGGAGTTACAACCATACTTAGTACCTTTTATAAATTCGGTACGAACTCTCTTTGCTCCTCGAGTAATATATAAGTGTATGTCGGAATTTATAATACAGATAGTGTTTGTATGAACCAAATTATGCTTAATTTTATATACCATCATAGCTGAAGCTCTATCATGTAACACGTGGACTGGTAGAAGTCTGCATGTCTTATACAAATAATCTGTTGGTGTTAAGGGCGGTAAATTAAGAAGTATTTTTAGTGCTTTTTTTTTTTGTAAAATGACAACTTTCTCAAAGAGTTCTGTTGTATACAAGGAACTTGGTATACGGTGACACAACATAAAGTTTGTTTCAATGATTTGATGCAATATATAGAAGAAACAAAACTGAGTTCTTCTTGAAACTTGTTTGAATGCACGCAGTTAATGTTGAAATTAAATCTTAAATTGAATGTCTGTTGCGTATGTACAATTATACAATACGAGAGCTCTATATACACTTAGTTCTATCTTGAGGAGATAGTCTGTTTCACTAATAAATTGTCCTGATAGTCGAAAACTATCTTCTGTGAAATTACAAGCGTAACTTGTAGAGAGGCAGAATGCTGGTACTAGGTTTGTACTTGCAAGGAACTTGCATTAATTTATTCAAATAGCAGAATGCTAAGGTGGACGTCGGAGCACTGGTGAGGACTAAAGGGAGTAGCAGAATGCTATACTCGGGGCTCGACGTGGCTACGGGGATCAGGATAATGAGGCAATGTTCATGAGGTGAAACCTCACGGCCAACAATTTGTCCACCTGTTCAAAACACGTTTTTAAGAGGAATGCCTCCGTGTCTGACTTGCGGCGTGGTCTGGTCGTCGAACATTGGGGCAGTCCTGGAGAGGCTCGGAACGAAGCTCCTTATATATCGCTGGCTGACGTCATCGGTTAGCGTGCCAGGCGCAGTGAAGACACCTCGTAGCTGCTAGAAACTTGGGTCTGCGGCGGGTTGCGGAGCTTGTAGGCGCAGAGCTTGCGATGCGGAGGACACACACAAGTTCCTTATTGCAACATCCCTAAACATGAATCATATAAGTCAGGTGGCTTTCAGTGAGAGCATGATAAATAGATTTTAAAAACTTATGGTTGAATTTATGTCTTAGTCTGTGAAGCACTCCAATTGCTGGAGTTATTTTTTGCACATGGTTTTAACTTGCTCGTTCGAGTCAACATTTCATCTACTAGCGCTCGTAGTGGTAGAAAAATGCAAACTGCTAATATAATCCACCGGATAACAATGATTAAGAAAAGGGTTGTAATATTTAGGAATAAATAACGAATATGTTCTCACACTTTATTATACAGGGTTATTCACCTAACTTGTTACACGCAAATAACTTCTAAACCATTAAAGATATCAGCATTCTGTTTTCATATTCGTAAATGGTACGCAGGGTCTTGTAAAATAACGTGCTACTTGGTCTCATGGGGCGATTAACAACCGAGATATTGATACTAACTCCACATTTTGAAATAGAACGGCACAAATTTATACAGTTGATTTAAAAGTTCATCTGCGTACAAGTTCAAATATGCAAGTATTTTCAAAATCGGGACAATTACTTTTTGAGATATAAATAAGAAGTCCTGCCTGTATGTTATTTACCTAAAATTCGTAGCTCATATCCCTAGGATGTTTTCAACATTGATTTGCTTGCCTGGAGGGGTAGAACTGCGGATTTTTTTCACAACTTGACTTTATGACGGACTCGTATTCCTCGACTATCAGCTTAACTATTTCCTGTGCAAACGAATCTTAGTATCACCTTTTAAGGGCTATAGTTTAGAGTTATTTTTAGAAAGGAGTCTCCTCCTAGAGATGGCAGGTGTCTGAAGTGTAGGCTTCGTCTTCCATCTCTAGCGATGGATCCAGTAAACGTGCAGCCATTGTCGCGATTGACAGGCAGAGGAACATCGGCGTTGTTATTGATCCAACAATAAGGTTTGAGGGTAGCAGTTGACAGGCCAGAGAAGTTGATTCTGAAAAGAAGAGACACTAACCCTGTTTTAAGTACTTTGAAGGAAAGTATCACATACTCGCCAGTTGCTGGGAAGTGATTGGGTTACTCTTCGGTGCGCGAGGATGTCACAAAATTTTCAGTGAATTTCTTCCTTCATTTTGGTACTCCTGTTTCGTATCTAAAACATATTTGTTTAGATGTTTTATGAGATTCATTGGCAATGGTAAATCATCAGTTACGGTATGTGTAAAGAAAAATAAAGTTTTCCTGATCGAGGATAGCTGTAGGCCTACAACAGGAGAAATTCAAAATTCCAAAAAATATATAAGCTCATTTTATCCTAAGATAAAGAGTGCGAAAATTACTATCTATTTGATACTGTTACCGTACGGTACTCCTTGTTCAAGGGCAGCTATCTCCTGTGGATTCTCTCTCTCTCTCTGTTCCTCTTGTAGATTTACACTTTTCGTGGAAGAAAATATGTCGTATTTTGAAAGTTCGTCAAGCAACTTTTCACACATTAAGGAAAAAGAAAGAAAGAAAGAAAGAAAGAAAGAAAGAAAAAATTGCAACTCGTTACTACAAACAAATTGCAATGAGTGAAGCCAAAGTGCATAGACAGGAACATCTGAACCATATGAATAAATCAGTGGAGCCTCGAAGAACTGTTGAAATGAGCAATTTTCAGCAATTAACAGGTCGTTACTGTGCGTTCGATATTGTTGCTTGAATGAGTTTATCATTTAATCATTTTTATCTTTTCATAATATTGGACTAAAATTTCCATTTTTCTGGTATGCACTTTCTCAAGTGTTTCTTGACACTACTGGCAGAAACATTGAAGGAGATACTACAGGTAATTTTCTGTAGCGGTATTAGAAAAATAAATGAATCTTCCAAAGGAGTGAATATGCACCGAGTGGCCAAAAATCATGGGAAGACACTGAATGTGATGTTAATAACAAGTTGCTCCTTCACGAGCCCTCAAAATGGCAGCAGTATGGCGAGGCATCGACTCTGCAAAGTGTTGGAATCGTTCTGGAGGGATCTGGACCTACGAATCTTGCAGTCTTACCCACAATTGGTCTTGTGTAGTTGATGCGGGGTTCATGGAGCGTACACCAACATTAGCAGCATCCCATAAATGCTCGACTGGATTAAGATCGGGGGATCTGGAGTACCAATCCATGATTATAACTTTACTGGAGTGCTCCTGCTGGCCACCACAGAACGGGGACATGGCTCATTGTCCTGTTGAAACATGACATTTCATCAAGGTACTCTACGGCCAGAAAGGGACGCAGATGGTCCGAAAGAATGTCCACATAACATGCACCTGTCCGCGCTCCCTACAGTCGGACAATGGGGCCTATTTGCGACCATGAGAACGCCGTCCAGACCGAAACTGAGCCGCCTCTCACCTGGACACAACCTCGTTGACACGCAGGATCCATAGATTCATGGGACATACGGCATTCCCTCGCGCGTCCATCAGCTCGATAAAACTGGAACCACGATACCACACACCGCCACTGTTCCATGGTCCATGGCCGATGTTTGCCGGCCCATGCATGTCGTTAGGTCTGTGCCGAGGTGTCAGCGAATGGACACGAGTTGGTCGTCGGCTGGTGAAGCCTATGTTGCATGGGCGCCCGTATGACAGTTTGTAGGAGGACCTAGACCTGGAGGTACGTAGTATTTTTAATATTTTGTAAGATAAATGGCGACTTGTATTCTGCGGTAGAATAACCCACGGTATACCCTGCCTGTTGGTGGGGGACGGTACTACCACGTCTACGTAATACTGCCTTTTAAATCATTTTCTTTGAAAGGAAAACACCTGACTACATTAGATTTTTGCCTTTCCCTGAGAGCTGGGGCGGGGGGGGGGGCACCTTGTCCCCATGTACGGGCGCCCTTGATATGCGGTGCAGTTCCCTCCTTACAGTCCTGGTAGAAATGGGTTCCTGACTCCCAACATTCAACTGAGCGGTGATCTGACTCACAGTAGCCCCTCTAGCGCCCAGTATGGTTCTGCGGAGGCGACAGCTAGGGTTTTCCCGTGCGGCGGTTCACGCGGGTGGTAACATTCTCTCTGCGATATTGAAGATCCACCCTCGACACTGTTGACCTCGGACACCCGAATTCGGGTGTAATGTCCGCAATGCGCCGTGCGCCGATGATCATCCCACGTTCAAAGTCGGTTAACTCGCGACGTGTTGCCCTCTTCACGACACTAGTGCTGTGACAGACTGTTCAGCTACGCCGCAGCTAGCAGCAATGTTCAGGGGTACATTTTTTAATGAGACACCCCTTCCCCTGACTTTTGGTCACTCAGTGTATAATGAATATATAAACCAGGGCCTCTCAGGGTGCATGCGCGTGGTGCATGCACTGTGCACGGTGCAAAAGACGACTTGGCTTGGTTGACCAGAGTGCAGACCCCCCACTCCTCGATTTGGAGCAATAGCGCTTACTCTCTTTCCTCACGCCTCTCTCGCTCGCTCCGCCTGTCTCCCTCTGCCCCACTTGCGCCGTAGCGCTCCAAATCCGGGCTGAGTTGAGCCGAGTATAGCCGAGTAGAGCCGAGCTTAGCCGAGTAGCCAAGAGACGGAGCGTTGATCCGAGCTATACCGAGCGGCACCGATGCACAGTGCACGGAGCTCTTGCGCCTCGCTCTGCACGCGTGAGATTTTGGGCGTTTGAGAGGCCCTGATATAAACAGACGAAGTGCATGCTGTTCCACCGAATATGATTATGAAGATAATGCTGAATCAGATGCAATTCCTTTGAATGGTAAAGACTAATTGAGGCTATTGGTATCAAAAGGAGCAATCTCCATCTTCCTGCACTTTACAGTGGGAGTGATTTTTTATCTAATGCATTACTATTCACTCTATCTGGGTGATTTTTGTCTTATATACACAACAGGCAGGCTGTGAGCGAGTAATAAAAAAAACCTACCATATAATTAATGGTTAATTAGGTATTTTAAATTGTATTTCGGAGTTTGTTCCTTTTGATACTAACTTTCAGATTTACGTGGATATTTCTCTTTTTTTGATACCAACATGTAAGGAGATTGCTCTTTTTGCTAACAACTTACAGAACTGTGATACCTACACTATTTTTCTTTACACTAGATTGAAAGGTCAAGAATGTCACTATAATGTACCGTACATTTATTTAAGAGTTACAAAAGTGATGAATAATATTACCTAGACTGAAAAACGGAAGACCACCAGCACGAAACACATCAGTTTAGATTTTCAAACAATCTTATTACCAATACATTCATTATAGGGTAGAATAAAATTTAAAAATTAACATTATCCTTCAGATAGTCGGTAAAAAGAAGGAAGAGAAGTCTGTGAACTAAGAATGGCTGTTATAATAAAGTGCCCTGAGGTGGTGGTGGTGGTGGTGATCATTGTTTTAAGAGGAAGTACAACTAGGCAACCATCCTCTATATAACACTAATCAGAGAAAAAAATGGAAGGAGTCCGACAGTTCGAAAAATGAAGGTATCGGCCAAAGGAAGACAAGGGCCACGAAAAGCGTGAAAATGAAAGACTCCCTAGCCCTCGCAAACCTAATAGCGTCGGGGTCGGAAAAGAACAAGAGTTGACCAAGGGAGGTCGGATAGGATAGATGAAAGTGAGGAGCCTGGCACAAGTAAGTGGAAGAAATGCCAGGACTCAGCTGAGGACCCTGTGGTCGCCAACCCACACTCCATAGTTCAGAGCCCCTGGGGCCCCTTTTAGTCGCCTCTTACGACAGGCAGGGGATACCATGGGTGTTATTCTATCGCCCCTACCCACAGGGGGAAGTGCCCTGAGGTTATGATCAGTTCACATTGATATTGACTATACAAGAGTATATAAATCCATTTCCCAATTGAATTTCTACGTGGTAAAAATATTTACTGACTGAGTGTTATTGCCACTTTTTTTGGCAACAATTGATTTCCATTTCCTATGGTCATGAGTCTATTTCCTCGCTTTTGTGGGTGACACAGATGTCACGTTTGCGGTAGTATCTCCATCACAAAACGCACTGAGAAAAGCTACAGTTTGTTTTAGTAATATAATGTGTTCGTGCACGTTCATATACTTTCAAAATACCGAAAATACCTCCAGTATAACTCTAACACCGAAAAATAGGCATGCGTAAGCAAGACAGTCTCAATTTATAACTCGATTGAACCAATATGGCAGCACTCAGATGGCGTGAGCAGAAAGAGCTGATTGGTAGTTCTGGAGATTGTCCCTTTTGATACTAACAGATGGCGGAGATTGTTCTGTTTGAAAGTCACACTGTACTTTCGTGCTCTGAAACGATGTGATTTTGTTCTTTTTGAAAAAGACAAAATAGTTTTATAGATAGCTATTAATAACAATACAACGCTATCAGTAACTCATTTCCAACGAAAAGTGGAGATTGCTCCTATTGATACCAATAGCCTCAATTGTTTTCACTTTAACGGACATAAAGTGAGTTAAATTGTTTTCTTGTCAGTCCTGTAAAGAACATGTTCGAAAATATTCTGTGCAATACACACATTGTTGAATCAGGAGAAAAAACGAGGTGGGTATCTGTCAGAGTGCGATGGAAACAATAAACCTACTGATGAGTCTAAAAAGACAATAGACATTCAAATACATTTCCTTACTTATACTGTAATTGGAATGTTAATTTCAGTATTCATTATACGTGTAGCTGCCTCTGCGGATCAGTGGTAGAGTGTCGGCCTCCGGATTCCAAGATAGCGGGTTCAAACCCGACAGAGGTAGTCGCATTTTTGAAGGGCGGAAGAAAGTCCATTCGACACTCCATCTCGTACGATATCTGCATGTAAAAGATCTCTGGTGGCACATTTGATGTTTACCCGACAAAATTAATTAAATCTCAGCCATAGACACCCAAGAGAGTTTCAGTTTACTCGGTCTGCCATCTAGTAGGCCCAGAGTAAAACAGAACGTCAAAATTTACGAGAAGAGAGCCAGACGGCGTCAAATTAAAATGTCTGCACATGGTAGCTGAGGACATACAATTATTATTATTATTATTATTATTATTATTATTATTATTATTATTGTTATTATTATTACTATTCCTTATTTTCGTATAGCTACCCCCGGATGTATCATATTTATTTTAAATGAAATTACTTTAACTGATACACATGCTTTTTTTGCACAAGTTGGGGATAATATTTCAAGATCGTAATTAATATATTATCTTGCAGAACATTGATATGAAGTCGACATCGTTTGAAATTATCCACGGAGAAATTTGATTACTCCGCACGTACCAACAACGTATCCGTAGGTTGCCAGGTATTACATTTATAACTGTGTCCGAAGCCAGGAAAACAACTCATACATAGTGCATCCTGTCGGACTGTTATATAGATTAAATAAGTCAGTCACTACTGATCTGCATTTAGGGCAGTCGTCCAGAGGCAGATTCCCTATCTGTTGTTTTTCTAGCCTTTTCGTAAATGATTTCAAAGAAATTGGAAATTTATTGAGCATCTCCCTTGGTAAGTTATTCCAATCCCTTACTCCCCTTACTACAAATGAATATTTTCCCCAATTTGTCTTCTTGAATTCCAACTTTATCTTCATATTGTGTTCTTTCCTACTTTTAAAGACGCTACTCAAATTTATTCGTCTACTAATGTCATTCCACGCCATCTCTCCGCTGACAGCTCAGAACATACCTACCACTTAGTCGAGCAGCTCGTCTCTTTTCTCCCAAGTCTTCCCATCCCAAACTTCGCAACATTTGTATAACGCAACTCTTGTGTAGGAAATCACCCAGAACAAGTCGAGCTGCTTTTCTTGGGATTTTTTCCAGTTCTTGAGTGAACTAATCGCGGTAAGGGTCCCATACACTGGATACATATTCTAGTTGGGGTCTTACCGGAGACAGTTGAACTTCGATATCTCGAACTTCCATTACTCGAAAGTCGGTTACACGAATCTTTCGATTTCTCGAAGCAAACATTTTCTCCCTTGAAGCAAAAAAAAAAAAAAAAAAAAAAAAAATCTCTAACTCAAAATTCGTGCAACATTAACTCTGAAAAACAGCATTTGTGGTTTGTGAGGAACAGTTAATAAGTGAAGAAAGAAAGGTTTGCATTTATACTGGGAGCTAATATGATGGGAACCGTAAAACGAAAACTTCTAATGACCGGAAAACTGTGTGAATTAATTACCGGTCACGTACGAAAGCAACCCCCGAAGTCCCGGATGACAAGCTCCATTTACGAATCTCGACTGCGTGGTATTGACGTGAAGTTTCAAAATGAAGGGAGGAAAGATTAACAGTAACAAACAGATGAGACTAACAAATTGTTTCCGAAGGTGTTAACCAATGTACAGTACCGGTCAAAAGTTTAAGACCACATTGAAAAATCATGAAGTTCCATCTAGAAGCTAGACCTCTGTATTCTTTTTCCTGAGCTCTTGCATGTAATATGATATACATCACCTGGTTTCAGTGATTTACGGCAAGTATTGTATAAGTTATACAATTTTAAATGTTATAAGGTCGCATCAGAAAGTAAACATTTTTGGAAATATTATGTACTGTATCCTCTAATTGGTTTCAAGTATCACCACCAAGATTCTTGTAGAGACTTAGCAATAGTTAGGGGTCATTTTAGTATAAATATGAAAATTCCGAAAAAATGCGGCAGCCATTTTTGTGGGGGGGTTTTTTCAAACCAGTGCTAAAATAGTCAATTTTTCCTTGTTCTTGTCATAGGTCTCAGTGTGAACTATCGACTTCAGAAACGTATTCTTGGTTGCCATCCACAGAGTGCAAATGAAACTATCAGGGCAGATAAGTTTGACGCCGATAGCTCACACTGAGACCTTGGGCCATACATGAAAAACGCAAAGAAAAATCAACAATTTTGGCCCTGGTTCAAAAAAATAAAACACGAAAAAAACCGGTGCCGCATATTTTCGGAATTTTTATATTTATACTAAAATCGCCCCCACCTATTCCTAAGTCTACAGAAGAATCTTGTTGGTGATACTTGCAACCAATTAGAGTATTCAGTACATTATATTACTTTTTTTTTTTTGTGACCTTCCAAGAGTTAAAAATGCATAACTTCTACATTACTTGAACTAACTCAATGAAATCAGGCGACATATATCCTATTAGATGTAAGATATCAGAAAGAAAATTACAGAGGTCTAGTGGCACAATTTTAGGTTCTAGATGACATTTCGTGATTTCTTTATGTGGTCCTAAATATTTGACCGGTACTTTATGTTTCTCGTTTCCCTTCTGTACTTAATGTATCCTGTCTTCTGAAAAGTTACTATAATAAGAGTTACAATTAAAGTGATGCCGTAAAATAGAGTTTATTTGTATAATTTTAAATACTGTTAAAAATTATGTATTCAGTATAAGCCCGTACATACATATGATTCAATTATGTGCTATATATCCTCGAAAACGGTATTTTCTATATCTGGAAATTTCGATAACTTGGAATAAAATTTAGCTTCCGATGTTATTCGAGATATGGAGGTTCGATTGTTTATGCCCTCTCCTTTACATCCTTAATGACGCTTTACTTGAATTTCCCATCCATGATTACAAATGTGCGTCCTCTTTGCGACGTCTATCTTTTGGCATTTTCTAACCTTATTTACCTTGACTGAAAAACCTCACAGTTCTAGAACAACTCATTCGACCGAAAAAGAAGAAAAATACATCTGACTTTCGACTTATTCCTGTCGGTCTCGGAAGGTATTATTCAGATTTTCTTGTTTCAGACTCTGGGAAACCACGAGTTCGACAACAAGATCGCTGGCGTCGTTCCCTTCTTAGAACACCTGCAGGCTCCTGTGGTGGTCGCAAACATCAATGACTCTCTGGAACCAACAATCCAGGGGAAGTACAACAAGTCTGTGGTCATCGAGCGGGGAGGATATCGGATCGGCATCGTGGGCTACATCACTAGTAGCACTCCGGTAAGTGTGACCCTCTAGACTTCCTCTCGAAACAGTAAGCACCACCACCATCTGAATTTAGTATAAAACAGAAACACACGTGCATCTATGTTGTGGGCCGCTATCTCCTAATCTGTGGCGAGTGGGGAATGTGAATGCCAGGCTAGCTTTACCTAAATAGAGTATCTTATGGCTATTCCACAATCGACAATAGTTCTACGCGGATTCGTTATCCGCGATTTCACATATACGCGATTTTGGCTTCAGGTCTAATGCTGCCATCTGTTAACAGAACGTGCAAACTGTAATGCCTTAAGACTTGCGTTCCGAACTCTGTAACGTACACTACATTGCGCGCCAAGGTTAAATGGGGCGTATCTGTACGCGTATCTTCTGTAATGTTTTGTCGAGACGTGAATCGTCAGTTCCGGTCAGTAGGTCTGTGACAGATTTCGTATTTAAAATGTCGGGTTAAAGGAAAAAATGTGCCTGTCGAAGGACAGAAGCGTATACGAACATCGTATTCGTTAGAAACAAAGTAAGCCGGGCTGAGTGGCTCAGACGGTTAAGGCGTTGGTCTTCTAACCCCAACTTGGCAGTTCGATCCTGGCTCAGTCCGATGGTATTTGAAGGTGCTCAAATACGACAGCCTCGTGTCGATAGATTTACTGGCACGTAAAAGAACTCCTGCGGGACTAAATTCCCGCACCTCGGCGTCTCCGAAGACCGTAAAAGTAGTTAGTGGGACGTAAAGCAAATATTTAAAAAAAAAAGTAAGAAGTTTTGGATCGCCTTCAGAAAGGTGAGCGTATTGTTGACATTCAGCGTGCTTTGGAATTTAGTGAATCCACTGAAAGAACTATTCCTGACAATGCGCAATCAGTTCGAAAAACTGCTCAATCTTCTACTAATTTAAGTGTGACTAGAGTGACCAAATCTTGTTCGGAAGCTATGAAATTGCATATGGCTTTTAGTTCCGGGAGATCCCAGAACGGGTTCGGCTCGCCAAGTGCAGTTCTTTTGATTTGACTCTCGTAGGCGACCTGCGCGTCGTGATGAGGATGAAGTGATGATGAAGACAACACATACACCCAGTCCCCGTGCCAGGGAAAGCAACCAATGATGGTTAAAATTTTCGACCCTGCGAGGAATCGAACCCGGGACCCCTGTGATCAAAGGCCAGCACGCTAACCATTTAGCCATGCAGCCGGATTTCGGAAGAGATGGAAAGAATGGAAAAAATGCTAAGCCATAGGATTGAGCATCACAACCAAGAACACCTGCCTCTGTCTGTAGCTGCTATTCAAGCTAAAGCCAAGAGCTTGTATGTAGACTTCAGTTTTTCATTGTGTGTTTCTGTGTTAAAATTTTAAGTGTATAAATTTTTCATTAAAATGCCTTTCAGAAACACGATAATCGTTATTTTCTGTAAAAATACTCAAAATATCTGTTATTTTAAACGTAATGAGTGAGTAAACTGAAACCTAACCCTAATATTACATATAAAATGACTCTTGATTTACGCGAATTCGGTATGCGCGGCAGTTCCGCGGAACACAACTATCGCGTATAACGAGGCCTACCTGTATCTGCTTTAATGTTACGGGTTACGAGAACGAATCGTATCCATGAAATTTCATTGTAATTTTGGTACTAAATGGAGGTTAATAATTGCTTTCACGCAAATCAACAATAAAATTAGTGGTAAATTAATAAATACCATTATTACTAAAGAAACATGGACACGTAACTACGGCGATTATTTCGCTGTAGATACGATTCTTTTCTGTGGCCTTCCGCTTCATCGTGCCCTCTTTTCTTCCCTCACTGGAAATGCTATGTCTGTGAATTCTCAGTATCTTTGTCCATCATGACTATCGCGGGCAGTTCAAACGGCAAAATGGAGGTGAAACGTATAACGTACGTAACATAAAAATGACTATTGTTGAAAGAAAAATAGCATGATCCCTGGACGAATAATTATATTTATTAATGAGTTAGCACCGACGAATGGAAGTGCTATTTCTGCGAATTCTCAGACATTACGGCGAACTTCCTCCCATTTTTCAAGCTTTCTTTCCAGCAATCGATTCTGTACTTCTCGGGCTAGGTCCACGTATTAAATAATAATAATAATAATAATAATAATAATAATAATAATAATAATAATGTTATTGGCTTTACGTCCCACTAACTACTTTTTCGGTTTTCGGAGACGCCAAGGCAAGAGTGCTTGCAGGATCTTTTCCAGGTGGGGACACATTAACAATTTTCTTGAATATAAAAACAAAATAAAGTCAGCAACACTAAATTGTTTACAGAAATTTCCGGTTATAACAGATGCTAGATGACTGTCATGATAACTGCTTATAAAATAATCTGGTATGCTATTAAACAATTGAACATCTTTTGAAATTCCTGGGGGGTGGCAAGCGCCCCCCGTGCCCCCTTGCGGGCACCCATGCGCCAAGGTGCCGGAATTTTGTCACGCAGGAGTTCTTTTACGTGCCAGCAAGTCTACAGATACGGGGCTGACGTATTTTAGCACCTCCAAATACCACCGGACTGAGCCAGCATTGAACCTGCCAAGTTGGGGACAGAAGGCCAGCGCCTCAACCATCTGAGCCACTCAGCCCGGTAAGGTCCACGTATTCCACCCGGTCAGTTGGGTCCCTAAATCTTTGCCATCTTGTCCTACAAGCATTTATTACATGGATCAGATCCTTGAGGAGATCCGGCGTGGTGTCGTCTTGGGTGCCTTGGTGGTACTGAACCCGCGGCCGGACTGTATTCGTAGTCATTGCCCGGCCAGGACCCGTTTGCAGAGCGGTCCGCATATTTTGACGATGCTCCAAAATATTATTATTATTATTATTATTATTATTATTATTATTATTATTATTGTTACCGTGTTTTAGCGGTAGGTAGAGGTGAAAGAAGGTGCGGGTGTGAATGGATCTCAAGCTACGAAATTATAGTGCATGTAAACTAAATTTAAAATTTAATAAGGTTATATTTTCCTTTCAAAATCAATAAGTAACAAGCATGGCAGGTACAGAGTAGCCAGTAAAATAAGGTAGTTACAATATTTACAGGATTTGGGCTTCGCGCCCCGAATTCACAATGTTTGGGCAATCAGCTCAGTTTTACCCCAAACACAAGTTTTAACAGAGGGGCAGAAAACCCCATTCATACCTAGGAGCCCTAGCTCCAAATTACACTGAAAAGCCTCCTCGAGGCATACCATACTCAAAAGAGCCACACCAAACTCCACCTTCAAGCTGTCCTCAACGGACATAAACACAGGGGTAAAATACCCAATCTACTGAGGTCTATTAAACGAAAAGAATGTTAATTAAATGACCTCTAAAATAACAATTTGAGAGGAGGCGAACTTGCACTCCTAATACACTTTGATTAAGACCTACTTGGCGCTAGGCCGTTAATACAAGGGCTGATCCCATACTAAAGAGGTGACTTAAGAAGAGAACGATTTGTTTTACATTAACGAAGAATAGGTTGAGAAAAGTAAGTTCACCTCAAAACAATATGAGTGGGAGCTCGAGAGGGTTAGCACTCTCTATCCCAGAATGTAGCTTTACAAGAGAATAGATGAAAAGAGTAGTTACATTTTAGGAAAAGGTTACATAGTGGAACGCTTCGAACCCGCCCCGAAAGTTAAACTGCTGAGCTAGCAAAGAAAGAATTTATTAATCGGCCATTACCTTATTGCTGACCGCTGCCGAGGAAAGAGGCGCTTCCCGCCTCCTGCTATGTACTTTATACACTGAAAGATCGAACAGAAGTGGCCCGGAGACCCTAAAATCAGCAGTTTATATCCTCTCGCGGAAGGTTCTAGGTGTTAGGGGAAAGAAAACACCCTCCCACAAACTTTTTATTGGCTAGGGTACAGAAACATATTCAAGTTGGGGGAAGATACCAATGATTGGTCAGAAATTAATAACAGAAATTCGGGATTGGTCAAATGCAAAACAAGGGGAAAGAGAGGGGTATACAGCCAACTTAAACAATAACAGAAAGAAATTTAACAAAGAACAAACTTTTGAAATAAAATTTTCTCCAAAGAACAGTTATTTTTCTTCCCACTAGGGTGCACTATTGTAGTTTTTCAGTGGTGTCCTCTAGAAGAGAAAGTTCACACTTCTTACTTCAAGCAAAACAAAAGTACGTCGAAAATGACACAGTTCACAAACTCAAAAATTTCCAGGTGGTGACATCTTCTGAGAAACTAGAAAATTAATAGGGTAAATAAAGTTCAGATTTCCTCCAGCAGAGGAGTTTCCACAGGCGCACATTTTAAATTAGCGGAGTGGAGGTGTACCGCCCGGTACAATTATTATTGATGTTCTGGGCCCCACAGCAAGATGCAAGACCGCTACTTGGCGGTAAATTACATCTGCTGCCATTGTAATTGCTGACAATGTGACCATTACCATTGTCGCGCGTAGGCAAGTGCGCGGGATTTCTGGCCATACGAATGATATACTTCCGTGCATTACTGACCTTATTATAGAGATGAACACTTGTATGGTCAATATCATTCCTATCGTTTATTTCAAATGTGCCTACATTTTTATTTATATGCCAGGAGAATCTACTGTAGGCCTAATCTAACTTTCTCCAAAGGAAAAGATGGCTATTTAAAATGAACCCAGGAAAGATTAAAAATGATCGGTCGATGATCAGAATAAGTACATTATGAGCAAAAATCATTTGGTCTCAAATCCTTCTTCACCCCACCGCCATTAAATTGATTTACACCCCCCACCCCCCAAACAAAGAGAAGGCGTGTTTCTTTATGTTTAAAGGAGATTCCAAATACCAGTGTTCACGTCTGTTACCTTCAGTTTTGAGATATAAGTATCCCCATAACAAGAATTCACTAGTTTTCACTTCCTTTCACCCCCCCCCCCTAAATGTTTTTTCGGCAAATATAGTTGTTTCTTTAATAGCAAAGGATCTTCTAAATATATCACGACTCTAACATCTTCAGTTGTTGAGATATGTGTCCTCATAAAAGGAATTCAACTCCTTTTCACCCCCACCCCAAGATGATTCTTCCCCCCCCCCCCCCATACCAATTTTCACGTCTGCAAAGTCTTCCGTTTTTGAGACAATAGTATCGCCATACAAATAATTCAACTAATTTTTTCAATTCCCCCTTTAATTGGATTTCCGAAAACAAAAATATACGTATTTATTTTTTAAAGGAGATCCAAAATATCAAATTTCACGTCTGGAACATTTTCAGTTCTTGAGATATCAGCATCCTAATGAAAAGAATTCAAGCCGGGCTGAGTGGCTCAGACGGTTGAGGCGCTGGCCTTCTGACCCCAACTTGGCAGGTTCGTTCCTGGCTCAGTCCGGTGATATTTGAAGGTGCTCAAATACGTCAGCCTCGTGTCGGTAGATTTACAGACACGTAAAAGAACTCCTGCGGGACAAAATTCCGGCACCTCGGCGTCTCCGAAAACCGTAAAAGTAGTTAGTGGGACGTAAAGCAAATGGCATTATTATTAAAAGAATTCAACCCCATTTTCAGTCACTTTTATCCCCACTCCCCACCCAAATGTTTTTTCCGAAAAAATACATCTTTCTTTAATAGAGATAAAAAATACCATATTCCACTTTTGTAACATGTTAAGTTTTTGAGATATACTGTAGAAATGCTCATTTTAAAATTTTACCCCCCTTTTTACTTCCCCTTAAGTAGAGTTTCCAAAAACAAATCGCCTGTATTTCTTTACTTTTACACGAGATTCCAAATACAAATGTTTACGTCTGTAATATCTTACGTTTATGAGATATACTGTAGATATCGTCTTTCTAAAAATTCACCCCAATTTGTCACTCCTGTTTAACCCCCATTAATTGGATTTTCAAAAACAAAAAATATATGTTTCTTTATTTTAAAGGAGATCCCAAATACCAATTTTTCAGGTCTGTAATATCTTCAGTTTCTGATATATAAGTATCCTCAATAGAGGTATTCAAAACCCCCCTTTACACCCTCCTATTGGCATTTTCAGAAAACAAAAATACGTGTTTCTTTATTTTTAAAAGAGATTATAAATACCACTTTTTACATCTGTAAACTTTTAAAGTTTTGAGATATAGATACACTCATTTTAAAATTTCACCCGTCATTTCTCCCCCTTAGCGATGGAATATCCAAAAATCCTCCCTTAGCGAGCACCTACATTGTAATATAAATGTATCCTCAAAATTTTATTTCATTATGTCCAGTAGTTTTGGCTCGGCGATGATGAATCAGTCAGTCAGTCAGTCAGTCAGGACATGTTCTTTTATATACATAGATTTCAGTAGCATAGATCCCTTTTCCGGCGCTCACAACTAACCGATCGTGACAAAAAGGCATTCAAAAGAAAGAGAATAGACATTAGCAGCGACGAATTGCACTCCCATTTCATCAGTATAGATAATTTCTTTAAAAATGGGCTTAAAAACGTGTACGAAGTGTGCGATTTGCAAATACTGTTGCTGTAGGAAAATGCACTCCATAATTGCTGTCCACTTCACATTTTGGCCACTGTTTTATGGCGCCTATTTTATGTAATTATAATATGCTGTAATTATGTTAAGAAAAGAACGATATGAAAACCAAAAAAATACTTACCGGTACGGCACTTTTGTCAGTATAAAAATGCACTTGCATTTCCTTCCGTTCAAGTGGATACCATAAATGTTGAAAAATCAAAGATTACATTAAGTGGTAAGTAAGACTGCCTAATACTGTACTTTTCTGTGAATTCCTTAGTTCACCAGTGGGCTACTCCACCACATCCTAAATGAACATGCGAGATTTCTCGCACGGATCCCCTTGTTATACTAAAATGTGGTAAAAATACTTACCTCTTCATCGCAGCAATCATGACTAACCCCTTACTCGTATGTCCTAATGACTTTTCCCTTTAATCATCTGCGAAGTAGAACGCCTCTTGAGAATTTACCTGGAGTCATAGGAACAGTTACCGAGGCCTCTGCTAGTTTATCATAGTACATATATCATTTCGTCTGTTCTGTATGAAATAATTAATTTCATAAGTTAAATATAGATGCTGGAAAGTTGACCTTTTTGCATATATGTGTGCAGTACCTGGGGGAGTAGCGTAGCCAGGATCGGCTGATGGTGGTGGGGGTTATAGTTACAAAATTATTATAGAAAACAATTAAGGTGTGTGTGTGTGTGTGTGTGTGTGTGTGTGTGTGTGTGTGCATGCAAGACTTGTTATTATAAGGACATTTATACAAGTGAATTAGCATATGATATTCAGATTATAGTACACTACAAAATCTTACAATAAAATACAGAACACGAACAATACGATCAAGGTCAACAGATATAGCAGACATCATGGATTCAGCAGGTCAATTGGACTGTATCGCGATCGACCTACCTAAGGCATCTGATAGGGTAGATCATGGGAGACTACTGGCAAAAATTAGTGCAATTTGACTAGACAAGAGAGTGACTGAATGGGTAGCCATATTTCTAGAAAATAGAACTCAGAGAATTAGAGTAGGCGAAGCTCTATCTGTCCCTGTAATAATTAAGAGGGGAATTCCTCAAGGCAGTATTATTGGACTTTTGTTTTCTTATATATATCAGTGATATGTGTAAAGAAGTGGAATCAGAGATAAGGCTTTTTGCATATGATGTTATTCTGTACAGAGTAATAAATAAGTTGCAAGATTGTGAGCAACTGCAAAAAGACCTCGATAATGTTGTGAGATGGACAGAAGGCAATGGTATGATGATAAACGGAGTTAAGTCAGGTTGTGAGTTTCAAAAATAGGGAAAGTCCTCTAAGATTTAATTACTGCGTTGAATGGGGTGAAAGTTCCCTTTGGAGGTTATAGTAAGTACCTAGGTATTAATACAAGGAAAGATCTTCATTGGTGTGATTACATAAATATGACTGTTCTCTGCACATGGTTATGAGGGTATTTAGGGGTTGTAGTAAGGATGTAAACGAGAGGGCATTAAGTCTCTGGTAAGAACCCAGTTGGAGTATGGTTTCAGTGTATCGGACCCTCACCAAGATTACTTGATTCAAGAACTGGAAAAAATCCAAAGAAAAGCAGCTCGATTTGTTCTGGGTGATTTCCGACAAAAGAGTAGGGTTACAAAAATGTTGCAAAGTTTGGGCTGGGAAGACTTGGGAGAAAGGAGACGAGCTTCTCGAATAAGTGGTATGTTCCGAGCTGTCAGTGTTGAGATGGCGTGGAATGACATTAGTAGACGAATAAGTTTGAGTGGTATCTTTAAAAGTAGGAAAGATCACAATATGATGATAAAGTTGAAATTCAAGACGACAATTTGGGGAAAATATTCGTTTATAGGAAGGGGAGTTAGGGACTGGAATAACTTACCAAGGGAGATGTTCAGCAATTTTCCAATTTCTTTGCAATCATTTAAGAAAAGAGTAGGGAAACAACAGATAAGGAATCTGCCTCCTGGGCGACTGCCCTATATGCAAATCATTAGTGATTGATTGTAGTGAGTGAACAGTTTAACAGCGAATGGTATGTTCAGTTTAAAACCTGAAGTCCGACTTTCCAGGCTTTTTATAAAATAGATTCAACAGACCTGTTGGTTCTACAATTATGTATCTGAAAGTTTATTTATTTTGTTGTTTATTATAAGTTTTTTTGTTGCTATTTGCTTTACGTCGCACCGACACAGGTATGTCTTATGGCGACGTTGGGATAGGAAAGGCCTAGGAATTGGAAGGAAGCGGCCGTGGCCTTAATTAAGGTACAGCACCGCCATTTGCCTGGTGTGAAAATGGGAAACCACGGAAAACCATCTTCAGGGCTGCCGACAGTGGGGCTCGAACCCACTATCTCCCGATTGCTGGATACTGGCCGCACTTAAGCGACTGCAGCTATCGAGCTCGGTAATCATCAGTTTCTGTTTAATTCTTTTTGCGAAATTTCCATGGGGGGTTTCTAACTCCCAGTAAAGACCCCCCTTCCTCTTGGCTACGTCCCTGACTTGGGAAAATCAGAGATGATAATAATAGCGTGAAAAGTTGCATGAGTCATAGAAGAGAATGCACCTACTCGCAGAATCCGTGGATGTCGTCTCCGGAGCAAGCCATCTGTTAACACAGATCTCGCTGCTCTTACCCACGCAGTGTAGGCTACGTCATGACAAGCTGAGGAAGGTGGACGCGATCCGGTGTCTATTATCTCTCGTCCAGTGTACATTATCTATTGTCTGTTTTGAATAGTCTGATGCATTGGTCTGTTGACGAGGTTAGTGATCGGACAGTCAAAGGTCCAGTCTATTGACCGTGTCTACGGGCTTGTTTGAAGACGTAAAGACAACATGTGTGAATGGTAGCCTATCAATATACTGGATCAGAATACTACGAGTCGGTGGAGCAATCCCTCAAAATGATGTGTGTTGCTGTCTACAAATGGTAGTAGATCGTAGTACTTGATTTCCCATGTATTTATCTTATATCAACTTTAGATTTCTGTTTATATACTGGAAAACTTTCCAGTCATGAAATGTTAATTTGTTACAAGGGTTTGATGGATTATATCATTAGAGTACAGCTAGTTTATCCCAAGTCATCGTGGAAGTAGACAAACTTGGTGCTGATCCCACCCGGTTTAATTCTTTAGGTAAGAGCCGTGGCGGATTAACCAACCGCTTGTAGACGCGCTGAGAGTGAAGAAAACCATATCAAAGTTGGAGGAATTCATTTTGGCGAACTGCGGCGCCCAAATTACGGACATTTGAGGTTATTATAATAATTTGTTTCAAGAAAGTTCAAGTTCAGTTATTTGTTAGTTCGTGCTCAAGAATTCTAAAGGGCAAGGGTGATAGGAAGGTCGCAAAAGTAGCATTATAAGGCAGTACCATATGGCTGATAAAATAGATATGAGAGAGTTAAAAAACTATGATCGGTGGGAAACGGTAAATAAGAATGTAAACAGACTATGAGATGGGTTTAAAGCAGTTGCAGAGGAATGTGAAAACAGATATGTACCTTTAAAGGTGGTAAGGAATGGTAAAGACCCACCTTATTATAATAGATATTTAAAGAGACTAAATAGGAAGTGCAGATCGGAAAGAAAAAGTTAGAAATGTCTGTGGAAGTAAAGAGAAATTGAAGGAACTTACTAGGAAATTGAACCTAGCAAAGAAGTCAGCTCAGGATAACATAATGACAAGCAATTGGCACTCATACAAATTTTAGTGAAAAATGGAACCGTATGTATGAATACATTAAGGTAGAAACAGGTTCTAAGAAGGACATTCCAGGAATCATTAATGAACAAGGCGAGTGCGTACATATGCCGGGGTGAGCGGCTCAGACGGTTGAGGCGCTGGCCTTCTGACCCCAACTTGGCAGGTTCAATCTTGGCTCAGTCTGGTGGTATTTGTAGGTGCTCAAATAAGACAGCCTCGTGTCGGTAGATTTACTGGCACGTAAATGAACTCCTGCGGGACTAAATTCCGGCACCTCGGCGTCTCCGTAAACCTTAAAAGTAGTTCGTGGGACGTAAAGCAAATAACATTATTATTACGAGTGCGTATGCGAGGAACTTCAGAAGGCAGAAGTATTCAGTCAGCAGTACGTAAAGACTGTTGGTTACAAGGATTATGTCCAGAGAGAGGAGATGACTAACACTAAAGAAGTATTTAAATTTACATAAAAATGACATTTACAATAAGGTACGAAAGTTATCAATTCCAGCTGCTTTTCTAATTTTTAAGATTTCCGGGGATATTGTAAAGACAATGGATTGGGATGTAGTGCCATATCTGAAGTACCTTGGTTATTGTTTGCATGAAGGCGCTATAGCAAATGAATGGAGAGTTGCTATAGTAGCCCCTGTGTACAAAGGAAAGGGTGATAGGCATAAAGCTGAAAATTACAGGCCAGTAAGTTCGACATGCGTTGCATGTAAGCTTTGGGAAAGCATTCTAACTGATAATATTGGGCATGTTTGCGAAATTAATAACTGGTTCGATAGAAGGCAGTTCGGGTTTAGGAAAGGTTATTCCACTGAAGCTCAGTTTGTAGGATTTCAGCAAGATACAGCAGATATCCTGAATTCAAGAGGTCAAATGGACTGTATCGCGTTTGACCTATCGAAGGCATTTGATAGGTTATGTGAGCTATTGGACTAGACAAAAGTGACTGAATGGGTGGCTATATTTCTAGAAAATAGAACTCAGAGAAGTAGAGTACGTGAAGCTTTGTCTGATCCTGTAATCATTAAGAGGGGAATTCCACAAGAAGGTATTATTATATCTTTATTTTCTTTTATATATATATATATATATATATATATATATATATATATGATATGAATAAAGAACTGGAATCAGAGATAAAGCATTTTGCGGATGATGTTATTCTGATATTATTCTGTACAGAGTAATAAGTAAAAAGATTGTGAGTAACTGCAGCTGTGAGCTTGCATCCGGGAGATAATGGGTTCGAATCCCACTGTCGGCAGCCCTGAGGATGGTTTTCCGTGGTTTCCCATTTTCACACCAGGAAAATGCTGGGGCTCTACCTTAATTAAGGCGACGGCCACTTCCTTTCAACTCCTAGGACTTTCCTGTCCCATCGTCGCCATAAGACCTGTCTGTGTCAGTGCGACGTAAAGCAAATAGCAAGAAAAACCCACCTGTTATTAACAGGATGTTCCCAAACATGAGTGAAAGCAAATTCATGCAAGCATATGTGCTAAGGTCCATCGCTTACGAGTTACGGATTTTCGTAAGGGATGTGTCAAGTACACTCGTGATCACATGAATTCCGGGTGGAAAGGAAAACAAGCAACGTTTGGGCGTAGATTTTGGCCAACCCTGAGGATCAAGGGGAAGTAAATGAGGCAACGGCACATGTGTTCGTCTTCCAAGAGGTGTGACCTGTGACATTACGCACTCAGAGGTCACTCCCAACACCATTTTCTCCGTAAATAATTAAGATGTTTCTATGGTTAAACATTTTGGTTATATTGGCTTCTCTTCGTAAAGGAAAACAGTTACCGGTAATTAACTGTAATTTAATTGTAAAGAAATATGTACGGTGTAATCCCATCCTAATATGTATACCATTTAAGTGTTTGATCAGCGCTGACAATAACTCCATAGAACGTCTCTGAGTATCATAATTGTTTAATAATTGGTTGTTGTGGATAAACTATATTAATATTAATGTGTCAGGGAAAATGACCATTTGACAATAAGGTCATGGTCGAAACCGCTAACATTTCAGCCAGCCTTAGCACAAAAGAATTACAAGGAAATAGGAGAATTTGACCCTCAGTGAGTTGGCATACGAGCCCGAGTGATTCCTCTCTTCATCTCCCCCTCTCTACCGCGTATTCAAGGTCGAAACAGTGTGGGGGGGGGGGAGGGGTGTAGGCGGGAAAGCAAGTACCTTCCCCTCTGTGGATGTTTGGTTCATGGTAGATCTCACGTCATTCGGTCTCTCAATCTCCCCTCACTCTTCAGTTGTGTCCATGTGTTATGCTTCTGCACGAATGAGTGTAAGCTGGTACTGGCCGGTTCTGAGGGCTGTACTGATTTCCTTTCCTGAAATGGATATTTCTGACCCGAGGTTTAAATGAACGCTAGTGTAGCAGTCCTCATGTTCCACAACATACGCCACCTCATTGACACGTTCGAACAATGTAGGCATTTCACGTATTCGATGGCAACCTTGTTTCAGACGCAGCCTCAGTACTGACTACGAACTGCCCCAAAGGCGTTGCTTGTAAACGATCCACCGTAGGATATACAACCTGTGACAATAAAATTCGGTGAATGAATTCAGAACGGTCGATCCGGCAACAGTGGCGACACACAACGCTGTAGCAGCAGGTTTTGACCACCTGCTCCCAACGTTGTTCTGTTGAGCATCGTGTGTGTGCCGTGTAAGACCTGTTTGACACAGTGCGTGTTTAGTGCGTTGGTTCTGAACTGCGAACAGGAACATGAACGACCCAAAGATCAATGTACAGTTTTGTTTTAAGCTTGGCAAGACACCGAAAGAAACGCATGCGATGCTGGTACGTGTCTATGAAGATCAAGCACTATCCTTGAAATGTGTGTACGAGTGGTTCGCCCGTTTTCGAGGAGGCCGGGAAAGTATTTCTGACAATCCCCGTAGCGGCGACCACCGTCTGTGACGAAAACATTGAGAAGGTGAGGACATTAATCACGAACGATCGGCGATTAACTGTGCGCATGATAGCGGATAAATTGCAGATTAACAGTGAATCCGTGCGACAAATCGTTACCCAGAAGTTAGGGAAGAGGAAAACGTGTTCTCGTCTTGTGCCACATCACTTGACTGACGATCAGAAGCAGGCACGTTTAGAGGCTTCACAGGATTTTGTCGAAACGGCGAATGCGACACCAAATTTCTTGAACTGTATTGTCACTGAAGATGAAACCTGCTGTCTCAGATACGACCCTGAAATGAAACGGCAAAGCATGGAATGGCGTTCTCTGGGATCCCCTCGTCGGAGAAAGATCAGCCTCAAACTCGCTTTGAAAGGAAAGAGAATTGACGATATTCCTGACATCCAACGAAACGTGACGAGGCTTTTCAACACCATCCCAAAGGAATTCTTGCAAAGTTTGCAGGACATGTATTGCAGATCTCAGCAGTGCATAGTTATGGGAGGAGACTATTTCGAAGGTCAGTAAGGTCACTGTCGTGCTTTGTTCATCTATATTGATAGTACAGGACTATTTACCGAACTTTGTCACAGGTTATATGTTTATAGGAACTTGCTGTATCCAACCCTCAATTACTTCCGACATGTTTGTTTGTCCAGCCCTTGTCCTGTTCCTCTACGGAGTCGGGGATGAAGTGGTATGAATCTTTGTAGCGACCCTTCGTGACATGAACATTGCGGGAGTTAGATTAAATGAATGATGTGATACAGAAGAGTAGAAAGGAAAAAGGTGAAACCCGGTGCCGGCACATAGCCTAGTCCTGTCAATAGCACCACGGAGTCTGCTCAAGGCTTGAACGTCCATATCCGACGAATGAGTCGGCATCAACAACGTCATATGCCTACACTCCATGTGAACAGTCCGGAGAGGTTTGGAATTCCCGGGTTTTTGGCACGCAATCGAATGATTACTACTCTGCCGGCCAACATTCTGATGATGATTTTTCTGACTAACAGGACTCGAACCGGCTAGGCGTAGTGCCACACAGTATAGACTTGATGCCTTCAGGATCATGGCCACCAGGCGGGCTGTACTGGGATGAAAAGTCAGTTCGCAAGTTTGGGACACAGCATATAGGCCTATATTATTTCAGTAGTATGCAGGGTGAAGCGAAATTCGTGCACTCGGGCGTCGCAGCGCGACTCCTCACATGCCAGCAATAAAAAAAAATGTCTCTCACAAAAGTTCGTCCTGCGAGTATATCCGGCAGAAAAAGAACGTTGAAGAGTGGCAATCTGGCAACACGGTAACCACATGTAAGGTAACTACCTCTGTCAGCACATACTAGTCATGCTGTACAGTTGGTACAGTGGATAGGATTTTGGGTTAGCATGCAGGAGCTCGAGGGTTCGATCCTGGGTTGAGGTGCATTTTTTTAATTGCTAATTTCCATCGGACACTACATACTGTAATACTGTTAAGACAACGTTTCTTAGGTCATATGCATTCTAGCGGTACATTTACAAAATTTAGTAAAGCTGAACACGTTGTAACGCATCTAGTAGATGAAGAGCTGCGAACAAATTCACGCCCACGACGTGGAAAGGGCGTCTTTCAAAGCTGACCAATGAAAACGAATGTTCGTCCATTTCTAGGATCGTAGTATGTAAGTGCAAATAGTTTCTAGAGGACGCGCTGCAATCGCTGTTGACGATTAAGGTGCCAGATACCATACCACCTGGATTACATTTACGAAATAAAAAGACATACGCCTCAAACCAGGATCGACCCCCAACTCTATCCACTGCACCAACTGTACAGCACGACTATTATGTGCTGACAGAGGTAGTTACCCTACATGTGGTTACAGTGTTGCTAGATTACCACCTCTTCAACGTCCTTTTTCTCCTGGATATACTCGCAGGACGAACTTTTGTGAGAGACTTTTTTTTATTGCTGGCATGTGAGGAGTCGCGCTGCGACGCCCGAGTGCGCGAATTTCGCTTCACCCTGTATATCACATTTGCGGCCCTCACAAATAACCGATCGTGACAAATGAGCATTCAAAAGAAAGATAATAGACATTAACAGTGACGAAGTGCACTCTCATTTCATAAATATCGATCATTTATTTAAACAAATAGTTTAAAATATTGTACGAAGTGTGCGATTTGCAATTACTGTTTCTGTAGAAAAAAAAGCGTCATTATTGCTGTCAACTTCACATTTTGGCCACTGGGACGACTGTTTTATGTCATTACTAGCTGATGTACCCGTGCTTCGCTACGGGATTCTCAGAAAGACTGACTTTGTGGTTTTCTTAACTGAAATCAACATAGATCATTACAAAAACGCAAGTATCAATGTAGCGATTAAAAGCAATGCTACCATATAAAATACTCGATCAAATGGAAAGCCGCACGTTTTATCACTTTTAACGAACAGTGCTGCGGTTAGATTGCGGTGCCAATCTAATAGCCCAAAGTTCCAGAGCTGGGATGACCAGGCCTCAGATTGCCATGAACACTCATATGCCATTATTCCGCTAAATATGCACCCTGTTCATTCCAATCAGTGCCTCAGAGTAGAGATTCAATAGCCCGAATGCTATGATGATCCAGTGTGTTACGTATCAGTAGTATCAGAAAATATATAAACCAGGGGAATGGCATGCTAAAGAAGAAAGTTATCTAACTCCCCAGCTACTTCCCATCAATATTCAGGCAGGCTGTTACACTCTGTACGACCGGGCGATTTGGCCGTGTGGTTAGGGGCACGCAGCTGTGAGCTTCCATCCGAGAGATAGTGGATTTGAACCCCATTGTCGGCAGCGCTGAAGATGGTATTCCGTGATTTCCTACTTTCACACCAATCAAATGCTGGGCCTGTACCTTAATTAAGGCCTAAGGCACTCTAGCCCTTTCCTATCCCATCGTCGCCATAAAAGCTATCTATGTCGGTGTGACGTAAATCAAATAAAAAATACTCTGTACGCAGCAGTAGTCCTATCTACCGGAGATGAGGGGCAACAGAAGACAAAGCACATCACGACAAACAATGGTCAATGTAATGTTATTGTTGATCAATGTTATGAGCTTTCTATATTGTAGGCCTTCACATTTAGTTTTCTTTCGACTCTGTGATTTGTAAAATATTGTATAACATAAACTGTAGTTTCTTATTCTCCGACTTACATAGCGATTTCCATTAAATACTGTTTACCCATTTTCTCGTTACTCGGCGCTGATATGGACTTAGTAACAAAAATCCAAATTCATGAACATGTTTGTGATCAAAGCCAGTACGGTAACAATGTAATAATAGGAAATTTAATACTATATAACCTTAGTTATGTAGCATTCATCGATTGAACCTCTAATAAGAAATATTTGAGAATTACATTTTAGGCCTTCCCCTAAACTACCATTTCACTCAGCGTGAATAAAATAATTTACAGCCTAGACTATAGCGACTTATTTCATGACTTTGCATACCGATTTTCATCAAGATAGGACTACTAATAACAACAATATTTGAGAATTAAATTTTAGGCCTTCCTCTAAACAACCTTTTTTCTCAGCGTGAATACAATTATTGATAGCCTAGATTGTAGCAACTTATTCCCCAACTTTGCATACCCATTTTCTTTAAAATACGACCACTAATAACATAAATAGTTGAGAATTCAATTTTAGGCCTTCCCCTAAACTACCATTTCACTCAGCGGGAGTAAAATGATTTATAGCCTATATTGTAGAGGCCCATCCTCCGACTTCACATACCGATTTTCATTAGACCACTAATAACATAAATAGTTGAGAATTCAATTTTAGGCCTTCCCCTAAACTACCATTTCATTCAGCGTGAGTAAAATGATCTATAGCCTAGATTGTAGAGGCTCATCCCCCGACTTCACATACCGATTTTCATTAAATTCTCTTCAACCGTTTTCTCGTGATGCGTGTACATACATACAGACAGACAGACAGACAGACATACATACATACAGACAGACAGACAGACAGACAGACAGACAGACAGACAGAAATTACGGAAAAGTAAAAAGTGCATTTTCTTGTTACTATGGACACGATCGATACAGAAATACCATTATTTTCAAATTCTGAGCAATGTACAGACAAAACTCTTATTTTATATATATAGATAATATGCTGTAATTATCAGTAAAGGGAAGAATGATGGTAAAACCAAAAATTACTTCCGAAACATTCGTCAGTATGATAATAGACTTTCATTTGCTTCCGTTCAAATGTATACCATAAATGTTAAAAAATAAACAATTGCATTAAGACTGTCTAATATTTTACTGATTTGTGTATTCCTTAGTTCTCTAGTAGTTCACTAGGGGGCTTCTCCACCACATACTTTACAAACATGCGAGATTTCCCGCATGGGTCCGCTAGTCCTATTTATAATTAAGAAAAAGGAACCGTACCATGTTTTTGGACGAACTACGAGAGGAAAAGATTTATTATATTTTTTTGCGAATAATTGTTCAATGTTTTGACTACTTGTAAGGATTAATAAGCGAAATTTAGCAGCCTTTTACATATTGCCATCCTCTAGGCTGATGCCGATTGAAAGCAAGAAGGTGCCTATGCACAAAGCGAATGTTTTCTCGAGACCAAGCACATTCAGTGGGCTATTTGTCGCACACAGTTAAACTTCTCATAAAACATGACTCTTCTCTTCTGGGCTGGAGACTAAAGTTTCCGGCACGGTTTCTGTGACTGCTTAACGATCTGGTGATTTATGTCTTGTTTATTTCAGGACATCAGCAGCCCGGAGAAACTCATCTTCCTGGATGAAATAGAAGCTGTGAAGTCAGAGGCTGCTAATCTCAAAGCTCAAGGAGTAAACATAATCATCGGACTGTCTCACGCCGGGATAGAAGTAGACAGAGATGTTGCTGCCGAGGTGCCAGATATTGACGTCATTGTTGGTGGTCATTCGCATACACTGCTCTACACAGGTAACTTTTACCATACTGGTACCGACATTGTTCTTTTTATTGGCTTTAGATACCAGACCAAACTGCCAGCTACAAATAAATTGGAATACAGAATTTAAACGGTAAATATACACTTAGAATACATATACACATATGAATCTTCCATAATATTGTACTTGGATTCCGTAGTTTTAAGTTAATAGTTCCGAGTCCTTGCAGAATACTCACACACATACACAGAAATAAAAAAGAAATTTAAACAATGCAACGGTATTACAGTGATCAGCCAGAACATCATGACCACTTACCTACTATCGATATAACCCCGTCCAGGCGATAGCAGCGTCACCTGACGAGGAAAGACTGCTAGTCAGACACACGCACGGTGCATGTAGTATCAGTGAGCGTGCTGTCCGTCTGTAGAATGGGAAAGGCGCGCGATCTATCTGAGTTTGACCGAGGGCAGATTGTGATGACCCAGAGGCTCGGCACGAGCATTTCGGACACTGCACGACTTGTCGGGTGTTCGAGGAGTGCTGTGGTGAGTGTTTTCAACAAGTGGCGAAACCAGAGTGAAACCACGTTCAAACGTCGAGGGGTTGGGCGACCATCCCTCATTACAGATGTCGGACGTCGTAGGCTGGCCAGACTTGTAAAACAGGACGGCGGCCAACTGTGGCGGAACTAACATCAGACTTTAATGATGGGCAGAGTACAAGTGTGTCTGAACCCACAGTGCACTGAATGAACACTCCTAAGGATGAACCTCCGCAGCCGACAACCAATGCATGCGCCAATGTTAACACCACCACATCGGCAACTACGATGAAATGGGCACGTGACTATCGACACTGGACGTTGGCGCAGTGGCAGAGCATTGCCTGGTCTGATGTATTTCGATACCTCGTTCACCATGCCGATGTGAGTGTGAGAATCCGTCGTCTTCCAGGGGAACAGCTCCTTCACACCTGTACTGCGGGACGGAGACAAGTTGGCAGCGGCTCAATTATGCTCTGGGCAACATCCATAGGTCCAGTGGAGCTCGTGCAAGGCACCATGACGGCCGAGAAGTACTGTACACTGGTTGAAGACCTTGTACACCCCTTCATGACGATCATGTTTCCCAACGGCAGTGCAACAAGATAATGCGCCATGTCACAAGAGGAACACCGTGGCATGTTGCAATTGATGTGATGGCCCCCCAACTCACCGGATCATAACCCGATCAAACACATCTGAGATGTGATTGAACGTGGCCTCAGAGCTCATCGTCCCCCTCCCCGGAATTTACGGGAATTAGGTAACTTGTGTGTGCAGATGTGGTGCCAACTCCCTCCAGCGATATACCGGCTATTAGGTAGGTGGTCATAATGTTCTGGCTGATCAGTGTATATTAGTTATTTCCGATATTGTAGCACGTCAAACTTTATAGTCTTAAATCGGTGTCTTTTAAGAAAGTGGCGATTGCATTGTACACCTCTGGTTGCTGGAATGATAAAATGCACTGTATATTGAGTGGTAGGTGGAAGTTGATTGAAAGTAAACTTGTTATTAATTTTCCCCTCCCCCTCCCATAGCACTACAGGCCTTGAAGGGCCTTGGCCTACCGAGCGACCACTGCTCATCTCGAAGGCCTGCAGATTACGAGGTATCGTGTGGTCAGCACGTCGAATCCTCTTGGCCGTTATTCTTGGCTTTCTAGACCGGGGCCGCTATCTCACTATCAGATAGCTCCTCAATTCTAATCACGTACCGTAGGCTGAGTGGACCTCGAACCAGCCCTCAGGTCCAGGTAAAAATCCTTGACCTGGCTGGAAATCGAACATGGGGCCTGCTGGTAAGAGGAAGGCACGCTACCCTTACACCACGGGGCCGGCTTAATTTTTTGCCGCTGCACATTATAAAGATGACGAGAAGATGATGTGGTTGAGGTTAATGATTGTTGGACGATCACAGGAACAGTAAGGCAAGTCTAGGACTCCTACCCTTTCCGGTAGAGATGGTTAGGAAAAACCTGCCATGATTGAACCTCATGCGAATAAGAGAAGTGGCGTATCGCTGATAAGCAATGCATTTGGAGAACCTAGGTGGGTGTGGAGGAGGGTGCGGTTGTACTGCAGCGTATTGTTTTCCCCGTTGTCTGTTTGTAAAATTCCATCCCTCTTCAATTTGCGTTCGGGAACGCTGCTTGATACGTGGCACATAGTACCGACTTGTGTTTTGCATCGCTTACTCCTCTTGTATTCTCTCGTAAATTTGACGTTTTTACCGCAGTTTAGTGTAAGACTCAATCGAGTAGCGACACCATTATTCTGGCTGATAAATGTAATTAATAGAGAACGAGTTTTTCCTCATTAATACTGGAACAGGAAAGGTCGTTCCTCGGTTATTTCCAGGAAGACGTGGCTCCATAACGTACTGTTCGTAATAATAAGTGCAGTGAATCATGTTTAGTGCAGGTTTACTGTCAGCTCGCTCTCCAAATTTAACGCCTCCCGACTGCTATTTCTGGGGTAGTTTGAAAGAGAGAATGGTAGGAGTAGTGGCGTAACAAATATGACACGGGACCGACTGCTAGAAACAAAACTGGTCCCCTCAAATAAATTCTGTAAAACTTACCAGTAACACACATAAATGTAAGAAACAAAACTGGTCCCCTCAAAGAAATTCTATAAAACTTACCACTAACACACACAAATGTAATTACATCAGATAATTTAGAGCAATCTATATCCACATGATATGCACAAAGAACTTACTATAAGAGTACAAAA
The DNA here is from genome assembly GCF_040414725.1 of Anabrus simplex. Lineage (NCBI taxonomy): Eukaryota > Metazoa > Arthropoda > Insecta > Orthoptera > Tettigoniidae > Anabrus > Anabrus simplex. The sequence continues at coordinate 1,723,174,503 of NC_090265.1, forward strand.
CTAATTCATTGATTCTGCTTTGTTTGTTTGTTTGTTTCTTTCTTTCTTTCTTTCTTTCTTTCTTTCTTTCTTTCTTTCTTTCTTAATCCGTTTATCCTCCAGGGTTGGTTTACCCCTCTGACTTACCTCAAAGTAAGTGTCCTGGAGCGTGAGACTTTGGGTCGGAGGCATATAACTGGGGCCGAGGACCAGTACATCGCCCAGGCAGCCTCACCTGCGATACTGAACAGCGTCTTTGTGGAGGGATGGGGAAAATGGAAGGGAAGAGGGAGGGAAGCAGCCGTGGCCTCCAGTTAGGTACCACGCAGGCATTTGCTTGGAAGAGAAGTGGGAAACCACGGAAAACCATTTTGAGGATGGCCGAGGTGGAAATCAACCCCCCCCCCCTCCTACTCAGTTGAGCTCCCGAGGATGAGTAGACCCCATTCCAGCCCTTGTACAACTTTTCAATTTTTTATCGCAGAGTCAGGAATCGAACCCGGGCTCCCGGGGATGGCAGCTTATCACCCAACCATTACACCACAGAGGCCGACAATTAATTTATTCTTCTTCATCTGCTTACCCTCCAGGGTTGCCTTTTCCCTCGGATTCAGCGAGGAATCCCACCTCTCCCGCCTCAAGGGCAGTGTCCTGGAGCGTAAGACATTGGGTCGAGGGATACAGCTGGGGAGAATGACTAGTACCTCGCCCAGGTGGTGTTACCTACTATGCTGAACAGGGGATTTGTGGGGGGATGGGAAGATTGGAAGGGATAGACAAGGAAGAGGCCTTAAGTTATTGTTGCAATTTGCTTTACGTCGCACCGACACAGATATACCTTATGGCGACGATGGGATAGGAAAGGCCTAGGAATTGGGAAACCACGGAAAACCACCTTCAGGGCTGCCGACAGTGGGGCTCGAACCCACTATCTCCCGATTACTGGATACTGGCCGCACTTAAGCGACTGCAGCTATCGAGCTCGGTGGCCTTAAGTTAGGTACTATCCCGGCATTTTCCTGGAGAAGTGGAAAACCACGGAAAACCACTTCCAGGATGGCGAGGTGGGAATCGAACTCACCTCTACTCATTTGACCTCCCGAGGATGAGTGGACCCCGTTCCAGTCCTCGTACCATTTTTCAAATTTCGTGGCAGAGCCGGGAATCGAACCAGGGCCTCCGGAGGTGGCAACTAATCACACTAACCACTACACCACAGAGGCGGACACAATTAATATATTGCTAGATTTTATTTTGAAAGTTGTTTTGTGCGAATTGACATACAACGTAAATAAATATGCCGGGTGAGTCAGCCGCGCCTGACGTTTTTGCTTTTAGGCATCCCAACGAACGTCAGTGAGATGATGGTCGATTTTCCTTTGCCGTATACCAATCTACAGTCACCTTTATAGCACTTACTACGTTATCACTGCACGACTTTTGCAAAAACATGTATGCGACATGTATTTACACAATATAACAAACTGTCATACGGTTATGTAAAATGTACGTGCCAATTATAACCTTTCGATTGGTTTTGAAATTATCGCTAAGAACGATGACATACTGATAGAAAACGTGTGTGAGTTTGTGAAGCGGGACGTAGTTTTACACCAAGTATGCTTTCTGCTAAACTGGGGGCAACAGTCATCGTGGTGTAGTGGACTAATAATACCAATATACTGTAATTGGTCCTTTATCGGACATTATAAATTTTCCAGCTAACTCATTCCTGGTTGCCAGCGTTTCGCCCTCGTGTGCTAGGTTCGGCTCGTCACTTAGTACGTAGCACACCTACTAAGACGCATGGCTAGTGCATACCGTGGAGGCCACTGCGTAGGCTACTTGAAGCCACCGGCAGTGCCAATGCACTATGAGAGACCACACACTTGTTGCCGCATGTTGCGTTGGTAGGTTTCGAACCCCACAATCGATAAATATTTTTATTCACATTTTAAACTTTGAGGATGAAAGAAGAGGCCATTCGTGCCACATTCGAACATGTTGAATGTGTAGTAGCCTGACACTTGGTGTAGCCTAGCAGCCCTCGTCATTTCTTCGCTGTGTATTCAGCAGATGAGTATGTTGACTTGCTCCTCATCTACGGTGAAGCAAGACAGAATGCACAGCGCCTGCACTAGGAAAGATTTCCACACAGACAACAACCAAACGCAAATACGTTCAGTAGGGTGGAGCGACGTTTGCGTATAACTTCGTCACTTTCTCGAACAGGTCCTGTTAGAGAGGAATCAGTTACGCCCGGTGAAACTGCCGTGATGGTTTTGGACACTTTCCGAGAGAATCCTCACACGAGTACCCGGGCAGTAACACAACAGGCCAACACCAGCCAGTCGTCTGTTGTAAAGATATTGCATTTCAGTTTTTTCGTCCGTATCACCTGCAACTACATCACGAACTCCATGGACGATATTTCGAAACTCGTGTTCATTTCTGTGCGTAGCAAATGATCCAGCGTTTGTATTTCATATTTTATTTTCGGACGAGGCACGATTTCATAATAATGGCTCTGTGAATCGTCATTAACATGCACTACTGGAGTGTTGAAAATCCCCACTGGGTAAGGCAGGCAGCATTTCAGGCACGACGGGGAGTAAATATCTGGTGTGGTATACTAGGTGATCAACTAATTGGACCATATTTCTTTGAGGATCACTTGACAGGAGCCCGATACCTACAGTTTCTTCAAGACCAACTACCAGTTCTGCTAGAGGATGTGCCCCTGAGTGAGCGTGTAACCATGTGGTATCAACACGACGGAGCACCCCCTCACATATCAGCAGATGTTCGCAACTACCTGAATGTTACACATCCCGGTCGATGGATAGGAACGGGAGAACCTGTCACCTGGCCTCCTAAATCGCCCGATTTGACGCCACTGGACTCTTTTCTACGGAGCTATTTGAAGGATATAGTGTACGCTCAGCAGCCGGAAAATCCTGAAAGCCTTCCAAACCTTATTACGGAAGCCTGTGAATCCGTTAAAACTACAGTGCTACAGAGAGCTCGAATGGCAGTTCATCGGCGTGCTGAAACGTGCATTTAGAAGGCCATCTATTCGAACACTTACTGCGCTAACAGGCTGTTGCTCAGTCAAGGGGAATCAAACCCCCAACCATTCTATCCTCGTCCAGCCCTGCTTAAAAAACATCCACATAAGCAGCCCTAATGACCTAGAACAGTGCCAAAATAAATAACCCACGACGGGAGGGCATTCGGATATATTGGCTCTGTGGATGATTCTCGAAGTACAAAATGCGAATAAAATTTAGAGGCTGAAGTGGGATTCGATCCCACTTACCAAACTCAGCTGCATTAACAGCGCCGCACTTAACCTATGACACCACGGCGACTCCAGCGTGAAGGTTTCCAGAAAGCCTACTGGATGGACTACTACTTCCGCTTCACAAATGCACACACGTTATCTATCAGTATGCCATCGCTTTTAGCGTTCATTTCCCACCCTACGGAAAGCTCATAATTGGGACGTACTTTTTACATAACCGTATGGCAGTTTGATGCATTATGTAAATGCTTATCGCATATGGTACAAGTTTTTGCAAAGGTAATGGTGCAGTGAATGGTTAGATGATTGTTGCTTGGTCTGTGGCAAAGAATAGAACATAACGACACCAGTGACGTTCAGTGGGATGCCTAACAGCATAAAACGTCAGGCGCGGCTGACTCACACGGTATGCTTCAAAATTTTAAAACTTTTCTGTACTCGCACTTGATAAAAAGAATGTGGACCACGCAACGTACTTTCGGGGATGCAAAAGCATTGACCATTTCATTAATATCCAAGGATGGCACATTTGATTCTGAGCAGGCTGAGTTCACAGAGTCTGTCTTGTGTCATAACCTTTCGTAGGTAGTTCCTCAACCTATCAGTTTCAAAAATGGCCGTTTTGAGGAAGAAACGGCAACAGGAATTATTAGGTCTAAAATTTGATATTTCGGAACCAACGTTCGTCCGCCTCTGTGGTGTAGTGGTTAGTGTGATTAGCTGCCACCCCGGAGAACCGGGTTCGATTCCCGGCTCTGTCACGAAATTTGAAAAGTGGTACGAGGGCTGGAACGGGGTCCACTCAGCCTCGAGAGGTCAACTGAGTAGAGGTGGGTTCGATTCCCACCTCACCCATCCTGGAAGTGGTTTTCCGTGGTTTACCACTTCTCCTCCAGGCAAATGCCGGGATGGTACCTCTAACTTTAAGGCCACGGCCGCTTCCTTCCCTCTTCCTTGTCTATCCCTTCCAATCTTCCCATCCCCCGCAAGGCCCCTGTTCATCATACCAGGTGAGGCGAAGTACTGGTCATCCTCCCCAGTTGTATCCCCCGACCCAGAGTCTGAAGCTCCAGGACACTGCCCTTGAGGCGATAGAGGTGGGATCCCTGCTGAGTCCGAGGGAAAAACCGACCCTGGACGGTAAACAGATAAAGGAGAAGAAGAAGGAACCAATGTTCACGGTTTCTTTAATAACAACTTGGCACAGATATTTTTGAGAGAGCGTGCCACTTGTGTTACGAGAGACAGCTCTCTTAGATTTAACAAACAAACAAAAAATTGCTTCAACTTACTTGTGCCAGGCTCCTTACTTTCATCTTTCCTATCCGAGCGCCCTTTAGCTGATACTCTCATTAATGTTACGAGGTTGATAATCAGTCAATCATTACTGATCTGCATTTAGGGCAGTCGCCCAGGTGGCAGAATCCCCACCTTTGTTTTCCTAGTCTTTTCTTAAATGATTGCAAAGAAATTGAAAATTTATTGAACATCTCCCTTGGTAAGTTATTTCAATCCCTAACTCCCCTTCCTCCAAATGAATATTTGCTCCAATTTGTCCTCTTGAATTCCTACTTTATCTTCATATTGTGATCTTTCCTACTTTTAAAGACACCACTCAACCTTATTCTTTCACTAATGTCATTCCACGCCATCTCTCCACTGACAGCTCGGAACATCATTTAGTCGAGCAGCTCGTCTCCTTTCTCCCAAGTCTTTACAGCCCAAACTTCATGACATCTTTGTAACGCTACTCTTTTGTCGGAAATCACCCAGAACAAATCGAGCTGCTTTTCTTTGGTCTATTTCCACTTCTTGGATCAAGTAATCCTCGTGAGGCTCCCACACACCGGAACCTTACTTCTTTACATCCTTACTACAACCCCTAAACACCCTCAAAATCATGTGTAGAGATCTGTACCCCTTATTTATAATCCCATTTATGTGATTACCCCAATAATCTTTCCTTATATTAACAGCTATTGTAGGTACTTACTGTACAATAATCTCCAAAAGGAACTTTCACCCCACCAACGCAGTAATTAAACCTGAGAGGACTTTTTCTATTAGAGAAACTCACAACCTGACGTCTAACTCTGTTTATCATCATACCAATGCATACTGTCCATCTCACAACATTATCGAGGTCATTTTGCAGTTGTACACAATCTTGTAACTTATTTATTACTCTGTACGGAACAACAGAATTGACTGGAACAAGCTGTATTACTAAAGTAGGCATGGTCGCAAAAGATCGGACAGGAAAGTCAAGAACTAGAGTGCTTGTAAGTCTTTGAGTATAGCAAGCAATCAGTTGTTTTCGGTGTGACTTGAAGTCAGTGTATAAGCTACTAATAGTAGCTTATTATCAGTTCGTGTTCACCGTTTGGGAGTGAAGTGCCTCACGATCCCAAGAAGGGAACATGTCGAGTATTGCAGGCTGGTTACTCAGTTATGCAGAAGCGTTGGTTTCCTCACTGGTACAGAAAGTGCTACTGTAGCACAATTCTACATATGCAATGCAAAAACATTTTTTTCTCCCGGCCAACTCTATAAACACATCATAACGTCCCTTAAGCCCCAAGTCCTCCTGCATTGCAGGCCCTAACGTTACCCCACACCATACAAGAACTAAGAAAAAAAAATCGCGCCGAAATTCTGAAGATTCTTGAGGCTGAATTCCAGGGAGTGACTACTACTGCTAAAATGGTTTCATTCCTCTCCTGAAGGGGCAAGCGGGCCTCTTAGACGGTGACGCCGTATCTCAGGCCGGGAGATTTGCTACGGTGAAGATGCTCGGAGAAGGTGAGGGGGATTGGCGGCCGTGGCGTATACTAGGAACTGTCCCGTCATTCGCCTTATTAATGCAGGAGAATAGAAAACCATGGTAAACCATTCTCAGGACAGCCGACGTCCAGCCCTGTGCCGTCTCCCGAATGCAGAGTCATAGAGCCACGGTAACCCCTCCTCTGATCGGTTGGCTGTTGGACCAAGGACCTGCCGTGGCCACTTATGTGAGGTGCACCATGGGTTTGCGTTGCCTATGAGTGGCGCCGTTATGTGAGAAACACCCCAGATCTGCATTAACTGCACGACGTATACTACTTGTAAGCAGTACCATGATGTCTGGAACACCGTGAGTTTACGCTACCTTTGATTAGTATCGCAACTTGAGAAATAGCATGGTCCTACTTTACTAGCGATAAGTGTCATTATGAGGAACCATTGACCTGGATATTGAACCCCTTTAAACAGCAAGCATCATCATCATCATCATCATCATCATCATCATAATCATCATCAATATTTTCAACGAACTTGGAGCCCCTGCATCATCATACCTCACGTAACGCGAACCACCGACGCTATTCACCGTACATTTTAAAGGTGTATCTCTCTTAAGAATGCAACGGCATTACAGGCCGCCTGCGAGTGTTTATTGCACCAGATGGTAAACGAGCAGACAACCTCAGTCGGTTAGAGCAGAGATCAAAGATGATGATGATGATGATGATCATGATGATGATGATGACGACGACGATCATAATTTCGTGACGCAGACCCTTCAACGAGGCGATATCTGCTAGTTGGAGTGATAAAGAACAGTGTTCTGTGAGAGTTAATGGGATCTTCGGGACAGCACAATCACCCAGCACCGGACGAGTTGGCCGTGAGGTTAGGGCCATGCAGCTGTAAGCTTGCATCCGGGATATAGTGGGTTCGAATCCCACTGTCGGCAGCCCTGAAGATGGTTTTCCGTGGTTTCCCATTTCCACACCAGGCAAATGCTGGGGCTGTACCTTAAATTAAGGCCACGGCCGCTTTCTTCCCACTCCTAGACCTTTTCTATCCCAATCGTCGCCATAAGACCTATCTGTGTCTGTGCGACATAAGGCAAATTGAAAAAATTGACAGTATGAAACTGATTGAAGTGTCGGTATTACTAGCAACACCATTTCCTGTTACCGTGTTTCTCGAAGGGTTGTTTCATGTATGCATTTCAGAAGGTTTCTAACAGATCGTGAGGAAAACAACGGGAAACTATGTAGGGTATTTCCACCTACCAGGCCACTTCAGTTACACCTGGGACATTAATGGCAGCTGATGGCAGATTTGTTGAGGATCCAAACAGCCTTCGGGTTCAGAAATCCTCACCCTTGCAGACCAGAGGCGGATCCAGGGAGGGACTAAGGGAGGCTTTAGCCCCTTCCCCCGTTACACTTAAAAGTTTAAATGTTTGATTAAACATTCAAAATTGTCATGCTTGGAGTTTGATGTCTGATCAGATATGCCGGGTAAATTTATTGGAACCTAAGCACTGATTTTAAATGAGCAGCCTTTGGCATTTTACACACACACACACTGCGAAAAGAATGTCTGCTCCTCAAAGACTCGTTAGTGAACCTGATATCAATGAGTTAAAAAAAATAACAAGTAAAAGGCATGATAACTTAATTGTATTTCAGGAGCTAATGATACATTTTGTAAGGCCTCTTGAACAAATAGAAGAAGATCCAGAAAGTGAGACGTTAAGTAAAGCTGTTGCCTTAGGCGCGGCTTTGAGAAGAAGTGAATTTATAATTTATTGCTCTGGAAACAGCTGCATTGTCTTACATTGGCACCGTAATAAGAAGGTTGAATATAATGAGAAAAAAAAACGATGAAAAGTGTAAAGGCATTTTTATTGCGCCAAATGACATGGCTATTTCAAAGAGTGAATAAATTGGTCTCCCACGTACTTGTGGCAGACAAACTCAAAGAACGAATGTGTCAACTAAGGATCCTGAGGAATACTTCAGGAAGGTAATAGGCTATTCTTGGCTTGCCGATTTTCGACCCCTTCGTAAGACTTTGTGATAATGTTAAGAGTGACCCCTTTAGAAGGGGCTGTTCCCAGTAATTTTTCTAAGTTTTCAGTAGACGAAATTATTAAAGCAGCAGAGATGTATGAAGCATATTGCACAGCAACCAGTACTGAATTAAGAGCAGAAATATCGCTATGGAGAGATTATTGGAGGTCTCATCCAGAAGGAAACAGAAGGCCAGAAATTTGCATTATTAGATCTATGTAATAAAGACTTCTTTCCCAAGACTATTGCTACAAATATTTGCTACCCTTCCAGTCATGACAGGCTTTACAGGGAAAAGTTTCTCGGCCCTACGTAAACTAAAAACCTACAAGTGCAATGAGATAGAACTGGCTTAATGACATTACGTTCGCAAATAACCATAAGGAAAGGGCACTAGTTGAACTCAAAACCACGAAGGCTGGATATTTCTAACTGATCAAATGTTGATTGATGATGTGAACTGCTAATACGTAACTGTACATAGCAAAGTTGATGTACTTAAAAAGAATGGAATTTAGCGGTGAAAAAAATAATCAATAAATAACCCTAATTGCCAGGCTGAGTGGCTCAGACGGTTGAAGCGCTGGCCTTCTGACCCCAACTTGGCAGATTCGATCCTGGCTCAGTCCGGTGGCATTTGAAGGTGCTCAAACACGTCAGCCTCGTGTCGGTAGACTTACTGGTACGTAAAAGAACTCTTGCGGGACTAAATTCCGACATCTCGTTATCTCCGAAAACCGAAAAAATAGCTAGTGGGACGTAGAGATAATAAAATTTTTACTAGCGTTTATTATACTCTAACAGTTTCCTTAAAATAAACTTGGGAAATTTAATCACTACGGAAGTAAAATGTCCCAATTGCTCGTTTTTGCTTTGTGGTATGGTACTTTTTTAAAGACAGACCCTCCCTTTAAAGAACCCTGGATCCGCCTCTGTTGCAGACTGAACACTGGAAGACATAACAGTCCACAATGACGTAGGCGTATGCGTGCACAGCAATGCAAAGAAAAAAGAATAAAAATTCCCAGATGATTACTTTTCAAGTTATGATGGTGATCATTGCTTTAAGAGGAACTACAACCATTCTCTAGTGACACTAATGATGGTGGTAAGCGCGAGTAGTATTAGGACTCGGGTAAGGTTCTCGTGGTCGCATGTGGAGAGTCGCGAGCAGCAAATGCCGTGGGTATAATTTAGATGTCGTCCCTATCCATCATCAACCACTTCAAAGATAAGAGAAAAGAGAGCAAAGTCTTATCTTGTACAGTGATAATTCCCTAATCTGATGCTCTTGTTTATCATGCTGGTGATTGTTCCATTTAAAGTGCACACGAAATTAAAGGCCACTGTGTCTCCTGCTGATCGCGATGCTACCACTTACTTGTGCCACCTTCCTCGCTCAACACTTCCCCGTCCCCTGGCCATCAGAATGTTGGCCAGTAGGATTGGGAAAGTGGTGGTATACAATTTCTAATCACTAGATTGCGTGCCAAGCCTGGAATAAATTCCAAACCTCTCCGCAGGGCGCACATGGAGTGAGAACTGAGACGCTGTTGGTGATTCGTCTGTCAGATGGAGACGTTAAGCCTTGAACAAACTCCTTGGTCCATAATAAATTTAGGCCTGCGGGGGATCTTGATTCATTATTGATACCGGTGCAATTTAATGCACCTCGCCCAGTCCTGGTGCTATTCGACAGGAGTAGCCTATGTGCTGGCACCGGCTTTCACCCTCTCCCTTTCTCATACAGTTATATCACGTCATTCATTTCATTAACTGCTCTGATGAGGTTGACATCAGGAAGAGCACGCGGTCATAAAAACCCGCCACGTCAGATTCATCTCGCCTCATATCCGACCCCGTAGAGAAACGGGACAAGGGTTGGACAGACATTACATGTAAAGTATTCTGTAAATTTTCATTAACTTCTCTTTCAATTGCTGTTCAACCTACCTCTCATCACATTCAGTGTTCAGTCTGCAAGCCTCGGAGAACTAACTGCCCGTCTCCACAGTGCGGCCACACCTCTTTAGCATCTCCGCGTTGGTCTTGCTTTAATTCTTACCATTATTATCCTAGCTAACCTCTCCTCCTCCTTTCGCCTCACATGACCCCACTACTTAAGCTAGATTATTCTTGCATTTTAACTCATTTAACTAAGCCTGTATCTCGTCGTTCCAAATACCCTCCTTCCATTGTTCCCACCTGTTTGTGTCAGCGATCGTCCTCTCTATTTTCATGTCCATTATTTCTCACTAGTGAATGTGACACACGAGTCCCATAAAATTAAGTTTTCCAAAAAATATAATTGAAATTGCATGAGTACAAAATCACATTGCGCGTGTTTCTTAGATTATTTTAGAGAGAAGCTCTGAGCGCCAAATCAGCACGTGAGAGAGTCAAATAGATCCATGTGATCCTTGAAAACAAATCTCGTTCAGTATGGCATTCTATAGTAAAAAATTGATTCTGCGCACCATGCCCGAAGAGCGAACCATTGCTAGCAGACAAGTGAGAAAGACAGTTCATTATCAAGGTTGGTTTGGACAAAAAGCGATGTTCTGTTCGCAGTGGAATTTCGAAGGCAGTATCCACTTCGAATTGGTCCCAAATGAACATGCAACTGACGCAAAGTTCTAACGATAAGACGATACTGCCGACCTTTAGCCAAAAAAATAAAATAAATAAAATAAAAAACCCACGATGGGGAAATGTCAGCGTATATGATGCACCGCGTTAAGGTAGAGATCACGTGCATGTTACAAAACGTCCTCTTCAGAAGAGGATGCTATGATGCTATTGTGCTGATTGTGTATACGGGTGACTTGCACGCACTTACAGTTGTGCCAGATGTAGCTTAGATCCTTTTCTGCGGAGCAAATATGACCTAGGCCAGTGGTATTCAAGCATTTTGGTTGCCATACCCACAAAATACAATTGTTTTACCTTCCCATCCCCGAAGTACTAGTATATTGCGATTATACCAGAAATAGCAAATGATTGTTGCTGGATACCAAATAATCAATCAATCACTACTGATCTGCATTTAGGACAGTCGCTCAGGTGGCAGATTCTTTATCTGTTGATTTTCCTAGCCTTTTCTGAAACGATTGCAAAGAAATTGGACATTTATTGAACATCTTCCTTGGTAAGTTATTCCAATGCCTAACTCCCCTTTCTATAAACGAATATTTGCCCTAATTTGTCCTCTTGAATTTCAACTTTATCTGCATATTGTGATCGTTCTTAATTTTAAAGACGCCACTCAGACTTATTCGTCTACTGATGTCCTCCCACGCCATCTCTCCACTGACATTTCGGAACATATCACTTAGCCGAGCAGCTCGTCTTCTTTCTCCCAATTCTTCCCAGCCCAAACTTTGCAACATTTTTGTAACGCTACTCTTTTGTCGGAAATCACCCAGAACAAATCGAGCTGCTTTTCTTCGGATTTTTTCCAGTTCTTGAATCAAGTAATACTGGTGAGGGTCCCATACTCTGGAACCATACTCTAGTTGGGTTCTTATCAGAGACTTAATGCCCTCTCCTTTACATCCTTACAACAACCCCTAAATACCTTCATAACCATGTGCAGAGATCTGTACCCTTTATTTACAATCATATTTTTATGTGATTACCCCAATGAACATCTTTCCTTATAATAAGACCTAGGTACTTACAATGATCCCCAAAGGGAACTTTTACCCCATCAATGCAGTAATTAAAATAGAGGACTTTTCAATATTAACTATCGTCATCGTCATCGTCATCATCATCATCATCATCATCCGCAGGTTATCCCGAGGCATGAAAGAGTTGTGGTCGCGGATTTAAGGTCACTTGCCCTTCCTGACACCACGAGATTTTCAACTGAAAATCCCACCCCAGAAACACCAGGAATCAAAGTATGGGTATCGGAATGTTAGCTAAGCCGCTGCACAACCCTATTCCCCAATAATAACAAAAATGTATTGCATATAATATCGTCGCTGGTCAGAGGAAACCTCGTAATTCCTTCATAGTAAAGTTTACAGAAGAAGCCCAAAACTGAGTGGTCAGTAATGGCCGGATAACTGGTCCTGACATTTTCATTGCTTAATGATAGCCCATGTTTTCGACCATTAGAGTCTTCTGTTCCCTTCTCAGGCAACGCGGCAAGCCTTCACAAGACAGGTGGAAAAACTTGTTTGTTTTCTCGTGTATGGGATTACAAGGTTTCCATTGGCTAGCAACGAGTAAAATCATTAATGCAATAATAATTACTATTGTACAATCGCGATCACAAAACTTCCGGGTGGAAAAGGAAACAGATAACGTTTGGGTGAAGATTTTGGCCAACCCTGAGGATAAAAGAGATGTAATCAGGACAACGTCACATGTGTTCGTCTTCCAGGAGATGTGGCTTGCGACGAGGCGACCGCATTTTACTAATAGCCTATATGTAGTTCATTCATTACATCCCTGACCCGGTCAAAGACTGGAAAACAGGTTGTAGGTTTTCACCTTGAAGGAGCCGTGTGGTTCCTCCCTTCATTGTCGAGCCAGTGGGACGTGTGTTCAGGCGGGGAAGCAAGTACCTTCCCCTCCGCGTGTGTTTAGTTCATGCTAGATATCCTCGTACTTCCATTTTCTCCACCTCCCCTCACTCTTCAGATGTGTGCATGCGTTAACGCGTCTGATGGATGTGACCAATGAGAGTGAGTGTGTGTATGCAGGTACTGGGTGGTTCTGAGGGCTGTACTGATTTATTGCCTGAAATGAATATTTCAGACCACGAGATAAAGATTTCGAGTGTCCTATGTACATTACTAATAAAAAATTAACTGAATGAGTGGATTTTGAAACGAAAATTTAAAAAATTAAAAAAGAACAATGCATTTTACGTTCCTATTCATTGGGAGGTAAAAACACACTATTTTAGAAAGAATAGTTCGAAAAGGGGACTCTGTTTAGTGGTAAATCAAAACAAGATTTTATTGCATATGAGCAGACTCAACTCTTTTATGAACATCTTACTGAAAACAGAAGCTACGATAAATTTGCCTACCCTTTGAGGCGACCCCTCATACCGCTAGTGGTACGGGAACCACACTTTGAATATCACTGACTCATTTGCATAGAGCAACCGACGCGAAATAAAAATGTGCGTTCGGATCCCACTCGTGCCCGGTTGGTGACCTATATTCTGTGCTTATCTGTCTAACATCTCTTCAATATGATATACAGGGTTATTCACCTAAGATATTACACGGAAATAACCTCTAAACCATTAAAGATATCGACATTCTGTTTTCATATTCGTAAATGGTACCCAGGGGCTTGTAAAATAACCTGCTACTTATTTTCATGGGGTGATTAATAACCGAGATATTGATACTAACTCCATATTCTTAAATAGAAAGCAAGAACGCATACGGCTGGCCTAAAAGTTCAACTCCGTACAAGTTCAAATATCTAAGTATTTTCAGAATCGGACAGTTACTTTTTGTGATATCAATCCAAAACGCATTTGGCACGCAAGCTGTTTCCTGGCATTGATTCCAGCCACAGAACGGATACCAGGCATGTACTGTAAACTATCGTACACATAATCAGTACGTTTACATGCAGGATTCAGATCGATCTGAGTACACTTCCCGAATTGAAAACGCCATGTAAACGGAGACTCAGTTCGGATTGTGTCTCAAGGTCGATACGGTAAAATCTGGGATCGTATCGTACCCAGTTCGAATTGAGTTCCATGTAAACGCGGATCGTACTGAGATCGTATTGAAAACTACTGCGCACACACTCCATGTTTGTTCTGACGAAATCATCTCCATCAAAGTTCTGTCGAAATAATAAATATAATAAGCCAGTAAATATATTTACCTGTATAAATGATCAGCAACTGCAATCATATTATAAGACGGCCAGCCCTGGCGATTAACAAAATCACGATAACCTTCTGTTGGAGGTAAAATTGGAATGTGCGTTCCACCTATTGCACAAATTACATATCGAATAGAATACCACACATACTTTCAAAACTGCAAGTTATCTCCTGGGCTTCTACTGCATTTAGCGTTTTTAAATTTTAAGAGGTGATATCGATTTTACTACAATTCTGCATCGTTCATATACGTCGATGTTGCCTGGCGGATTCAATACGATACTCAAATAGCCTACTACATGTAAACGGGGATCGTATTCAATACGGTAAGTGTCCTCAAATCGATCTCACTCCCCATGTAAACGTACTGAATGTGATGTACCGTAACGTTATTGTATGACTGGCGAACACACAACGGGGAAGGGAGATTATTCGGACATTAAGTATATATTTTATTTTCTAGAAGGAGCTCTTCCGGTGTCCTGTATTATTTTATTTCTCAATTCATACCGTAATGTGTGCTGTACACTCAAATCAGTGAGAGTTATAGCTTTCGTTATGTTCCTTTGAAATCAAAGTAACTATTCTATTCCTTTTAAAAACATCACACCTCCCTGTCCTGTCATGAGTTCGTCTGTCATACACACTTCGCAAACCCATCACATGTGTACGATATGCTTACATGTCTGGTATCCACTCTGTGGCTAGAATCACAACAGGAAACTGCTTGTGTGTCAATATGCCCTTGTCCGACTTCACGCTGTCTGATGCGGCGTGCAAAACCGCGCATGCTGTTCTTATTGATATTTCAAAAAGTAATTGTCCGATTTTGAAATTACTTACATATTTGAACTTGTACGCGGTTGAACTTTTAGGCCAGCTGTATGAATTTTTGCCGTTCCATTTACAAATAAGGAGTTAGTATCAATATCTCAGTCATTAATCACCCCATGAGAACACGTAGCACCACAGAACACCAATATATAAGCCACTGCGTACCATTTACGACTATGAAAACAGAATGCCGAAATATATTTAATGGTTTAGGAGTTATTTTCGTGTAACATCTTACGCGAATAACCCTGTAGATGTTGATTCCCATGTACACGACGTAATACGTTGAAAGTATATTTCGAGGAGAATACTACTTGACTGCAAATCCGATTTCCCCTCAGGACTTGTTTTAGCTAATTCTTATTTGTGATTTACAATGAAAGGTTTGCTGTATGTACACCTTCCGTAGCTCCCGCCCTCGGATACCCGGGTTCGATTCACGATACTGCCAGAGGAGGGCTGGTATGTGGTCTGTGGAATACAGGCAAGAGTGCAGACCACGACAAGAGAGAGCTCAAATACCAGAAGACGTGCATGACTATAGGGTCGCCGACACTCCGAATTTCTCGGGACTTCCCCTAATCCGGGGAAAATGTCCCGAATTGAGTTTATTGTTTGACTACCAAGTAATGGGTGTTCAAGCCGTCCTCATGTTCTGTAGTTATTGTTGGAACGTCTTCAGTCCATTGTTGAGTGCTTGCATTTAAGTTTTATTGCAAAAATTAGTTTTCGAAACAAGGCGAAAATGCTGGTGATCACGACTACGAAGTGAAGCAATGTTCCAAGAAAAATACTGAACGACTCGGCAGGTTTTCTGAAGTTTGAGCCGATGAGTTAAAATGAAAAAGAAAACATTTAAAATAGTGTTTTACACAGCAGAGCTCTGTGCTACCTGTGAAGCTCTGCGGTACACACTGTCCGATGAGCGCCGACACTTTCTGGTGTGTACTGACTCTTTGAGCTCGCTACAGTCTATTGATACTTGTTTTACTCGGCATCCTCTGGTGCAGCTGATCCAGGACCCGCTAGCCGGGTGTTCGGATGCCGGCACCAGAATCATGTTTATGTGGCTCCCAAGAAGGGAATTCGATCCCGGCCTTTATTTCTAATCCCGGGATTTCGGGATTACACTTGGTCAGTCCTGGGATCCCGGGATTATCCCGCGATTGAATGTTACAAATAAAAAATAAGAAAACCTTACAGAAATCAGCTGTTTAATCAGCTAATCACTCTAACTAATCAGACTTAGATTCAGACTAACCAGATTTAAAATCACTATCTCTATGTTAAAATTATTATTTTCCTAGAATCAGTGAGATCTCTTTTAACTTACATACATTTAAAAATACTTATGTAACAAACTATGCAAATAAATTTTGGAAATTAACAACAATCTCTCTGAACATAGACTAAATAGATGACTTTCATGTAAGAGCATAATAAGTAGGTAGAAAGTTTCTTAGCAAAAAGTATTTAAACATAACATTAATCAGTCACATTTCACACTTCTCGTAAATATAAAGAAAATTAATTTAATAGGAACATTCTAATATCAATTGCGAAAATATGATCTGAGAAATAACAACGCGTCCAGTGTCTCATCACTCATCACCAAGCCTGCTTCTCAATTTGTTGCACATATATGCAGCTGCTGAGAAAGTGCGTTCAGGTTCGATGGAAGTTGGAGGAATCGTTAGTAAATACTTATAAGACTGCTCTAGGTTATAGCTCCGAGTAGAATTTGAAGACTCGTATAGGTTAATTTTCTTCCTAACAATTCCGGAAAATTCATTTTCATTGAATGCTTCAGGAGACATAACTTTCATGCTGTTTTTCTATTTCCAGCTGAAGCTTTCCTTTGAGCGTCAAATCACTTTTTTCTGGATTTACAGGCTCGACTTGCATATCTTGTTCTTCCTCTTTGTCATTTTTTTACAATTTAATCTGTCAATTAAAGAAACAATCTGTTTTTTTAATTAGGAATTTGCTCGAGAACAGGCACTTACACACCGAAAAGACGCATAAATAACGCACTGAGAGTTTCGCTTCACGCAGTCTATTTTGCAAATTTTTAAAAATGATGTCAATCCCGAAAATCCCGGGATCCGGAAAACTTAATACCGAAAACTACGGGATTGAAAAGCGGTCGGGATCCCGGGAGCGAATCCTCTACTCCCAAGTCACATGGTTGTAGAGGGAAACGAGTTAGCTGATAAGGCTGCCAAGGAGGCTATTACAAGCCTGCCTAAGAGGATGTTACATTGCCACCGTTCTCTTACAAGGTTCCAGCAAGTGATATTCGCTCTCAGCTGAGATATTTGGTTATGTCTCATTGGGAGATGGAGTGGCAGGCCACTCCACTTCCAAATAACCTGAGATCGATAAAAGGTACAACGAAGGTATGGGGGACTTCTCTTCGGGCTTCTCGGAGGGAAGCAGTGGTAAATTGTCGTCTTCGGATCGACCATGCGTATAATAACGCACTCCTATTTACTGTAAGGAGAACCCCCTCCGGTGTGTACTTGCGGCGATCATCTTACCGTGGTACACATCCTTACGGAGTGCGTGGGCCTGATCGATCTGCGCCGTAATCTAAAACACCCGAGTACCATCTCCCTCAACCTGCGAGATGACGAGCAGTCAGCAGACCTCGTCATCCGTTTTATGAGGGGTAGTGGTTTGTTTTATTGCATATAAACGTCGTGTTCCGTATTAGTCTTTGTATTATTGTTCACTACGCTGTATTAATTTGACTCTGTTTTAGTTTGTGTTTGTATATTTTAATAAGTTTTTAAATGGTAATTTGCATGATATGAAAAATGAAAATGAAAACCTACAACCTGTTTTCCAGTCATTGACCGGGTCGGGGATGGAATGAATGAAGCATATATAGGCTGTTAGTACGATGGGGTCGCCACTCCCAAAGTGATTTATTAATGACTGATATATGCTATGAAATGAGAATGGAGAGTGTTGCTGGAATGAAAGATGACAGGGAAAACCGGAGTACCCGGAGAAAAACCTGTCCCGCCTCCGCTTTATCCAGCACAAATCTCACATGGAGTGACCGGGATTTGAACCACGGTATCCAGCGGTGAGAGGTGGACGCGCTGCCGTCTGAGCCACGGAGCTCTTGCATGATATATTATTGCTATTAAGGCAGCCTTATTCTACCATAATCTATCATCTCTCACTTTACCGAAAATAAGGCATTGCTAATTAGATCTGCTACCGGGTTTTGTGGATGTGCAGAGGTGAAAGAAGGTGCGGGGGTGAACAGGTCTCAAAATACGAAATTAAAGTTAAGATAAAATTTAACAAGGTTATATTTTCTTTTCAAGATTAAGAAATAACAAATAGAACAGGTACTCAGTAGCCGAAACACAAATCGATAATGTACAATTACAGAGTTACAGAATTTGGGCTCCGAGAGCCAGACACACAATTCTTGAGCTATAAGCCCAACCTTACGATATACAGGATTCAACAAAGGGACAGAAGACCCCAGTCATGCCCAGGAGCACTTGCTCCCAATTACACAGTAAAGCCTCCTCGAGGCACGCAGAAAACAAAATTTTAAGAAAGAGCAACCCGCTCTTAAGTTCAAGCCTATCAAAGGCCACACCAAACTCCACTTTCAAGCTGTCCTCCAAGTACATGAAAACAGGGGTAAAAATACCCAACCTACTGAGGCCTATTAAGTAAAGAAACAGGTCAATTACATGGCCTCTAAAATACAAACTTGAGAGGAGGCGTTCTTGCACTCCTACTACACCTTTTTTAAAACCTACTTGGCGCTAGGCCTCTAATGCAAGGGCTAATCCCATACTAAAGAGGTGACTTATAGAAGGAGACAATTTACATTACGTTAAGGAAGAAACGGTTGTGAAAATAAGTTCACCTCAACGCAATATGAGTGGGAGCTCGAGAGGGTTAAGCACTCTCTATCCCAATATGTCGTTTAAAAAGATAGAATTGATACCAAGTGTCTTTACATTTTAGGGGAAAGTTACATGGTAAAAAGGCTTCGGACCTGCCCCGAGAGTTAAACTGCTGAGCTAGCAAGAAAAGAAGTTATTAAACGGCCATTACCTGGTGGTTGAACTGCTGCCCGAAGAAAGAGGTGCTTCCCGCCCCCTGCTACGTACTTTACACGCTGATAGATGTTACTGAAGTGGCGCGGAGACCCGAAAATCAGCAGTTTATATACCCTCGTGGAAAGTTCGAGGCGTTTCAGGAATGAGGACACCCGCCCACAATCATTTTATTGGCTAACAACGAAACCCCTACACTAGATGAAGAAGAAACACATTATTGGTGGAAAATTAATTACAGAAATTCCTTATTGGTCAAATTCAAAACTGGCGGAAAGAAAGGGTTAATATTGCCAACTTAAACAATAACTGAAAGAAATTTAACAAAGAACAAACTTATGAATTCAAAATTTCTCCAAAAACACAGTTCTTTCACTTCGCACTAGGGTGCATAATTGTAGTCCTTCAGTAGTGCCATCTGGAAGAGAATGTCCACACTTCTTACTACAGGCAAAACAAAAACACATCGAAAACGACCCAGTTCAGAAACTTCAACATTTACAAGTAGGGACATCTTCTGAGAAACTTGAGAATTAACACAGTAGATAAAGTTCAGACTTCCTCCAGTAGAGGAGTTTCAACTGGCGCAAAGTTTGAATTAGCGGCGTGGAGGTGTACCACCCGGTACAAGATCCACTGATTAAATTCGAGTCAGTGGATATATACGTACAGTAGGCCTACCGTATTTTAAAATATTCATTATCATATCATGTCGTCCATCTCGTATCATTAGGGGCCGAAGACCTTAGATGTTAGGCCCATTTAAACAACAAGCATCATCATCATCATCATCATCATCATCATCATCATCATCATCATCATCATCATCATCATCATCATCATCATCCATCATCATCATCATCATCAAAATAGTGTTTGTTGTTGACATTGAATAAATTTCATTCTGACTTGCTTGTACAATGGCTCGCATACGTTTCTGTGACGAACTTGAAACCGTCACCTTAAATACAGAATCTCTTCGACCAGTGAGAAATGGAATTGGTAACTACCAACATCAAATACATTTTTAAAAGTTAGTGTTTTAATAACATTTTATCCCCACCCCCACCTTGGAAGGAGTTCTTAAAAGTAAGTATTGAAATCTACCCGAAGTTAACAAAATAGTCCTATCAAATGTATTAATATGTAAAGAATTTATCATTAAAGAAAAAGTATTGACGTTATATCTTTGGTTACAAATACCACGACGTTAAAGAAATCATCTTTAATTCACTTAGTATCCTTTTGCTTCTTGATGATTCGGGTGAAAGTTCACCTAGTCGTCTGAACGGTGACAACTCTCACGTATCCTACCTCTAGGCCACTCTTAGAGGCACCAACGAATTGACGTCAATACGTCGATCAGTATCGTACTACTTGACGCATTTCTTATTCTTCCTGCCATCTCTGCCACAAGCGCTGCCGGATTTTGTGCAAATGTTGCCAACGTGACAGGCGGTTATCAGTTTTCTCTCGACACATCCCTTTGCACAGGTCGCTCAGGAGTAAATGTGCTGGTGAGAGAGTGACGGGGTGGGCATTTAGTACAGCATTGTTGTCGCAAAGTTGCTGCTTCCCACAATCGCGCAATCGGAGAGCGATGAAACTCAACTCTTATCTGCTGCTGGGCGAGCGAGGAAGCAATGCTCGTTGACTCTTTTTTCCAAAAAGAACTGGATATCATTTACTGAATTGGGTGCTCAAACGATATTTTTATTTTCGCAAAAATAAAGCTGCTTTCAGAAATCTCTTCTTGCCGTAAAGCATTGCAGTAGCTCCGACAGCAACTCTGAAGCCTTTGAAGACAAGTACGTAAACCTCTTCTGTGGCTTTCTCTTACAGACAGGCTTAGTCCACTCCTGTGGTAATGAAGGGCCGAGCCTCCCCCTTTCTTTACTAAATATGCCATGCATACGTCTGGAACTGTGGGATGGTAGCAAAAGCACTTCAACGATCATTCTTGCTTCTCTCCTGCCGTTGATAGGCCAGTAGTCAAGTTGAATGTAGCAGTTGCTGTGGCGGGGGGAGCGAGGGGGGGGGGAGGGGTTGGTAATGCTTAAGACGACGATGTTCATGATTCGCCGGAAGAAGCCTTCTTCTTCCTTCGCTTATTCCCACATCTGTGGGGTCGCGGGTGCGAACTATGTCGCACATGTAGATTTGACAATGTTTTACGGCTGGATGCCCTTCCTGACGCCAACCCTATATGGAGGTATGTAATTACTATTGCGTGTTTATGCGGTGGTTGGCAGTGTAGTGTGTTGTCTGACTATGAAGAGGAAAGTGTTGGGACAAACACAAACACCCAGTCCCCGGGCCAGAAGAATTAATTAGACGCGATTAAAATCCCCGACCCGGCCGGGAATCAAACCCTCTGAAACCCTCTGAACCGAAGGTCTCAACGCTGACCATTCACCCAATGAGTCGGTTTCCAACCTTAATCAGCCCGTCGCTGTCCAAAAATGGACTGAATGACTAGTAAACTTTTCTTTGGGAGATCTTTATTATTAATTACACTATGCGTTAAAAAGGAAACCATACTTTCCAATTTCGACTTAATTAAGGTACAGCCTCAGCATTTGCCTGGTGTGAAAATGGGAAACCACGGAAAACCATCTTCAGGGCTGTGGACAGTGGGATTCGAACCCACTATCTCCCGGATGCAAGGGTGCAAAAGAAATAGTTTTTATATATATATATATGTTTTAAATATCACAATATCCTCAAATGGTTTCGTACAACGAGCTTCTGTCAAAATTTAGAAATGGAGAGTTTAGAAGATCGGAGGCAGAAAGATGCGGCAAAGTTCACGTATAAAATAATAAATTCGCAAATTGATAATTCTGAGTTCCTTTCCCTCCTGAATTTCCATGTGCCACGCCCAAATTCAAGAGTTAATTTCATATTTTCAAATAAAAAAGCCAATTAAAATTCATCCCTTTACAGACTATTCAGTGCGTGCTCTCGGTGTGCTTCAAGGCTCCCCTTTGTCACCGGCATTATTTAACATCGCTACCAATCATATTGTGGAAGAACTTTCCGAAGATTCTTTAGCAAGGAATTACGGTTACTCGATTGCAAACGAGGAGCCTAACCTCACTATAATGTGTTTCGCCGACGATACGGTAATATTTGAGAAAAACACTGAATCTGCTGCCGAACTAGCCAGGATCGCCATAGAAAGATTTAAGGAACTCGGCCTGGACATCAGCGCTTCAAAATCAGCTTGTCTTTCTATCAAGAAAGGTCGGCTAACGGAGGAGAATATCATCATTAATGACGACTGTGAAATTAAATCACAGTGCAACGGAAGTGCGATTCGTTACTTAGGTGTGAATTTCATCAATGAAATTTAACTGGATCCACAAGCCGTACTTGAAAAGACGCGAAACAAGATTGACACCCTTGTTAGCTCACCATTGCTGCAATCTGACCAGAAATTTTCAATTTTAAACAGTTCAATATCACCTACTCTTATTTATCCACTCCAAGTTACTCCCCTAAACAAGATACCTCAATCTTTTCTATCAGATGCGGATAAAATATTAAAGAGTGGAACTAAAGAATTATTACAACTACCAGCAGACGTTCCGGATCATATGGTATACTCCGAAAGGAAGTAGAAGGCCTCGGTTTGTTTCGCGCCACTTGGGAAGCCAAACTACAGCATACTGACATCTGTAATAAATTATCGCTTACAAATAACGGCTGCATTAATGCAACTAGAAACTTGGAACAAGAACGTACAATTTGTTTGCAAGATCTAGGCATAGAAATGAATGATCGAGTTATGTCCAAAAATAGCCATCTTCTCAACGTAAGGAAGGTCCGACAGATACTACGAGACAGAGAAGCTCAGTCATGGACGAAGTTGCCACACAAAGGAAAGGGCGTTGGACTCTTCCAGGAATACACGCCAGCGAACAAATGGATAAGAGATCACCGAGGCTTATCCTGTGCGGAATGGAGAGAGGCCATCAAGATGACAGCGAACGTGTGCGCCGTTCGCTCCGTGCCAGGAAGGTCCCAGGACAACACCCTCTGTCGGCGTTGCCACAGAGAGCACGAAACTCTTGCCCATGTCCTGGGAGCCTGCCCTCACGGGGAGGTATTGAGAAATTCCCGCCATCATACAATACGACACATGATTGCGACCTCGCTGAGGGATCACGGTTTCACGGTGCACGAAGAGGTCTCTGGCCTAGCTACCGACGGGAGTAACAGACGTATTGACATGATAGCCTTTCAACCAGCTAGCAAGCAAGGACTAATCTCAGATCCCACAATACGCTTCGAGTCGCACGTTGGCCAGGCCGAAGAGGTGGACGCCGAAAAGAAGTCAATTTACCAGCCAACTGTAAACTACTATAAAGATAAATATCACCTAGACAATATTTCCGTCCATGGACTCATGATCGGAGCTCGAGGCACAATCCCTAAATTTCTTGTACAGCTATGGGATTCTCTCGGTCTCAGCCGGACACGACTTCACGACATCGCTATCGCCGCAATACGAGGTTCAGTGACCATACTCCGCAATCATCTATATAGCATCTGAAGAACCGTATTGCAAATATATTCCCGAGCCTTTTGGTGAATTTTCTACCTGGCACACTAGCAAAGTCAACAGTAACTTAGAAGACAAAATACTGTGTAGCCGACATGCTTTGCCCTTGTGGCAGCCCCCGCATGGGGGAAGTTGTAGTAATAATAATAATAATAATAATAATAATAATAATAATAATAATAAACAATATTTTAAAAGAATTCATGACAACAAGAAAGGCCATATAATTGATCCCACAGTCAGAATGGAGCATCACACCGGCCAGCCTTTATATTCCCGTTAATGTCATAATAAGCAATGCATTGTTCTTTGGTGTGTGTTTCCAAATGTTAATGCTATAGACTGAATACTGTGTTATTGTTATTAATTGTGATACTTTTATTTATGTAGTTAAACTTTGTTCTTATGGCAATACAGAATGTCTAGAAAGTCGTTCAGTTTTTCAGTAAAAAGGATTAGATAAGAATTAGTTTAGTAGCCTCCGTGGCTCAGACGGCAGCGCGTCGGCCTCTCACCGCTGGATACCGTGGTTCAAATCCCGGTCACTCCATGTGAGATTTGTGCTGGACAAAGCGGAGGCGGGACAGGTTTTTCTCCGGGTACTGCGATATTTCCTGTCATCTTTCATTCCAGCAACACTCTCCATTCTCATTTCATAGCATCTATCAGTCATTAATAAATCACTTTGGGAGTGGCGACCCCATCGTACTAACAGCCTATATCTGCTTCATTCATTCCATCCCTGACCCGGTCAATGACTGGAAAACGGGTTGTAGGTTTTCATTTTTTCAAGAATTAGTGTAGAATAGATTTAAGTTAGGCTAGGTAATATTAAGTAATAATTATTTGTAGGTTCACAAAGAATGCTGCTGTAATTGGGATGAAAATCCTATAGCAAGCAATAAAATTAAAATAGGAGGTTTGTCTCTACTGTATTTGGTCTGACACAGGGGCTAATCAGCATGATGGCGGCCCGCGCCACTACCTCTGATACCGGAGGCAATTTGATGACGTCACCCGCTTTTCCCAGGACCCAAAAGTATGTAGCGTAATTTTTTTGAGCTGATGAGCATTTGGTAGATGAGTAGCTAACTTTTTCGGATAATCGGATACTACGTGGCCTACTTTTCTTTAGACGTGCAATAACATCGCAATTTTAACAACCACCACCACTGCAAGCAATTTTAGTCAGAACTGTATTAAATTTGAAGGCGTTCACACAGTAGGCAAGTGCGGGAAATTTTAATAGTAGGACGGCTGGCTACGTTTGCAGGTTCATACAGGCTCGGGTTCGACCCTAGGCTCAACCGAACTATGCAATATGGCTGCTATACACTGGACCTAACTTAGCGAGCTACCTCATAGGCTCATAACTTGTAACTTAGGACCTGTTATTTTATCAGCCTAACTTTTCAGAACTGATGCAAGGGCTACTACGCAAAATGGCTGCCATATATTACCTATTGATATATGGAAGGCTTTGTGCTCTCTCATTAACGAACCGTTCTTTTAAGTTGTTGATTGATTAGGAGCTTTGTAACATCGCGGTCATCAGCCCAGTGTAATTTGTATAATTTGATTGATAATCTGTGTTACTGTAGCAACTGTAATAGTATGTCAAAACGTACACTGTCAGGGAGGTAGGTGAAAACATCCCTCAACTTAAAAATTCAATAACTCATCTCCTCAACTGGTAGTCCTAGAAAACTGATTTTTAGCTTAAAATTCATCAAAAATTATCTTGTAACAGGTGATATCTATCAACTCAACCTCCTGTTTCTTCAGGGCTGCAGACATTGGGATTCAACCTCATTATCTGCCGAATGCAAGCTCACACCTACGTGGCCCTAACTATATGGCTTGCTTGGTAAAAATATTATAATATAGAGGACACTTTTTTTAATCTATCATACTAGGATTTCTATCTGAAAGGTAACCTTGAAAGTTGTCCATTATGAAGTGTAGCCTAATAATGCGACTGATGTCTACAATAAACACAATACATTTCACAAACACCAGTAAAATATTGTATTTATCGTGTTTCATATATGTTTGACTGAAATATACCTACATCAAACCAATGCCCAAGCATAAGACACAGAGAGTGACCTTCAGGACCATTATGGAGATAGAAAAAAGAAATCACCTAAATATCAAACTTCAATGAATCATACACAAACACCAGATGGCAAGAACAATGCCCTCAAGACTTAAGATAAACAGGTTATTTATTTATTTAGCACAGGCTAGATCACTTAAAAATATTAACAATTTTCTCCAATTATAAACTAATATCCAGGTCACGAATGTTATCAATTGATCCCTCCGTCATAACCAGGAACTCTGTTGGATCGTCAGGGAAAGCTCTCAGAGGACATTCTTGAGCTAAATGGTGAACAGTCTGCTTTTCAGTGCTACAGTCACAACTTTGAGAAGTTATTTTCTTCCACTTATGTTGGTTCTTCTTCGGTTAAAAACCAACCAGATTTTGCGTGGCAATTCAAAGCCAGGTGGCTTGGACGATACGCACGGCATCCGAAGTTGTTCCATCATAGCATTAATCTGCCATGTCTGGTTTAGCTTTAATACTGAGATAAACACGTACCGTACCAAGAAATCATGATAAGTCTAAAAAAAAAAGAAAAAAAAAGGGAATATTATCAATCACCTTACCCGATTAGTGCAGCTGTACACTGAGCATACGGCTGGCATTCCTGAAGGCGAGAATCTAACTTTTTCACTTCTTAAAACTCACAATGTTCAATCGCTATGCACAGTCTCCATGTCACCTCAACTTTCCCATGCAAACTCACTTTGTTTCGACAACTCAAAACATGGACAGCAGGCAATGGTATGTTGATAAACGGGGCTAAAAGTCAGATTGTGAGTTTTACAAATAGGAAAAGTCCTCTCAGTTTTAATTACTGCGTTGATGGGGTGAAAGTTCCTTTTGGGGATCATTGTAAGTATCTAGGTGTTAATATAAGGAAAGATCTTCACTGGGGTAATCACATAAATGGGATTGTAAATAAAGGGTACCGATCTCTGCACATGGTTATGAGGGTGTTTAGGGGTTGTAGTAAGGATGTAAAGGAGAGTGCATATAAGTCTCTGGTAAGACCCCAACTAGAGTATGGTTCCAGTGTATTACCTGATTCAAGAACTGGAAAAAATCCAAAGAAAAGCAGCTCGATTTGTTCTGGGTGATTTCCGACAAAAGAGTAGCGTTACAAAAATGTTGCAATGTTTGGGTTGGGAAGAATTGAGAGAAAGAAGTGCTGCTCGACTAAGTGGTATGTTCCGAGCTGTCAGCGGAGAGATGGCGTGGAATGACATTAGTAGACGAATAAGTTTGAATGGCATCTATAAAAGTAGGAAAGATCACAATATGAAGATAAAGTTGGAATTCAAGAGGACAAACTGGGGCAAATATTCATTTATAGGAAGGGGAGTTAGGGATTGGAATAACTTACCAAGGGAGATGTTCAATAAATTTCCAATTTCTTTGAAATCATTTCGGAAAAGGCTAGGAAACCAACAGATAGGCAATCTGCCACCTGGGCGACTGCCCTAAATGCAGATCAGTATTGATTGATTTTGATTGCTGCTCTTCATGAACTTGTTTTCGCACGGAGCGCTGAAGTCGGCATACAGTCTCTCTGTTATTCTAACTCGTTACTGATGAATGAATCAAGACCGACTGCAATTCTCAGACCGTAATATAAAAAACATGGCGGCCGAAGTAGCCGGATTGCTGGTATTGGGTAACACGAAAATATCACGTAGGCCTACATATTATATAAACGGCGGTAATTTAACATTATAAATGTAACATCATAGGGAAAATCACTTTTACACGTATGAAAACGCTTCGCCAACAGGTACGCACCACATATAATCAACTAGAATCACATATATTCTACTAGAAAAGAGACCAACAAGCTGATTATTTAGAAATTTCAATTCGTCAAATAACGTTTTCTCTTAGATTTCGCTTCGCTGGATAGACAAAAATACATTATAAAACTGTTAAAATGATAGTTATAACATCATTTTGGAATGTTTCAAAGTAAATTAAGGTGCGAAATTCTTCGATTTATTCGCTCTCATGAGAACTATGAAACATAATTTGTTGCCTTAGTTTTGAAGTGGTGGACAATTTCTTAAATTCACCACCTAATGAAATAATAATGTTATTGGCTTTACGTCCCACTAACTACATTTTTATAGTTTTCGGAGACGTCGAAGTGCCGGAATTTAGTCCCGCAGTAGTTCTTTTACGTGTCAGTAAATCTACCGACACGAAGCTGACGTATTTGAGCACCTTCAAATACCACCGGACTGACCCAGGATCGAATCTGCCAACTTGGAGTCAGAAGGCCAGCGCCTTAACCGTCTGAGCCACTCAGCCCAAGTAGGGCCTACACCCGAAATGATTATGTTAACCCAATGAACGGCCCTGGTAATGTTAACATGATGTTGACATATGGCATAACAGCACCTCACACAATGATAGTAACCTTAGTAATGAAACGTTCAGACACTACAGGTATAATAGGTTTTTACCCATTAAATAACATGAGTTCAAATGTTCAAAAGCTCTATTGACTAATTATTGATATTTAACCAAATGGATGAGCTTCAGTTCGAAGCAGTCTACTTGATAACAGATAACCACAGCATGAATCGGAAGGTATTGGTAGTGTAAAGCCCTACGTTACAAACCCAACTAATCCCTCTTAAGTCACTATTTCTTCTGTGTAACAGTATACAGATTACTCCATCTGCCACATTTATAAGTTTTGTTATACTCCAAGATCCAGCCAAACATTTCCGCAGGCAAAGCACAGATTATTGTAAAATACACTTGCATCTAAATCACTCGACACTTTGAAGCACACAGACACTGACGGATATCACAATATCAATTATATTCTATCTAAATTAATATTTTTCGGGGAACACGAATAGTTTGGAAGTAGAGAAATGGCTTCTCTAACCTCAGACTTATTCCCAAAATGATGTATGCACGCTACAGTTTTGTCATGGACTTCAAAATAAACATGATATATTCCTAATCCATTCTATCTTAATGTTCTATTCCGTAGGAAACTTAAGAATAGTTGTATGAGAGACATTGCCACAGTTAGACTAAAACCTGGTCCACCTAGTGCACTCATGTTTTTAATGGGTAAAAAAAAAAACACGATGAAAACAAGCACATTCTCACATTACTGCGCACAATTACAGATCCTATGTGTCCACTGACTCATATAAATACACTCGCGCACTTATATTCTACAAAGAAACTAATATCTATCGTCAACTTTCATAAAATTACACCGATTACATACGATAACAACAAACCAAAACAAACCCATATTTCCAACAATTCCGGCTACTCGATTCGCCATCTTTGAACGATCGAGAGTAGCTTTAAGGTCTGAGGATTGGAGTCGGTCTTAAATGAATGCCATCAGAACCAGTGTTGCCACTGAGCATGAGTGAAATTACCCTAACATTACCATCATTTACCCTAAATTACCCTAGATATAAAAATACCTAACTAGAAACATAATTTCCTATTATAGGCCACCCCTATAGTCGACGATTGCAGATCGAAATATTACCTTTGTCTGTGTACTGTAAAATGAATGCTATATGCCTGCATGTTTATATAATTATTTTGCTTTAAAAGAAAGCCCTGTGTACTATATACCGTATTTCCATCTTCAGACGTACAATAAGTTAATTATAAAAAATATCTAATGTCCAATTCCATAGCATAGTGGTTAGTGTTATTAGCTGCCATCCTCGCGGGCCTGGGTTCCATTCCCAGTACTGCCGGAAATTTAAGAAAGGCAGGAGGGTTGGTATGTGGTTGAAATGGTACATGCAGCTCACCCCCATTGGGGGTGTGCCTGAAAAGAGTTGCACTACCTCAGAGTGAGGACACGAGTTTACTTTTACTTTAATATTTAATTCTAAGAATAAAAATATTTCATCACTTGATTAATGTTAACGAGGCTTAATATCATTACGCTTTCATCTCCCAACATAATCAACAGACACAATAAATGCAATTATTCACACCAAACATGGTGTTCAGGAGTGTGTTAAATTTGAACACTCAAGAATAGGCTACTATTACAGCAGAGCTGGAAATAAGACAAGCGTATCTAAATTTTGTTTTTGTAGTAAAATATTCTAATACTTTAACACATAAGCAATTTTCAAAACTTCTAATTTATTACCCTAAAAATAACCTTACCCTAAAATTACCCTAAATTAGAGTAATTACCCCAAAGACTTTAGGGTAATTCGATAAGCAATATTAAAGCCAGAATTATACCTACAGAGTACTGGGCTGAGACATTACATTCGGCCGAGTACTTGGCTAATGTGATAAGTACAGTCAGTACTCAGCCTACTAGGGAGAGAGTGATTAGGGTGAAACAATGAATAGAAACGTGCCCCAATCGCTCAGCCGAATAAGTACCACCACCATCTGCCCACTCATCTCTGCGCTGCACTCCTTCTTCACTTGGCCAGTGTAATTAGTCAAGTCAGTTGCGTAAGAGAGTTCTTGTGTTGTCCGATTCTCTTTGTTTCAATTTCTTCAGTAACCTGTAATATCACTATTGCTGGAATAGCAGCTCTCAAAACAATGTCTGCTTTTTTTAATTTTAGGAGTTATCATTTCAAGTAAACAATCAAATGCATGTAACCCCAGTCTCATAAAAGATTTATATTCTTTGAGATATTCAGTTTCAAATTCCTTTACCAGGATTGCAGTTCCTCCTCTATTATCTCCTCCCAATAGCCAGGGTCTTATCCATAATTGTTTTTTTATTATTGCTAATTTAATCTTAGATTTCCTCTATTATGGCAGGTATAATCAAGTTGCAATAGTGTGTAAATAACTCTTAATTTTTTCATTTTCCTCCTTTGCAGAACCATGTTACCGTACCCTTTTAACATTGCAAACATGGTGCAATTTCCCGCTGTCTGTTCCTTATGTGATCACATCTATTCCTCAGTAAGTTACTCCTGAGTAACAAAGAAAGTGACTCGGCCCAGTACTTTGTAGGTTTAACTCCGGTTTAAAAGTGGTAACACTGATTAACACCGTCTTGTAGTTAGAAATGAAGAGAGAATACGGCGCCACCTCACCAGTGCACTTTTCATAGCCAAGCACGGTACTATAGGCCTGTTTTTGCATCCTTTCTTATATTATGATTTTAAAAATCATCGGCATTCAGGCAGAAGTGACTAAGTCCATTTTTAACAAATTTGAGTTAAATGCAGTACTGGGGTAAAGAAAACACGTTCTACACAATGGCGTGGTCGTTATTTTAATAGAATGAACCATTCTGGGGGTACGGGTACCCTACCCTCTAATGTGAAGTCCATTTTTGAAGATTGACGTCCAGGCAAAAGTGACTAATTGGACTTAATCACTTAATATGTAACAGAGTAGAAGGCATTGCAACAAGAAGTAGCCCAAAAGGTGTGATAGCCTCGCAGTGGTATAGAATCATATATCACTGATTTCTTAAAACCCATTTATCTCAAAACTATGTTTTTGGACTTAGTAACTTCTGCCAGAACGCCAACGAAATATAGTATTAGTAGTATAGGAATTACACCACCCGTATTACGTCACAGGCTTCTCTAACAAGATGGCTGTGACTCAGCCATAGGAACTGCTAGGTAGGAATTACACCACCCGTGTTACGTTACAGGCTTCTCTAACAAGATGGCTGTGACTCAGCTGCAGGAACTGCTAGGTAGCAGCACAATCAGAATGTCAACATTGTTAGACACCTTGTTTGAACAATGAGCTAGTGAATTTCAGTTAAGAGAGTCCTGGGTTGGATTCCTATCCAAATGGAGATTTTAGCTGCTAGCTCCTCTAGCTCAGGGACCAAGTATTTACATTCTTTCTCATGCACACTTTACACATCATACTACCACCAGCACACTCCTGGAACAGCATCTGGCCTTAAAATTTAGTTTACTGTATTTATTTGATTGTAAGCCGACCCCTGGCAATCGGAAAAATTTATTAATGAAACGCACAAAGTAAAAGAAATACATTTTCTGCCATTTAACTATTTAGTCAGTCATCATCATCAGATGGTTCAGATTTATCGTTCCTTATTTTTTTGTCACTATCTTTGTACAAAGCATATTCTTCTGTGTCATCAAGCACATTCGAGATCTACCAATTTTTAAATGCACGTATGACAATTTTACATGGAATGTTTGGAGACAGTGCTAGGATTCCAAGAAACTTCAGTTAGTAAAATTGTCAGCAGAGATTCTGCAGCAATAACATCCATGAATAGATTACTAAGCATTTCCTTCAGTAAAAGGAAGTTTCGCTGGTGTTTTAGGTGCAATGAGTAGTACAATCAGTGGTGGCTGGTGGTATATGAAGCTGGGTGTTGCACCAACATTTTTATGTGAGAAGCTTACAGAAATAACAAGAAAGTCTACTATTATTAAGTAATGAACTGTATTCCAAATAAAACTGAAATATATCTAGCAATTCAAACACAGGAAATAAGAGGCAAATTATACAGCATAACTAAGAGTTATTCTTACCTCACTTAAATTTGCCCTCCTGTTTTTCATTCATGTAAACTTGTCAGTCACCCATTGATTGAAGTTTGCGATCTCCATCACCAGATCTCTTTCAATAAAAAGTATTGCCGAGGTCAACAATCTTTTATTCTTTTCAAAGTATGCCTATGATTACCAATGAAATACCAAAGACTGAACAAGTGGCTGTGTGGTTTGGGTCACGTAGCTGTCAGCTTGCATTCGGAAAATAGTGCGTTTGAACCCCACTGTCGGCAGCCCTGAAGGTGGTTTTCTGTGGTTTCCCATTTTCACACCAGGCAAATGCTTGGACTGTACCTTAATTAAGACTACAATTGTTTTCTTTCCACTCTTAGCTCTTTCCTACTCCATTGTCTATCTGTGTTGGTGCTACGTAAACGAAATTGTAAATAAAATAAGAAAAACAATGTTGGTAATATTGTGGGTGGTGTGGTATGATGTATCTTAGTGGCATGGAAAGGGATAGGAGAGAGAAAGCAGGAATTAATTCATTTCTGCAGAGTGGTGCAATGTAACGGGAACATTCAAATTGTTTCTTGATAGGGGGCTTGCAGGTCTCGTGCAACACCCAAGGATCGATCTTAGCAACTGTGCTACCCAATGCTATACAGGCTTAGGCTTGTTCCTATTGAAACCACATTGCTTTGCGCTGTCCGCCTGAGAGATTGCCGTAGGAAAGCAAACCCCCTGAGTTTATTGGTCTGTTTCAAAGCATTAGTACATTGAATGACCACAGATGCTTGATTGTAACATATTTTAAAGTACGGTATAACTCAGGTTTGTTATACAGTACCGGTACTAAAAAATTAGAAGAAAAGATGACAAATCAAATGTAAAATTATTGGGAGTTGTGCAACACCATGCACTGCCCCTGAGTACAATCGCAACAATCCAATCACCTGGAGGCAATAGAACTGATATATACTGCAGTCGATAGGGATAACATTTGTTCTATTTATGTCCAAGTGATTAATGATCCTAACCTCCAAATCAGAGAGTAGTTGTGGCCTGGTTCTGTAAGTGACAGGATCATTTCCGAACATGGTTTGAAGTGGGGCAAGTTACAAAGAGATCTTGAGCAGCATGAAAAGGACAATAGAGGTCTGCCATAGACAGTTTCCCGTTCTTAACTGGGGATTACAATTCAAATTAGAAGACAGCCTGTTCACACTGATTTCACATGCCATATTTTACAGCAGTTTTCAAACAAAATTCAGTTGGAGCGCCCTAAAAATATGTTTCATTTTGCCACTGCCTTTTAGATTCGTACTGTTTATAACTCTCATGAAAGTTATGAAGGCTTCTGGCATTATTTTTCGGAACATCCTCACATTGTATTGTTAAAGGGTATGTTAACGATACCACTTCTAAGTCGAGCGGCATTTCTGAACCAAGAGAAAAAGGTCAGTGTACAATTGGGTAAAAATAGTACTGGTAATCTACATATAGCACCGACCTCATGTGGAAAAATGCCAAAGAAAACTGAAAGGAGAACTGGACGAACCTGCGTCAACAAAAAATACCAGTAAGACGAACATTGGCAGATAGTGGTGAGCAAAGTCTTATAAATAGACTTGAAATCCATTAATATGCATGAAAGGAGACAGGGTTCGTTGGACACATAATGAGAATGCAGGATTCAAGACTTCTGAAACAACTGGTAAGTACAGTGTAATGTCAACTCAAAACATTCCACAACGGGATGCAGGTGGATCAGAGAAATAAGA
Organism: Anabrus simplex; assembly: GCF_040414725.1. Lineage (NCBI taxonomy): Eukaryota > Metazoa > Arthropoda > Insecta > Orthoptera > Tettigoniidae > Anabrus > Anabrus simplex. Next base: position 1,723,208,355 of record NC_090265.1, read on the forward strand.
GGATCTGAAGAAAATCAGCCTTACACCTGAAGACACCAGAGATAAGATACAATTAAACGAAAAATCCACAACACTAACATCTGCTTCATATTCACAGGAATGAAACAACAGGAATGTTTTCATCACCAAAAGTACGAAGATTTCAAATATGAAAAATGTCCTGAGAGGACCGTAAAGCCCTGACAGTCCCTTCGAAGAGACTTGGATAATGAAGTGACTAAAGTGATCCCATGTGGTCATAAAAGTGGAATAATAATAATAATAATAATAATAATAATAATAATAATAATAATAATAAAACCTGATTATACATTCAATCACCACCACTGATCTGCATTTAGGACAGTCACCCAGGTGGCAGATTCCCTATCCATTGTTTACCTACTCTTTTCTTAAATAATTGCAAAAAATTTGGAAATTTATTGAACATCTCTCTTGGTTAATTATTCCAATTCTTAACTCTTCTTCTTATGAACAAATATTTGCCTCAATTTGTCCCTTTGAATTCCAACTTTATTTTCACTTTATTTGTGATCTTTCCTACTTTTAAAGACACCACTCAAACTTATTCGTCCACAATGTCATTCCACACCACCTCTCCTTTGACAGCTTGGAACATACCACTTAGTCAAGCAGCTTGTCTCCCTTTTTTCCAGGTCTTCCCAGCCCAAACTTTGCAAAATTTTTGCAACGCTACTCTTTTGTCGGAAATCACCCAGAACAAATTGAGCTGCTTTTCTTTGAATTTTTTCCATTTCTAAAATCAAGTAAACCTGGTGAGGACCCCATACACTGGAATTATACTCTAGTTGGGGTATTACCGGAGACTTGTATGCCCTCTCCTTTACACTCTAAATGCCCTCATAACCCTGTTTAGAGAGCTGTACCCTTTATTTACAATACCGTCTACATGATTACCCCCAAGGAAGATCTTTCCTTACCTATATTAACACCTAGGTACTTACAGTGATCCCCATAAGGAACTTTCACCCCATCAGCACAGCAATTAAAACTGAGAGGACTTTTCCTACTAGTGGATGGAGTGTTATTAAATAGATCTTGATGATAATGATGATGATTTTGTTGGACAAGCGGCTTACCCCATTCAAATCCAGTGTCAATTGCTGGTGAACTATTCAGCAGCAAACATCTTTGGGGACTTATAAAGAGACTGTTGTTAAGAAGTGTCCGCTACTCGGAAAAAAAAAAACTAAAACGGGCTTGGGGATACATTTACCATATGAACACTCACAAAAATGAATAATGCTGCATCCATAAGGTAAGGTAAAGGTTATTCTGCCCGAAGGCAGGTCCGAACCTCCGCAGAGGTGTTCCTGAGCTGGAGTTTACGTGCGGTAGGGCGGCCAGTTCCTTTCCGCTCCTCCATTCCCTTACCGCCCACCAACAGCGCGTGGCAACCCATCCAACTCCTGACCACGCCCAATGTTGCTTAACTTCGGAGATCTCACGGGATCCGGTGTTTCAACACGGCTACGGCCGTTGGCTGCATCCATAAAATTAAGTTTAATATGAGGCTTAACATATAGCAAGTAATATATTAACAGAATTTAATGGAACATCTCACAACGGTGATGATTTTGTTGGACTAGTGGCTTACCCCATTCAAATCCATTGTCCACTGCTGGGGAACTATTCAGCAGCAAACATCTTTGGGGATCTATAAAGAAACTTAAGAGTGCCTGTCCACCTTGGATTGGTGATCAACATGGCTATTCTGGCTTTATCCATTGCAATTTGGAACAGTTCTGTAGATGTTTAGTTGAACCAGGTTTTAAGGTTGTCGAGCCAGGAGATTCTTCTTCGCCCAGGAGATATTTTCCTTCCTATTTATTATTATTATTATTATTATTATTATTATTATTATTATTATATTGTGAAGTTTTATTAACTTCTCAAAATGAAAACACCTGGCAGAAATCATCTTTTTATTCTTTTAAAAGACTGATTCCCACGAGTGTTCATTGATGGTAGCAATATACATGATGTACATAAGTGACATCAGTTTATATAATTACAATGTAAATAAACTGTTCAGTGGTGATAATATTTTAAGAAAACAAATTAACTTAATATACTGGTAATGTACATCTAGGTTAATGTTTTAACATAACTTCTTCTTTATCAAATACCTTTTTATCTTAACTTTCATTTTATTTCAAGTACTATGTGCTATGTTCATCTAGATCCAAACGATGCACTCAATAGAACCAAGTGGAATTTTGCTTGCAAAACAGCGGACCCTGTTCCACTGCGGAACAAATCCTATGAAGTATTGTTTCTGTTGTATAGTTTTGATGAGCTGTGAATAATACTATTTAATCCATATTTAGTTCATTTTCTGGGATGAAGATGTATTCTATTAGAGATTCCTGTGCTGTAGTTATAAACATCAGCATTACTGGTTCTACACTTCCAAATGAAGATGTTTAATATGATCAGTAATGATTCTAAGAAGTTTCACTCATTTCTGCTTTCGAAGTAATGTCAAGTCCCCTGCATCTTTGTATTATGGTATTTAAGTAATTTTTCACTTTTCTCACCTTTTTTAAATGGTGTAATCAGTTTGTAAGCTACTTCTGCACAGTCATCATCATCATCAACATCTGATTGAGCGAACATCAGCAGACTTTAAATCTGCTGCACCATCATCAAATTGTTTTAAAAATTTGGTACGCGTAGATTTTACAAGTTATAAATCTCATTGTTAGGTCCGTATTGAGCAACATATACCTTTCTGAAAGAATGTTTCTTGAGGGTCCACCTTTTCAATACATTATGTTTTTTATTAATTTACATAAGTAATATTACATCGTTACCATGTCTTAAGCAGGACATGTTTCACCTATTCTTTTAGGCATCTTCAGCTGCCGTTCCTATAATCTAAGATCAAAAATTTCTACGATTCCAGGCTTTATGATAAAATGCTTAAAATACTTGGGCTAACATGAATAGCTCTATCTAAAAAGTTATGTGTAAACATGTACAGTATGTGTGCCATAACATTTAGAGAGAGCAATTCATATTAGCCGGATGTTTCTATAAGATATATAGCATGTATAAGCACAACTTTTTAGACAGAGCAATTCATGTTAGCCCAACTATTTTAAGCATTTTATCATACACGAAGCCTAGGATCCTAGCAATTTTTGATCTAGATCCCTAAAAAATAGGTGAAACATGTCCTGCTTAAGACATAGTAATGATGTAATATTATGGTATTTATGTAAATTAATAAAAAACATATAATGTAGGTATTGAAAAGGTGGACCCTCAAGAAACATTCTTTCAGAAAGTTCAGATTTAGCTCTTCCATTTTCACATTAATCTCTTCTGGAACCATCTCCATGTACATTATACAGAAAAATGTTATCCACAAATAGTCTACGTATTTGTTGTGTCCATGCCCAATGTTCAGAATGTCTGCTAGTGAGAAGCAGTTTTTCTGTATAATTATACCCATGTATTTCTGTCAGGGAATTGTAAAAAGGAAATGTCTTTATTGGCTATTCAGAAGTGTAATATTTATTCAAAACAATTTTTCAATACAATTTATTTTTCAAATGGAATCTCTACATTAACATCAATTCAGTTGTTGGTAAAGATTCTGTTTGTAAAGAAAAATAAATTGTACTTGAAAGGTGGACACCATCAAAAATTGTTTTGAATAAATATTATATGACAGCTCAACACGGACCAAGAAAATGAGATAACGTGTAATATTCAAAAGTGTCCGCCAGGAGAAGGCTCGTGGATTTTTGCACTCTTCTTAATCCTTCATAAGTAACACAATGTGCTCTCACCTACTCTACAGTAAATATCAGCCACTTACAAGGTACTAAGGTATTACAATGATTTTCTTGATTTTACAAATAAAAATTGCAAAATGTTAATTTGTGTTATAAAATATATGCATTTCTCGTTTGTAAGTTAGGTACCTTTTTAGAACATATTGTTGTAAATGGTTAAAATAGGTCAATGGCATTTTATTACATGATACATGTGAGCACGGACATACCAGAAATATAATGATGATGCTTGCTTTTTATTCTAACAATTCAAATCTTAAAAAGCATAGTTTTCCATTCCTTGAAAAGAGTTAAAGTTTGCATCTCGATGTGTGCCACAGGGACTCCACCAGGCGGCGACGTAGCAGCAGACGTGTACCCTGTGATGGTAAGGCAAAGCAGCGGTCGTCTTGTGGCAATAGTTCAGGCAGGAGCCTACTCCAAGTGGCTGGGAAACTTGACAGCCTGGTTTGACGAACAAGGGGAGCTCGTGGCTGCTGAAGGAAACCCAATTCTTTTGGACAAAAACATACAGCAAGGTAAGTACATGGTGAATGCAGAAAGAAATCCCATTCATCTGGACCACAGTACAATACAGCAAGGTAAATACATGGTGACTGTGGAGAGTTGGCGATGATAGAGGGGAACCCAATTCTTCTGGACAGCAATACAGTGAGTACGAGGTAACTTTGGACAGCTAATGACTGCAGAAGGGAACCCTCTTCTGGACCACAATACCATAAGTTCAAATGTTGCCATGAATTAGTTTATTTTAGAGTAAAACCAACTGTAAGAGAGATTCATTGAGTTTTATTCCTTTGGCCCCTTCTCAGGAACCCCCACCTGCTGAAATTTTGAGAATAACTTATACTTTAACTAAGATCCTATTCAACCTTATTCTAAACTGAAATGCCAAGTTTCATTAACATCCAACCATTTTCCCATGATGCTGTAACACACACACACACACACACACACACACACACACACACACACACACACACACACACACACACACACACACACACACACACACAATTCACTGAACTTAAGAGGTCATTACAATGACGTCAGTATTCTTGTTCGAACACAATCATCACCATCATCATCATAATTTCCCATTATCCAGCTGTAGACACGTAAGGGAAAATATGGTTCCTCTCCACTTTCTTTGGTCTTTCCACCACTCCTCCTTCAACACTGTGTCCCAGTCCAGGTTTCTTTCTCTAATACTGCGTTGGATTGTGTCCTACCATCTCAGCCGTGGTCGTCCGCGGCCACTCCTTCCTTGCATTTGCATTTCCATCACCTTTTTTGGCATTCTTTTATCACTCATTCACTTTATGTGCCCAAACCATCTTAATCAGCTCTTCTCCGTTCTATCATTCATTTTTTCCACTCCAATGTCTTTCCGGATTTTCTCATTCCTTATTTTGTCTCTTCTACTCTTCTGAATTATACTCCTCAAGAACTTAATTTCTGTCGCCTGTATTCGACTCTCACCCTTCTTTGTCAGGAGGAGGAGGAGGAGGAGGAGGCATTTCTGCCATACATAATTCTAATAATATAGTTATTAATTGTTTGAATCACAGCTGGAACTTACAGTAGATGATGTTTTAGATTCCAAGTCTGTTCTGCTCCATATCAAGTCTCTTTTAAACTTTTCTGCACACCTCGGAAACCAATATGAATCAACAGAAATGGCCTTAACATTGAACCCTGAGCTTTAAACAAATTGGGAGGATAATAAAGTGAGAGCTGTGATGTGAAGGCATACATCACGTACCCAGCATTTTATACAAAGCAGAGCAACAATCAATCAATCAATCCTGACCTGCAGTTAGGGCAGTCGGCCAGATGGCAGATTCCCTGTATGTTGTTTTCCTAGCCTTTTCTTAAATGGCTGCAAAGAAATTGGAAATTTATTGAACATCTCCCTTGGTAAGTTCTTCTAATCCCTAACTCCCCTTCCTATAAACAAATATTTGCCCCAATTTGTCCTCTTGAATTCCAACTTTATCTTCATATTGTGATCTTTCCTACTTTTAAAGACACCACTCAAACTTATTTGTCTCCTGATGTCCTCCCACACCATCTCTACTGACAGCTCGGAACATACCACTTATATTAACTAACACTAGAATGTTTATATAGTTCTCCCACCTATTCAATACAATCTTAAAAGTTAAGACTTTGTCCTTATCAAAATATTAGCATAAAATTGATATATTAGATGGTACATGTTTTGCCTATCAATTGTAGGCATAATCAGCCATATTATCATTATCATCTTAAAAAGAACCAGGCCATTTGTAAATTCTTCAAAATTTATAAGCATATAAATAGAAACTTCAAGAACCAACGACCACTACCAATGCTCAACTTTCTTTAAGTTTTTAATAACACGCCCTTTGACAATCAAATGGAATGTGCTTTCTGATTTTTATCTTTATTGCACCAAGTAAAATTGGCAGCGATATGGAAATAAGGAAGGTGCGGGCTTCAAGACCGAAGGCTGAATACCAGTGACGAGCAAGGAGACCCATAACGCAGTCAGCGAAAACCGAGTCGTTGTAATGCTGAACATTTATTACAATAATGAGTGCGCACAAACAAAGTCCGTATTCATTGGGGGACCTGCCCTCCAACAATTCAAATATTACAACTCTCAATTCTCAATTCTTAACAAACTCCTTTTAGTGACAACATGTTGAATTAAAAGAAACCCCGTTAACACATTAACTTTTACAGAAGTAAACCCTCTTACTATTTATTGAGGCTCTTAGCCTCCATTAACAAGAGAACAAATACGTTACATTCTCAATATAAGGCAACTCCCTCCCTAAGCCTAACGTTGGTTGGTAAGCTTTCCTACCTCCACGCTCGCGGCTAGATGACCAAGCTGCTTGCTCGCTCCAAGCGAACTGAACGAAGTTTTCTGCGAGCACCGTGCCATCCCTCGGCAGAGGCGAGGAGGGGCAAGGTGGAGAGAGAACACGACAAGTGCGCAGGTCGGAGGAAGGCTTGCCAACACAATTTGGAGGGTGCCACCAGGGCGGAAATAATTTCGCATTTCCCTGGGGCCATAAGGGAACGGGACAACATTTGTACTTTATTAAGATAGGAAAAAAAACACACATGTTACAAAGATATAATATATGCAGATCGACCTGTATGAATTGTAAATTTAAAAGTACATGACGAAGGAGAGTTCCTCTTGGTACAGACCTCCCTCCCTAAGTTTCCAACCAGGTTGGAAAAAGTCTTTCTTCTTTTACTTTAGACACCACAAGAGCTCTTGATAAAAAGTTCTTTTTTCCAAACAAATAAATAACAGTTTGCTTAAGCAATTAAAAACACTCGGAGAAAGAGTCTTTGCTTAGGATACACCAACAACTGGCCTAACATTTCATTAGGTAAACACCTTTTAGCTTGGCGAAAGGCAATAAAAGCCAGTCCGTGAGAATCCATATTTCAAAATGCGCATCTCAATAACAAGATTAGAATAAGTTGAAGGAGAATCGCCGGGCGAGCTACCGGCTTGCAAGTCCAAGTGACGACGAAACTGGCATGGCTCAAAATGAATGACGAATGCCGAACACGCGGCAACCAGGCACACCAAGATGCAATAAGCCAGATGGACGATGCGTGCCACAACCGGCAGCGAATGCTAGCCAGCGCAAAACATACAACATGCAGAAAAACGGCCCGGAAGGACGGCCGATGGAGTCAGCGCATGCCAAAACATGCCCACATGAGGGGCCCTTCTCACGGAGCGACGGCGAAGATGGAACCTCCATAATGCTGAAACATACAAGTTTAAGGCCAGCAGTTTTGTCTTCACAAGAGCCGATAAGATGTAAGAGTCAAGGTGGAGGAAGACAATCCCGGGTCAGCGCGCCGGGCGTGGAGGTAGGAGGCTAGGTAGGGCTGCAGGAGGGCTCACATACCAAATTTAAAAACTGTTACAGACTAAGTAAAATACAACTCCCCATAAAATACAGAAGTTAGTAAAGCAACAGGGGAACAAACCCCGCAAACATGAACACCACAGACGTATCGGTTCTCGCCAACCAATTAAAGCAAAAACTTCATTGAGCAGATTGAAGCTGAGAAAGATGAACACGAAAAACTCCCTCGGTCACGGGGTCTCTCACCAACAGGGTGACCGGGGTAAGAAAATCAATAATCCGGAAAGGACCACGGAACCTGGGTGCCAACTTCCCAGAGGGAACAAAATTCTTAATGAATACCTCATCCCCGACAGCCAGGCTGGTAGGCTGACGCCCCTTATCGTAGCGCTCCTTCTTCCTCTGGTAGGAGACCTGAAGATTCTCTTTAGCTTTCTTCCAGTTCGCGCGAATATTAAGAGGATCCACCCTCTCAGGCAACAAATCATCAATATGCCACAAATTGGAAAGCGGCGAGTTCGGAAGAAACGAAAACGTGAGAGAGAAAGGGGAAAACTGGTGCGCCTCATGCACCGCAGTATTAAAAGCATAAGCCAGCCACGGCAAGGTGGTGTCCCACCTCTGAACATCGTGGTAATGGAAAGCAATGAGGGCCGAGCATAAATTCCTATTAACTCTCTCCGCGTAGGAAGGCTGGGGGTAGTAAGGGGAAGTCGTGACGTGAGTAATCGACAGGCTAAAACAGAAGTTCTTAAATAGATTAGATGTAAAGGCTCTCGCATTGTCTGAAACCAAATACTGACTAGGACCAAATGATGAAAATATGGTTTTTAAACATCTAATGGTTGTTTCAGCGTTGGCCATCCTCGTCGGAAATAACCATGTAAAACGAGTGAAGCCATCCACGCAGACCAAAATAAACCTATTTGATTCAGATTTCGATCTCGGGAGAGGTCCTACGAAATCGATATATAGACGTTGCATAGGACGGGTAGCTTGGGTAGAGGATAACAACCCAACCCGAGAATTAACACATGGCTTACTAATCCTACAAATCTTACAAGCCTTGACAAGTTCGCGAACGTCTCCGTCCATTCCCTTCCAGATGAAATTTTCCTTGATCTTCTCCCTTGTTTTAAATACTCCCTGATGACCTGCAAGGGGAGTTTCATGAAAATACTTAAAGATCATAGGGACCAACACAGGTGGAATTACAACCTTCATCTTACGATCATGACGGGAGGGGCAACAAAGAACTCCGTTCCTCAATACGTACGGATCGACAATTTTCCCATCCTTCAAGTCTTGGACGATAGGAGCCAAGAGCGGATCTTCCAATTGAAATTTACCTATATCGTGATACAAGAGAGGGGTATCAGATAAAATCGCTCCAACCAAAGATATTGCTAGAGAGGACTCAGAAGGACCTGGTTCGTCATCAAGAATAGGTTGTTCAGAAAACATCCTGCTGAGAGTATCCGCTACAACGTTCTCAGAGCCCCGAATATAATGGACGTTGAATTGAAAGGCGGAAATTCTAATGGCCCAACGAGCCAAGCGACCAGTTTTCCGTGGTTTCCCAAGCACCCAACTTAACGCCTGGTTGTCAGTTTCAAGCTCAAACTTAACATGCTCTAGGTACACACGAAAGCGTTCTAGAGCAAAAAGAACAGCCAAGCCTTCAAGCTCGTACACGGAGTACTTAGCTTCTAAAGGGGTAAGAGCCCGTGAAGCATAAGCAATGGGGCGTCTCCTTAACTCAGATTCCTGGAGCAAAACGGCTGCGACAGCTGACGAAGAAGCGTCGGTTTGCACTATGAAGACCTTAGTGAAATCCGGCATAGCTAACACCGGAGCGTTAGAAATGGCCAGCTTGAGATCGTCAAAAGCAGCCTGCTGAGAAGCTCCCCACTGAAACCTTACTCGCTTACGCCGGAGTGCATTAAGAGGGGCCGCACGACTGGCAAAATTCGGGACGAATTTTCGGAAGAAGTTAACCATTCTGACAAAGCGGGACACACCTTTCACATCCTGCGGAGGAGGAAAATCCTGAATGGCCTGAGTGCGGGAGTGATCGACCGAGACACTGTTAGAGGATACAATATGCCCCAAAAAGGACATCTGAGGTTTGGCGAACGAGACCTTGGACAATTTGACTGTCAAGCCAGCCTTCCTCAGGCATGACAATACTTCATCGAGGTGCTGGAGATGATCCTCGAACGTCTCCAAATACAAAACTACGTCATCAAGATAGTGATAAAGGAAGTCAAATTTAATGTCGGAAAACAACTGATCAAGGAGTCTCATGAGAACGGCGGCGCCTGTCGAGATCCCAAAAGGCAGCCGGCAAAATTCATAAAGGTTCCAGTCTGTCGCGAAGGCCGTCAGATGACGAGACTCCTCCGCGAGCGGAATCTGGTAATAAGCTTGATTGAGGTCCAGGACAGTGAAGTACCTCGCCCTCTTGAACCATGAAAAACACGTATGTAAATCCGGGAGCGGGACAGACTGCAAGACCACTTTACGATTAAGAGCCCTGTAATCCAAAACAGGCCTATAACCACCCTGGGGCTTGGGCACCAGGAAAATGGGGGAAGAGTAAGCCGAAGTAGAGGGCCGGATGATCCCTTCCTCAAGCATGTTGTTAATGATCTCCTTTAATGCCTGCATCTTAGGAGGAGATAAACGGTAGGGCGGAAATCTGACAGGGACCGAATCCGTGACCTCTATTTTATACTCTAAGATATTCGTCATCCCCAATTTCTCAGTAAACACATCCGGGTAGGCCTCGCACAACTCCCTAATACGCTGCGCCTCATCCTCAGTCAAATGGCTAAGATCTGACACCACTTCGTCCTGAGGCGGCGATACCGACGACGCTGAAGCAGAATTACTAATGTGCAAAGGTATTTTATTCATTGGTGAAAACTTAAACCAACATGAACGCTCCTGAATATCTAAGACTAAACCAGAATGATCAAAAAAATTTGAACCAAGAATGACAGGATACGGTAAATTACTCGCAACATACAAGGAAAATTTCCAAGTAAAATTGGAAAGACGAATTTTACATTTTACCAGTCCCAGGACTTCAATTCTGGAAGAATTGGCTGATACAAACGAATGCAAAACCGGAGATAAATGAGGAAATTTACAGACAGCTTTATGTAAAGCAAACCATCTTTCACTAATAAATGACACCACACTACCAGAATCAAGAAGGGCCGAAACGGGCTCATTGTTTATTTCGACCTCAACCAACGGACTCAAACCTTTAATTTCCGTAGATATCTCTAAACAGCCCACAGGGCAAATAGGAGACGGTTCACCAAACGAACAAGATGTTTGATTAATAACAGGGGAAGGCAAGGCGGTACCATTGTCCTGCACCACCTCCCGCTGTAGTCAAGAGCTATTTGAATGGATGGTACAATGTCGCGCAAGATGACCTGCGACCCCGCACCGAAAGCATACAATATTACTGGTTCTGGGCGGAACCTCTACCCTAGAACCAGCACTAGCACCCTGACTGTTGTAACGAGACCGAGAGGGGCATTTATTACGCAAATGATTAGAAGCACCGCAATTATAACACTTTCTTAATAAGTTAGGCTTACGAACCACCACAGACTCCCTGTCATTAGAACCAACCGGGGGCAAGCTAGTAATACGAAGTGAGTCCGCATGGCGAACACCTTCAGCCGATACCAGTATCGCTTCGAGCTCCGCAAAACTGTGAGGTTGAGCAGCAAAACAAAGACAGGAGCGGTATAACGGGGAAATGCCCTCTACGATCGTGAGAACGATCTCCTCTTCTGTATAATGTAACGCAAACACCTTGCGTAAAATTTAACATCAGCAACATATTCTGTTAAAGGCTCGTCCGAGCGTTGAACCCTGAAATAAAATTTCAGCACTAGAGAGCTGAGAGCCCTAGCCGGAATAAAATGAGTAAGCAAATAAGCATGAAACTGCTGAAGTGACAACTGATCAGAAATAGCACTAACTATTTTATTGGAAAGCACCCCTGTAGTATACGGATAAAGAATTTGCAATATTTGAACGTGAGTTAGCCCGAACACAAGAGCATGATCCTGAAATTCCACAAAAAATCGCAAAAAGGTAACTACATCATCGGCAGAATTTACCGAATAACGAGGAACGTTTTTCAACATACTACTTAACGGGTGAGGGATACTAGAAAAGGGCAAATTCACAGAAGGCAAGATCGATTGCTGAACTGGAAGATTAGCCTGGGGGAGAATCCTAGGTAAAGAACCTTGCTGCGATTCCAGCAAGCCTTGCGCACCATCCAACTCAGGATTACCAATAACCTTATTGGGTTCCTCGTCAACCCGATTAACAGAAGGAGTGACAGGTTTAGATTTAATGGAGAGTGCGGCCAACCAAGCCTCAACCTTTCCTAAAAGTTGGACCGCCTTGTCCTTCAAAGCTCCAATTTGACTTACCAGTTCCTCCTTTAATTCTAAGGAGAGTAAATCTTCCGTCCGATAAACATAATGGGTTAGACGCCCTTGTACTCGTTTTAACTGATGGAGAGACGCTACATCGTTCTCTAAAAAATCCATAACTGAGGATATTTCAGTCAAATTGGCCTGAATAAGGGACGCCACACTCGCAGCCTCACCGTCAGAGACCTTGGGTACCACAACAATTTTATCTAAATTAGTTCGTAATAATAACTCATCCGCTTTAACTGTCCCTTTAGACTCTACATTACGAATTGACAGTTCGTATAACAACTCTTCTTTTCTAAGAGACCCAGGATATGCCACGTCTCGAGTAGCCATGGTAAAGATATCGCCGGCCACCAAGCTGAATGGGAAACACCGTAACCGAAAGAGAGAGAGAGACCACGCACACTCAAAATTGCCCGAAAGCACTGGTAGGAGCACAAATAAACGCTCTGCTACCAGACTGCTGCACCAAGTAAAATTGGCAGCGATATGGAAATAAGGAAGGTGCGGGCTTCAAGACCGAAGGCTGAATACCAGTGACGAGCAAGGAGACCCATAACGCAGTCAGCGAAAACCGAGTCGTTGTAATGCTGAACATTTATTACAATAATGAGTGCGCACAAACAAAGTCCGTATTCATTGGGGGACCTGCCCTCCAACAATTCAAATATTACAACTCTCAATTCTCAATTCTTAACAAACTCCTTTTAGTGACAACATGTTGAATTAAAAGAAACCCCGTTAACACATTAACTTTTACAGAAGTAAACCCTCTTACTATTTATTAAGGCTCTTAGCCTCTATTAACAAGAGAACAAATACGTTACATTCTCAATATAAGGCAACTCCCTCCCTAAGCCTAACGTTGGTTGGTAAGCTTTCCTACCTCCACGCTCGCGGCTAGATGACCAAGCTGCTTGCTCGCTCCAAGCGAACTGAACGAAGTTTTCTGCGAGCACCGTGCCATCCCTCGGCAGAGGCGAGGAGGGGCAAGGTGGAGAGAGAACACGACAAGTGCGCAGGTCGGAGGAAGGCTTGCCAACACAATTTGGAGGGTGCCACCAGGGCGGAAATAATTTCGCATTTCCCTGGGGCCATAAGGGAACGGGACAACATTTGTACTTTATTAAGATAGGAAAAAAAACACACATGTTACAAAAATATAATATATGCAGATCGACCTGTATGAATTGTAAATTTAAAAGTACATGACGAAGGAGAGTTCCTCTTGGTACATTTATTATAATCTCTTTTAATATCAATGTTGAAACCTTCAAATGAATGTCACCCTTTTAGACTCAAATATTAACACAACATTGTTAAGTTATAGTATACCACATTTTATTTTTTATTAGTTGTTTAACGATCTCCAATCCATTTTACAAGATATAGTTTTTAACAGCATTCATAAGTCATTCCCAATCAGGTACCTGATCTATTCATAAGGTAAAATATGGCTGATGATGCCTACAATTGATAGGTGAAACATGTATCATCTAATGTATCAATTTTATGCTAATATTTTGATAAGGACAGTCCTAACTTTTAAGATTGTATTGAATAGGTGGGAGAACAGTATAAACATTCCAGTGTTATTTAATACAAATACTTTCAATACGGACCCAAGAATAAATTTTATCACGTGTAAGATACCACTTAGTCGAGCAGCTCATCTCCTTTCTCCCAAGTCTTTCCAGCCCAAGCTTTGCAACATTTTCGTAACGCTCCTCTTTTGTGGATTCCAATAGAAAATTAATTCATGAAATTTCATCAGAGAATTGGTTCTATTTATGGATATTCTGAAAACTATGGAGCCACTTTCCCTGTACCTGCAGTGTAAAAAGATCTGATTATATCGTTCTTCAGAAATATAACTTTGCATCAATTATTTAAAAAAAAGATAAAAAATGGTGTCAATCTTCAAGCCACCCAAGTTGAATATTCAGCTACAAAAGCATCTGAAACATTCTCCGAACCTTAAGACAGAGCTAAGCAATTGTTCACACGTTTGAAGCAACAATTTCTTCAAGATTAGTGGACAACATGACCAAGATTTTCCAGTACTATTTTATTTTTTTAAAGAGTGTGAAGTTTTAAATAACGTTTGGTGGTCATGGGAAGAAACTGAATTAGTGTTGCTTGGTGATGAAACAATATAGTTCCCTCAAACACAGACACTTCCATTATTCCGAAAATGTTGAAAGAATTTTGGCAGTTGAAGCAAGTGAAGAAATACAGATTTATTGGTGAAACATCGAGGGATACAAGTAATAGCAGTGCAATGAAAAGTTCTTACTAAATGAATTACACACAAAGCACTACAGTCTATGGTGTTTGTGGTTATTAACATACCATGTGTAAAAGAACGGTTTGCAGAAGACATCATTTGGTAACGGACACCCGACAAAGGAAAGAGTCTTCCAGAATTTCTTCACATCAAAGCAAACTGTTCCTGTAAGTTCAGTGAGTTTATTCGAAATATTTACATCGATTACATACGTGGGTTTTTTTCAACTGTTCAGTAGGATCACTCGTATTAATAGGTTTATTTTTATTCTGTATGTGGTTAAATATAATTATTTGAGAACATTGCACCAATGGTTAACTGCCTTCCTCATCAAAATGATGTATTCAAACATTATGAAATGGCCTGGATATTCATCAGTAGCAGATCGTAGCACCACCTGAACTCTTAACTCTCTGTATCAATTACCATCCCTCTGAAGCATTACAGCTATCAAAGAGAAGTGCTGACAATGTCTGAATAAATTCAGAAGATTTGGCTAATCATTTGATAGTTTCATACGAAGCAAAAGAAATGGCTAACACCTTCTGGAGGATCTATTTCTGTGAACATGTTGAAAATACTTCCTTCTTTTTCTCATGCCACTAACTACTTTTATGAAACTCAGATGTGGAGGTGCTAGAATATTTATGTGTTGGTGAACCTATGGTCATTGAGGTTGATGTTCATGAGTATCTTGAAATACCATGGGACCAGTGGTATACCATCCTAGCCACTCATTCTGGCTAGTTTTAGAATATTCAAAAGTAGCAAAATGATCAAGAAACCTAGTTAATAAAGAGCTCAGAATGTGCAAGGAGTAGTTCATATGTGCTCTGTGCCTTTGGCAGGAACATGGAAGACACTACGGTCTGGTATGGTCCACAAGTAGTAACTAGTCGTGGGGGAGGACTCGACACAAACGCCAGTGGCGTAGCATGGTAGCATGGTCAGAGTAAAAGCAAGTTTGGAATGTTTTACGTTGTCATACACACAAATTTAGACTTCTTCTCTATTTTATTATTATTATTATTATTATTATTATTATTATTATTATTATTATTATTATTATTATTATTTAAAAACACCTTAACCTTAGATTTTAAAATAAAAGACTAAAATAGCTAGCCTATAATTATTATTGCACAAAAGTGTTGATAAATTGAGAGAACGTGGTACTAAATCATCAGAATCATCCACACTTCCAAAACAAATAAAACATTGAGATGCAATCACTATGCCACTAGTGTTAACAACCTAGCAAGTTCCATAGCTGTCAGCTTACATTCAGGAGATTGGTTCAAATCCCACCATTGACAGCCCAGAACATAGTTTTCTGCAGTTTTCCATTCTCATAGCAGGCTTAGCCGCTATTTTCCCTTCCCATCCCATAGTCTCCATAAGACCTCTGTATGTCAGTGCAATATAACACAAATAATTTTTTTTTTAAAGTTTAACGATGACCTCAGTCTTCCTACCCATCATATCCCAGCTATCCTCCTCCATTTACACCACATGACCTCAGTCTTCCCCACGATGACCTCAGTCTTCCTCTTCTCATCTTATTCATTTTTCATTCATTTATTTAGCTTCCATAGATGGTACAATTACATCTGTTGAAATATGCCAACAGTATAGGCGTTTTACAAAGGTGAAAAATGAGAGTATCCTCCTAATTCAATACAATAAATATTCCATCATTAGACGGAGTAAACAAATTCAAACATATTTCAGCTTGTTTGAGCCATCTTCAGTGAAAAATCAGGGGAGTTTGAAATAATTTACATAATATAAGTTGAAAAAATGAAACCTGTTTGAATTTGTTTACTCCGTCTAATGACGGAATATTTATTGTATTGAATTAGGAGGATACTCTCATTTTTCACCTTTGTAAAGTGAAAACCGTCAATACGGAATGATTCTAATATCTAGTATAGGCCTTGTCGAGTGATTTCCTATTACTAACAATAATATATGCACAATAATGAACATTTTGAAAAAGAAGAAAAAGAAAAAATACAGAAACACCAAATACCTCAATGTTAGGTCAGCACTTAATTTTTTTAAATAATAAATAATATTAATAACCAATATTTACAAGACAAAATAAAAATCTATTGGTGTGGTGTTAATAAGTACATAATCAATGTGACATTAACACATCTTTAAGGCTATATACTAGATATTAAGAATATTTACAAGTTAATATCAAAGCTATTCTCCTCCATTCACCCCACATGACCCCTCGACTAAAGATGGTTCATACGTACACCTGCCTCCATGGAACTCGCTTATCTCCTTTTTGCTAAAGACCTCCAGCCATTGTTCCCAACTGTTTATACCTGCAATCATTCTCATGACTTTCATGTCTGTTACTTCTAACTTATAAGATATCATGAGTCTGCCCAACTTCCACTCTAGTAGAGGGATTTGGTCTGAAAACAGTGATGATTCTGCCTGGGACTAACTTTGTTGGCAACAACTGCAATAACTTAGTTATGCCCTGATACGGTTGCACTCCTGGGGAGAATGGTTCCCTATGTAACATTCACTCCTCTTAGGTGTCTTCCCTACCGGCATCACTTTAGCTTTCTTTTCAGGTTGTTAGACTGGAAACTGAAAATACGTTTGAAAGAAATAACAATTTCCAAGACTGTTTCTGGTCTTTTCAGATGCTGGCATTCTCCAGGAGATGGTACCATGGAAGGAAGCTATGGAAGAAATGGCCAAGCAGGAAGTGGGTACGACCAAAGTGTTCCTGAATGCCTCAAGGGGAGCGTGTCGTAAAGGGGAGTGCAACATCGGCAGTTTCCTTACTGACGCTATCGTCAATGAGGCAAGTAGAGATAAACATTGGAATCGTATTTTCATTTCACAGAATTGAGTCAATAGAAACACAATAAAACTCTATGTGGAACCATACAGCTTTCTTGAAGTTGCCTTGCATGGGGTGAAGGAAATAGGGAAAAGTAAAATCATTTCATTAAATATAGAAACCACTGTTTGTAATAATCGAGACAACCTTGTGATGATACACACACACACACACATACATACATACATACATACATACATACATACATACATACATATATCATTATAGACCATTATGCCTTCCAGCGTTCAGTCTGCAAGCCTCTGTGAATTTAATAAATGTTGCCACAATTCTCTATTTCAATCAATCAATCAATCAATCAATCAATCAATCAATCAATCAATCAATCAATCAAATCAATCAATATTGATCTGCATTTAGGGCAGTCGCCCAGGTGGCAGATTCCCTATCTGCTGTTTTCCTAGCCCCCTCCCAAACGATTTCAAAGAAATTGGAAACTTATTGAACGTCTCCCTTGGTAAGTTATTCCAATCCCTAACTCCCTACCTATAAATGAATATTTGCCCCAGTTTGTCCTCTTGAATTCCAACTTTATCTTAATACTGTGATCTTTCCTACTTTTATAAACGCCATTCAAACTTATTCGTCTACTAATGTCCTTCCACGCCATCTCTCCACTGACAGCTCGAAACATACTAGTCGAGCAGCTCTTCTTCTTTCTCTCAATTCTTCCCAGCCCAAATTTTGCAACATTTTTGTAATGCTACTCTTTTATCGGAAATCACCCAGAACAAATCGAGCTGCTTTTCTTTGGATTTTTTCCAGTTCCTGAATCAGGTAATCCCGGTGAGAATCCCATACACTGGAACTATACTCTAGTTGGGGTCTTACCAGAGACTTATATGCCCTCTCCTTTACATCCTTACAACAATCCCTAAATACCTTCATAACCATGTGCAGAGATCTGTACCCTTTATTTACAATCCCATTTATGTGATTACCCAAATGAAGATCTTTCCTTATATTAATACCTAGATACTTATAATGATCCCTAAAAGGAACTTTCACCCCATCAACACAGTAATTAAAACTGAGGACTTTTCCTATTTGTGAAACTCACAACCTGACCCCGGTTATCAGCATACCATTGCCTGCTGTCCATCTCACAACATTTTCAAGGTCACGTTGGAGTTGCTTACAATCTTGTAACTTATTTATTACTCTATAGAGAATAACATCATCTGCAAAAAGCCTTACCTCCGATTCTACTCCTTTACTCATATCATTTATATATATAAGAAAACATAAAGGTCTGATAATACTGCCTTGAGGAATTCCCCTCTTAATTATTACAGGGTCAGATAAAGCTTCACCTACTCTAATTCTCTGAGATCTATTTTCTAGAAATATAGCAACCCATTCAGTCACTCTTTTGTCTAGTCCAACTGCACTCATTTTTGCCAGTAGTCTCCCATGATCCACCCTATCAAATGCTTTAGACAGGTCAATTGCGATACAGTCCATTTGACCTCTAGAATCCAAAATATCTGCTATATCTTGCTGGAATCCTACAAGTTGAGCTTCAGTGGAATAACCTTTCCTAAAACCGAACAGCCTTCTATCGAACCAGTTATTAATTTCACAAGCATGTCTAATATAATCAGAAAGAATGCCTTCCCAAAGCTTACATACAATGCATGTCAAATTTACTGGCCTGTAATTTTCTACTTTATATCTATCACCCTTTCCTTTATACACAGGGGCTACTATAGCAACTCTCCATTCATCTGGTATAGCTCATCTGACCAAACAATAATCAAATAAGTACTTCAGATATGATACTATATCCCAACCCATTGTATTTAGTATATCCCCAAAAATTTGCAACTAGTGCTGTGGCCTCATTTAGTTCTATACCTCTTATCTTTAAATTGTTAGAAACTGAGTCTAACCATCATCATCTTGGTCTCCCTCTACTTCTCTTACTCTCCATAACAGAGTCCATTATTCTCCCAGGTAACCTATCCTCCTCCATTCACCTCACATAACCCCACCACTAAAGCCAGTTTATGCGTACACCTTCATCCATCAAGTTCATTCCTAACTTACCCTTTATCTGCTCATTTCAAGTAGCCTCCTGCCATTGTTCCCACCTGTTTGTACCAGCAATTGTTCTTGCTACTTTCATGTCTGTTACTTCTAACTTACGAATAAGATATCCTGAGTCTACCCACCTTTCGCTCCCGTAAAGCAAAGTTGGTCTGAAAACAGACCGATGTAAGGACAGTTTCCTCTGGGAGCTGACTTCCTTCTTACAGAATACTGTTGATCACAACTGCGAGCTCACTGCATTAGCTTTCCTGCACCTTGATTCAATCTCACTTACTATATTACCATCCTGGGAGAACAAACATCCTAAATACTTGAAATTATCTACCTGTTCCAGCTTTGTAACACCAATCTGACATTCAGTTCTGTTGAATTTCTTACCTACTGACTTCAATTTAATTTTTGAAAGGCTCATTTTCATACCATACTCATTGCACCTATTTTAAAGTTCCAAGATATTAGACTGCAAGCTTTCGGCACAATCTGCCATTAAGACCAAGTTGTCAGCATAGGCCAGACTGCTTACTATATTTCTACCTAACTGAATCCCTTCCTGCCACTTTCTACCTTCCGGCAGATGATCCATTATACTACGAACAACAAGGATGAAAAATGACACAACTGTTTTATTGTCTCCTTTGTTCTCACCATGAATTAGTGTTTACAATAATTAGAAATAAGGATTCCACCTAATCAATTCATATTTATTATGTGTGACTATACATATCACATTGTGGGACTAGTTTCAATCATATAATGATCATCCTCAGCTACTTATAGCTAAAAATTGACAAAGCATTAGACTCTGTATATATACATAATACAATGACAAAACTTATACCGGTACATTAAAATTGGGTGATGTGCTCATGAGTTGTGTTATGAAGTTTGGTGTGTCTTAAGAAAAGTAAAGTTTTGCATCTGGTGACATGACGACAGGTAAAAATTTTTGAAATTAAAGTTAAAATTACTTCTTAATGTCATTCACATTGGATCAAATAATATTTTAATAAATGCCAAATTCATCCCATTTGAATAGTTGAATCTGTGGAAAGTATGTCTGAGAATTTAAGCATTCACTATAATAATAATAATAATAATAATAATAATAATAATAATAATAATAATAATAATAATAATAATAATAATAATAATAATAATAATAATAATAATAATAATAATAATAATAATAATAATAATAATAATATTATTATTATTATTATTATTATTATTATTATTATTATTATTATTATTATTATTATTATTATTATTATTATTATTATTATTATTATTATTATTATTATTATTATTATTATTATTATTATTATTATTATTATTATTATTATTGTTTAATTATTATTATATTCAATAGAGTTGATTGCATGTGTTTACAAATTAAACTTCTATCATTTTCCAGAAATTTTTAAACGAGGTGTGGTTAATTGGCATTTGTAGAACCTCATGAACTATATATAAATTTGTGAATTGTGCCAGTAAGGGTTGTTGAAGATGGCATCTCCAGTAGCACAGTCACGACTGATTGTACACACTCAATTGAGATTTAGGTCTTCAGTCAGTTCATTCAGACTGTTCTCTTAGGCTCTAGAACCGCCATAGTTGAAATGAGCTGGATAGTGGACCTCCAGGCACCTCTCTTCACAAGAGTAATTACAGATGCAGAATTAGCTGAGACTAAATCTCCCATCCCATCTTGCTGTAGTTATATAGTTAGTCAAGTCATACATAGGATTAACACAATAAACACAAAAGTACAAGGACAATCTCTACATCTTCAAATAGGTAGGCTCTCTCCTCATCAAGTTCGCCCAGTTTCACCAGAAGGGAGAGAATCAGCGTTCATTGACTGATCTTCAGTCTTTATGTGGGAAGAAACCAAGCTTGGTAGCTGCAGTCACTTAAGTGCAGCCAGTTTTCAGTACTCAGAAGATGGTGGGTTTGAACCCCACTGTCAGCAGCCCTGAAGATGGTTTTCTGTGGTTTCCCATTTTCACATCAGGCCAATGCTGGGGCTGTACCTTAATTAAGGCTATGGCCACTTCCTACCAACCCCTAGCCCTTTCCTGCCCCAACATTGCCATAAAGCCAGGTCTCCACTGATTAACATTTAACAACAATATGTTAAAAATGACATGTTGAAATTGACATGTATATGAACATTTGGTTAATAGTTGACTTGAAATGTTAACTTGAAGTGTTGAAGTTCACATATATAACATGTTAGCATGTGTTCCAGTGGGATTAGAAAACATATTAAATCAATTCATTGTTTGTGTGGTATTGAATAGGTGGATCTCAATAAACTTTTTTATCGTTGAATTAAAGTTGTTTTATGTTGCACTGACACAGATAGGTGTTAAGGCAGGTCTCGACTGATTAACATTTAACAACATGTTAAATGTTAAAACTGTTAAATGTTAACTGGTGACACCACCAACATGTTAACTGTTAACAAATACAGTAGAGACAATACGCGACACTCTGCGAGATATCGAGGGACAGTGATTAGAGCTCTGTCTAGCGGAGTGACCTGAGAGTTACTGATTCTGTCATAAGAGCACGTGTATTTGTTTGTGAAGTTTTTGGTGTTGTTTATGTGTTTGTATTAAGTTGACATAAGTAAATGGTAGCGTGTGTCATTCCTTTATATCTCCTCTAAATATGAGTGAAAAGATATATGCTGTGTTTGGCTACAATGACTATGAAGTGCAGAAGGATTTGCGGTCTTTCTTCCGTTTCCCTCATGACAAGAAAATATAAGTAAACATTGTGTTTGTATAGATATTCTTCGAGTTACAAAGATTTGTACAGTACTTCCAACATTTCTGACCTGCGCGATCCATATTTTAACTGGTTTAAAATATAATCTTATTTTATTGTATAGTGCAGCAGTTAACCTTCAATACCGATGTGTTGTTGTAAGTGTGATCTGTGGGTTTTGATTTAATTCAAGAAAATGGATATGCATATGTGTGTGGCTGGTTGTGTTCAAAGTTACCCCATTTGGAATGCCGTAATGTGTTGTCAAGCACTGAAGGAAATATGGGTGATTTAAGAAATGTACATATTTTGTTGAAACAATATGATGATGCAAATTTCCTTTACCCTAATGTAATGGCAAGTATTGCTTATAGGGAAATTTTGAATGTTCTTGAGGATGAATTTATAGATCTTCTTTCTGTTAGTAGGCTTTAAGTTAAAAGAAAAATTGTCCAGCTCTTAAATATAAATTCATTGAATCGTGTGTGTAAGGAATGTGCCGATATTTTTATTGACAAGTGTCTTAATGTGATGATACAATGCTTTTAAATGAGAAAAAAGACAAATCTAGCCATGAAACTTCAGGTAGGAATACTAAAGCTAAAAAAGTAATGCATAAATGAAAGATCAAGCTCTTTCACAGCAGTCCATTTCAAATCTTGGTTATACGACTACTTTCAGTTTTTAAATAATAACCTGTTAAATAAATTTTCATTTAATTATCCAAAATTGCTTTAGCAACTTTGAAGTGAATATCTTATTAACACTCTCTGTCTAGATGTAATTTATTTATCCATTTCTGTATATGCATTTCCATTGAGATTTGAATTCAACACTAATTTTCAGGCCACACCACTAGGAGCGGCACTTGCGAATTGTCTCCCATTTTAACAAGGCTAAATCCGGAAGTGTCGCGTATTGTCTACTGTATTTGCTGTTAAGTTAAATACTGTTTCATTTAACATTGTATCCACACTTACTAATTAAACTTGACTTCCTCTGTTTATGCACAGTTAGTTCATCATATCAGTTTGTGTTAAAACATTCAGGTGGTGTCTTGTATTTTGAAATAAGGACAATGTTGCCACTGGATTTTGAGAATGATGTTGTTGTTGTTTAAAGGGGCCTAACTTCTAGGTAATCACCCCTTCTTGAGAAAGAAGGAAAGGAGAATGTGGATACGATAATATATAAATAGAAGGCACAATGTGGATGAAATTCAGAATGAGTTGGATGTAGAAGACAGGTTTGGATTTAAAAACTTTCTGAGAATGTCTGACCATGACTTTAATGTAGTTACTTATACGAACTTTGCCGAAGCCAAGCCGATAAACTTTTGTTGAATTAATGTACATTTCAATACGAACCAGTCATGAGATTTGTAACTTGTAATAAAACAACTTGTAAAAGAAGGTGGGGAAAAAAAAAATATGGATAACTACAGGGAAGGGGAAGAAACCAGGGCTTTAATCAAAGGCATACATGAGTATACACTGTATGCCCTCCACTAAACTCCACTCTGCCCTCCAATTTCTTGTGTATACCTCAGTGGCGGCTCATAGATATCAGCCTTAGTTTCATAATTCCACAAATATCTCAAGTTCTTGAAACCATGTTATCAAGATACACACTTCGAACACTATAGACCTCGTGCGCATGGATGTTGCTGCGCTCTGGCGACAAGTTGCTCGAATGGTTCATGTGACTTGCTCTCGTCATTGAAGTGAGACATTGCGATTATCAGGCTGCGTTTGTTGAGATAATGAAATCAAGTTCGAGATGAAAGAAAGTTCTACAAAGAGTAGAACAAATTTTCCTGTGGTTGGATGTAACTACTCCTATAGAAATTGCCCTCCTGGGACAAAGTTCTTAGTATTCCCAAACAATAAGCAACACATTCAGTACCTCATTTAGACAAGATTGTTCATCTCAGTCATAGGTGTCTTAGTGAACTTCAGTCCTCCAATCATTGTAGCAGACAACTAGTATCTTTTAGGTAGGGCTTAAACTTAAACATGATTATATAATTATTGAATTGTACATGATTACATCAATTTAGTTCACTGTTTTTAATTTTTTTACTTCTAACTCGAGTAGAAATTATATCATGTTTGAAATGTCTGAATAGTGGTAAAATCTATGCATGAGTATGGTAGCCATGTAACACAATGTATAACGCTTGAAAATTAGCGGAAGGTAATGTTCGAAATAAAACTTCTCTACTGTGAGAATAATATTTGAAGGGAATTCTTCATTTCTGGAGACACACACTTTCACACTTTTCTATGGAGAATATACAAACAAGTCACAGGAGTTGAGGTTCATAATATACAAATATGCCTGTAGGCCCTACCTGGGCGTAATATACGTGAGTTTCCTTTAACTTGATATCGCCAATGTCAATATACAACTATGGAACATTACACATATTCTCATCAATCACGGGCATTTCCCGACACGAGTAAGGGCACTTAATCTCCAAAAGAGAGAGTCAGTCCTGACCTAGCACTATCTCATCCGGGCTACTAGGGTTTCTCTTATTTTACTAACAAACCCAGGTGTGACAAGCAACATTAGGACGATAAACAGAACTCCTGAAGTACCCTCTGCTCATTATCTCTGCCGTATCTCACTGCAGAACTTTTTATGTCTTTAGAAATAAGGAGCTGAGTTGCCAGTTTATTAAAATATCTACTCTGCAGTTTCATGATCTTGCGTACACTATGGCTGGCAGATATGTGTAATTTTCTTTGATGGAACCACGCAGGATTTTTAGAACGAGCCCTAGTCTCAATTGCAGTAGAATATGTCTATGATTTTGTGACTTTTACAATTACATTGTCATAATAAAAATTCAGGACGTCACTTGGCAACGTGCACCCATAATAATTGTTTCGCACTATCGATACCTTGCCACTTGGCAAGTAATTTATTCCATAGCATCTAAACAGTTCTAATTGCTGAAGACACTGAAGTAAAAGTCTTCTTTGCTCTGTTCTACAGCATCCACGATGGCTTCAACAATGGAATTGGAGATAATTAAGGATTCACCTTCACACTCGGCCTTCAAATTTCTTGTAAAAGCACAGTCTATAATTTTAATTTTCTCAAATAGTTCAGTTTTTGCTGAATGTTTCAAATCCTTCACTTTACAATACACTATAAACTGGCCGCTTACTTAATCTGTCCTTGAACGTTTCTCCTAAATGTTCACCTTTAGAATATTCTGCAGCAACATTCTTAGGTTTTTTCCCATTGTTGCAGGAAGGAAGAGTTTGAAGAATCTCTTTCTGTATTAATATAAATGCAGAGTGCAGCAATGTGCTTGCAGCATTTGGAAAGGCCTGCTTTGCATTCACACTCGGCTGACTGAACATTCCTGTTGCAATCGATCTGTTAAATATTAAAACAAGACTGGCATTAATTAATGAAAAATGGCAATGGATACGGATAATATGTACTGTATAATAAAGTTATGTTTGAAATTAATAGTCTATATATATATATGCCTTTGCTGGCAGGACCTAGTCTTTACAGTGCACTATGTCTTCTGGTATGGGCTAGAGCAATTTTGTTACTTTCATTGATCTGTCTCGGTCTTATCCTTGGCTTTGACAATATGAAAGTGACGGAGGTATGAGCGATGCTAGTAATGCCATTCCTTGTGCAGCCAGTCCCTGCTATGAATGGTGTGAAAATGTTGCTCATAGGGTCAGTTGGTGCATGCATTTCAGTGGGCTTGGCAGACTGATAAGTAATGGCAACTTCTGGCTCAGTGAGGAAAGCAACGGGAAACTACCTCACTCCTCATTTCCCTAGTATGCCTCTTCAGTGATGCCTAAGCCATCTATGACAGCTGATGGCGGAGCTGTTGAGGATCCAACCAGCCTTTCGGCTGAAGACTGAACATACATACAGTCTATATATACACATAATTTGTGGTGCAGAAAGAAAGGTAACTATTACCTTAAGTTTAACTGCATAAGGCGGTTGATTAATGCTCGTTTCTCTCAAACAGAAGCTGGATATTTCTTCTCCCAATCATTCTTTCACCTGGAATATGTGATTACTGAAATATGACTTATCCCAACGAATATTCTGAAAGCTCACACAAATCTCTATGGGCGACATTTCAGCTTAAAATAGCTTCCTTCACTGTCACACTTGATTCTCCCGCACAAGCCGCTACACGCACTCGTCACATGAATATTCTGAGCGAGTTAGCGCTAGGGGCGCCAGCAGGTAAAATATCGCCATTCGCACGAGGTCTCTACGGTGCAATGCATATGCAATTATTTTGATTATTATTATTATTATTATTATTATTATTATTATTATTATTATTATTATTATTATCCTTTTCTTGTCCACGATCGAATTATGTTTACGAATAGTTTCACTGTAGTGATCATGTAAACAAGACTCGACATTGACTTTACCAAGCATTTCAAAGTCCATGGTACTATTGATATCACCCCTGTAGTGATCCATTTATCTCCTTTCCTAGAACGGGAGAATAGCAGGCAAGGAAAGCAGTAAAAGGTTTCTGAGATATCCGTGGGTTCTTTTATATACGTCAGGAGAATTAATTTGTCTTTGGAAAGCTCTATTTTTATTTTTCTTGGTCTCCGGTTTTTTTAACGAGAAGTCTGGTGTCGGCCTACCAACACTCCTTCAGTTCGACTTTCTTCTCAATAGAAAGAGAAGAAAATAATATGTTTGACGGTAATTATACTGTATGAAGTGCAAACATAACACTACGCCTACATATAAATCACAACCTTTCTCCTAATTTTACCTTGTCACAGTTACCTCACGAGATCATTCATCAACACAAAGCTGAACATCACGCTCTCCAGTGAATATGGCCAACATGAGTCAAGTGCGAGGAGACAGTACTTATTGTCGTTACTCATTTCATTAGTTAATAGTCCTAAAAATTACAAGACTATTTTAAATATATACCGGCACATTTAACTCAGGTTAGTGCCTCAGTAAAATAGTTCCTAGTTTTAGGAGAGAAATGGCACAAACTGACCCCTGTTAAATAGAAATCAAATCACCACTGTTTCGGGTAGGTTGGCTGCAGCGATAGGCCGCGGCAGAAACGCGCCGGAATCTCCGCTAGAACAGCACATCTGTCCTATGCCTCTGATTGGCTCCCTCAAGGCCAGTCAAGTAAGACTCGGAGTGTTTGGTCCGCTATGAGAGAGCGCCCTCCTGCGCAGGACCAGCAGCGCATCGTACCGCAGTACAGTACAACTAGCGCCCTTGATAATAATCTTATAGTAAAATATTTCCCTTGTTAATATTTAAGATTAAAATTCCCGAATTTAATGGAACCCCATGGGGGGCGCGCACCTTAGCGCCTCCCAAACGATCCGCCACTGGTATACCTTCTACTTTTTGTTTTTAATTTCACCGTCTGTCGGTGAGTTTTAACTCTCCAGCTATGCTTGTAATTGTGAACATCGAAGGTTCAACTTGATGAATAAAATTATCAGCCATCACTTATTTAATATCATTACTGTTTGTTGCTTATGTCGCCAGCCTTATGTTCATACATTCAAATGCCTCATCAGTTGACCGATTTAAGCCTGAGAAATAAATAAAGACATGGCTGCAAAACCACTGTACTGTAACATACACCAACTGAAGAGTTTGTTCCAGTGTAAAGGTGTGATCCCAAATCAAAAGAGGCACCTTGGATTGCTTTTTAATAAATAGCTAGAAGTATGTCCAGTAGAAAACTGCTGTGTAAGCAAATTAAGATTTTTAAACTAATGCATTAAAAGATGGATTTCTTCTTTGTCATGATAAAATGTCTTCAATATGTCTAATTTCAGGGGCGAAGCATCAGGGGGAGACAGGGTAGACAGTGTGTACCCTTAACATTTTGTGAATGAAATATTGTCTAGTTAATTCAGTTATTTTTAAAACATTAATTATTTCCACATTTGTGACATTATTGTATTCTCTGCTTTATTTATTTTCATCTCACTTCAGCAATGCTAGGGCTCGCATCAGTTACACGAAGAACGTAGGCGAAAGTAGACGCTGTCCATTCTGTGTATGTTTCCTTTGATTTTCAAAGCTTTCAGATGGAGCAACACTAATGCTGTCTGTAAGTGCTGACTGTAGAACTATGACTTTCCTATAGCGAGATTTCTCCACCCAGTAGACAGACTTACCAGAGTCTCTTCTTGCTCTCGTTGGCTAGTATTTGGATCTCAGTTATAAAGTTGCCATTATTGGCTACCATTTCAGATATGCTTTTAATGTAATTAATTTGAATTTACTTTATTATAAGACACATCTAAAAATAAAATAATAATATTCAAAAACGAAATATAGCAAACTTACACCTAATAAATGAATGACAGCATGAAAACCCTTCAACTTCATGCATTTTCTTGCCCGCCAATATTAATTACAGTATTATAACCCCAGCAACTATTGGCTTACATTCATAATAATGAACTCCAGAGTGTGCATATGGAAAGAACAAAATTGCTTAACTTGATGCTGTTCATTCCGTTAATGTCAGTTTCTAGCAAACGTGCTACAAGTGCCTTTAAATGAATTAAAACCTATTTAAGGGATTTGATGACCAACCAGAGACTGTCTAACTTGGAAACTCTAGCTATATATAGAGAAGGAACTGCTGTGGCATCTTAGCAAGATGCCTGACTTCAAGATGAGAGTAATATATATTCATTTGCTGAAATGAAGGACAGGCAGATTGAACTCATTTACAAGAATATTGTTTAAGGGGACTTGTACGAAAATCTATTTATTTCTTATTTATCTTAGCAATATATTTCATTGTTATGTAGATTTAATATTTTTTTATTCTACAAGTATGTTGTTATTTGACATATGACCAAGACATTTGATTTTCGCAGAGAAAAAAGTGGTTTCATTTTCCTTAAGTCATTTTACGCCTGTAGCTTTATCATTTCGTCTCTTCCCTTTTTCTGTCGTCGTCAGATGTAACTCTTTCCTTTTCCTGTCGTATATATAGAGAATAAGGTACGTGAAACTGCTTATTTTTGTTTGTCTTCTGGAGTTCCCACAGCTTGATCTTTGGTGTGCTAGAATACATCAGTCACATTATGAGTTTGATATTGTCCATTCCAACTGTATTTTCTTGTACAAGCTGTTCTTCACCACCCAGTTATTCCTCACACCAAAGCAAGCTGCCTCCATTCCTTGCATCATTTCTGTATCCTCAGCCCTTCCACCCTGTCCCAGTTTCAACAAGGTCCACATCGTTGGTCCATGGTCTCAGGTCTGCTTGTGCTGGCATTTAAGCCAAGTCTGTGTTCCTTGGAAATGGCAGTCTTGATTATGACCACTCTCGAGGCTCCTCTGCTCTCCAGACGGATGTGTTAGGCAGCTCCACAGTGTAAACTATTGGCCTCAGACATCTACTGTCTAGCAGCTACTTGTGGAACATCAACATCAATTTGTCTTTTTATCACCAGTACCCCAGCCATGCCTGATCATCCTACCAGCAACAACTGTACAAAGCTCCAGACCCCGAACAATGTACACCACTTTCTCGTTCAGCAGGAATAGCTCCATCTTGGGTGTGTCTTAGAATTTTGATTGGCTATTGCTAATCTTGTGCAGCCCTCCAAGGCCAGACCCTCTGATGAAGGTGAGCAGACTCTGCCATGTACAGGAAACTATGGTGTTCTGCAAGTTGCAGTAATGCTGCAGGCAGCACAAATACCCAGTCCTTGAGCCAAGAGAATTAATAGTTTCAGATTAAAATCATTTTATACAGCCAGGAATCAAAGCCAGAGTCCTGAGGACAGTAGCTAAAATATGGGCTAGAACAAAATTGTTATGTTCATCACATCTTTCAGAATATCAAAGAGAATGAGCCAGTCCCTATGAAAGTCGGGTTTGTAGGGTCACCAATGGGCTCAGTGGCTCACATGTCTCAGGTTGGTGGTACTTGATGCAACACTCCAGCATTTTAACCATACAACTGACAAGTGTTGCATTTATTGTTCCCCAGTGTACTGAATAACAGAAAAGCTGATTAATAAAATATTCGAGTTAAACAAAATGTGCATCTTTCCAAGGTATAACTCATTTCTAAAATAAGTAAGTAGTCCTCGTGCACTTAATGGCACCTCATCTGTTAACGTCATCAACACGGTGTAAACAACAAAAAATTCATTTCAATATTCAAATTTCTGCCACAACTTTAGGTACAATTTTCACAGAAGATGTTACTTTTGAGTCATAATTCTACTAACACTTGTGCAGACAATAAATATTTTAAAATGTTTCAAAAAAGTATTTTACTTTTCTAGTAAGCAATCCTAAGATTGGTTGTATCTCTTCTCCTGGTGGGTGAGTTGGCCGTGCGGTTAAGGCGGTGCAGCTGTGAGTTTGTATCCGGAAGATAGTGGGTTCAAACCCCACTGTCAGCAGCCCTGGAGATGGCTCTCCATGATTTCCCATTTTTACACCAGGCAAATTCTTGTGTTGTACCTTAATTAAGGCCACGGCCACTTCCTTCCCACTCCTAGGACTTTCCTATCCCATCATCTCCATAAGACCTATGTGTATCATTGCAACGTAAACGAAATTGTATTCTCCACCTCCTTCAGGTATGAGGTCAATATTGTAACAGTAGTACAGCCTCTTCCTAGCGGTAGGCAAAAACTTCTAATGCCTAAAGGGGGAGAGAATGAAGAGTACTTAATTTTCATGTTTATTAAAAGATGCCACTAGTTTTATTTTGAATGCCACCTAGGAACTTGTATTATGTACAACTTATTCGAGAATTGCTTCTTCTTAGGGAATGGCACAAAGATGAGCTTAGGTTATTTGCTTCTAAGTTTCCACTAATGCCTGTTCATTTCAAACCAACCAATCAAAGCCTATCTCATGCCTATATATACTGTAAATTTAAACCTTATGTATCTATCTGGATCTTGTACTATGTGGCGATAAGTGAGATTCTCATCCCTGGAGATGACGAATAGTCTGGGTCAGCATGTAAGGTACGCAGCTATATTTGATCATATGTGAACTTAATTGTGTATGGTGATGGGAAAATACCAGCATTCTCCCTTAACATGTAACTGTTAGGGTGTGCTGAGATATCGCTGGTTTTAAATGCAGGGTTTCTTATTTTTCAATTAGTTCTGTATCATGTAGGTTTCCAGGCTGTCTGCAGATGGAGAGTAATCCCCCTTCTGCGTACATTGTAATTTAAGAATGTAAAAGTGTATACCCTCGTTTCCCTTGTTCACTTTGCTTTTCAATAAGCTTTCCAAAGTTTCGTTCTAAATTTTATATCTTGTGTTTTGGTTTCTTTCTTGTCTTAGTCACCAACATAGTATGGCTTACCTTTGTGTCACCAGGCCTTCTGCCTCATTAGGTTTAATGGTAAGTCATATCATGAGATTGCTTGAATGGGTTCAGTGTCCCATTCCATTTTGTTCTCGGTTTTTCTATTAACCTTACTTTTTTTTCTTTCTTGGCCGTCTAGTATGAGCTTCGGCTCCTCTTTTTCTGGATCCTTCCTATCCATATATTCTGTTTTTGATTCCCTGTTGACTAACAGTAGTGACTGTCAAACTAAGTAAAAGCTAGTGAGCTTTTAAATGTAATCTTGATGTGAAATCTTGGCCCCTTTGGCCATTGAAGCCGATGTTGTAGTTCAGTGTTTGAGACCTCCTTTTATACGTAACCTTGTTTTGGAAGCTCTAGCATCTTATTCATATTAAACCTAAGTTAAAGTATAAATTTACCTTTATATGGTATTATCATTATTTGAGGCCTAAGTGTATTAAACCAAAGATTTGTGTAGACATATTGGTCCTGTGAAGACTTACAAGTCTTCGGTTATAAAATGGGAGCTATTTCTCCGCTGTTTAAGATTATTGATGATTAAGCTCTAAAGCTTATCTTGTTATTTTTTCTTATGAATATTTATTGTTATCTCTTGTTAAAGTTGCTAAATTGTTGACATTGTTTTGAAAATAGAGTAGAATGAAACAAAAGAAAAGGAAATACTATTTAGAAAATACATCTTAAATTTAAAATTTTGTCCGGATGCCTAGGCACCCCTTTACTTCAGTTAAGTAGATAAATTTCATAATTCGTCCATATTGAACCAAGATTACAATTTATTAAAATTTGTATCCACCTTATCCAATACATTAAAATGTTGTTAAGATGAAATTACAACATATATTTTATCAGAACTAGTTTCAACGCCTTATTTTGCGTCATCAGCTGAAATACATTCTAGGGAATATTTGGCAAACATATAAGTTTATCTATGTCACATAAAACAAATTTTAAAAACATATTGATGATTTAAAAACATGTTGTAATTAAACTATTTCAAGTCCATATTATCTAAGACTTGCAAGTATTAAACTTTGAATTGATAAAATCCGATGTAAGATAGTTTATATTATCGTGGGTTTAACAAAAACAACCACTGAAAACACAATCTTCTTAAAAAAACATTAGCTCTGTTTGACACTTTATAAAAAAAAAAAAAATTCATGTAGAACCGTATTAAAAACTAATTCAATAAAATCTTCAAGCTGTTATATTGTAGCAATTGTAGCGAGGTGGAAAATGAGAAGCCGGTGCTTTTAGATGTTAACAATTATCTCATTCCCAGTTCAATGCAGACCTGAAATAATAGGAAACTAGTAAGCTATCGCTTTGACCGAAAACGTAAAATTTACGTCTTATAACATTAACATTTATGTGACTCACCTCATATGATCGCTGTCCTTGTGAAGCACCGAGTAGCTAAGCGAGCCTTGTTGTGTTAGCAGTCAAGTGTCCAAGGTTAGTAAACTAACTAAACTAAACTAAACTAACCTTGGACACTTGACTGCTAACACAACAAGGCTCGCTTAGCTACTCGGTGCTTCACAAGGACAGCGATCATATGAGGTGAGTCACATAAATGTTAATGTTATAAGACGTAAATTTTACGTTTTCGGTCAAAGCGATAGCTTACTAGTTTCCTATTATTTCAGGTCCGCATTGAACTGGGAATGAGAATTGTTAACATCTAAAAGCACTGGCTTCTCATTTTCCACCTCACTACGATTGCTACAATATAACAGCTTGAAGATTTTATTGAATTAGTTTTTAATACGGTTCTACATGATTTTTTTTTTTTTTTATAAAGTGTCAAACAGAGCTAATGTTTTTTAAGAAGATTGTGTTTTCAGTGGTTGTTTTTGTTAAACCCACGATAATATAAACTATCTTACATCGGATTTTATCAATTCAAAGTTTAATACTTGCAAGTCTTAGATAATATGGACTTGAAATAGTTTAATTACAACATGTTTTTAAATCATCAATATGTTTTTAAAATTTGTTTTATGTGACGTAGATAAACTTATATGTTTGCCAAATATTTCCAAGAATGTATTTCAGCTGATGATGACGCAAAATAAGGCGTTGAAACTAGTTCTGATAAAATATATGTTGTAATTTCATCTTAACAACATTTTAATGTATTGGATAAGGTGGATACAAATTTTAACAAATTGTAACCCCTTTACTTCCACAAAAACACCATAACAGATATATTCCAGTCTGGGTCTTCCCATACATTGGAGCTGTCAATGGCACCCTCCAGTAGGGTACCAGAAGGTGCAGCCCCACTAGTCAGGGCACCTCTTTTACACGGCTTAAGACCTCCTCATAGGTAACCTTGTCCACCCATGATATTTTAAGGATCCTTCAGTAGGACCACATCTTAAAGGGCCCTCAAAAACGAAATCCCTCAAAAATTTCGATGTGGTTAGTGCCATACTCCGTACATTTTATGCAAATCTTTCTTGTCACTTTTAGACAATTAAAGAAATGCACAGGTCAAGGTTCCTGAGAGAAGTGTAGCTGAAATGTCCCTGAGATAGTGATGCTGCCACATGTTCAGAGAAGTGAGATGCCAAAAATGTAAAAATTACTGATGATTCATGTTGTGTACAAAAGCAAACACTTGTACAAACATGAACTTAATTTTATTGATACACCAGTTTACAAGTATTCATTCACTTTAAACTGCACTGAGACTAAAGGTTGTTCTTGTTGGTGACCATAAAAATTAACTATGTACATCATTATTTACAATGATGCTTATTAGTGGGAATAACTGTGGTCAGATAAGGAATAAAATCCTTCTGTACTAGAAAATATGGCACAAGTATGCTGGAGGCAAAGAAAACTACAGTGAGAGGGGGAAAAAGCAAATGGCTGATTGCACGTACAGAAGTGAAATCTCACGACCTGTGTCGGTCCACATGTCCAGACCACATTTTCAAATAGGGGATATCCTACGTGGCTGGAGTACAGTGTAGACAGGTCGGTGTACGGCAATGGTTTGCAGCTCATCCTGCATGCCAATTTATACTGTAAGTTGGCGTGACGTCATTATCCAGTGCTGCACTCCGGCGTGTTGACTGCAGACGTAGGTGCATGGCGTGCAGTTCAATAAGGGCACCACAATAATTCATGTTAAATGTATGAAATACCTTAACAACAGCAAAAGAAAACTATGTTATCAATATACTGGATGATTCCAGAATGTATTGTAACAACGCTGTTTGATTACTTCTTTCATGATGCTAGTAAAGGGAAGGTAAATTTTGTTCTAGCCATGTCTGAAATATTCTTGGTTCAATGTCTGGTAAGACCATCTGCACTCAAATTAGCGTTAAACAAACTCATGCAATGTTATCTTCAGATGATAGGCTGAGTTGGTAATGAAGAATTCACATTCACAGCTTCATGTAAAACTGTTGAAAGAACAACTTCTGAAATGAGATTTAACACATTGCAGCTTGTGAAGAAGGCAGAGAATGGCTCCTGGACGTATGCCGCCATCGCTCTAACAAACTCGGGAGGAATCAGAACATCCATCGAGGAGACTCATAATGGAGGTAAGTAGACTAGCCCGGGAGGAAACTCCTCATCTTCATATCTCAGCTACCAGACTTCTTGGTTCAGGTGACATGTCGGTGAGCCACTGCTGGTAGAACAGTTAGAGGAGATGAACAGGGAAGCAATGAAAAATGCCTGTCATTTAATTTTCATTATTAGGCATTATCACAGTCCCAGCACCAACAGCATATATACTTGGAACCTCCTATAAATGTCACCATCATAGAAAATTCCCATTTACTTTTCCTAAATAGAACTCTGAGATTTAGAGTAGGTGAAGCGTTATGTGATCTTGTAATGATTAAGAGGGCGGTTCTGCAGGGCAGTATTATTGGACCTTTGTTTTCATCATCATCATCATCATCATCAGCATCATCATCATCATTTCCCTTTATCCAGCTGTAGCCGGGTAGGGGCAAATATGGTTCCTCTCCATTTTCTTCGGTCTTTCCACCACTCCTCCTCCAACACTGTGTCCCAGTCCAGGTTTCTTCCTAAAATAGCTGTTACCTACAGCTTCGCTCGTGAGATTTGGTATGTTGATAAAAATTAATTGTTCCCTGGTACTGCACTAAGACATTATCTGAAATTGCCTAAAGTATAAAAACTCACCAAAAAATTGCATTTCATTTACCCCAGAACATTTTTGTAAACCACGTTTGTGGCATTGCCTTCTGGGGCTAAGATGAACAGGCTGATGACAGAGGTAAATCTGGAACATGCGACATGGAACTCTACATATGAGAAACAGTCCTCTTTTAAGTCAAAAAAAGAAAGAGTTTTTTTAATTCTAAAAGAAATTCCAAATACTGATTTACATGCCTGTAACATCTTAGTTTTTGAGATATAAGTAGCCTCATACAGAGAATTCAACTCCTTCACTTATTTTCGATCTCCAGCTTAAATTGATTTTCCGAAAACAAAAAGTACTTGTTTTTTTGTTTTTAAAGGGGATTATAAATACCAATTTTCACGTCTGTAACTGGTACATTGAGATATACTGTAGACTAGCAAATGTACCCGTGCTTCGCTGTGGTATTCTACATTGTATACGGATATCGAAGTAAATATTGTACGTGCAGTAAATAAAATTGTTTTAAAATATATTGCATTTCTCTTAGCGTTGTCCAAGAAATAGCAAGGGGAAGTCCCCATACGTTGTTTCCAGTGTTCAGTGTGGGTTGCGGAGTCGTGATGATAACAGCAGGCTCACTTGCCTACTGCCATTCACAATCGAGTTGGGAAGTTTACATTATATTTGCAGGCCCCATTACCTACTGCGCAGTCACAATCGATTTGGGGAGTTTTTCTTACAATGGCAGGCCCCCTTTCCTACTTCCAGACAGATTACAGTTGAGTTTTTATTATAATGGCAGGCAACTTCCCTACTACCAGTCAAAATTGAGTTGTGCAGTTATTATAATGACAGGCCCTTTTTCCTTCTGCCAGCTAGCTTACTGCCAGTTGCACAGAGTTGGTGAGTTTCTATTACAATAGCAGACCACTATGCCTAATGCTAGTCACATTTTAGATGGGTACATTTGTTTATAATGGCGGGCATCCTGTCCTACAGCCGAACACATTCGGGTAGAGGAGTTTTGAACAAAACTGCATGCTCCCCTTCCTTCTGCAAGTCAAATCGTGAAGTGAATTATTCATTACAATGGTAGGCCCTCCTTACTAATGCCAGTTACACAGGAGTTGGAGAAGTACCCCATTCCTACTGCCAGTCAAAGTCAGTTTGGGGAGTGTTGATCACAATAGCAGACACACCCTTTCTCGATCGCTACAAATCGACATCAATGAAGATATATAGACAGACATACAAAAGTATATGCATGTTTATAATATTGCAGACCTTCATTTCCAGATTAACTGCTGCTAAACGGTACGTCATATCGACAAAAGATTGTACCATAAAACGCAGTATTTAGCGGCTTAAATGGCTGGTCCTATGATATTTTCTCACATCTCATCTATTCGTTGGACAGATTGAGTTACAAACGTTGAATAGGGTGAAATTTGTGTAAGATTATCTTACATTGCATTACTTTTTGGATAATTATGTGACATGGCAATTGGATCACATATGGGTACTGGGTGGGCCAATGTTCATGTAGAGTTTGATGATTCTGTCTTTCCTGTAAGTGATTGAAGGTGTGAATTATGCATGTAAAAAGTCCAGAAATCGAGAAATGGAGATGAATTTAACGTATAAGGGATACAGATACGACAAAAAGTCATAAGACCAAGGTTGAAGATCACTCCAAATTGAACGGAGATTGTGCCTTCCATTATGTGATAGGACTTCCCGTTTATCCCATGACATACCTTGAAACAAAGGTCTGCACCATCATTAAAATTGCCTCCATATTTCGATATTCTTTGGGGATAAAAGTGAAAAATTTAAAGATCTTGGAAATTTTACATCCGTTACAGGCTAAAACGTATTATTTTGCCAAATTTCAAATTTCTTGCTCGTCTGGGAGATTATGCCATAATCTGGATTTGGGTGGGGGGTTAAAATTAGGACTTTCAAGAAACTAGATCAAAAATATGCAGATGGTCATTATTTACCCTCAAACAGGCAGCTGTACAAAAATTTCACCAAAATAGTCAATGTACAGGCACACACAGTCGTTACGATTTTATTTATGTAGATAGATAAGGAATCTGCTCCATGTAGAACACCTTTTGGTCTATGTCCACTGGAATTAACGTGCAAAACCGACCATTCATGATACCTCGCTTATTAATCCTCTAATTTCGGATGTGCACATGGAGTGCAAAATCATTGTTTCGGTTTTGGATAAACCCCCAGTAAATTTAGGTATTCAGAAATAATATTGGCCCTAAAACCCACTCAAGGACAGGTGGATTCTAAATATCTAGTTTGGTAGAAATATATTCAGTAGTTTTCAAGTTATAAGCACGCATACAATCAGACAGACACCAAAGCTAAGAAACATGCAGATGGTCATTATTACATTTGAAACGGATAACTGTATGGAAATTCCGCCAAAATAGTCCATGTACAGACACACGGTCGTTACGATTGTATTTATATAGATGACAGATAAGCATGGGCACGTTTGTAAGTGCAAACCTTCATATTGAGATTTTCTGCTCCTAAATGGTAGATCATATCAACAAACGGCTTGCACCCTCAGACGTCCCTTTTATCGCTCTACATATTTGGTCTCAAAACATTTCCTTGTATCTCCCATGTTTATGGGTTCAATTGAGTTAAAATATTTGAATAGGGAGAAATTTGGATACATTTTTAACATTTTACATTTTTTTTTTACATTCTTACGTATAAGCTAGAATCATGCAATATAGTTCACATATAGCCTTTGGTCGTGTCAATGTGCTTGCCAAATTCCTATAAGTGTGTCAAACTAAGTAGATGCGTTTAAAAAGCAAAACATTCACAAACAATCGAAATATACAGCCAGATCTACCCTATAAGGGGGAGAGGGAGAGAGAGAGAGAGAGAGAGAGGGATACGACAAAATGCCACAGGATCAAAGTTGTAGATCACTCCAAATTGAACGGAGATTGTGCCATCTGTTTTGTGATAGGACTTACTGTTTAGCCATGAAATACCTCCAAATGAAGGTCTGCACCGTCATTAAATTGCTTCCATATTTCTATATTCTTCGGCATAAAAAGTGAAAAATTTAAAGATCTTGGAAGTTTTCCGTAGGTTACTGGCTAAAACGTATAATTTTGCTTAATTTCAATTTTTCAGCTTGTGTGGCAGATTGTGAGGCAAGCTTGATTTTGGGCAAGGGGGGGGGGGGGGGGGGGGGGTAAAATTTAGGACTTACAGGGAACTATAGCTAAAAATATGCAGATTGTCATTATTACCCCTTAAACGGAAAACTGTACGAAAATTTTGCCAAAATACTCAATACACAGACACACAGTCATTACGATTTGATTCACATAGATAGATAAGGAATCTGCTCCACATATGTCCTCTGGACTTAGCCTGAGAAACCGACCTTCATGATATCTTCCTTATTAATCCCCCTGTTGAAAAAATGCACATGAGAAAAAAATTAGAAATGATTTTCCATCAAATTTGGTTGATTTTCATTCAGGTTGCTCTTGTACTTTATATATTGTGGGAGAGTAAAATCACCACTTTGGTTCCCTATAAAACCCCAGTCTGTTTTTCAAGTTGTAAGAAATAAGCTTTACACACACCCGCTCTTACATTAAGTCTGGTGGGATTTGTACCAAAAAACGGTCCGTTAATGATATCTCCCATGGTATCAAAATGTTGCACATGAGAAAAAAGGATTAGAAATTACTTTCCATTAAAGCAGGTAGATTTCCATTAATGTTGGTTGTGCATATTATGAGGAAGTGCAAAATCAGGGTTTCGGTTTCGTATAAACCCCCCAGTCAGTTCAGTAATTTAGAAACAAAATTTGCCCTAAAACCTACTCAAGGACAGGTGGATTCCAAGTATGAAGTTTGGTGGAAATATATCCAGTAGATTTCAAGTTATACAAAGACATACAAACAAACAGACACCAAAGCTAAAAATTATGCAGATGGTCATTATTACACCTGAAACGGATAACTGTAGGGAAATTTCACCAAAATAGTCAATATACAGACACACGGTCGTTACAAA
Source organism: Anabrus simplex (assembly GCF_040414725.1). Taxonomy (NCBI): domain Eukaryota; kingdom Metazoa; phylum Arthropoda; class Insecta; order Orthoptera; family Tettigoniidae; genus Anabrus; species Anabrus simplex. Next base: position 1,723,248,159 of record NC_090265.1, read on the forward strand.
TTAATTTATTTATATAGAAGAAGATAGATATACTCATTTTAAAACCCAACCCACTCTTTGGCTGAGTGGACAGCGTTGAGGCCTTCAGTTCACAGGGTTGTGGGTTGGATTCCCAGCTGGGTTGGGGATTTTAATCGCGTCTCATTAATTCATCTGGCTCGGGGACAGGTTGTTTTTGTTTCTCCCAACACTTTCCTCTTCATATTCACTGAACACACCACATTACCAACCACAACAGAAACACACAATAGTAATTACATCCCTACACATGGAGTTGGTGTCAGGAAGGGCATCCAGCCATAAAACACGGTCAAATCCACATGTGCGACGCAGTTCGCATCCACAACCACACAGATGTAGAAGATAATCATTTTTAAAATTCACCCACTTTTTTTTATTATTTCACCCCCTTAAGTGGATTTTCCAAAAAACTGTGTTCATTTATTTTTAAAAGACATTCTAAGTACCAGTTTTAACATCTGTAACATCTTCAGTTTCTGAGATATATGCATCCTCATATAAAGAATTCAACTTATTCCTCACTTCTTTTCACACACACACACACACACACACACAAACACACACACCTCCGCTCACCCCTTAAGTGGATTTTTTGAAAACAAAAATTTGTGTTCTTTTATTTTTAAAGCAGATTCCAAATACCAATTTTCATGTCTGTAATAAATGTTAGGTTTCTGTGATATATTGTAGACAATCTTGCTGCAGTTAGAATATTGGAGCCGATGTTCCTATGGTTACGGCAGTTCATTTCTTTATCCGATTCCTAGAGCTGGGGAAGCGTGGTGCTAATATCTCCATAACAGTTGGTTTTAGGGCCTTAAAACATGGTTTTTGGGCCCATAGGGCTTACCGAGTTTTGTTCTTTGCGTCAAGGGGCTTAAAATGAGCTTTGTTTCGTCCTTGTACGACAAATTTGATTTCGCCTATATTAGCCTATTATTTTTATATCTCCCCCCCCCCCCATTGCCCACACCCTGAAATTGTTTTGAAAATAAAATACAGCCCAAGTTACTCACTGGCAATGTAGCTTTCTATAGGTGAAGTTATTTTTTAAATCGGTTCAGTAGTTTTTGAGTCTATCCATCACAAACAAATATAGAAATTTTTTTCCTCTTTTTAATATTAGTATGGATGATATGAGTAATGATCTGGAATCACAGATAAGGATATTTGCATATGATGTATAGAGTAGTAAATGAGTTGCAGGATTGTGAGCGATTGCAGGGGGACATAAACAATGTAGTAAGATGGACAACAGGCAGTGGTATGAATGTAAATGGGATGAAAAGTCAAGTTGTAAGCTTCATCAAGAGGAAAAGTCCTCTCAGTTTTAATTATTGTGTTGATGCGGCGATAGTATCTCCTGCAGAACAATGTAAATACGTAGGTGTTAATATAGGGAATGATCTTCATTGGGATAAACATTTTAACAAAGTAATTAAGAAAGGTTACAGATCTCTTTACATGGTTATGAGAGTATTTAGGGGTTGAAGTAAGGGTGTAAAGGAGAGGGCATGTAAGTCTCTGGTAAGACCGCAGTTGAGTATGGCTCCAGTGTATGGGACCCTCACCAGGATTAATTGATATGAGAATGGGAAAAAATTCAAAGGAAAAAAAGCACGTTTTGTTCCGAGTGATTTCCGACAAAGGAGAGGTGTTATTAAAATGTTGCAAATTTGGGCTGGGAAGACTTGGGAGTATGGAGGCGAGATGCTCAACTGTGTTATGTGGACATTATAAATTTTCCAGCTAAGTCATTCCTGGTTGCCAGCGTTTTGCCCCTGTGTGCTAAGTCGGGCTCATCAGTTGGTACGTAGCACACCCACCAAGACGTATGGCTAGTGCATACCGTGGAGGCACTGTGTAGGCTACTTGGAGCCTCGGGTAGTGCAAATGCACTATGAGAGACTTTGTCTCATTACCGAAAATTGATGCCTACTTGGCCATCAGCATTGTATTTTTACTTCATTACTAAGGGTCTGTTATATGTGCTACATACTTGTATATCTTTGTTCATACAACCTGTTTCAGCTGATGATGGTGTCCATAGACACCAAAACCAGTACTGAATAAAAAATGAATAAAAAATGTTGTGATTATTTAAACAAGATTTTATGTATTGAAAAAAGGTGGATCAATCGAATTTCCCTCTATTGTACGTTATCTCCTTTCAATATGGACCAGATAATGAAGTTTTTAATGTTGAAAAATGTTGTTATAACGCAGTATTAATTAGCAAACACCTTAATCTTAATTTGCTTTATTGTTTTCGAAGCTATGGATAACACCTCAAGTAAAACTTAACTATTATCATTTAATCAGAAAAATATAATGGATAAAGAAATGAAATCAGTGAATTGAAATTAATTTATTACACCTGGTTTGATAACTTGAATCATTGTCATTGATCACTGTTAGATCTGTTGCATATTTTACAAAGTATGTGCATTGAAATCAACTAGTATCTCATTTATACATAATATTTAAAAATAACAAAATTATTATAATAAATGCAAACTTTCATGGGAAATGTTTAGGGTTAATTTAAGCTGTTGTTCTTATGTATATTATTTCACGTCAATATCATAGTTCTCTTCTTAGGACAGATACTATATATTGCATTTATCTCCGAAGTTGTACGTTATAAACTTCATATTAGAGCCCGTATTGTCAAAGTATCAACTTGTGAAAATTTGAATTTTATAATTCACCTTTACAATACAATTTTATAATTCCACCTTTACAATACTGTAAACAGTATTAGATTAGGAAATGAAGTCTTAAAGGAAGTAGGTGAATATTGTTACTTGGGTAGTAAAATAACTAATGATGGCAGAAGTAAACAGTATTGTAAAGGTGAAATTATAAAATTCAAATTTTCACAAGTTGATATCTCCAAAGTATCACTGAATTTGAGCTTAAGGATGAATATAAGTTTCTTATTTTTATAACAAACATGTACTAATAGTCATTTAAAATCGTAATGTCAACCATCCTTGTATCCTATATTGAGCTAATCTCCATTCAAGATCAATTATATAACATAAATAATCAACTAGATTCTCAAATGTATTAGAAATTTATCATGTGACCTTGTGTGATTCGATCAAATATATAGGGAATACCATTGTCAGAAATACTATGACTTCTATCCATTTTAAATTATGTATGGAAAGTGACAGCCGGCCCCATGGTGAAGGGGTAGCGTGTTTACATAGAACAGCCAGTAAAGGACATCAAAGAGGTATTTGGAAAGAGAATCACAATCCAAGGAGAGGAAATCAAAATCTTGAGATTTGCCAATGATATTGTTATTTTATCTGTGACTGCAAAAGATCTCGAAGCTGCTGAATGGTATGGACTAAGTCTTGGATAAGGAGTACAAGATGAAAATAAATAAGTCCAAAACAAAAGTAACGTAGTGCAGTCGAATGAAGTCAGGTGATGCAGAAAATATTAGATTAGGAAATGAAGTCTTAAAGGAAGTAGATGAATATTATCACTTGGGTAGTAAAATAACTAACAAAGGCAGAAGTAAGGAGGACATAAAATGCAGACTGGCACAAGCAAGGAAGAGCTTTCTTAAGAAAAGAAATTTGCTCACTTCAAACATTGATATAGGAATTAGAAAGATGTTTTTGAAGACATTCATGTGGAGCATGGCATTGTATGGAAGTGAAATATGGACGATAACCAGCTCAGAAAGAGAATAGAAGCTTTTGAAATGTGGTGTTACAGAGGAATGCTGAAGGTGAGATGGATAGATCGAATCACGAATGAAGAGATACTGAATGAAATTGGTGAGAGGAGATCGATTTGGCTAAATTTGACGAGAAGAAGAGATAGAATGATAGGACACATCTTAAGACACCCAGGACTTGTGCAGTTGGTTTTTGAAAGAAGTGTAGGTGGTAAGAACGGTAGGGGTAGACCAAGGTATGAATATGACAAGCAGATTAGAGGAATTGTAGGATGCAATAGTTATGTAGAAATAAAAGGTTAGCACAATATAGGGTGGCTTGGAGAGCTGCATCAAACCAGTCTATGGACTGATGACTCAAACAACACAACATACATACATATTCCACGTTGTTCCATCTTAAGTAATGGGTCGGCGAATGAGGCTTCTCCACCAGTTCCAGTCTCCGAACTTCTGTCCTTCTTCGTTGCTTTCCAAAGTATGTTCTCTCTGTTCAATGTCAAACTTCACCATGTCCTTGTACCTGAGTCTTGGTTGCCCTCTTGATCTTTTGTCTTCAAGTTTTAGATCATACATTTGTTACAGTAATCTGTTACCTTGCATGTAACTATTCTCATGTTTAGACCCGTATTGAAACTTTCTATAATTTGCATACGATTTTTATTTTTGGATTCTACCTATTCAATACATAATTTTTGTTTGACACTAGAAAATATTTTACTTCAATACTACATTAACAGGGACATGTTTTGCTCAACTTCTGAGCATTCTCAGCCTTTATAACTTTTCTCAAGGTTAAGACATTAACTTTACTTATAACTAATTTGTACTTAATGTATTTTACTACTTAATGTTACGATTATAATTAACAGAAATACATTTGTGAATACAATGAACAGATTAACATTTAAAATACCAGTGTTAAAATTGGAATAGACATAATGATGTCCAAAATATGGTAAATCTCAACAATAATGAAAAGATTTGGCTAAAATTCACATAAATTTCTTCGTTTTTATTAACTCAATAGTTAATGTGCTATTGTATTGTGCTGCTTAAAATTTGAGTCATAAACCTTGTTAAAACTCAATAGTATCTGAGGGTTAAAAGTCTTAATGTACGTGTTGAAATAGTGAGAAATGTTCTACGTCTCAGCAAGGAGTTAGCTGGAAAATTTATAATGTCCAATAATGGACCATTTATATTGGTACTATTTTTTACATGCTAAAATATAAAATATGTTAGTATGTTATGCAACGTGCCACAGAAGTCGTGTTCGCGTGTCATAGGTTTGCCATCCCTGTTCTATAGGAATCAACATCTACATCAATCTTCAAAGTGTTGGTGTGGGCAGTAGTTCCATCTTGCTGCATCCATTGTTGTTGGAGAGGTAAGTTTCTGGTGCAACAAAATCAGAACAAATAATGAGGTCTCTGTAAATGACCTGTTCTGCTGCATCCTCAGTTGAATAAGGGACCAATATTCCATGACCACATCACATCGCATCAAATCATAACTCGCGCACTGTGTAGTGATTTTGTATGATGCCATCAGGCCACTCAAAGCCTAGAGAATTTTTTTTTTTTTTTGTTTGACGTTGCCATCAAGGTGAATATAGCTTTAATCTGAAAACCTAATAAAATTCATTTTGTCTATTCAGGGCTCTCTTGAGAGTGTTTTTTCACATCCTTTTTCCTTATCACATGCTGTCTTGCATTCCGTCAGTTGTGAGTGGAGATGGCATCTACACCAAGGAACATGAATGCGGTATGCCGATCCATCCAAGATCTACTGAACAGACCTGTCACTCAAACTGATTTTCAGCAATGTTCATCGTTGGACACTGTAACACCTGTAGGAGAAATCGTTCTCGTTTGTGGTGAAAGTTCTTGGGTACCTTGTTATCTGCCTTTGTTGACATAAGACTGGTCCCATATTATGGAACTTGTCAACGATAGCTGTGTTATTTGGAACCTCATATTATTTTTTAACGTGATGCAAACTCGGCCTATTCTGACACCACACTCTGTATGATCAGAAGCAATGTTCCTGCTCTGTAGCAGGGATAATAATTGTAGAAATCAATACAACACTGAATTCGCCTATAAAAAGTAAATTTTTCATTTGCTAGGGAAACAGCACATACTGTAGACAGTTGATGGCTTCAGACATTCTGAAGTAGGGCAATTTACCAACTTTAAGATTACTCTAATGCTGCTATCTAGTAGGGAAACACAATTCTACCAGACGGTTCTTAAGGTAGAGTGCACCATCACATACAAATAGTTAGTTCAACCAAGATTGCAGCCATGATTTTGAGAAACTACCAAGTAATTTGTTTTGTTTCAGTCATCACTTACAATGACCTTGTAACATGCCAGCCTTTTGAGAACACTATTGATACTCTGGAGCTCCAGGGACGACATCTTCTGCAGGTGTTGGAAAAGTCCGTGAGCGACACTCGCCACAAGAAGGGAAATACGCGCTTCACCGGCCTTGGTTTTCTTCAAATGTCTGGTACGTAGTCATTGCACTTAGCATCTGCAGACAAAGTGGTGATTTTTATTTACAAGAAAGGACATCTTGTTTCTTGTCAGTTAGTTATTTTCCGTAAACACTGTAATAATGGTGATAGCATGAACCTGCTTGTTTATACTTGACTTGCAGGATTGGTAGAGCCACCAGTTCTGAAAACAAACTGAGGAAAGTGCATTAAGAGTTGGTTGATAGAAATGGTGCCATTGCTCCAAATCTGTGCTTTGAATTATCATTTAAGCTGTTGGCATGGAGTGTTGAGCACTGCTCGTCATGCAGTGGAACACTGCGTGTGATGGAGTGACAAGCACTGCTTGCATGGTACAGATGTGTACTGTACTGCGATCTAGAGGTTGTGATCAAAGCTGTTTGTGTTTCAACTCATTTCTCCTTGAAGCAGAAAGTTTGATCTTTTGAATGATATACCTTGATCCCTATTTCAAGTGTTTTATCACTGAAATTCGAGTGATGTTTCAAGGTACTTTTATCTCTGCCACCAGCGGTAAGTACTGATTTTGTCTGCTATCTGGTGACTGCCATACACACTTCTAGCATTATACCTTCATTTCCTCTCAGGGAAAAACCTGACTGTCAACATAATACTAAATTTTGTATATTCAGGGCTCTCTTGAGAGTGTTTTATCACATCCTTTTTCCTTATCACACGCTGTCTAGCATTCTGTCGGTTGTGAGTGGAGACGGCATCTAAAAGCAAGTGCGGATAATCGAGTGTGGAAATAGAGGATGTTTTAGGCGAACAGTCGAGTGATTCTGATGAAAATTTGTTAGATTCAGATGGTGATTTGAGTAATGTGGATGACATCGCTGTATGCAGAGTACTTGATTATTGTTATTGCTAAAAAGCAAGCAGGGCCAACAAAACAACTTCTGTAGAGCTGGAGAGGAACACAACCATGAAAATTCCTTAAACCACGATCGTTTGAAACTAAGATTGTAAGATTTACCAGAATGTTTCACTTCTTTTGTAGCACAAATTTGCAGTGATTGAGTAGGGTGACCAAAACTTAGAACTTCATTTTGATCTTTGTTTCTCCAACGTTAAAATGGTGTTTCTAATAAAATACACACTATGTCATAAACAGGGTACGTCGATATATATAAAATAAGAGTTTTGTCTGTACATTGCTCAGAATTTGAAAAGAATGGTATTTCTGTATCGGTCATGTCCACAGTAACAAGGAAATGCACTTTTTACTTTTCTGTAATTTCTGTCTGTCTGTCTATATGTATGTATGTATGTATGTATGTACACGCATCACGAGAAAACAGCTGAAGAGAATTAAATTAAATTTGGTATGTAAAGTTGGGGGATGAGCAGCTACAATCTAGGATATAAATAACTTTATTCACGCTCAGTTTTCTTCTGACTCCGAAATACCAATGTTATCGTAAAAGAGTATGGTAAATCTGAATGAAACATATAAATGATCAGAAATTGTATTCTCTATAAATTGTTATGCAGTACTTTTTATAGGACCAATAACATAGGTATTTAATATTAAAATTTTAGACACCTTCCCCTAAACTACCGTTTCACCCAGGGTGAATAAAATTGTTTATAGATGAGACTGTAGTTTCTTATTCCCCGACTATATACCAATTTTCATTTAATTCTGTTCACCCATTTTCTCATTGCTCGGCATTCATATGGACTTAGCAACAAAAATACAAATTCATGAATATCTCTTATCATAGCCAGTACAGTTTAAAATGTATACAGTAAGACATAAATGATCGGAAATTCAATTCTATATAACTTTAGTTATTAGTGGTCGTATTGATAAATACTGCGTAACATAAATATTTGAGAATTAAATTTAGGCCTTGCCCTAAACTACCATTTTGCACAGTGTGAATAAAATGATTTATAGCCTAGATTGTAGTGGCTCATTCCCCGACTTTACATACTGATTTTCATTAAATTATCTTCAGCCGTTCTCTCATGATGTGTGTACAGACAGACAGACAGACAGACAGACAGACAGACAGACAGACAGACAGACAGACAGACAGACAGACAGAAATTACAGAAAAATAAAAAGTGCATTTCCTTGTTACTGTGGACATGACCAATCCATAAATTGGTCTTTTTAAAATTCTGAGCAATGTACAGACAAAACTCTTATTTTATATATATATATATATAGAGAGAGAGAGAAAAGATGACCAAAGATAGCCTGAACTTAACTCGCATAAATTGTACGATTTTATCCCAAATTTTGTAGGCTTTAGAGGTATATATATATATATTGAATAAAAGACAACCTACCCCACCACAGGATCAGTGAATCTTCAACTGCGGAACTTTGGACTGTTAGATCGGCAGCATACTGCTCTTCGTTAAAAGTGAGAAAATATGTGGTTTTTCATTTGATCAAGTATTTCATATGATAGGACTGCTTTTAACCACAACATTCCTACATTCAATACAATATATCAAGTAAATAATATTACATTAGTCTGATATATTGTATTGAAAAGGTCATTTATTTCTTATAATTGCACTTCAGTACAGAACAAAAATGAAATTTATAGCTTACTAGCTGATGTACGCGTGCTTCGCTACGGAATTCTAAATTATATACAAAATTCTAGGTTAGGTAGTGTAAACGTTGTGAGCAAGATTGTATTAAGTTGCATAGCTCTTAACGTTGCCCTAGAAGCACGACGAGGAAGTCACCAACGTCTTTTCTCATATGAAGACTGGGTTAGGGAATTTTCATTGTAATGGTAGGCCAGCTTGCCTACCGTCAGTCACATTCAGGTTGGGAAGTTTTCATTATAATGGCAGACACTCTTCGCCCGCCTTTAGAGATTCTCAGAAAGACTCTCTTAGTGGTTTTCCCAACTGAAATGAACATGGGTCATTACAATGACGTCAGTAGGAATGGTGCGATTCAAAGCAATGCTTTCATATGAAATACTCGATCAAATGAAAAACCACACATTTTCTCACTTTTAACGAACAGTACTATGCTGCCGAACTGACAGTCCAAAACTACAGAGCTGGAATGACCAAAACATAGACATCCGTGATCCGTGAACAATCTTCGTCTTTTTTTCGGCAGCGGGATTCGAATAGTGGATAGTCCCGGGGCAAAAACTATGCCCGTTTACTTATCAGTTTCCTGAGAGTACCCTATGAGTCGGAAAATCTCAATTCACTACACTGGCGAGGGAAAGAACTATCTGACGTGGAGGCAATTTTTCCTCCAAGCCAGAGAAGGAACCACATGTTCGCTGCTAATTTGGAATAAAATTAATGTAGATTTAATAAAAGTGAAGAGAAAGAAGCTTTTCTTAAGAAACGGCTCATTTCAGGGTTGAATTTAGTTATTTAGTGAATTGTGGTACCATAATTTGGAATAGGCCTAAATTATAATTCTAGACCACTTCCTACTACTACTACTACTACTACTACTACTCCTACTACTACTACTACTACTACTACTACTACTACTAACTGAGCCTCTGACTTAAGTGCGCACACTGCTCATTCAAAACAGCGCGTCAGAGTAGGTATTGAATAGCTGGCATACTATGATGAACCAGTGTGTTACGTACCAGCAGTATCAGAAAATGTATGAACCAGAAGAATGGCATGCTAAAGAAGAAATTTATCTAACTCCTCAGCTATTTCCCGCCAATATTCAGTTAGGCTGTTATACTCGGTACGCAGCAGTAATCCCATCTATCGGAGTTGAATGTCAGCATAAGAGGCAAAGAACATTACAACAAATAACGGTCAGTGTAATGTTATTGTTGATCAATGCTACGCGCTTTCGATACTGTAGGCCTTCACATTATTAATTGTCTTCCGGTTCTGAAATACCACTCTTATCATAGTCAGTACGGTAAATCTGAATAAAACATAAATGATCGGAAATTGTATTCTCTATAACTTTTGTAGTACTTTTCCATAGAACGAAGAACACAGGTATTTAAAAATTAAATTTTAGGTGCCTTCCCCTAAACTACCATTTCACCCAGGGTGAATAACATTGTTTATAGCTTAAACTGTAGTTTCTTATTCCCCGACTCTATGTACCGATTTTCATTAAATTATGTTTACCCATTTTGTCGGGGCTCGACGTTGATATGCACTTAGCAACAAAAATCCAAATTCATGAATATCTGTGTTATCATAGCCGGTATGGTAAAAATGCTTAAGACGTAAATGATCAGAAATTTAATTATATATAACTTTAGTTATGTAGTATTTATCAATATGACCACTAATAATATAAATATTTGAGAATTGAAGTTTAGGCCTTCCCCTAAAGTACCATTTCACTCAGCGTGAATAAAATGATTTATAGCCTAGATTGTAGCGGCTTGCCCCCGATTTACATACCGATTTTTATTAAATTCTCTTCAGCCGTTTCCTCGTGATGCGTGTACATACTGTACCGGTTACGACCTGTACATGCATATTTTTTGAGAGTTGATCGTATTTTATCACCACGCGTATTACTCCGTGCAAGCCTGGTTTGTTTACATTCAGCAGGACGAGCGAGCAAGCTGAGAACAGCTGTATGCGTGACGTAGCCGCAGGGGCTAGTTAGATCACCCGCCTGTCATGCCACGTGCAACTAGCCTGAACTCGTATGTTCCAGATTCAAGCGTCACACCTTCTGGAACATTCGATGGAGAAAAAATTTAAAACTCCTATAATAATTGTGGTAGCGACTTGATCAACATGTCATTTTAAAGGGAATTACATAAACGTCGCAATGCTTGAATTTCAAGAAAATCCGTCGAGGGATTTAGGAGATAACCAGCTTCACGGCATATGTGACATAGATGTCCCCAAACCAAATATAAGGAGGACTCAATATAGCCTGATATCTCAGTCAGTCAGTGACAATCGAGTAGTCAGCGTGGCTCTACTTGCTACCATAATCGTCGGAAGCTATCTCCGTGTGGTTATAGTCTCACTGGGGAACTCTGAATTTCCTCGAAGTCTTTATTTACGAGTGCTGAATTCTTCTAAGTCTTTATAAATAAGACTTGTAATATTTACCAGTGATGGACTCTAACTTTTCGCCAGTGATTTCTTCAAAGACTTGTAATATTTACCAGTGATGGACTTCAAATTTTCGCCAGTAATTTTTCAAAGACTTGTGATATTTACGAGTGATGAACTCTAACGTTATTTTCATGAGCATAGACTTGTGATTTTCACCAGTGATTTTTCAAAGACTTGTAATATTTATCAGTGATGGACTTTAAATTTTCGCCAGTAATTATTCAAAAACTTGTAATATTCACTAGTGATGAACTCTAAATTTATTTGAAGTTTCCATGAGCATAGACTTGTGATTTTTGCCAGTGATTACTTAAAGACTTGTAATTTTTGCCATTGATGAACTATAACATTATTGAAAGTCTTCATTAACATGGGCGGGCGGGCGGGCGGGCGGGCATTACGGAAAAGTAAAAACTGCACTTTCTTGTTACTGTGGACATGATTGATACAGAAATACCATTCTTTTCAAATTCTGAGCAATGTACAGACAAAACTCTCATTTTATATATATAGATAATTCGCACTGGCATCACTGTAATGGTAATGACCTATGGTGATTTCAGTGGGGAAAACCACTAAGGCAGTCTTTCTGAGAATGTAAAAAGGCAGGTGGAGAGTGAGAGTCTGCCATTATCATGAAAATTCCCTGACTTGATTGTGACTGATGGTAGGCAAGAGGGCCTATCGTTACAATAAAAATTCCCTAGCCCAGTCTTCACATAAGAAAAGACGTTTGGTGACTTCCCCGTCGTGTTTCTAGGGAAATGTTAAGAGTTATGTAATTTAATACAATCTTATTCACAGCGTGTACGCAACCTAACCTAGAATTCTGTATACAATGTAGAATTCCATAGCGAAGCATGGGTACATCAGCTAGTTTATAATATACACAGGCAAAGATATTTGAAACAACACACACATCAAGAGACACAACAAAATGTATGCTAGTGTTTTATCACTTATGGAACTACTTCTCAACAAAGGACACATGTAGTGGATGGGTAATTTTTATAATTTACCTGCTTTGGCTTGTAAGTTAAAATAATTGAAAACAGAAAGGATATCCCTAAAGATGTGATCAGTACAAAATTAAAGAAGGGGGAAATTATAGCTTGGCATTCCGACAGGTTTCCATTCTAAAGTGGCATGATAAGAAAGATGTCTCAATGATTTCTACATTCCATGGGGCAGAAACAGTCACAAAGATAAAGCATGGTAGGAAACAGAAAAACCTGTTTCTGTTGCTGACTATAATGATCACATGGGTGGAGTCGATCTGAAAGATCAGCTATTTCATGGCTATCTTTTAGAGAGGAAAAAGATGACCAAGTGGTACATGAAGTTATTCAGGAGGTTAATGAATGTTGTTATTCTATATGCAATGATAATTTGCTGGAAATATTCACCCAAAACTAGAAATTTAGAGTGGATGTCGTCCAGGCACTGCTTGTGAACATTGTTTCATTAAAAAGAAAAATGTCTGGACGTCATTCTTCAGACAAAAATGTGTCACATCTCACTAAAAGGCATTTCCCTTAGAGAATCTCATCAACTGAGTGAAATAGTAGGCCAACCAAATGTGTCATGTGCTACAAACAGAAAATTCGCAGAGAGACAGTGTTTTGGCATTCAGACTGCAAAGTGGGTCTCTGTGTTGAGGGAGGCTTCAAGATGTTCCACTCCAAACTCAACTATTAAGGAAGGATAGCATCATACTTTCCAAAAGAATGGAATTTTCTAAAAATGCATGTGAAAGTTATATTGAAATCCGTAAAATAGTACCAAAGTTATGTTGCTTTGAATAAAGCCTTGCACAAATCTGAAAAAGTTTAAATACGGCACTGAGAACTCCTCCCGCAACACGGGGATGACCGGGCATTTAAATCTACTGTGCTGAGGTATTAAAAGAAATTAGTCATCAATATACCATTAGAAAGATCTATCTAGAATGAAAGAGAAACTCCTCATGTGTGCAAACATCATAAGAGCTCCATAATATGCATCTTATTGAATGCACCCTTTTGTAGTTCACTTCAAGAATGCATGCAAAATGACCCCACAGACCTCACTTGGGGTGTGTCAATAGTACCAACTAAATCCAGAGATGGATGCAAGTCTCTCATAATTGTCACACATACAGAAGTAAATAGGACCATAACTATAATTGATGATTGGAAATGTTTTCTATTGTAGAAATGTGTATTCTTTCCAATAGTACTATATTCTATTATCATTACCATTATTTAAAAAAAAAAATATGAGGTCCTTACAATTTCCAAAGATAATGGATCTACAATGTGAATTGTACTCTGTAAGCTGTCAACAAAATGAAGAATGAAACAATTCCTTTTCTGCTTCAGAATGAAAATGCAGTGCATGTACAAGAGGGTTAAACAAACCTGGAGGAGAAACAATGTCACTGGATGAATGTAGGAAAGGAGTGCAGTAAGTGTCACACTCTACCTCAAAACTTTGCTTACATAACCAAGATGATCACAAGCACCTATTTTCACTACAAAGGCCTGAAGCTGGAATCCTACATGGTCAGGTAGTAACATGGCGCAGCTGCACATTCCTGCCTCACCGTGACTCACACTCGCCTGCACTGAAGCGAGTAAAATCTATTTCCTATTGCTTATAATGTGCATAATTCAGGATTTTATTTCAGGGCTTTGCATTGAAGCAGATATGTCGTCTTCTCACAGCCAAGGCTTGAAGATAGCTTTCACTTGTCAGTTGTTAGCCATCAGCGATCAGAAGAGAAGACTTAGCTTCTTCGGATAGTTAAGTTCTCGAGATATTACCATGTTGTATTATTATTGTTATTATTATTATTATTATTATTATTATTATTATTATTGTTCATGTTGTTATGTTACAGAGAGTCCATAGCTATTCCTAAAGACAACATTGGCATATATTTTTCTCTTGCTATATGCTTGACATTGCACTAAAATTTTTGTGGTGACGATCAGATAGAAGGTTGCGACTATGGCTCTAATTATCCAGTCGTTGGTCGCTGCTTCCCCAGACAAGACTCTTTAGCCAGGTGTAATGGAACCTCCATTTGTATTGGTACCCATAGACTCTTCGCTACCAGATTGTTGTCCCTGTTATCCGATCACCATGTTAGTTTTCATTATCACTTTCATTATCTTCGTCTCCAAGGCCATCCTGCGACGCAGCCCCAGACACAAGAGACCGCCACCCAGATTTGCTATAAATCGGGGGTGCTCCCTGGACAAGCCGTCAGTCTGAACCGTGCTGTGGAGGGAATGGGTAGCCACAACTAACGTCATGGGACTCAGGGATCGCCCAACGCACAGGTGGAGAAGGAGGGGCACGTGGAGATCAGAGGCCACGGGCGAGCGTGTCGTAGAGCGGTCACACACGCCCGACAGAGGGACCTGAACTACCCTCCCACCATCCACCGACCTGCCTACGAAGCTACAAGAATATTGGGCCACCTTTGACCCGGACCAAGAAGATGCTGATCCACGCTTGCAAGAGGCCATCGAGACGCTACCCCAGCTCTACCCCAACGCCGTACAGGATCTACGCCTTCGATCAGCTCCCTGGGATATAATCGACGATGACCAGGTTGGCAATTCAGGGAGGACTGACTAAAAAGGAGTATTAATAAGTGTGCTGTGTACAAGCTTAGACTCTATGTTAGTAAATTGAGAAAACTGTGTTGTTTCTAATTTTGTATGGGTTTTGCAGGATCTCACCTCGGGACTTGCTGGAGTTTAAAATCTGACTGTCTGCATTAAATGTGTTTGCTAGCTGGGAAAACTTTGTGTCGGACCCCAAGTCCAAGTGTGGTCAGAACAGTGAGGTGTCAAACGTTGTTGATACAATGTAACTCAGAACACATATTGGATTGAATCGAGACTTATCTCTAAAGTCATATGTTATCTTGGAGTGCGTGATCTTGCCTTTGTGAATCTCAATATTATGTCCTCTCATTAGATAACTGGTGCTTAGCCCCTCCTGCCCTTTCTTGCTTGAAACTTTTTACTTTTGGGTTTTGGTTGTGATAAAATAGAAATATGCACGAGTCATTAAAGTCTTATTAGGTGTTGTATATGTGTTAAATTATATTCTCCCTTTCAGTCCTACATTGTAAGATTGCTTTGGTAGTTATAAGTCCTGTTAATTTCATTTTAAAGGAGATTGGATTTCTTGTTAAAGATGTCTTTTTTAGAGATTTTGCTATGTTAATAAAAGGGAGAATTCTGTTATGCCAATTTATTTCATGTCTTGTTAAAAAAATATTAGCCCCTTTCAGAGTTAATTTCTGGGCAATCACTTTTGTTGTTGTTAGTCGTTTAGTCGCTTTCGACTCTCCGTGACCCCATAGACCAAAGTGCGCCATTTCTTCCTGTCGTATACAATTTTCCGAAGTCTTTCTAAATTGAGAGCCGTGGCTTCCTTGATGTCATCAATCCACCTCATCCGTTGTCGCCCTCTTCTCCTGTTTTTACCATTCACCCATGATTTGTCTGACTCATTTTTCCCTGCCCCAGCATCTCTCTGCACACTCTGCAATTCCAAAGTAAACACTGGTGATAACTACTCTCTTGGTAGTGCTTCAGAACAGCATCATAGCGTAGTGATGAAAGTCTTGCAACATTGGAGTTGGATTCTACAAAAACATAATGTAATTAACTTAAACATTTCGTCCCTTAAAGTAGCATTATACACATCGTAACCATCCCTGAACTCCACACAATGTAACAATATGAATAATGCAACAGAAGAAACAAGTGCTACTACAGTAGGCAGGAACACACAATGGGATAAACACAACAGGATAGTGAGGGTAGAGCACTTTTTCATGATTGAAAACATTATCTATTTAACATAATGTAAATCTAATCAATCATCCTTTAATGTCGTAGGCATCCACGTGACGTACGACCTGGCCCAGCCCGAAGGCTCTAGAGTGGTCAGCTTGTCTGTCCTTTGTGCAGACTGTCGAGTGCCCGTCTACGAGCCCCTCCAACTGGACAAGTGGTACCGCATTGGAACAGTCAGCTTTTTAACAAAGGGAGGTGATGGTTACTATGTCATCGCTGAAAACAAGCGAAATCATGAAATTGGTGAGTAAAGAAATTTGCTCCACAACATATGTGTTGCTCTGTAAATAATAAGGGAAAGTATAAAACAGGAAAACACATTTCTATTGCCAAATTTACTTTCAAAATGTTAAATATTTGTTGTATTGCTAAGGAAATTCAGTCCTAACTGTACAGCTCTTTCTTAAAAGAATCCATAGGATTCTGCCCATTTTCCTGTCATCTTTACCTAAACACATTAAGCCATAGTTTTATTAGAGTGGAAGCCATTTCAATCTAAAATTGTTAGAATCACTTCCATTGGCAATTGTTAGCTCATGTGTGTAAGTTACAAGATTGTGAGCCACTGCAAGAAGACCTCGATAATATTGTGAGATGGATAGGAGGCAATGGTATGATGATGAACAGGGTTAAAAGCCAGATTGAGAGTTTCAATAATAGGAAAAATCCTCTCAGGTGTAATTACTGTGTTAATGGGGTGAAAGTTCCTTATGGGATTACTGTAAGTACCTAGGTATGAATATAAGGAAAGATCTTCATTAGGGTAATCACATAAATGGGACTGTAAATAAAGGTACAGATCTCTGCACATGGTTATGAGGCTATTTAGGGACTGTAGGCAGGATGTAAAGTAGAGGGCATGTAGGTCTTTGGTAAGACCCCAACTAGAGTATGGTTCTGGGATTACTTGATTCAAGAACTGGAAAAAATCTAAAGAAAAGCAGCTCGATTTGTTCTGCGTGATTTCCGACAAAAGAGTAGCATCAAAGTTTATAATTTTCACGTTTCGTATTGATGATGATATAATTAGTGTAGATAAATGAGGTAATCCACCTAATCAATACAATATAAAATTAATACTGTACCGGTACTTCAATTTATTTTAATCATGGTACTAGTTCTGGCCTGTTGATATTAGGCCATCATCAGCCATAAGATCTTAAAACATTTAGAAAGCTAATTGGCCTTACATATAACAAAAGTAGATATACTTGAAGATAGTTCTGATCTAATATTCAGTATCCACTAAAATAAGTCACTGTCTTGAGGATGTAACACAACACTTGAAAATTCTTATGATCTATTAGTATACTTCAATAAATATAAATCACTGTCTTGAAGATCTATAAATAATTTGTTGAACACTTGAATAAAAAATGCTTTAAATGTCACCAATTGCTTCAAACTCTCCCTTATCTTCTGATTAGTGTTAAGTCTGTTCATATGGCAACAGAGCCCTCTTCACCTGCTTCAGGTCGCCTGGACTTGGATGTGTACATGGACTACTTGAAGAAAAGCAGCCCCATCATCCAAGGTGTGGAAGGAAGGATACAGATGAAGAACCTTAGAGTCTAACATCACTGTACTGTGTTACCTCAAGTGATGGTGATTCAAGAGAACATTTCACCTCACTGCAACCAGTAGAACTCTTATTATCTGGTCTGTATACAGCTCAAGAAATGCCATATCAAAATAATTGGGTGTTAAAATAATGGCTGCAGACCAGAGAGAAAATTTTAAATTTATCTTTTAACTCTTTCAGTTTCTGTCTGCAGATTTTTCTGTCTTGGTAGGTAGAGGAACTGGTATTAACAGAGTAAGCATCAAAGTAGGGGACCATCATGTTACCTATATGTTAGTCTCTATTCATTAAGTCAAAGGAGAAGTCGGTTTTATTGCAATTATCTGTATGTACTCCGCAGCAATAATTTACTGCTGATAGAGCAACATGACATCATAATATGCAGGATGGTGGGAAACAACGTGAACCGAGTGTTAGAGCATTGGTCATCTTCTGTGGTGTTTGTAGCGGCTTTCCATGAACTCCGATCTGTGGCTAATCTCTTCAAGTAAAGTAATTATCACAACCCTTGTCATGAATGATTTGTTTTGTATATCTTAGACGTTGTCTACCTCTACAGTTCTTTCCTTCCACACTGCCCTCCAGTATTGTATGCAGAAGACTTTCATGCCTCAAGATATGTCCAATCCAATTGTCTCTTCGGTGAGTAAGCATATTCCATAAATCTGGCTTCTCTCCAATCCTTTTTAGCATTTCTTCATTAGTGATTTTATCCAGCCATGGAATTTTCAGTATTTCCCTCTAGAACCATGTTTCTTATAAGCCAAGCTAGGAGTCCAGTTTTCACTACCATACATCAATACGCTCCACACATATATCTTCACAAGATGTTTCCTGAGCCTCATACTAATGCTTTTGCATATAAAGAGCTTTCCTTTTTTGTTGAATGCTATTTTGGCTTGGTTAATCCAGCTGACTATTTCTCTTCTACTTCCTCCATCTGCTATTACTTTGCTACCTACATAAGTGAACTCCTGTACATTTGTCAACTGCTCTCCATTTAAAGTACAACGAGGAGGTTCATACTGCCAGCTACAGAGAAGG
This sequence comes from Anabrus simplex, assembly GCF_040414725.1. NCBI lineage: Eukaryota > Metazoa > Arthropoda > Insecta > Orthoptera > Tettigoniidae > Anabrus > Anabrus simplex. The sequence goes on from NC_090265.1 coordinate 1,723,266,953, forward strand.
ACTTTGGTTTTCATTTTGTTGATCTTCATGTTATATTTGTTGAAGGTGGATTCTATTTCTGCTAATGTATCATTCAGATAATCTTCGTTTTCTGCCAGGACTTCAAAGTGAAGCATGGTAATTCTTTCTCCTTGAATCTTGAGACCTCCAGTCATTGGCAAATTATCATTTACTTCATCTATTACTTTTTGGATTTATGCATTAAAAAGAAGTGGTGAGAGTGAACAACCTTGCTGAACTCCTTGTTTAATGTAGACCTCTGCTGTGGAATCTCCACATCATATAACAGCTATCTCGTCTTCATACAATTTACAAATTTTCCTCCTGTCCTTGTACTTGACACCCAGTTCTTTCAACACCATGAATAGTTTATCCTAAGAACTAATAGATAATAATTAATAAGTAATTTGAAAACATTAGGTCGATATCTCTCTCTGTTGTCATTTTATCAGCTGCTGAAGTTAGCCAATCAGATCGCTTCGTTGAAGTGTATTGATTGGGTGTACCATTAAACCTAACACCAGTTCTTAATTTAAACTGTATCAATACAGATCTGTGTGATGAAGCTTGTAAATTGTAACTTGACAGCCATGCCGCCGTACCGTGCTTGCTATGGGCCGAGATTATCAGCAGGGAGGTCCTTGTTCAAGTCCATCCTATGGTAAAGTTTATTTCTTCTATTGGTGTTTTCAAGCCGTCATAAGCCACGTGCGGATTTAGCAACACGACCTCGCGAAGCCCATCTGAAGTCTCCTCAAAGCGATCTGATTGCCTAACTTCAGCAGCTGATAAAATCACAACAGCAGAAGATTTCTAATTATTTTTTTCCAATTATTTATCAACATGACCAACCCTCTAATGCTCGTATATCTTGTTCATGTTGTTTCTGACCATCCTGTATATATATAACTTTAATTTTTTCCAGATACAAAGTAAAATGTACAAAAACACTGGTAACACTTTCTTTAATGACAGAACATCCTCAGATTTTATCAAATAAATTTTTAACATAAAATTGTCTACGTTACATGAACTTATCAATAATTATGAATAAATGTAGAAAACATTTGAATGTTATAAATCTGTCCTTAAAACCGTAATCAATTCTGAAATGTTTTGAACTTATCATTGACAAGTTTAGTAAACGGTTTCATGCATATGCACATTAAAAAAGTGATTGTATAGAATTTGAACAAACTATGTCATTCTGTTATTAAGAAAGTTTAGATACATTTTCTATTTTGTGTTCAAATGACTAGAAAAACTTTAAAATTTCATTAAGCCAAAGGACAAGTCAGTTTTTTATGGCAATTATATGTACCTGTAGCAATAATTTACCACAGATATGAAAACAAATCCGGGAAACTGGAGTTGGAAGACGGTGATGCTGTTGTTGACTAAGTAGATACTGAAAGGAGCATAACATGGAAAGTACGCCATTAATGTTATATTAGACGTCTCTTGTGAGGAACATGAGGATTGTTTGTGCTGCCAAACTGATCTCAACAGGAATGTCAAAATGTATGGTGGTAAATTTCTGTAATCCATTTCCACATTTTCTACTTCTTAGTATGATTCTTGTAATATAATTGTCATTTTCTGGGGTAATAAAACTTAATTTATATCTTCTTTATTACTCCATTCCACAGAACTAATGATACGGAAACCTATCTGAACACTTCAACTTTATCCCAGATACAGAAATGAAAAGTAGGTTCTGTCTGTCTGAACATCACAATAGATTTTCTTGAAACTCAGGGATATCCGAGTGTGGTCTTGACTATTGATACAGCAATATTTAGAGGACCAAAATAGCAAATGTCAAATTTCTCCAGCAATAGCAGCTGCATTAAAAACATGTACATTATAAAATTTGTATAAAATTTAGTTTTTGTTCTTTAATGTTTTATGCCTTTTTATCTTTTAGCAATGTTGGGAATGGATCCTTCAGTAGCCGCTCCACTGGAAGTTATAAGTGATTATTACAATTTGTTTTTACAAAGTTCGAAATATCTCTGAAGATATTTATTCATCTAAAATCTGTACATCGTAAGAGTTATAGACTCTAGAGTTTCTGATAGTTTTATGTGTCATGCATTTTTACCACATGGGGAGATATATTCACAAATTTATAGAGTTTTAGTGCAAAGTCCATTATCGATGGAAGTTGGTCAACAGTAACATTACCACTGACTGTTGTTAACTTACATCTGATAGACTGCATTACCACTGTACAGCCAGCAGTGTTGCCAACTCAGCGGATTTTCTGCTAAATTTGGTGGAATTTTAAATGGAACAGCGGATAAAATTTCCTTTTAGCAGACAGCGGAATTTTTGACGGATTCTCAAACTTCTGTTAATGGTTTTCAGTGGTAACGTTATCATATTTTATCATAAGGAGAAACAATAATATAGAACTTACTATAAAATTTCCTATACTTGCTGAATAGAACTTACCATCATTGTTTGCTGCTGCAGTTGTCACTGAAATCATGGAGAGCTGGGTGTGTTGTGTTTGATACCGCGTTTCTATGCAGCAAAGTAACACGAGATGGCTGTCTATACAAGCCACAAGAAATCGTTTCCTTTCCAGATAGCTTGAGTTAATGACCCATTTTCAAGTAACAAAGTCAAATGAAATGTGTTTCACTGCCAAACAGTGATATCGTTAGTAAACATTATGTTGTTTTTCTGAAACCTTCTTTGTCAAAATGTTGGAAAATCAATAAATCATTCCAGTCGAACTCTACAGACCATATCACCAGAAGAATTGTTCCGAGATACTACGGTGATATTTTGACAGTAGATATTAGTAAATATAAATTTTCTTAAATATATCTTGGCTATAAAAACAATGAAATCTGTGATGAAAGTGAAAAACCTTTCGAAATAGATCTGAAAATATAAAATGTGCCTTGGCGATGGAAAGTTCCTTTGGCTGCTCTGAAAGAGTGCTAAAGAGTTAGGACATTGGTCTAATGCTGTTGTTAAAGGAGCTCTCAGCCAATTAGATTACGTAAAAAAATCTTGAAAGTCTAGCATTGTTTACCATTCGAGCAGGATTGAAACGAGTGAACAAGTGTTGCAGTGATCATGAATTGGCATCAGATATTTCAAAAAGGAATCGTAATGTACCAAGGCTTCATATGAAACAACAGGAGAGGAGAAGATGACGAAACCCTGTTCTAAAACTGGTGAGTGTCGAGTTAATTTCCTCTATACAAAAAGCTGGTAGGCCTATATGCTATTTTGATTTAATTTGAAATTTAGCGGAATTTAGCGGGGTTTAAACTAAAATTTAGTGGATAAAATATTTCTCGGCTGGCAACACCGACGGCTAGGCTTTATGGTGGTGTGGCAATATTCTGAGTACCAAAACTGGAAATATCAAACTTCTCCATTGTAGCTGCATCAGAAAACTGTATATAAAAATGGTGTCAAATTTCATTATGGGAAAATAAATGATCATAAACATGTCTCTCGATCATGGCCATCCATCAACAGTTCTTAATTTCAGATGATCACCTGCCATAAGACATAGCCTGCTCGGTTGCTAGGTTACACTTACGTCACACCTCTAGTTAAATGATGCTATTTTGTTTCACAAATTTTCAGATTACCCCCCAGCTCTTAAGACATATTTGTCAATAAACATTGTGCAAACTAATTTCCAATCCTTTGTTTCATGACCTTTTACCATGTGTTGTTTGACTCATCAATCCTTAGACTAGTCTGATGCAGCTCTCCATGCCAACCTGTCTTGTGCTAGCTAAACTTTTTCATTTCTACATTACTGCTGCATCCTACATCTGCTCTAATCTGCTTTTCATATTCATACCTACTGTTCTTACCACCTACACTTCCCTCACAAACCAACTGCTGGGTGTCTTAAGATGTGTCCTATCATTCTCTCTCTTCTTCTGGTCAAATTTAGCCACAATGATCTCCTCTCAACAATTCACTTCAGTATCTCTTCATTTGTGATTCAATCTATCTAACTCGGAAAAAGTGGTGGCAAAAGGGGCTCTGGTTAAGACGCAGCAGGTCGTTATGCTACTTAGGTTCCAAAATGGGTAAAATATAAATATGTAAATAAATTCAATGTTAATTTTAATCTTATACCAGTTGTATAGTATTATTAGACGTAATTTCACATACCGTACTGTATATGAGTTGACTATGTTTGTAAGATATTATAAGTAGAATTTTGTAAACAATATAAATTTATTAAGGATGATGTGTGTGTTTAATAGAAAAAATTATTAGCGTAAATTGTATAATATTGTATTCTAGGAAAATTTTCTTCGTCTCCTGTTAATTTAAAATTTAGTGCTTGACAATAATGTATTTTAGTGTACCATTTGCCACCGAGGTAGACACTTCATTTGCAAATAAAGAGATTTTGATTTGATTTGATCTTATCTTGAGCATTATTCTGTAACACCACATTTCAAAAGCTTCTATTCTCTTTCTTTCTGAGCTAGTTATCATCCATGTTTCAATTCCATACAATGCCATGCTCCAGATGATAGTCTTCAAAAGCATATTTCTAAACCCTACATCAATGTTCGGAGTGAGCAAATGCCTTTTCTTAAGAAAGTTCTTCCTTGCTTGTGCTAATCTGCATTTTATGTCCTCTTTACTTCTGCCATAGTTTGTTATTTTACTACCCAAGTAACAATATTCATCTACTTCCTTTAAGACTTCATTCACTAATTTAACATTTCCTGGATCACCTGAATTCATTCGACTGCACTCCATTACTTTTGTTTTGGACTTATTTATTTTCACCTTGTACTCCTTACCCAAGACTCTGCCCATACCACTCAGACATTTCTACAGATCCTCTGCAGACTCCGATAAAATAAAAATATCAACAAATCTCAAGGTTTTGATTTCCTCTCCTTGGACTGTGATTCCCTTCCCAAATTCCTCTTTGATTTCCTTTACTACATACATACATACATACATACATACATACATACATACATACATACATACATACCCCACGCGATGAGTCAGTGAACGAGGCTTCTCCACCAGTTCCGGTCTCTTAATTTCTCTCCTTCTTCAGTGCTTTCCAAAGTACCTATGTCCTCACTGTTCAAAGTCAGGCTTCACCATGTCCTTGTACCTGAGTCTTGGTCGACCTCTTGGTCTTTTGTCTTCAAGTTTTAGATCATGCATTTGTTTCGGTAATCTGTTATCTTCCATGCGTTGCATATGTCCATACGACCTCAGTCGTTGTGATGTTATTCTGTCCTGGAGTCTTGCAACTTCAGCCTGCTTGTGGATTTCCTCATTATGGACTCTGTCCCTCCGTATCTTACCGACCGTGCTATGGAAAAATCTCATTTCTGCTGACTGGATTCTATTGACATATTTACTTCTCGTGGTTCATGTTTCGCAACCATAGGTCAGGATTGGTACGTAACAGGTTTCATATATGAATCTCTTACATTTTGTTGCTATTTTCTTCTTCCATATTATGTCTTTATCTATTTTGTAGAATTTGCTACCTGTCTGAATTCTGTGGGGAAATTTCCTTGTCTATAGAACCAGTATCAGAGATAACACTTTCAAGATATTTGAATTGATGGTTCATCTATAGCTGTTTCCCCTCCATTTCAATGTGTCCCGCTGGTTGTCCGTATCTTTTCATGACTATAACCTCACTTTTCTCTGGGCTGGAGATGAGTTCATATTCTTTAGCAGCTTCTGTCCAGGAGTTGATTAGTTCTCGAAATTCTTCTTTAGAGTCTCCCCACAAGCATATATCATCAGCAAACAAGATAACTTTCATTTTCTTACCTCCAATGGTTTGGTGTACTTTTCTCTGAATCTCGTTCATTACAGTGATGAAAAGAAGAGGAGACAAAATACCACCCTGTCTTAACCCAGATTTTATATCAAAGGTTTCAATCATTCCTACAAGTGTGTTGGACTTTACTGTTCTATATAAACACTGTAAAGGAGGAGGGACAAACTGCAACCTTGACTCACTCCTTTCTGGATTGGTACTTCCTTTTCAAAGCCCTCGATTCTTATGACCGCAGACTGATTTTTATACAGATTGTAGATAATTCTTCGTTCTCGGTATCTGATCCCAATAACCTTCAAGATGTATGAACGCCATGTATGTGGGTTTGTCCTTCATAATTAGATTCATATGAGGGATAATAACAGACATATTCGTAATTATTACATTTTCTTAAATTTCCAAATATCTTCAGAAAAATTATTTCTGTCAGATTACAAAAGTTATAGAAAATTTTTATGTCTGATACAGTTTTATCATGCAAGCCATGATAATGGAGATAATAACAAATGTAGGTTTTTAAAATTAATATTCCACCACCAGTAAGCATCGCTGACACAGAAATGTTCAGTCGTCACTGTACAGAACCTACTGGCGATAGTGGTGATTGTGATTTTTTTAAGCAGAAAACCACAAGGTCATTCTTGAGGAATATTGAAATGTGAAGGAATGATCTCTCGGAAGAATCCCAAATACACTGCTGCTGCCATTATCAGAATACTCAAGTGATTTCAGTAATTCATTACAAAGATTACTTCTTTTTGATGATTATGCAGTACATATATGCTGCGAGTCAGGAACAGCGTAACACTTATTACAAGATATTAAAATAATTCCGTATTGATGGTTTTCACTTTACAAAGGAAATTTAATATGTCTAAGATCTACGAACGCCTTGTATGTGGGTTTGTCCTTCTTAATTCGATCCATATGAGGGATAATAACAGACATATTCATAATTATTACATTTATCACAAATTTCCAAATATCTTAAGATGGAGATGTACGTATTGAATAGGAAAACATATTAAATTTCCTTTGTAAAGCGTAACACTTAGGAAAAATTAAATTTCTGGAATGTATTTTACAATTACATCCATTGTGTACAGACCCCCTGTGGGTGGGGGCGACACAGATGAAGAATACACCCACAGTATCCCCTGCCTCTCATAAGAGGCAACTAAAAGGGGTGACCAAGGCATGATGGAATTAGAACCATGACACTACTTGTGATTAGTACCATAACATGAGGAACACCATGGGTCGATGTTATTTGTGATTAGTACCACGATGTGAGGAACACCGTGGGTCTACATTACCTAAGAGCAGTACAATTATGTTAGGAGCACCACAAGTCTGGGTGTTGCCTGTGATCAGCACCATCGTGTGTATCCCACCGAGGTGGGGGAGCGGGCGCTCAGCTGCAAAGTCTAGCGTCTAGCGGGAATAGGTGCCAAGTGCTGTTCTCGAATGAGTTGGTTCCATTGTGTTCAGAACGGGTCTGCGTTACCTATGAATAGTACCATTATGTGAGGAACACCATGGGTCTGTGTTTCCTGTAGGTGGTACCATAATATGCGATACACTCTGGGTCTGCATTGCCTATGATTAGTACCATTATGTAAGCAACACCATGAGCATTATATAGCCCATGATTAGTCCCACTATGTGAGGGACACCATGGGTCTGTGTTGCCTTTGATTAGTACCACCATTTGAGGAACACAATGAGTCTATGTTAACTGTGATTACTACCACTATAGGAGGAACACCATGGTTCTACTTTACCAGTGTTTAATACTATTATGAGGGGCTGGTGACCTCAATTTTGGACCGCCTTTGAAATATAGAAAATAAGGCATTGTGAATTGGATCCACTGATTGTTTTGGATTCATGGTCATTCATCATCATTCTTTTTAGATTCTAGTCAGTGGTTACACTTTAAAGTTTAAATTACCAGTTCATTTTTTTGCACTTTATACCATTAGGGGCCGATGACCTAAAGTAGCTCTTGGGCCCCTTTAAATAACAAACATCATCATAATCATTGTGTACAGCTCTTTGGCTGATGTGGTGAGCATTGTTGCCTTTGGTTCAGGGTGTTCCCGGCCCGGTGGGCCATTTTAACCACTCCTGCCTAACTCCTCTGACTTGGAGACACACCTAGACACACATAACTAGAGCCCGGATTTCCATGCAAATGCATGTTTTTAAATAAGATAGTTACACTTCTCAAACTTTGCAAATATGCGTTTTATGGCTTAACAATTCCAAATAACTGTTCTTTTTCCGTGAATGTTTGCATGTTTTGGCCTTTTTAGAACAAAATTCACGCATAATGCATATTTTGAAGATTTTGGATTTGATAGCAAATATTTGAACGTTTAATATTGCATAATATGACTTTTCTTCTGACTTTGGTGCATATATAATGGTAACTTGCATGATAGTGCCTTTTATGAATGTTGGTTTTCCATGTTACATAGTATGTCTATTTCTGAGAGACGGAGAGAATGTATTCCTGGTATCCTATGTTACAACCAAAGTTAGTACATACAGTAGAGGTTCTATAATCCAATTTAACCAAGCACTTTCTTATCCGTTGCTTGAATAAACATTGACGTAAGCCGGAAGGCTCCACGTCGATCTCTGTAATTTTAGGAATAAGGTGTCCTAGTTATACATTTTTATAAATTGAACTGCAAATTGTGCATTACTCACTGACAGCTCATTTTTTTGTTTATGTTAGATGAATAAAACAAAACTTGTATCTCTCTTCTGTGGTGCCGCGTTACTGAGATATTAGCTTACAAACCTTGGTTTTGCATTGAATCCTCTTCTGTTGTTATCCTGGAATTTTCTACCCGGAACTATTAATTGCCACACGTCTTTGTTATCGCAGCATACAATAGTTACCAGTTATTGAGGACATTCAAATGTGTCTGCAATCCTTGCACGGAGAAGTAGCTGCGGCAGGTACATATAGGTTGAACAAAGTAATCCGTTCAGGTTCTGAGTTTGAATTCGTCAAGCTTATAAAAGACGTATTGTGGTGAAAGTGCAAAAGACGTACAATTTGACCTCACTTTGTCCCAAAAGTCCACAATTAAGTATGCACCTGTCACTTCTTCTGATGTAGAAAGGTCATTTTCTGTGCTAAAGAATGTGCTGACATATAAACGGATGAGCTTAAATCAAGACAATTTGGAGAAAGTTGTTGTACAATGTTTCAAAAGGAACTGAATTTTGATAGTGCATATTTTCCAGTTTATTGTGCATGTTTTACCATATGATAGCACATGAATGCATGCATATTTTGTGATTTGATAGTGCATGGAAATCCGGGCTCTACACATAACACTCGACAGAAACAATCAATACTAAATACGGGGTTGGTGTCAGGAAAAGCATCCAGCTGTAAAACTCTTGGCCACATTGGAAAGAAGAAGAAGAAGAAATATGATTTATTTATATTTTATAACGTAATTTTGAGTTCATTAAATTCATATCGTTTGAAAACATCCAAGTATTACACTTCCTTTGGCCATCAGTGTATATACTCATACATATACACAAACACATATTGTATATGTTCATCATAGACAGTTATGCCTTCCAGCATTCAGTCTCCAAGCCTATATGAATTATCTAAATCCCTCCACAATCCTCTGTTTGTAAGTAGTTCCAGTTCATCAAATCTTTTAATTATTAGAAACTGAGTTTAACCATCGTCACCTTGTTCTCCCACTATTATTCTCCTTGGTAACCTATCCTCCTTCATTTGCCTCACATGACCCCACCACTGAAGGTTGTTTATATGTACACCTTTTTCCATAGACTTCATTCCTAACTTAAACTGTATCTCCTCATTACGAGTATCATTCTTCCATTTTTCCTATCTGTTGTGCTAGCAATCTTTCTCTCTACTTTCATTTCTGTTACTCTTACCCTGAGCCCACCCAGCTTTCACTCCCACACAGCAAAGTCGGTCTGAAAAGAGAGCGATGTAATAATAAATTTACTCATTCGGGACAAATATTTCAGGTTCCCTACGGGAATCAACATCTATATCATCTGATGGCCAGGCAGGCATCAAGTTTGGTAATGAGACAGTCTCTCGTTGTGCATTGTCACCAAGTAGCCTACGCAGTGGCCTCCATGGTATGCACTAGCCAGTGTCTTGGTGGGTGTGCTATTTACCAACTGAAGAGCCCAACTTAGCACACTGGGGCAAAACACTGGCAAGCAGGAATGAGTTAGCTGGAAAACTTATAATCTCCAAAAACAGACCTTGGTATTGGTACTGTATGATTGCGCTGCTCCCTCACTACAACTGCCGCCGGTGCTGGCCCCAATCCCTCAGTCGTCGCCGAGCTACGGGCAAGTAACAATGGCCGCTATGATCGATGCTCCCGCCAATTGTGAGTTGCGAAGTGTGATTCGTTTCCTTCAAGCTGAAGGATACAGTGCTGCTGAAATTCATCACAGGATGACTGAAATGTACGGTGAACACTGTATGAGTGACAGTGCTGTGAGAAAATGGTGTAGGAAATTTGCAGAAGGTCGAACAGACGTCCATGACGAAAGTGGTCAAGGACGCAATATGACAAAAGAACTTCTCTGAAAGTTCAAGTTGGAAGTCTTTGACCACCCTGACCTAGCACCCAGTGACTATCACCTCTTTCAAGAAATGAAGGCTTGGTTAGGTGGACAACGCTTTGCTACCAACGAAGAGCTTCAAGACACTGTAAGGACCTACCTGAGCTCACTGGCGGCAGACTTCTTTGCATAGGGTATAGGAAAGCTGGTCTCTCGTTATGACAAATGTCTCAACCTTCATGGTGACTACGTAGAAAAATAAGTAAGAATGTACAAATCTTTTGGTAATATAATCATCTTGTTATCTCAATATGTCTATTATTTAAGGCCTGTCAGAACTTGTAAAAAAACAACCTTCGTTTAACAATTAGATTAATCGTTATCAGAATCATTGTTATGAGAGATTCGAAATTCGCAACAAGGTACCGTTTCAAAAAACTTGTTAAACGAGGTAGGCTATTATATTTATTTGCTATTTGCTATTTGCTTTACGTCGCGCCGACACAGATAGATCTTATGGCGATGATGGGATAGGAAAGGCCTAGGAACTGGAAGGAAGCAGCCGTGGCCTTAATTAAGGTACAGCCCCGGCATTTGCCTGGTGTGAAAATGGGAAACCACGGAAAACCATCTTCAGGGCTGCCGACAGTGGGGCTCGAACCCACTATCTCCCGATTACTGGATACTGGCCGCACTTAAGCGACTGCAGCTATCGAGCTCGGTATTATATTTAAAAGCATATGGTAATAGAAAGGTCATTCAAATATATTTATATATAAAACAAGTATTGATTTACAGGAAGAAGAATTATAGACCAGAATAATTTACCAAGGTGTCTACTACTACAATGGGAAAAAAAATATCCAAACACCAAGAAGGGGTTATGCTAGATTAACAAATGTTGGTAGGCGTGTCTATACATCTGAAAGGTGATGTTGATTCAAATTTCCCACAAATCACATTAGCGTGATGCTAGTAGCAGCCCCATGACATTGCACATCAGGTTTGGTTTAAGTGCGGGCTGTACTGTGCGAGAGCATTAATTACCTATGAGATTGGACGAAGTGACCGTGAGTGGGGTCAAGAATACAATGGTAAAAGGGCAGTATCAACAGCTCACTGCGGCTGAACAAAGCTATATAATAGGGCTACGTGAAGGTGGATTTTCCTTCCGCGCTATGGCAGAACGACTTAGCAGGAATGCCTCCACGGTGCATGCATTCTGGCAGCAGTGGTCACGAGAAGGTACGCTCGCAAAATGACTGGGCTCCAGATGTCTCCTGGCACCATTGAGAGGGAGGACCGCCATATTTGGCGCATGGCTGTGGTGCAGCAGACTGCGTCTGCAGCAGCAATTTGAGCGGCAGTTGGCACCACAGTGATGCAACCAATTGTTTGAAATCGGTTACTTGAAGGACAGCTCCGAGCCAGACGCCCTGCGGCGTGCATTTCACTTACCCCAAACCACCACCATCTGCGACCAGGTGAGCGCCTGCATTCCACCTGTCTGCGGTGTCGACACACTAGACCTACACCGGGATTTCTGATTTGGGGAGCAATTTCCTATAACAACAGGAGCACTCTCATGGTTATCCCATGCACCCTGACTGCAGATGTGTACATCCGTCTGGTGATTCGACCTGGTGTGCTGCCATTCATGAACAGCATTTCCATTGGCGTTTTCCAACACGATAATGCAGGCCCCCATGCCTGTATTCAATAGTCAGGCAATTACACCAGTTATTAATGGACGACATGGCACATTTGCGATGTCTTTTCTCGTGCAGATATTAATATGTAGTCCTGTACCTTTAATCAATTAAGTAATGTTACCTCGACAAATATATTGCCAAAATTTCTGTATTCTACATTCCTTATTTCACAGTCTTTGGGTATTATTTTCTGCCAGTGTATATCTACACCAATTTGATAAATTCCCTACTTCTTTGAAATCATTTAAGAAAAGACTAGGTAAAAGACTGATAGATAATTTGCGACCTGGACAACAGCCCTAAATGCAGATCATTGGTGACTGACTGAATTGAATTGAAACTGCCGCTCTTTGAAATGCGTCAGATATCCCACAGGAGTATTATTTTAGAATGCAATCCTATCTTAACCATTACCTGGACCATACTAATTAATAGAAAAAAATTATATTTTGAATTTTCCACATATTGCTATTACCCCTGGTAAAACATTCTTAGATGAAAATAGTAAACTGCTTTAAGAATCAGGGATGTTGTGTAGTATGATGGTATGACGTACAGAGGATGAAAAGTATTGCGTATGGCAGAAAATAGAATAACTTAGATGTCTTTTTAGTTCTTCAATGTCATATTCACGAAATAAGGATATTATTGTTCTGAAACCACCTCATTTATTTCATGGGCCACGACCATGTTGTGTCTTGTTTGAGTACATTTACGTACGCTGCCAAGGACACTAAATCATATTAAATTATTTATATGCACTTTTCCTAACTATATTATTGACCTTCTATGCTAAACTCTTTTCAGTCTGATACATCATATAACCTTCCTTATTTCCTTGAGAAGAATAAAGCTTTTAGAGTGCGGTTTCAACAGAGGACAATGGAGACAAGACAGGAATATAAGACCAAAAAGGAAGAAGCTAAAAGGGTCATAACAGAAGAAGAAAAAAGGGGATAGAAAAGTGGATAAACATGATGGAAGAAGATAGCAAAGGAAATTAAAAAGTACTGTATGGAATGGTCAAGAGTAAGAGGCAAAGCATGAGGAAAGATGTTATAATGATAGATAAAAATGGAAATGAAGTGCAGGAGAAAGAGAAACTCAAAGGAATGTGGAAGGAGTATTTTGAAGATTTACTAAACCCAGAAGGATGCATCGAGGAGGAAAGTAGAAGCAGGGAGGAAAGAAGACTAGCTGCTCGTCTAAGTGTATGTTCCGAGCTGCCAGCAGAGAGATGGCCTGGAATGACATTAGTAGAAGAATAAGTTTGAGTGGCATCTTTAAAAGTAGGGAAGATCACAATATGAAGATAAAGTTGGAATTCAAGAGGAAAAATTGGGGCAAATATTAATTTATAGGAAGGGGAGTTAGGGGTTGGAATATCTCACCAAGGGAGATGTTCAATAAATTTCCAATTTCTTTGAAATCATTTAAGAAAAGGCTATTTACCAACTGATGAGCTCAACTTACCAGACTGGGACGACACGCTGGCAACCAGGAATGAGTTAGCTGGAAAATAATGACAAATAACGGACCATTTATATTTATATTATAAGTGGTATGTTCCGAGCTGTAAGTGGTGAGATGGCATGGAATGACAAACGTAGAGGAATAAGTTCGAGTGGTGTCTTTAAAAGTAGGAAAGATCATAATATGAAGATAAAGTTGGAATTCAAGAGGACAAACTGGGGCAAATATTCGTTTATAGGAAGGGAAGTTAGGAATTGGAATAACTTACCAATGGAGATGTTCAATAAATTTCCAATTTCCTTGAAATCATTTAAGATGATGCTAGGAAAACAACAGGTAAGGAATCTGCCACCTGGGCGACTGCCCTAAATGATGGATGGATGGATGGATGGATGGATGGATGGATGGATGGATGGATGGATGGATGGATGGATGGATGGATGGATGGATGGATGGATGGATGGATGGATGGATGGATGGATGGATGGATGGATGGATGGATGGATGGATGGATGGATGGATGGATGGATGGATGGATGGATGGATGGATGGATGGATGGATGGATGGATGGATGGATGGATGGATGGATGGATGGATGGATGGATGGATGGATGGATGGATGGATGGATGGATGGATGGATGGATGGATGGATGGATGGATGGATGGATGGATGGATGGATGGATGGATGGATGGATGGATGGATGGATGGATGGATGGATGGATGGATGGATGGATGGATGGATGGATGGATGGATGGATGGATGGATGGATGGATGGATGGATGGATGGATGGATGGATGGATGGATGGATGGATGGATGGATGGATGGATGGATGGATGGATGGATGGATGGATGGATGGATGGATGGATGGATGGATGGATGGATGGATGGATGGATGGATGGATGGATGGATGGATGGATGGATGGATGGATGGATGGATGGATGGATGGATGGATGGATGGATGGATGGATGGATGGATGGATGGATGGATGGATGGATGGATGGATGGATGGATGGATGGATGGATGGATGGATGGATGGATGGATGGATGGATGGATGGATGGATGGATGGATGGATGGATGGATGGATGGATGGATGGATGGATGGATGGATGGATGGATGGATGGATGGATGGATGGATGGATGGATGGATGGATGGATGGATGGATGGATGGATGGATGGATGGATGGATGGATGGATGGATGGATGGATGGATGGATGGATGGATGGATGGATGGATGGATGGATGGATGGATGGATGGATGGATGGATGGATGGATGGATGGATGGATGGATGGATGGATGGATGGATGGATGGATGGATGGATGGATGGATGGATGGATGGATGGATGGATGGATGGATGGATGGATGGATGGATGGATGGATGGATGGATGGATGGATGGATGGATGGATGGATGGATGGATGGATGGATGGATGGATGGATGGATGGATGGATGGATGGATGGATGGATGGATGGATGGATGGATGGATGGATGGATGGATGGATGGATGGATGGATGGATGGATGGATGGATGGATGGATGGATGGATGGATGGATGGATGGATGGATGGATGGATGGATGGATGGATGGATGGATGGATGGATGGATGGATGGATGGATGGATGGATGGATGGATGGATGGATGGATGGATGGATGGATGGATGGATGGATGGATGGATGGATGGATGGATGGATGGATGGATGGATGGATGGATGGATGGATGGATGGATGGATGGATGGATGGATGGATGGATGGATGGATGGATGGATGGATGGATGGATGGATGGATGGATGGATGGATGGATGGATGGATGGATGGATGGATGGATGGATGGATGGATGGATGGATGGATGGATGGATGGATGGATGGATGGATGGATGGATGGATGGATGGATGGATGGATGGATGGATTTCAAGAACTATACGGGAATCACAATGATATATCACTGTATAAAGGTATTTGAAAAGGAAACAAAGTATGGGAAGCCTTCCAGGTAAAAGGTGTCTAGAAGCAGACAATATAAAAGTGAGAGAGATGTACCATGGGAGTGTCAGTTGTGTGAAAGTAGGAGGAGAGAGAACAGACTGGTTTGAGCAAAAACGCAGATGAAGACAAGGAAGTGCTCTGTCACCCTTGCTCTTCATTGTAGTAATGGACGAGAGAATGACAAAAGTGGCAAGGAAAATTCGGGATGGAAAAATAAAAGTGATTATGTTTGCAGATGACTTGTTAGTCTTGGGTAATGAGGCAGCCATGCCATATCTAGGATACAGGCAAGTGAAATTAAATTTCTAAGTGGGATAGGAGTGACAAGAATGGATAAGATGAGAAATGAGGTTAGGGATACCCATAGTAAAAGAGGAGCCATTACAGAACAAGATAGAGGCACCTAGACTTAGATGGTATGGACTTATGAAGAGAATGACAGAGGAAAGGATACCGAGGAGAAGGCATGAAATGGGAATAACAGGAAAACGACCAAGAAACAGGTGGATTAAACAAGTGGAAGTGTGTGTACAGAGAAGAGAAGAGGAGAGGACTGGGCAGGAGTGACGAGGGAGAAGTGGTGGGAAGGCAAGAGGAGATGAAAAGGCTTATGTTCCAAGCAGACTTGGCCAACAGATAGAAACGGCATATAATGATGACATCATATAACGTCATGATTGACGTTTTACATGTACCGGTAATAGATGAGCTTGAGAGAATTAAAGTTTTCAATCAGTGTTAAATATCGCTGATGTATCAATTTTATTAGTGCACAAAAACGTTTCTTAGAAATAGGCCTTTGTGTTACATATATCTAGTGTCGACATTTAGTTTTAAATGCTCTACATTTTCAGATGTATCTCCTTATTTTGTTATTTTAAATTAACATGATGTACATTTACATTTATACATTATTATTGACAACTAATCAAGTCAGTACGATAATCAGGTTATGTTTATGTAACACTGGCTTGTTTTACAGTACATTCAACCAATGTGTCGGCCATGTTGATTTTGTATTATGGTGGAATATTTTACTTTTGGAGATTGTCTTTCGGGGGCAAACTTCTACTAGTTTCAATTAGTGACAACATGACCGTGAGCGCGGGCTATGCATAGGCTCAACGTGAAGTAAGGATTGTAATTCTCCTTGTGATCGTACTTCATTATTTTTAATAAACCTGCTGCGGATCGGGGACGCAGATGAAGAGTGCGCCCTCGATATCCCATGCCTGTCGTAAGAGATGACTAAAAAGGGCAATCAAGGGATGATTTACTTGAAATCATGAGATTTGTAATTAGTTCCACTACGTGAGGAACATTATGGGTCTACGTTACTTAGGAGCAGTACCATCATGTTAGGAGGGGCTGCCTGGCCGAGGCGGTAAAGGCGTGCTCGGTTCGCCCGGAAGGACGTGGGTTCGAATCCCCGTCAGGAAGTCGTAAAATTCAAGATACGAGATTTCCACTTCCGGAGGTGCATATGGCCCTGAGGTTCACTCAGCCTACACCAAAATTGAGTACCAGGATAATTCCTGGGGGCAAAGGCGGCCGGGCGTAGAGCTAACCACTCTACCCCATCACGCGCCGAGGTTAACAATGGTGGAAGCCTTTACCTTCCACTCCTCCAAGGGCCTTCATGGCCTGTACGGAGGTGACTTTGCTTTTGCTACCATCATGTTAGGAACACCACGGGTCTGGACATAGCCTGTGATTAGTAGACTACAATCGTGTGCATTCCACAGAGGCTGCAGAGAGGGCGCTCGGTTGCACACACAAGTATCTAGTGCGAGTAGGTTCCGAGTGCTGCACTCGAATGTGTTGGTTTCTTTGTGTTCACAATGGGTCTGCGTTAAGAGTAGTACCAATACAGGAGGAACACCATAGGTCTACGTTGCCTGAGAGCTGTACCATTGCTTGAGGAACAACAAGGGTCTGTGTTGCCAGTGGGTGGTACCATGATGTGTGATACACTTTGGGTCTACATTGCCTGTGTCTGGCTCCATGGCTAAATGATTAGCGACCGAGCTCGATAGCTGCAGTCGCTTAAGTGCAGCCAGTATCCAGTAATCGAAAGATAGTGGGTTCGAGCCCCACTGTCGGCAGCCCTGAAGATGGTTTTCCGTGGTTTCCCATTTTCACACCAGGCAAATGCCGGGGCTATACCTTAATCAAGGCCACGGTCATTTCCTTGCAATTCCTAGGCCTTTCCTCTCCCATCGTCGCCGTAAGACATATCTGTGTCGGTGCGACGTAAAACAAAATAGCAACAACAACAACAACAACAAATGGTTAGCGTGCTGGCCTTTGGTAACAGGAGTCCCGGGTTTGATTCCCGGCAGGGTCGGTAATTTTAACTATCATTGGTTAATTTCTCTGGCACGGGGACTGGGTGTATGTGTCGTCTTCATCATAATTTCATCCTCATCATGACGCGCAGTTCGCCTAAGGGAGTCAGATTGAAAGACCTGGACCTGGCGAGCCGAACATGTCCTCGGACACTTCCGGCACTAAAAGTCATACGCCATTTCATTTACATTGCCTGTGATTAGTGTCACTTACACCTAGCCTGCGATTAGTTCCACTACCTGAGGAAAACTGAGTGAATACCTACACCCCTGATTTGTCCCACTACATGAGGGACACCAGGATCTGCGGTGCTTGTGAGTGGTGCTCGTATGTACGAAACAGCACGGGTTAATGTTACCTGTAGGTTGGTGCCATTATGTTTGACATACCATGGGTCTACAGTACCTGTAATTAGTACCACTACAGGACGAACACCATGGTTCTGCTTTACCACTGATTAGTACTACTATGAGGGGCCAGTGACCTGAATTTCGGACCCCTTTGGAACACAAGCATCATCTCCGAAAATAAGGAATTGTGGATTGGATCCACTGTTTTGGATTCATGGTCATTTTTTCATCATCATTTGTTTTAGATTCTTGTCAGTGGAGACATTTTGAATTTTCAATTATGTCTCATTTTGTTGCACCTTGTACCGTTAGAGGCCGATGACCTAGCCTTTAAAAAACAAACATCATCATCATTATTATTTTCAATAATAATAATGAAGTGAGTAAGATCCTCCGTGGCTCAGGCGGCAGCGCGCCGGCCTCTCACCGCTGGGTTGCGTGGTTCAAATCCCGGTCACTCCATGTGAGATTTGTGCTGGACAAAGCGGAGGCAGGATAGGTTTTTCTCCGGGTACTCTGGTTTTCTCTGTCATATTTCTTCCCAGCAACACTCTCCAATATCATGTTATTTCATCTATCATTCATTAATCATTGCCCCAGAGGAGTGGACAGGCTTCGGCAGCCAGCAAAATTCCTATCCTCGCCGCTGGATGGGAGCTTCATTCATTCCATCCCTGACCTGGTCGAATGACTGGAAACAGGCTGTGGGTTTTCATTTTCATAATGAAGTGAGTCCCTAGGTACTTTTATGTGCAAGCTTAAAATACCTGTATATTAATTATTTTGTATTTGCACATGGTAGGCAACGTATAATTTGAGTGATTGTTTATCATGCCCTCTGCAACTACCAGCCATGAGGCAGAGTCCTGCACAGCGGGCCAGCCCATGAGCTGCTTCGGTAATAGACGGCAATGGGCTTTAGAAGTCTCGAACATAAGAAGCCCGTGACGTCATAGCACTGACCTGCCTGGATAGTGCTATGTCGTTCGTACACGGTGAGCCAAGGACAGTGGTCTGGTAGTTCTATGGGCTAACTGCTTCAATGTTTACAGTGTACTGTGTTTCAGTGGAATGCGTTGCTTTACAGGTCGAGTGGAGACGATCACATTTACTGTGGTTTCCTACGCGACTTCCCCTTCTATGCTGTTTTTGGAAATGAATGCGGACTGTGGCTTCAAAAGAAAAGAAACCATGACAAGAAAACGTGAAGTAAAGCAAGAATTAGAAACCGGACAATACAAGACTTCTGAAACGGATCCAAATTTCAAAAGTCATATTTGGTCGGTATTGTAGTTGACAGTGATGAAAAAGAGGTTCTTTTTGTGTGTTAAATGATCTCGACAAGGCGTGTATGAATGGCGAGCAATCTTCCACTCCACAACTATGAGATAATCTGACAAAATAATGAATGAAGTTTGCTTCGTGGGCTGACGTTGAAGTGGTCGTACTCCAACAGATGAGCTGGCAAGGTATTTAAAACAAAATTGGGCAATGGAAGAATATATACCATCCTATTGGAGGATAAATGAACAAAACGATCCAAAAATCACCAGATCGCCAAGAAAGTACTATGTATGCAAGCGTCAAGTTCAGCTTCAGAGAGAAATTTCAGTTCAGTGGACTTAATTCTCAATGCATGGTGGTCTAATCTGCAGCCAGACAATGTTGATGCTCGTCTTATAATTCAGAGTAATTCTATCACCATTAATCAGTGACTAAATAAAAGTCATGTTCAGGTTTATTTCATATCAGTTTAGTTTGTATTTTAGTTCATTTTGAGTTAAACGCAAGAACGACACCATGAATGTGCATCCACTATAGGTGGGGAGTGGTATCCTCTGCCTGACGTAAGAGGCGACTAAAAGGGGCCCATTGACTCTTAACTTGGGAGTGTGAATTAGCGACCATTGGGCCCGTACCTGAGCCCTGGCATTGCATCCACTTATTAGTGCCAGGCTCCTACTTTCATCTATTCTATCCTACCTCCCTTGGTCAACTCTTGTTCTTTCCCGATCCCGACAGTATTAGGGCAACCAAGGCCTACGCGGTATTGCACTTTCACGCCCTTCGTGGCCCTTTCTTTGGCCGATATCTTCATTACTCGAATTGTCGGATCCTATCCATGTTTTCTCCCTGATCAGCATTAATAAAGGATGGTTGCCCAGTTGCGCTCCTCTTAAACAATAAACAACAACACCACCACCTTGAAAATGCTTTGGGTTATTTAGATTCATTTTCAGTTAATTGATGCTAATTGTAGACGAATACTAGAGTTTCTAATGAAGTTTCTGTTTGTGTTCTATTATTATTATTATTATTATTATTATTATTATTATTATTATTAATGTTTGTGTTCTATTATTATTATTTTAGTTCAGGAAAGATCTTTATCGTTTTCTTTCAAACTGCGATTAGCGTACTATAAAATTTATCATTAGCGTACGGGAATTCGTATAGCGAGTGACACGAATTGAAGTGTAACATGAACATTTCGTTGTACACAGCGTACGCGTTATTGCGAGGAAGCAGTCAAAGTAGACTACTCAGCCCACTCAGTGCGGGGACTGTGGTGGGCTGAGTGGGACCAGTGCTGTGGGCCAGGAAGCGGCCGCGTCAGAAGAGGACGACACTGCATGGGCTGGGCTGCCGTAGTCAGTGGGTTTGCGAGTGCTGCGCAGTGGGCCTCACTGCACAACTCTGCCATGAGGATGTGAGAATTGGCAACTCGATTCCGCCGGGCACTGAAATCAAATTTTCCCCCCTCCCTTCATATTCTATTAAATTATTTATCGTATAATAAGACCTGCTTAAAGCTGTAACTTACATAACTTCTTCCTGGAAGTTACTTTCACCGATTTATGACTTAAATATAACTTATTTACAATATTTCAGATGCCTAGAAAGTGTTGTGTGCCCGGGTGCAAATCAATTTTATGACAGCACTGTAAAAAGAAATGGCTTCTTGTCCACATTTTCCTTCCCTAAAGAAGAAATAAGAAGCAGGCACGGATTCGTGCCGTTCCACTGAAGGTCTGGCATCCATCCGCAGCATCTGCTCGTTGTGCCCACCACTGTGATGAATAGGACATAATAGCAAATACACTATAGAGAATACGTAAACGGTACGTGATATTGCAAGACATTGATTGCCAGCGCACCTAGCGGGACGGCCTTGGATCTGAGTGTAGTAGTAATACCGGTACCGGTCAGCAGATATAGTGTGAAATTTAGGTCTTAGATTTGCGTTAAGAATAAGATTTTCTTGAAAATTGAATTTATCCGGTGACAAAGGATTTGGAATTACAATCATACATGCATTGGACCATGTTTGGTAAGGTTTGTGCTGCTTTTGGCTGCAATAACTTTGAACTTGTTCTGGTATCGAAATCTTTCTTCCGCTTTCCTCGAGACGAAACATTGTAAGTAAATTCCAATATTGTAAAATATTAGTGTACAAATCACATTAGGTTTAACATTTAATTGTCAACAAGTATTCCTCTCGTAGATTAATTACATGAAGAAAATTAAAAAGACCCTTAAAAGCCACCGATCTCAGTCGAGTTTCAACCCGTTAACTTGGGATTAGTAGACTAACGCCGTAGGCCTATCCACAACATCACTGCGCTCAGCAGTCAAAAGTGAAAGCAAAAATCGGTCTGATACCTCCGACTATACTGTACACTACATGTGCTAAGAGTACAATACGGTAAGGGAGACAATCCCGACGAGCAGAAGAGGCTAGGATAATAACTCAACTCCAATGCAGATGGCGTGCTTGTACTGGCGTGATAGGTGTGCTATGTCTGAATTGTAGGCTTCAGTCTGTTTTTACGGGTTGAAGTGGTACGTTGATCAGCCCTATCCAAATGGAGTTGTACCCGGTTACGGAACTTGCAGATATGTTGTTCATGTATGGGCAAGCAAATAGAAGCAGCAGAGAAGCCGAACGGTTGTGCTGGACCAAATATTCACGTAGGATACATCCAGCTCACACTATTTTTCCACAACCGTTTCAATAATTAAGTTAATCAGGGCAATTGTGACCACAGTACAATGCCCAAGGGGGACGACGAATTACATGGACTCCGACTTAGAACATGCACTGCTTGCTCGCGTGGATGAGGCGCCTGCAATCAGCACTCGAGCAGTTGTACGTGAAATGAACGTTTCCGGTATGACTGTGTGGAGAGTATTGCGTGAAATGCAGCTACACCCCTACAATCCACATTAAGTGCAGGCTTTGAGTCCTGCTGACTTCGCACCTCGAGTCGTGTTCAGGGAATGGATCTTGCAGCGCCTTGCAGTCTATTATCTTTCCTGCGTGTGTGCTTTTCACAGATGAAGCCTGTTTCACCAGAGACGGAATGCAAAATTGTCACAATAGTTAAGTTTGGTCCGATGAGAATCTCCACGCTACAGTTGTGGAGAGCCATCGGCACGAGTTTTCAGTCAACGTGTGAGCAGGCAGAGTGAATGATTACGTAGTAGGCCAGTTTCTTCTTCCTCTCCGCCTAAATGCAGCAGTATACACAGTTGTGCTCAAAGATGTACTACCCACGTTCCTGGAGCACATGCCACTTGCCCTTCGTCAATGGTTGTGGTTCCAACACGATGGAACCCCACCTCACTTTGGACTCAGGTTTCGTGAACACCCGGATCAGTCATTCCCTGCAAAGTGGATAGAAAGAGGAGGTCCTGTTTTGTGGCCCACTCGTCACCAGATCTCAGCCAACTTGATTTCTTCTTGTGGGGCCATGTGAAAAGCCTTGTGTATGGGACACCTGTCGAGACTAAAGAGGATCCCTTGGGAAGAATTCTTGCTGCCTGCGACGCTGTTCAAACAACACCGGGGATATTTGAATGGGTACGGCAAAAGTTTGTGCGACGATGCCATTCCTGCATTGACGCAGGGGGACGCCATTCGGAACATTTGTTGCAAATGGAGCAGCTTGTGCAGGCAAACGGACTGAAATGAGTAGAATGCTGTGTAACTTTTGACTCGATCGTTTTCGGAATATGGTTCTTCATCTCAAGTTGATCTATTTGCCGTCCTCCATCATCCCTAAAAATTTTGTAACATCATAACGAATACCCCGTGAATAAAAGAGCTTGTCTGATAGCAAATAACTCCGCAGTGAAGGAGGAAGGTGCCTCGAGTAGAACAAATAATTTAGATAGGTTGAAATCAGAGGAATATAATACAGCTCCCACTCCAGCTGGAATTTTAATGTTTCGACCCATCCGCATAAAAGGTAGGAGTAAGCACCTCTAGATGGCGTCTTTATGCTTGTCCCTACCTTCCCACCGTAGCTCGTCAGACTACCGTTTGACAGGAGTGCAACGTTGCTAATTTTAACCTCACGGCTTGTAGTTACAAAGGGCGTTAGTTTGATTATTATTATTATTATTATTATTATTATTATTATTATTATTATTGGTGTTGTTTTATTATATTGTGTACGTATACAGTATTAGTTCGACATGGATCGATCGTGTTGTGAACTCTTCGGGTATTTTTGCCCTCACCAAAGGATAAAAATCTTCGAGAGAAGTGGATTCGGTGTAGCGAAGCCTGGGTATAGAGTACTACAGGTCATGCACAGCAGAGTCATATCCTTATGACCAACTCCTAATCATTAACGAATCTACGAAGACTATACACCTCCCTGCAGACATCGACAATACGCAGGTTCATAGCCAAGACAGTTCTAGGTGTATTAGCGTAGGGTTCCTCAAGATGTGGCATCAACACGATTAGAAAACTTTTCCAAATTTCAAAATTGTCCACTAGGCGTAAAACCCGAGGACCGTGGCTATTGTAAAAATATACTGTAAAACTGATGCATGTTAAAGTACAAGTTTTTCATTCCGAACATGTATTTTATATATGACCGGATACGATTCCCCCACCCCCCGATTGCGAATAACTTTTAGCTCAGTAGAAGGTTACCTTAAGTGATTTTCTCTCTTCGTAAATAAAAATAATCAGACATATACATGTAAAGAGACCAGGTTTAGGTTATGGGACATGCAGCTCTGTACGTAAGATTTAAGAA
Organism: Anabrus simplex; assembly: GCF_040414725.1. Taxonomy (NCBI): domain Eukaryota; kingdom Metazoa; phylum Arthropoda; class Insecta; order Orthoptera; family Tettigoniidae; genus Anabrus; species Anabrus simplex. Next base: position 1,723,291,320 of record NC_090265.1, read on the forward strand.
AAAGGTGCATTCATCACGAACTTCCACTGTAAATAACGAAACTGGCGTGTGCATCAAACACTTTGACTCTAAGTTTATTGTCCTCAGAGAATTTCCCCGTATCGAATAGTGTACCAATCTTACATTGTCACCTAAGAGGAGACATATTCGACCATATTCAACTACCAGCTTTCGCGCAACGACATTAATTATCTCGAGGAAGAAAATACCCTAAAAGGCGCATTTAGCTGTTGCCCCAGAGAGAAAAAGATGTGCTAATTGAACGCTAATGGGGAAAAGGGTAAGGCAGATCATTTTCAGTATTTCACGACAAAAATGTGAGCTCATGCAAAGTGATTGTAAAGATGATAGTGTTCTCAAGACGTACTGTAGGTGTTAATGATGGGCAACGCTCTCGCTTGAGACTCTCGAGACTGACGTCACAGATCTCGAGACTCTCGCGATAATCTCGAGACCAGTTCTCCTGTGCTGCGATCTGTGCCACGTTCCGGTAACTACGAGTGTAAGCTTGATAGTACATCAGCAGTTATTGCGTGAAATAACGTTCTCGTGCGGATAAATTTTGTCAAAAGTCTAGAAAAGTACTGCATGTTCAACTATGAACCCCTTAATACCATTAACGAAAGTAAAAACACAATGCCAGTACCTTAAACTGTTCACGGCTTATTTGAGGTGGACATCTTGTTAGCTGAATAACCCTGCATAATGTGTGAATAACTGTTGATAGGATGTACACCTACCTGCTACTAGAGCCGTGCATTGTTCGTACGTGAGGCGGGGCAAGATGAGCCGTGCTGCATATGCAACCACCATTACGCGTGAGTGGAACGTGTGATCTAAAATGCCTGAGTTTTCTCCAATTCTTTCTACGGGGTAGTGATGGGTTGTGCTCTCGAGACCGATTCTTCAGTGCTGCGATCAGTGTGACGTCATAGTAACTGCGAGCGTAAGCTTCATAGTATACCATCAGCGTTCTCATATGGAAACCTGTGTGCCGAATTTTTTTGTCAAAAGCATAGAAAAGTACTGCATGTTCAACTACGAGCCCCTTAATACAATTAACGAAAATGAAAACACTATGTCAGTACCAGTATATTAAATTGTTTACGAGTTATTTGAAGTGGACATCTTAGCTGAGTAACCCAGCATAACTTGTAACTGTAGATAGGATGTACTGTATACTTACTTGAATATCTCGCAATTGTTATCGACAGGATGGCTTCTTGTGATGCAGGCCGGGCCGGAGGTGTTGTCTGTGACCACTCCCCTTCAGCGATATTGTGCGTTTTTAAGTGCCGGATCATCCCAGAAGAATCTCCGCTGAAGTATTTTACTGATTTTGAATAAACAACACAGAGGGTTGTGCTATTTGGCATCTCTTCAAAATAACCTACATCCAAGACTTATGTTGCATTTCGGACATAGTCTCAAAGTTGTCGCGTACTATTAGACGCAATTACACAGTGACGGCCCGTAGCCAAATTATCCGGTGGGGCACAACTTATAAAATAATATGGACAGTCAAGTAGAAACTTACGGTATCGGTTGCAAAATATAACACTAATGCGCATGTGAATAAATACACTAACAACTGACTTGCAAATCAGCTTATCCTCTTTACAGTTGGTGCCAGTTAGAAATTAACACCAAGGAAAAAGACAGTGAAAGGTGGGGTCAAAGGAACCGGGACACGAACCCGTAACCTCTCCATTTCCGGTCAAGTGTTATTTCACTGAGCTAAATGGCCAGGGATAAGCTGATCCACATTTCATTTATAACTTGTTCCCCTACAAGTCAAGTAATAATGAATACACTAACCTTCCTATTTATAGATGAAGTCCATTCTTCGATCCTTTACTTGAGCAAATACTTCGATAACTCGCTGGTTGAAGTCGGGAATCGAACGTACCATTTTACTTTCAATTGAAAGTATCGTCAGGGCCGTTAGTCTGTCTTGGCTCATCGTATTCCTCAAGAAGTTCTTTGTTCGATTTAGAGTTGAGAAACACCTTTCACTTTCCGCTGTCGACATCGGAATTGTAACAATGATGCTCAGTAACCTAACGCATTCATTGAAAGTGTCTTGCATATTGTTGCCCAGGAAAAGTTGCAAAAGCGCCGCAGCACCATCTGCCGCACGCACGTCTACCCTGGAATATAACACTTCAAGTTCGGTCCTGAGCCTGGCTTTGTTCACTTTCGGGTACGTGTTTACGGTTGACGCGACTTATTTTTCCGGAAAGCGAGTACAAAATTCTCCAAAACTTGATACCGGGAAAAGGTTGGCAGCTGTTAAATGGCCTGTGAAACGAAATCTTTCTTCTGCATGTAGTAAAATAGTATCACATGTTTCCAAAGTAGCGATTCTTTGTATTTGCTGGAAAGTTCGCTGCCGCTTAGGAGGAAGTGGAGCTTCGTAGTCATCAGTTTCCTCTAAATCAGAGCGAATGCTCCTGATGTTTCGAACAAATTTCGCTAGCAATTCAGATACCAAGACAGGATCAATATTACGCATTTGAATTTGGGAGAACAGTATATCAACATGAGGCATCACACTATGGAAGGAATTCAGCCAACATATGAAGTTAGAGCCCTTCAGTAATCTGATAAATCCAGAAGCTTGTCCTACAGTGTTTTGATCTGTCTCTATTTCGCAGATTGTTTGGAAGCATTCAAACAGGACGTCTTTGTTTTCAAACACTGTATTGACAATGCGGGTCTGAAAGTTCCAACGCGTTGGAGCTGCTTCGGCAAACGACGCATTACAACTGTATCTAGTGGTTCGGTACGTTTACTAGAGCGACTGAAATAGGAGGAGATTCCCTGAATATCACTGAAAAATATCTCCACTTCTTTTATATATTCCTACATAATCAAATTTCCTACATGAGCATAACAATGAACAAAATTAGCTTCATTATATACTTCCTTTATGCGTGGTTGTACACCTGTCTACGCACCGCTTATTACAATAACCCCATCAAATGTTTGACAAATTAGTTTTTCAGGGGTTTTGTCAATACCCACAATCAATCAATCAATCAATCAATCAATCAATACTGATCTGCATTTAGGGCAGTCGCCCAGGTGGCAGATTCTCTATCTATTGCTTTCCTAGCCTTTTCCTAAATGATTTCAAAGAAATTGGAAATTTATTGAACATCTCCCTTGGTAAGTTATTCCAATCCCTAACTCCCCTTCCTTACTTAGTTCACTAAAAATCACAGAGCTTATACATTCAGCTGTATGACTTGATGCCAAAAAGAAACCCCAAAACCGCTCATGTATTTCGCCATTTATATCATAGCGAAATATAAGCACCACCTGCATTTTCGTTGCATTGTCGGTTGTTTCATCTGCTTGGATGGCTAAGTAATTAGCAGCACTAATTTCTTTCATTATAAAAGTATGACATACCTCGAGCTTAGCATCTAGTATATCGTTCTGTATCGTCTTCTACGTACCTTTAAACACTGTTGCAGTTTCTAAATGAACTTTCAATGCGATATCCAAGCTAGCTACAAAGTCAACCAAACCGCGAAATATTCCAGGATTGTTTGAATTGGTTGATAATCATGGCCGTGGAGCGCAAGTTCAAACACACTGCAGAATTTCACACAATCAATCAGACGAGATAAAATATATCTATTTTTGTCGACCTGTTCATGCTGTTTACGAAGTGAAAGTCTGTACCCACTATCAAGTTGCATCCTTATGCCCAGCTCACCTAGAAGTGCGAGATCCATTTCGTTGTTTAAACGTTTTTTAGATTCACTGTGTTTTTTCAGTTTTTCGTTCAAATGCTTGAAATATTTGACACCTGTTGTGCTCCACGCATCGTCACCACCGAATAGAATGCAAGGAAAGCAAGAAAAATGAATTTCTCTCTTCGCATCCACATAACCATTTCGCTTTAGCATACATACCACTATTAAATTTTCTGTTGAAATTCCTGTGTTTTTTTCCTTCCGTTTGCTGCAGAATAATCATATCAGGTCGCGGTGGTCCTAAACTCTTGGCACGAACTCCGGTCTCAAAATTTAATTGCTTTCCAATTACTCACTGACTTTATTCATTCTGAAATAAACTAGCTCACAAACACACAAAATATAAGACTGAAGAGAATTCACGTCACACCCAGTGTTATTGTAAGTAACTTATCAGTAGCACCTCGAGCAAAAGAGAACGCGTGTAAGTGCCGGAACTAAATGTTACTGTTGGTAATTATTGGTCACTTGGTTATATAACTTATATCAGATATAGAAACACGGTAACCTCATGTAAGATAACTTATTTTAATAATTCAAACATCTGAAAACAACTAAATCCTTGCAGGAGTGATATGAACGCATTTTTTAAATAAACAAGACTAAAATATCATTAGATTTACTTTAGTTACAGAATTGGTGAATTGGCTACACTGATGTTTGTAAAGCGTGGATATTTCTCATGATCTGTTATTTGCTCTATGTGTATGCGCCGCAGAAGGCTTCAAGGATCTGAGTGCCAAACCAGAAGTCCTCCCCGTCACCCGCTCACCCAACAAGCCCGCCGCTGTCATGGACGTTCAACATCTTCAAATACTGTGTTCAAATGCGCAGGCGCGTTGTTTGGACACAAGACGGTCTAGTTCCCAGAGCTCCACAGTTCGTCTGCCACTCGCCTCGCCAAGGCTCCTGCAGTCATTGTCGCGCTGACAGTAACAGCTTGTATCTTTAAATACAAAAGGTATCCTCTCTTCGTGCTTAAAGACATGGTGGGTTTAAATACCTGCCAAAATCCGTAATCCAGTTAAGAATATAACATTTTGTCGTGATAATGTTTGTAGAAATATTTCTGTTGTTCGGCTGTAGCCCAACTAAATTATAAATTATTTATTGAAATCCTGAGTGTGCCCATCGCCACTGCAATTACACATTGCACCGTCATATACCACCGAAGTACCTATTTATGGCGCGAATACTCTATAGTATTGTAAGGAATTATTCCTTCGTCACCAAAATATCGGTAAACACATACAGTGGTCATATGATTTTGAATGTGGAGTCTGATAACGATGTATACCTACCTGTCGAAAGAATTATTGGAGAAAACACAGCAATTTTAGATTACACGTTCCATTTATGCGTAATGGTGGTTGCATATGCAGAAAGGTGCATCTTGCTTCGTCTCGAGTTCGAATAATGCACGCATCTAGTATTCAAGTAGGTGTACCTACAGTAGCCGTCAGTTTCTGTAATTAGCCTACTCATTTTTGGAATAGAGAAGGTCCGTTGTTGACCATTCGTATACTCGGCACAAACATTCAGATCCTCCTACCTGTAAGCGTACGACATGCTGTTCGCCACTCAATTCATGGAAAACGCTCTCGAGATCTCTGGAAATTTCTCGCTAGAGACAGTGCCTGAGCTAGTCTCGAGAAATCTCGAGACCCCGTCTCAGACTGCCCATCACCAGAAGATATTGTTAAGAAATTGCACCTAATTAAAGCATCTAGGAAAGCTGGTTTTTATTAGAAACACAAGCATTTCATTGCTTAGCATAAGGGCGGAGAACAGAGAGAAAACCTGATTGTGTACATATCAACGTCAATGAGGTAGAACGGTTATCAATAGTAGTCTTTTACGTGACGTCACTGCTTACGTCGTCTGATTTAATTTGTTATTTAATACATACTGCATCGAAATTAGCGAATGTGACTACAGGTCGTGCAGAACAGGGTTATATCCATTACGACCAACTCTACACGATTCATGTATCTACGAAGCAGTGGCGGTTCCTTGTATAGCGCAATGGAGGAATGGACCTCCAGTTTATATCAAATTGTACTCAACTACTTAATTATCACAACTCCCCTGTCATTCTCGAAGCTCTTGCTAAGCCCATCTATCCGTAATATACTCGTACTGGCTTTCAATTCATGTGAACTGCGCAAGATCCGTGGCCGGATACTTATCTGAAATGAACTCCCTCGCAAGGCGGTCTCTCCGTCTGTACCTAGACGAATGGGGTGGCGAGGTGCAGGGGGACGTCGGCCAGCAAATGGACAAGATCACGATATCGCAGAAACGGATATCTGTGCTTTACGCATGTGCAATATGCCACTCTCTCAAGTCGTGTTGTTGGGGTTAGAAAATATGTCTGCCATCTGTTGCCCTTACTGGAATTTAACTAGGCAGCAGAGAATAGTGCATATAATTAGCGCTAATGTTGAAAAACATCATTACTAACAAAAGTCACATTAAACTGCCAAATTCCAATTGATATATTTTCCCAAATATTCATTTGTATTCTTTGCGATAATTACTTTTTGGAGAGAAACTTAACTTAAAAATCATTGAGGCAAAGAGTAGCGGGAAGGTAATACCAATGAAAACGTTAATTGCCTAGCCCACACGAGTTCTTAAAATTAATTGCCTAGCCCACAAGAGTTCTTAGAATTAATTTACCAGGAAAGGTTATTCCACTGAAGCTCAACTTGTAGGATTCCAGCAAGATATAGCAGATATCTTGGATTCTGGAGGTCAAATGGACTGTATCGCGATTGACATGTCTAAAGCATTTGATAGGGTGGATCATGGGAGACTACTGGCAAAAATGAGTGCAATTGGACTAGACAAAAGAGTGACTGAATGGGTTGCTATATTTCTAGAAAATAGATCTCAGAGAGTTAGAGTAGGTGAAGCTTTGTCCGACCCTGTAATAGTTGAGAGGGGAGTTCCTCAGGGCAGTGTTATCGGACCTTTATGTTTTCTTATATATATAAATGATATGAGTAAAGGAGTGGAATCGGAGGTAAGGCTTTTTGCGGATGATGTTATTCTCTATAGAGTGATAAATAAGTTACAAGATTGTGAGCAACTGCAACGTGACCTCGAAAATGTTGTGAGATGGACAGCAGGCAATGGTATGTTGATAAACGGGGTTAAAAGTCAGGTTGTGAGTTTCACAAATAGAAAAAGTCCTCTCAGTTTTAATTACTGCGTTGATGGGGTGAAAGTTCCTTTTGGGGATCATTGTGAGTATCTAGGTGTTAATATAAGGAAAGATCTTCATTGGGGTAATCACATAAATGGGATTGTAAATAAAGGGTACAGATCTCTGCACATGATTATGAGGGTGTTCAGGGGTTGTAGTAAGGATGTAAAGGAGAGTGCATATAAGTCTCTGGTAAGACCCCAACTATAGTATGGTTCCAGTGTATGGGACCCTCACCAGGATTACCTGATTCAAGAACTGGAAAAAATCCAAAGAAAAGCAGCTCGATTTGTTCTGGGTGATTTCCGACAAAAGAGTAGCGTTACAAAAATGTTGCAGAGTTTGGATTGGGAAGAATTGACAGAAAGAAGAAGAGCTGCTCGACTACGTGGTATGTTCCGAGCTGTCAGCGGAGAGATGGCGTAGACGAATAAGTTTGAATGGCGTTTATAAAAGTAGGAAAGATCACAATATGAAGATAAAGTTGGAATTCAAGAGGACAAACTGGGGCAAATATTCATTTATAGGAAGGGGAGTTAGGGATTGGAATAACTTACCAAGGGAGATGTTCAATAAATTTCCAATTTCTTTGAAATCATTTAGGAAAAGGCTAGGAAAGCAACAGATAGGGAATCTGCCACCTGGGCGACTGCCCTAAATGCAGATCAGTATTGATTGATTTGTGGACACTGCGAACATACATCCCTAGAGTTTCCTCGTGTTTTTCAAGTGTGATGCTAGTGTTTGCAAACGTTTGTAGTAATTATCACAATACGTCATATTATTGTACGTTGTGCAAGCGTGCGAGTGTTTTCCTGCACTGTTGTGCCGTTCAAAAACTTAATTTTTAAGACTTAACCTTCCGTCGGGCGCAATGCTGAAAGTCACATCAACGGGCGCATTGAGCCCAATAGGCACTTGTAGAACTAAGTTTTGTAAGTTTATTTAAATCATTCTTCTAACCATGAAACAATTTTTAGGTGTTTCAAAAAATAATATATATATTAAATTGTATTATATTATTCAAAACAATCAGTTTTATTTTAAAAATAATATTTAATAAACTTAAGCGTATTTTGTTTACACAACAGCTAATAATAATAATAATAATAATAATAATAATAATAATAATAATAATAATAATACTGAAATCTTATATCCTATATAAAAAGTGTTCAAATAAACTTTGAACTGTAAAATGACTGGCAAAACATTAGACAGGAGTACATGGATATGATTAGTGAAAAGTTCCATACAATAGCTAGTAAACAGGCTCAGGATAAGGAAGGAGAATGGGTGGCATACAGGGATGTTGTAGTAGAAACATTCAAACGTCACTTGATTTGATTCTATTTCTGAAGCACTAGGAACGATCGCTGTAGCGTTAATTACACACAAAATTTGCATGGGAAAAGCAAATTGAATTCTTACATTTCTTGCGTACATACTTTGACAGTCGTCTAGTTCAGTTTCAGTGGTGCATTTTGTGCATCGGCGTCTTTTTGGTGGTCCTAGGGGTGACTCATCACCACTTTCTTCTTCCGTGCAAGGAAGAAATATTGTCAGCCTCTGTTGGAGGTCTGTGGGCATTCCACAGTTTTCATACTTTTTCAGGTAATTTTTTCAATCACCAGTTCGTGGGATAATTGTCTCAGAAACATTCCTTTCTGCATTGGTTGTAATCCATTACCGAGGTAGATAACCTGGGCACTGATACCACTTATATTCAGCATTGCAAAAAATGTTACCATTAGCCATCCCTTAATGTTTCGAGCTACATCGAATGCAGCAGATATTTCGTCTACAGTTTGTTTGGCTTGTTTTTCTCTCCAGAATCAGGATGGATTGATTTATCATCATGAAGTATGGACACAAAAATGACATTGCTATTATTTGCGTACCTCACTATATTTTCTAAAATTTCGTCGGAAATAACATTTTTCCAACAATCTGCAGCAGTTTTTGCCCACTTAGCGTTTCCAATAACCCCCAAGGGGTGAGTAAGTATGTTATGAGGTCCCCTTCATACACTACTCACTGGTGGATTATCACTCTGCTTGGTAATTTGACCCTTTCTCAGAAAGTAATTGGTAACTGCATGTGTATCTTCAACATCAGTCTCCTCACACGCCTGCTCCGTTTCAAAACAACCAAAGCGTTCTTCTACTTCATCCTCATTATTTTCTAAATAACTCGTTATTTCGGAAAGATCCACAGGATCGGTCGGATCATAAACTTCGCATAAAACCTGTGAAAAAATCAAAAACAGAAACATTTATTTCATGATCGGGCGCAATGTGCTTGATAGGCCAGCTTACGAAACGTACTTGTTTTTATAATTATTGATATATTCTTGCACTGCTCAGTTATAAAATGAGTAAGCTAACTTATTTTAATCAATATATGTTGGAAAAACGTGCCTTACATAATATTGCGAAATCGGGCGCAATGTGCCTGGGAGATCGTTGTGGTCACAGCATGCACTAGGATGCGAGTAAACTAACCGTTACGCTTTCAAACAACACAAAACAAGACGCAGCTACTCAACAGTGCTAGTAACGCTACCCAGTAGAAAGCGAGAGAGGGGATATAATGTGTGACCGATGCCTATTAGATCGGTTGCGCCTCGCGGAAGGATAAAGAAGTTACAATATTTTGCCCGTGTGTATACTTTTGTGCATTGTAGTTGCGTCCACAATCTTTGTTCGCGGAAACGGTAAGGAGCTACATAATGAGTTTGGACAGTGATAAAATACTTAAGAAGACTTTTCTTTCTCTCTCTTTCTTGAGCGAAAACTTGAGATTAAGGATGCCAAATGCCTAATGCCTGATCTTGATATAATGAGGCATCCTAAAAATAAATAAAAGAAATCGTACATAAATAGAGAATGGATATATGTAAAAGAACAGAGTGGATCTCTGGGTGCGAAATTACAAACAGGTTGTTTTGTTTTCCTTGTTTCTGTTTCGTGGGTGATGAAAGCGAAAGGATTTGGACCAAAGTTGGAGTGGTAGATTTACGACATTTATCCCGAAAAATAAAGGAACACGAAAGTTCTAAATCTCATATACTTCCCCAGTTAGAATTCGATCTTCTGGGAAGACACGATATCTGTGCGTAACTTGACTGTGCTCACAAACAGTCTGTGGATAGACACAACGATCAAGTACGAAAAAATCGTTATGTGCTGTGTAAAGTTCTGTGGCGCGTTTGAGTTGGCATTGCGCGAGCATGACGAAACAAGTGAATCGTCGAATCCTGGCATATTTCGAGGCTGCCTTAATTTTAGTTCCAAAATCGACGTTGCATTAAGGGACCATCAGCCCAAAGCACCTCGAAAGACATTCAGAATGATTTGCTTTTGTGCATATATGGAATCTTTCGTGAGAAAACAAAGAAGGAAATCACCACGGCGCACTTCATTTCGGTAATCGCAGATGAGACCACCGATATATCAACTACAGCGCAATTAGTTATTGTACTGCGCTCTAATCTTCTCAGCGGTAAGTCAGTTGAAAGATTCTGGGGTTTCCTGTCACCCGCTAGTCATGATGCTGAGACAATAGCAGAGTGTTTAAAATTTCCTTTGAGCGAATTTGTGGATAACCCAGATAAGTTAATTTCACAAAGTTACGCTGGGACAAATGTAATGAGTGGTCGCCATTCAGGGTGCAAGCTCTCGTCAGAGAAGAGTCTAAGCATGCACATTATGTTCACTGTTATTCCCATTCTTTGAACTTAGCCATGGCACAGGCGACAAACCAGAATACGGATGTCCACGTACTTTTTTCAGAGTTAAGTGGAATCCCCAGCGTCGCTCATAACTCCCCGCAGCGATCAGATGTATTGAACGAAGTTGTTGGTAGAAGAGTATCTCATGCTTCAAACGCAAGGTGGGATTTTTAATCAAGGAGCGTTGAACTAGTTTACGAGAGCAAAGATGCCCTTATCGAATGGCTAGATCAACTGGAAAGTACCTCTCAACAGCCAAACACCATATCGTAAGAAAGAGGTTTGCGTTTATAATTGGAGCACCCGTTATTTCAGTTCTGGTTGGCTGTTTTCCATCAGATAATGCCTCATGTGGACATATTATATGTTGTATGTCCGGCGCTCCCTTTCTCGCTCCGTCAGCCAGCTGCACGCGCGCCTGTGTATCATTCTGCTAGCTTCGACGCGCAGCCCTCAGTGCGCGTGCCTGACCATCGAGTGTACTATAAATAGGAGCTCCCTGCCTGCTCAATTGCCCACTTGCCCGGTGTCCAGCTCCAGAATACACCCTACGTCGAGCACGGAGGCTACTCCTCTTGAAAATGTGCTTCGACCAGGTGGACTGAATTTCTGGCAGTACGAGGTTTCACCTCTGGTCACCGCTCCCTTACCTGTTTCCGCTGCCTATGTTCCGTAATTCTTTTACAAGCCATTTTCATTCCCTAAGTTATGCAAGCTCCCTTAGTTTCGCTAGGTGGAATTTCTTCAATCAATTGAACTTGCTTTTTAGGAATTCAGGCACTTCAACAAACAAGGACTCTCAAAGACATTTATGTTAGTGTGCCAGATAGTTCTCGACTATCAACGTGCAAATTCACAAAGACTATCTTTTCAAGATAGAAGTGTATATAAAGACTGTAAACCTGTACATATTGTATAAAGACAGACTTTTCTCAAGATTCAATATTCATTTTTGCTTCAAAATAAATTTCAGTTATTTGTGTAAATATCATAAAGTGAAGCAATAAAAGTTGTGTTTTGTAAACTTCAACCTTGGTTACAACACAACTCTATGGCGACGAGGTAAAAAAGCACACCACTACCATTCTTCGGCCCCAGTCGCCAACTCTATGGCGACGAGGTAAAAACACGACCACCTACAATTCTTCGACCCCAGTTGCCAACTCTATAGCGACGAAGTAAAAAAAGCAACAAACTACACGTCATCAGCCCCAATCGCCAACTCTATAGCAACGAGGTAAACACGACACTACAATTCAACAGGCCCAGTTGTCAACTCTACGGCGCTGTGCTAACAACAACGACACTCCAACCAGTTCTGACACACAGCTTACCTTCCTCTTTCTTGCACGCATCTCGCAATGGCTACTGCGGAACAACTAGCTACGGTCTTCCAAGCCTTACAGCAGCAACAACAACAGTTTATGCAACAACAACAGGCAGCATTAATTCAGGCTATTCAAGCTATTTCTGTCTCTACACAGCCATCAGCTATTCCTCCGTTCTCTGCTTTTGATCCGGCTAAGGAAGAATGGTCAGTTTATTTAGCCCGTTTACAACAGCATTTCATCTGCCATTCTGTCACAGATGATCAACGCCGCCGCGCACTATTTCTTAGTTCGGTTGGCAATGCTACGTGTGAATTACTACGTAAATTAAGTCCGGAAGAACACTTATCTGAGGTACCATTCACGCAGCTCTTGGCCCGTCTCACAGAACACTATGCCAAAGCTCCTCACATAGTGGCTGCTCGCTATAAATTTTTTCAGAGCAGAAAGCAACCCCATCAGACACATACTGAATGGATAACTGAATTGCGTGGTCTAGCTAAACCCTGCCAATTCATCTGCTCCAAGGACGGTTGTGGTTCATCCTACACTGATTCTCTCATTCGGGACATGATAATTTTACATACTCCTGAAGACAAAATACGTTTTGACGCTGTCAAGCAGAGTAACCCTTCTTTAGAAGACGTCCAGCGTATTGCTACGGTTTATGAGCTTACTACCAAGACTGCCGCAGCCATAGCTTCTCCACACGAAGTTGCACAAGTCTCGCCTCAGGCCCGCAAGTCCTCTGCTACAGTGAAACGTACGGATAAGGCGCTCTCCACCAAGCATTCTCGCCAGGTTCCCTCTCGTAATGCTACACGGAAGCCCAATTCTAAAAGCACCTCGAAACTCCTGCCTTCCTGCCGAGGTTGTTTCAAGTATCATGAACGTCGTGCCTGTCGTTTTTTCAAAGCTACTTGTGAACGATGTAATAAACTTGGACACATTAAGACTGTCTGTCAAAGTTCGCTCCGCCCTGCTAAGACTACTGCAGCACGCCGGAAGCATATACAGCCCCGCCAAGACATGGAAGTTGATCAAATCAATCTTATTCTTCCCACAAAGGCTTCGCACAAAATCATCATTCCTCTCTCATTCTCTGATCGATCTGTCGATTTTCAATTAGATACTGGATCACCTGTCTCTATTATTAACCTGACTACCTACCACGACTTAGGTTCACCTTCATGCTCTCCAGCTGACATCCAGCTCGTGACATTTAACAAGAAGAAAATTGACATCAAAGGTCAAATCAAGCTTCAGGCTAGTTATAAAGGAATTCAGAAGGCCATTCCTCTTCTCGTAGTTAACAACTACACTGCATCAAACATTATGGGCATGGATCTATTTAACTTATTTGGTTTCCAGATACATGACAACATTAACGTCGTATCTACATTGCATCCTACTTCTGACGTTACCGCTCTCCTAGCGCAGTTTCCTGAAGTCTTCGACTCTCAGCTCGGAACAGCAAAAGACTATACAGCTCACATACAGCTGAAATCCGGAGCTAAGCCTCGCTTCCTCAAGGCACGTCCAGTACCCCTAGCACTTCAAGACCAGGTCACGAAAGAATTAGAAAGATGGATACAAACTGGAATTGTTGTACCAGTTACTTCTAGTCAATGGGCTACTCCACTCGTGGTAATCAAGAAACCTGATGGTAATGTTCGACTTTGTGGCGATTTTCGATCTACAGTCAACGCACAACTCGACACAGATATCTTTCCTATTCCACGTCCCGAAGACTTATTCCGTCGTCTCTCTGGTGGACAATTCTTCTCTCGAGTTGATCTTAAAGAAGCATATCTCCAGCTACTTTTAGACGAAGAATCAAAGAAATTTCTCACACTCAACACTCCTCTCGGACTGCTCCAGCTCCAGCGGCTCCCATTCGGTGTTTCATCCTCAGCGGCTATTTTTCAGCGCTATTTGGCTCAACTCACCGCCTCCATTCCCGGTTGTGCTAACTACCTGGATGATATTATTGTTACTGGAAAAGATCATCAGGAACATCTAACCAATCTACGCCTCCTTCTCCAGAAATTGAAAGACAATGGCCTACGAGCGAATCTCGCTAAATGTACCTTCTTTCAGCCTCAAGTTCACTACCTAGGACATATACTTGATAAGAATGGAATTCGTCCTAGTACACAGAATGTCTCAGCGATAGTAAACATGCCAGCACCTCAGAACCTCAAGCAGCTTCAGTCCTTCATAGGCAAAGCGAACTATTATAATAAGTTCATTCCACGCTTCGCTACAGTGGCAGCTCCATTAAACGCTCTACGTAAAAAAGGTGTTAAGTTTCAGTGGACTCCGCAATGCCAACAGGCATGGAAAACAATCAACAACGCCTTAATTCAAGCTATACAACTCACTCATTTTCAGCCCGACAAGATCATCACGCTAGCTACTGACGCTTCAGACTACGGTGTCGGTGCCGTTCTCTCCCAGAAGGATCGTCATGGACAAGAACGCCCCATCGCCTTCGCTTCGAAAACACTTAATGACCATCAACGTCGATACTCACAGATAGAGAAAGAAGCTTTAGCCATCATCTTTGGTATTCGCCGTTTCAATGAATATCTCTATGGCAACCATTTCCTGATCATTACCGATCATAAGCCTCTCGTACACTTATTCCATCCTGGTAATAAGATCCCCGAGAATTCCCTCAGAAAGCTTCAAAGATGGTCCATGTTCCTTTCTGATTATTCCTATCAGATTGTATATCGAGCCACATCCCAGCATTGTAATGCTGATGCCCTCTCCCGCTTACCCGTTGGTCCTGATACTGCCTTCGATTCTCAAGAATCTGAATGTCTTCAGTTGGACATAGAACTTGAAGATACTGTATCCAGTTTTCCTATTGATGCTACCTGCATAGCTAAAGCTACGGATAAGGACAGTACACTTGCTACTGTACGTACTTACATCCGCAACGGTTGGCCTCTTCAGAGCACACTTCCTGCCCACCTGGCACCTTATCATCGTATGCAGCATCGTCTCACGACTCGTGCCGGAGTTGTATTACTAGAAGCAGGCACCATCTTCCGAGTGGTTATCCCACTTAGCCTACAGAAACGAGTTCTCGAATTATTACACCAAAGCCATTGGGGTATCTCCAGAACAAAGCAACTCGCCCGTCAACACTGCTACTGGCCCGGTATTGATGCCGCCATCGAAACGCTAATACGTCATTGTGAGCAATGTCAAACGAATCAGAACGCCCCGTCTTCTGATCTTGCTTCATGGCCTCCTGCTACTACTCCATGGGAACGAGTTCACATCGATTTCGCAGGTCCTTTCCTCAATTCCATGTGGTTAATAGTCATCGATTCACTGTCAAACTTTCCATATGTCGTGGATATGCATGCAACTACTACAACCGAAGCTACCATTCGTGCTCTCCAGAAAATCTTTACTACAGAAGGCTTACCGCAAGTACTCATTTCGGACAACGGACCTCAATTTACAGCTACTGCTTTTCAGAACTTTTGTACACATAATGGCATTCGTCATATCCTAGCACCACCTTTTCACCCTCAATCTAATGGTGAAGCTGAACGCTTCGTAAAAACATTTAAAAGAAGTATGAAGAAAGCTGTCTCTTCAGGCTTAACTAAAGACCAAGCCTTGCTCCAACTCTTAAACAACTACAGAACTCTACCCGGCGCTGATAATATCACTCCTGCACAGAAGCTCCATGGACGACCTCACAGAACTTTACTTTCTCTGTTACAGCCTCTTCCGGCCCAGCATAAGACATCACCAACGAAGTTCTCCCTCAACGACAAGGTCTACACCAGGACATTCAAATCCAACCCACTCTGGATACCTGGAGTCATCTGCAGATCTTTGGGTCATCGTCTATACGAGATACAGACTACGGAGAAACGTATCTGCCGCCATCAAGATCAGATACGTCTGCGCTACCGCCCCTGTCCAGCTATTGATGCTATTGATAAACCAGATAAATCTATTGCTGAACGAGCTTTAGATCATTTAATAACAATGGGTTCCTTTCAGGACGAGACAGCGCCACTCCGCCCAGTTCCAGCTCCGGACAATACAACAGAGACATCAGCAGCTCCGCCCCAGCATCGCAGTCGCCGCCAGCGCCGCCGCCGTTTCACGCCGTAACGGCGTATTTAGGAGGGGAGGGTGTTGTATGTCCGGCGCTCCCTTTCTCGCTCCGTCAGCCAGCTGCACGCGCGCCTGTGTATCATTCTGCTAGCTTCGACGCGCAGCCCTCAGTGCGCGTGCCTGACCATCGAGTGTACTATAAATAGGAGCTCCCTGCCTGCTCAATTGCCCACTTGCCCGGTGTCCAGCTCCAGAATACACCCTACGTCGAGCACGGAGGCTACTCCTCTTGAAAATGTGCTTCGACCAGGTGGACTGAATTTCTGGCAGTACGAGGTTTCACCTCTGGTCACCGCTCCCTTACCTGTTTCCGCTGCCTATGTTCCGTAATTCTTTTACAAGCCATTTTCATTCCCTAAGTTATGCAAGCTCCCTTAGTTTCGCTAGGTGGAATTTCTTCAATCAATTGAACTTGCTTTTTAGGAATTCAGGCACTTCAACAAACAAGGACTCTCAAAGACATTTATGTTAGTGTGCCAGATAGTTCTCGACTATCAACGTGCAAATTCACAAAGACTATCTTTTCAAGATAGAAGTGTATATAAAGACTGTAAACCTGTACATATTGTATAAAGACAGACTTTTCTCAAGATTCAATATTCATTTTTGCTTCAAAATAAATTTCAGTTATTTGTGTAAATATCATAAAGTGAAGCAATAAAAGTTGTGTTTTGTAAACTTCAACCTTGGTTACAACATTATACAATCAGCTGCAAAAGCGAAAATCAGATCCGTTGGAAGTCAAAGGCGCACTTCCATTTTTCGAGACTGCTATGAAAATGGTTCAGGAAAATAAAATTGACCACATCGCTGATAAACATGACACACTGCCCCCGCCAGTGAAGGTATCACGAGGGCCGCTGCGTAGGTACCTGAAAACGAGTTGCGGCAAAAGAGCTCTGTGACACGGTCATTCTTCAAGTAAATGAACGGCTTCAATTCACAAACCAGCTTCTTGCAGCAAACCTGTTTCAAGCTGAGAATTTCGGCAGTTTCTAGAAGCAGTTTCCCCATTCACTTTTGTACAAAGCATGTGAAGCCTACTTTCTCGACAAACCGAAACTGAGAACCGAACTTGAAATATTATACATGAGAAATTATTTTCGGACTGTTTTGGGGACTACGATTTTTCTTGCAGTTTCTTTTAGAGAATAAGTTGCAGAGTGCCTTTGGCGAAAGCATAACACTTTTAATCATACGGTACTTATTACTATTCACCATGACGACGTCGGAAGCAGAAAGGCGCTTTTCAGCCCTGAAGAGAACTAAGACTTTCTTGCACATCACAATGGCCGAGGATAGACTTAATGCTCTTGCTATGTTGTCAATTGAAAAGGGACTTGGTTCGAGACTCTGTGGACTTCAACGAAGCAGTTATAGATAAGTTAGCATCCCTCAACGAGCGCAGGATGGATTCTTTGAATATGCTGTCTGCATAGGGTAAGTAGATTGTGAAACATTTCTTATTTTGTATTCTATCACATTTCCAAAACTTCTATTATCTTGTTTCAGTTAGAAGTTTACTGCTCACGACAGGAGATGTTGGGGGAGGAAAAGGAATGATTGAGGGGGGGGGTTCTTCTCTTGAACCACCAGTGACGAAAGTCTCGCGCCGCCACTGCTACGAAGACTACACACATCCCTGCAAATACCGACGATACGCAGGTTCATAGATAAGACAGCTCTAGGTGTATTAGGTCGTATTCCTACTGGTCCAGGAGAACGCGGCATAAACACGATTTTAAGACATTTCCAAATTTAAAAATGGCCTACCAGTCGTAAAACCCGAGAGCCGTGGCTAATGCACAAAGGATAAAGCTGATGCGTGTTAAAGTAGGGGTTATCCACTTCGATCAGGTATTTTATGTATTGACCGGTTACGATTTCTTCCCAGCAGCGAAGGTCAGTAGAACTTACCTTAGGTGGCTTGGACATGAAACTCTATTAAATGTAAGAGCTAATAAACAAGGAGTGACTTAGAAGTGCCGGTGTATTTCTAAAATACTATCAGAAAAATTTTTGATATTAAGATGTGAGGACAAAACTACTGAAGTGTGACGGATGGAGCAAATTTGTAACTCTGGTAAGTCATCTTAGTAGTTATGGAAGTAGTACTAAACTGAGTGACATGATCTTTATCTTGAGGAACTTTCTGAAAAATAAAACCTGGTTTAGGCCTTGTGTTAAGTGTTGTTGTTTGAGTCATCAATCCATAGACTGGTTTGATGCAGCGCTCCATGCCACCTTATCCTGTGCTAACCTTTTCATTTCTACGTAACTATTGCATCCTACATCTGCTCTAATCTGCTTGTCATATTCATACCTTGGTCTACCTCTACCGTTCTTACCACCTACACATCCTTCAAAAACCAACTGAACAAGTCCTGGGTGTCTTAAGATGTGTCCTATCATTCTAGCTCTTCTTCTCGTCAAATTTAGCCAAAGATCTCCTCTCACCAATTCGATTCAGTATCTCTTCATTCGTGATTCGATCTATCCATCTCATCTTCAGCATTCTTCTGTAACACCGCATTTCATAAGCTTCTATTCTCTTTCTTTCTGAGCTAGTTATCGTCCATGTTTCACTTCCATACAATGCCAAACTCCACACAAATGTCTTCAAAAAACATCTTTCTGATTCCGATATCAATGTTTGAAGTGAGCAAATTTCTTTTCTTAAGAAAGCTCTTCCTTGCTTGTGCTAGTCTGCATTTTATGTCCTCCTTACTTCTGCCATCGTTAGTTATTTTACTACCAAAGTAACAATATTCATCTACTTCCTTTAAGACTTCATTTCCTAATTTAATATTTCCTACATCAACTGCCTTTTTTCGACTGCACTGCATTACATTTGTTTTGGACTTATTTATTTTCATCTTGTACGCCTTACCCAAGACTTCATCCATACCATTCAGCAACTTCTCGAGATCTTCTGCAGTCTCAGATAAAATAACAATATCATCGGCAAATCTCAAGGTTTTGATTTCCTCTCCTTGGACTGTGATTCCCTTTCCAAATTCCTCTTTGATTTCCTTTACTGCCTGTTCTATGTAAACATTGAAAAGGAGAGGGGACAAACTGCAGCCTTGCCTCACTCCTTTCTGGATTGCTGCTTCTTTTTCAAAGGCCTCAATTCTTATCACTGCAGAGTGATTTTTATACAGATTGTAGATAATTCTTCGTTCTCGGTATCTGATCTCTATCATCTTCAGAATCATAAATAGCTTGGTCCAATCAACATTATCGAATGCCATTTCTAGATCTACGAATGCCATGTACGTGGCCTTGTCCTTCTTGATTCGATCCTCTAAGATCAGACGTAAAGTCAGGATTGCTTCACGTGTTCCTACATTTCTTCTGAATCCAAATTGATCTTCTCCCAACTTAGCTTCAACTAGTTTTTCCATTCTTCTGTAAATAATACGTGTTAAAATTTCGCAGGCATGAGATACTAAACTTATGGTGCGGTAGTTTTCACACCTGTCAGCACCGGCTTTCTTGGGAATAGGTATAACAACATTCTGCCGGAAATCGGATGGGACTTCTCCTGTCTCATACATCTTGCACACTAAATGAAATAACCTTGCCATGCTGGTTTCTCCTAAGGCAGTCAGAGGGAATGTCATCAATTCCAGGTGCCTTGTTCCTATTGAGGTCACTCACAGCTCTGTCAAACTCTGACCTCAAAATTGGGTCTCCCATTTCATCAGCATCAACAGCCTCTTCATGTTCCAGAACCAAATTATCTACATCTTGACCTTGATACAACTGTTGGATATGCTCCTGCCATCTTTCTGCTTTGTCTTCTTTTCCTAGAAGTGGCTTTCCATCTGAGCTCTTAATATTCATACACCTAGATTTCCTTTCTCCAAAGGTTTCCTTGATTTTCCTGTATGCACCATCTACCTTTCCTAGGACCATACAACCTTCGACATCCTTGCACTTCTCCTTCAGCCATTCTTCCTTAGCTACCTTGCACTTTCTATCCACTTGATTCTTTAATCGCCTCTATTCTTTTCTGTCCTCTTCATTTCTAGCATTCTTGTATTTTCGTCGTTCATCAGTCAGGTCTAGTATCTCCTGAGTTATCCACTGATTCTTAGTTGGTCTTTTCTTCCCTCCCAACATTTCTTCAGCAGCCCTACTGACTTAATTTTCCATTACTCTCCTCTCTTCCTCTATAGTGATTCCTTCAGCCTTTTCATTTAGTCCTTGTGCAACATGTTCCTTGGAACAATGCCTCACACTCTTTTCTTTCAACTTGTCTAGATCCCATCTTTTTGCATTCTTTCCTTTCTTCAATTTCTTCAACTTCAGATGGCATTTCATGACCAACAAGTTGTGGTCAGAGTCCACGTCTGCTCCTGGGAAAGTTTTGCAATCCAGCACCTGGTTTCTGAACCTCTGCCTAATCATAATGAAATCTATTTGATACCTTCCAGTGTCTCCAGGTCTCGTCCACGTATACAGCCGTCGTGTGTGGTGTTTGAACCAAGTATTGGCAAGGACTAAATTATGATCAGTGCAGAATTCAACCAGCCGAGTTCCTCTTTCGTTCCTTTGTCCCAATCCAAATTCTCCTACTGTACTACCTTCTCTTCCTTGGCCTACCACTGCATTCCAGTCTCCCATCACAATTAGATTCTCGTCACCTTTTACATATTGTATTAAATCTTCTATCTCCTCATATATTCTTTCGATTTCTGCATCATCCGCTGAATTAGTAGGCATATAGACATGCACTATTGTGTTGGGCATTGGTTTGGTGTCTATCTTGACGACAATAATTCTTTCACTATGCTGGTTGTAGTAGCTTACCCGCTGCCCTATTTTCTTAATCATTATTAAACCAACTCCTGCATTTCCCCTGTTTGATTTCGTGTTGATAATTTGGTAGTCGCCTGACCAAAAATCTTGTTCTTCCTGCCAACGTACTTCACTTATACCAACTACATCTAACTTTAGCCTATCCATCTCCCTTTTCAGATTCCCTAACCTACCACAACGATTCAAACTAACATTCCACGCTCCGACTCGAGGAATGTCAGTATCCATATTCCTGATTATCGCCCCCTCTCGTGTAGTCCCCACCCGGAGATCCGAATGGGGGACTAGTTTACCTCCGGAATATTTTACCCGGGAGGAAGCCATCATCAGTACATCATTCATACAGAGAGAGCTGCATGTCCTCGGGAGTTAGTTACGGCTGTAGTTTCCCGTTGCTTTCAGCCGTGTAGCAGTATCAACACAGCTAAGCCATGTTGAGTATTATTACAAGGCCGTATCAGTCAATCATCTAGACTGCCGCCCTTGCAACTACCGAAAGGCTGCTACCCCCCTTTCGATGATCCATTCGTTAGTCTGGTCTCTCAACAGATACCCGTCCGGTATGGTTGCACCTGCGGCTCGGCTATCTGCATCATTGGGACACGCAAGGCTCCCCAACGCGGCAAGTTCACATGGTTCGCAGAGTAGCATTAATAATTCAACTGCTGAATTCAATTATGAAATGGCCTATGGTTTTTAGTGCCGGGAGTGTCTGAGGACATGTTCGGCTCGCCAGGTGCAGGTCTTTTGATTTGATTCCCGTAGGCGACCTGCGATGACACCGCCGTCTCGATCCTCAAAGACGGCAGTGCGATGTGATCATTATTCTTTGTTCGCAGGATTTTGTCATGTTGGTTTACTTGTAACCGAAACTGAATTACAGTGGGCTATCATGTACAACGAAATTAACCAGAGCCGGACTGAGTGCAAGTGTGGTGTTCCAGTGATAAAGATTATAAGGAAGTGCGTAAATATTCTGGTCAGTATTTTTATCAACGAAGGTCTCAAATGTAAAAAAATCTCCAAAAATCTTCATTATTAATTAATATATTTAATGCAGCCAAATAGCCATAACAGAGAATATAGGTTACATTGCTGGGTTATATATTTGCATAATCACGTATAGACATTGTTCTTCTTGTACAGAATTCAATGTGGTACTGTTCACACGTTTTTCCACATAGTTTGCACTCACAGTCTATACTTGGGTCATGGAAGTGTTTTGATTTGCAGAGTAGGTGATGAAAACCGTGAACTGCTAATCTTGTAATGACATGTCTTAATTCAAAATTAGCTTTTGTCCACGAGCGATCTATCATTGCCCCTGTGCCATAGAAGTCTGGTTGGACTTCTTCTCTCTTCTCCGTCAGATTTGCTAGCAGTTTCTTTGATGCACCGGTGTTCGGTAGTGGCATACTTGTCCTGAGATCTTCTATGAGAAATGATTCCCTTGAGAGGAGATATACAAGTCTAGATCGTGTTGTTTTTGATACACCTATCACCTTCTTTATATAGTTCGCTTTCACCTTTTCCAAGGTTGATAAGTTCCTCGTTGTTAAATGTGTCCAGATAATTTCAATGCCATAAGTCATTATTGGAAGAATTTTTACTCTGAATAGCAACATTGCTGTCTCCAGACTAAGTGATCTAATGTCTTTTATTTCATGCATTGCCATCATTGCTTGAGTTGCCTTTTCTGTGACATGTTTTGTGAAACAATATGCGCTCGATTGCAGGGTGATGCCTAAATATTTGAAGTCTGATACTATCTTTAATTTTTTTATCCCGAATGAAGGTCTCTGCTGAAGCGGGTACTCTCCCTCCTTTCCTGAACTCCATGGTGTCTGTTTTTGAGATGTTTATGAACAGCTTGTTTTCGGAGCACCAGTTTTGGACGTCATTTACAGTTTCCTGTAATTTTGTTATGTCTCTTGAGCCAATTACAATATCATCGGCATACGCGCTAGAAAATACTCCCTCCTTTTGGGTAATTCTTAGGATATCTGCGGTTGCAACTATAAACAGCAAAGGACTCAGTGGGTCACCCTGTAGGACCACGTTTGATTGAGCTATTGGATCTGATAGAGTGAGGTTATCCGAAACTCGTACTTCGTTCCATTGTAGTATTGATGTGATGAGATAGGTCCATATGTTGTTCGTGCCTAGCATCTCCTTAAGCTTGTCTATCACTAGCTTCCTGTTTATCAGGTCAAAAGCTTTAGTAAAATCTATGAAGATGGTGTAATATTTTCCGTTGTCTTCTAAGGCATCCCAGATTTGGTTTAACAGGAGTTCAATAGCGTTTAGGGTAGATCGTCCCTTCCTAAAACCAAATTGGTTCTCTGGCAGATGCTCATTTATTTCCTCATTTATTTTTCCTGTTATAATTTTGGTGAATATTTTGAAGGGGCAGTTTTCCAGTGCTATGCCTCTGTACTTATTGGGATCTCTTGGGTCTCCTTTGCCTTTATATAGAACTTTTACAATTGACTTTCTCCACTGGTCGGGAATGGAAGCAGTTTCTATACATTTGTTATATAATTTTGTCCATATAGGGGCTAGCAGGTGTGCAGTGTCTTTTACAGATTCATTATAGATCCCGTCCGGACCTGCGGCTTTCTTATTTTTGGTGCTGTCTATAGCGGTTCTAGTTTCCTCTATGGTCAGGGGTACCCAGTCTAATTGTATATGTGGAGTAGTGGTATGTAGATCTTTTCTGGGGTGCGCTGGACCTTCGATGTTGAGAATCTTACTAAAGTGCGATTCCCAGATTTCCATGTCTATGTAGTGCGTCTGTTGTTGTTTCTTTGGGTGTAGGGCTATGAACGGATTTTTCTTGGCTTCCTCTGCTAGCTTCTTGCTCTCCGATTCTAAGTAGGCGCGTTTCTTTTCTTTCAGTGTTCTTTTGTAGAGTTTCCTCTTCTCATTGTATATGTATATTAGACTTTGATTATTCAAGTTCTGCCTTAATTGTTGCAATTTGTCTAGGGTCTCCCTCCTCAGCCTATAGCACTCACTATCAAACCATATCTTTGTTCTTCTTGTGGCCCGCGGAATGGCGGCCTTCTGTAGGATTTCTTCTATTATTCCTGTTGCATCATCCAATTTTGAATTATCTATTAATGTATCTAGATGTGTAGTTGAATCTAGCATTTCTTTAACTTTCTCAACATCTATTTTCCTTGAAAGGGGGTGAATTGTCTTTTTCTGTAGTTTTTCCCACTCCCCTTGGATACGTATGTCAATTGGTAAGTGTTTCCTAATCACGGCTTGGTTTGTTGTCCATATTGTAGTCATGATGCCTGTTATTGGTCCTTTCGTAAGTGCAATATCTATTGTGCTCTTTCCATTATGTGAGATGTATGTAGGGATAGTGGGGTTGTTTAGCAGGATGAAGCCTTCTTCTTCCAGTTTCTCGAGGACTAGCTTTGCTTTGTAATTCGGAATGTCCAGTCTGCAGTTAAGGTCACCTGCTATAATTATTGGTTTATCTTGCTTGCTCTGAGTGATCATTTGGCCTAGCTCGTCCATTATGTCGATAGTTGTTATGTTCGGTTGGAAGTAAGCGGCTATAATTACGAGACCGCCTATTTCCAGTAGTAGGGTATGGTTCTGTTGCCTTGTTGATAATATTGGGGTTAGGTGTGGTTTTATGAGGATAGTTATCCCCCCAGAAGGTCTTCCTTTTTCTCCCTGTCTAGCTGTAAGATGAAAACCATAGAAGTCTGGGTGTTGCCAGTCGTCAGTGACGAATGTTTCCAATAAAACTGCTATATCGTACCCTAATAGAAAGTTTTCCGGGCTCATATTCATTGCACCTTTTAGCCCTTCTATATTCCACATCATGATTCTTAGACTTCTTGAAGCGTCTTTTAAGTTTTGGTTTCTTCCTTCAACTATTTTATTTTCCGAATTATTCGAAGGAGCGTCCATTGTCTCGCATGGGGCGAAAGGATCGAAATTGAAAACGTTTGATTGTAATCCCTTTCGGCCAGAATTCCTCTTCATATACCCTGTCCATTAGATCAAATGGAATCCCCACTTTGAAAGCTTTCGTGTCGTAATTGGTTATTATTTCTTCACACGTAACGTCGTCTTTGATTCCTCTGTTTTCTAGGTATTTCTTTATGACATCGGAGGTTGTGTGCGGGCTCAAACGCCCCATAAAGAGCCAAGCTTTCTTCTTTGCCGCTTGCAATTCTTCAACTCTTGGACCTGTGCTTATCATTGCGTATTGCTGTCTAGTTTGCTGTCTACTTGATTTGCTGGCAACTTGCTCCGGAAAATTGGCATATTCCAGGTCTGGAGTTTTTACCTGCACCAACTCATATTCCTTTCTCGGCGGTGTTTCTGCTTGTGCTTCGTTAGGACGGCGGATTTGCATATTTCTCCTTCGTGGAGGTGTTGATCTAGGCTTCCATGTCATCTGAGTATTATACTTGTCTATCCCGCTGTTGTCTGAGGTTTTGTGTACAAGACTATCTTCGTCCATTTTCTGCATTCTTCTTTTCCCACCATTCTTCCACGTGTTATCGCGATCGCCATTCTCTTTCTCTCCATTCGTGCTCATTTTGGCTGCTGTTACGAACGAGTTCATTATTATCTGTTCCGCTGGCGAGATGTCATTTATTTCTTTTGCACTATTCGCATTGTTGTGTCCGTTGTCCTCCTGGCCGTTGTTATTCATATCCTCCATCTGGTCCATCTGGTGGCGCACCACTTTGTCCTCTGGCATGGTTTGTTGCATTGTCTCCTTCTCCGCTTCGTTGTGCCTTGTGACTGCAGTTGTGACTCTTCCATGGTTGATTTGGGTGTTGGTTCCACTTCCTTCCCTTCCCTTTTTTGTTACTTCTGGTTCAGTTGGTTCTTTTTGGTATAGGCGGTGGGCCCCCATCGTGTTTTCCAGCTCAGCCCTGACGGCATTACTGATTCGCTTTTCTAGCTCGGTTTCCATTTGCTGGGTCAAGTATTCCCTCAAATTGTCGAGCCTCTTTTGGAGATCTTCGATTAGGTTTATGCAGCCGTGTTCTTTTACCTGGACAGCACGCTTACAGGCGGTGCAGAACCACATGAGTTTCCGGTTTCTCCTTTTCAGAATGTCATACTCTCCTTGTGTTAGGGTTGAGCAGTCTTTGTGTACGTGTGAGTTGCAGCGGTCGCATTCCACCGTAATTTCGTCAGTAGTGATCGCTTTTGTACAGGTAAAACATTCTTCATCTGTTTGGTAGTTGTTGGTTGGCATGATGTATCTGCTGGATGTCAGATGTTAGTAGTATTTTACCTGTCAATTGCGAACGTTCGTCGGTTTGTCTTCTTGAATTAGATTCCTATCACATAATTCACCGTTCGTATCCACGTGCCAACATGTTCTCTAACTAACTACATAAATTTGTCTTTTCAGTGTCTGAATGCGTATCCTCATTTAGCGCATCTGCCAAACGTTCATCCCATGTGTGTGTGAAAGTCTCACCACAGTACGTGCATGAATATATTTCCTCTCCTGTGTGAGTGATATGTGTAAATACCTTACTATACGTGATGCATAAGGTAATACTATTCCAATCACTATGCCTACCTCAAATCTACAATTCACCTTGAACAGGATTAATGAAAATCTTGTGAACACTGATTCATAATTCATTTAGCGCATCTGCCAAACGTTCATCCCCTATGTGTGTGAAAGACTCACCACAGTACGTGCAGGAGTATATTTCCTCTCCTATGTGAGAGCAACAAGGCGCGGCTAAGACACTTAGCGTCTTAAACAGTTCATTTCAAGGTTATACTCAACAAAACTGTGTCCCACTCTCACGATAGGGCGTCCAGTTGCAAAGGATGCCACGATCGCTCTCAGACAGATTGTGGCCCACTCTTCCGTAGGAACAATCACTTGCAATATGAGCTAAATTATATTTTACCTGTCAATTGTGGACGTTCGTCGGTTTGTCTTCTTGAATTAGATTCCTATCACATAAATCACCGTCTTCGTATCCACGTATAAATATCTGCCAACGTGTTCTCTAACTAACTACATAAATTTGTCTTTTCGGTGTCTGAATGCGTATCCTCATTTAGCGCATCTGCCAGACGTTCATCCCCTACGTGTGTGAAAGTCTTACCACAGTACATACATGAGTATATTCCTCACCTGTGTGAGTGATATGTGTAAATACCTCACCTACTACACTACACGTGATGCATAAGGTAATGCTATTCCAATCACTATGCCTACCTCAAAACTACAATTCACCTTGAACAGGATTAATTAAAATCTTGTGAACACTGATTCATAATTCATTCGTAAATAATTACACCCGGTAATACGCACGATGAAGATATGTTTATTACAGAACATCTACTGTCACATTTACATAACTAATAACGGCATAACTTAATGTTCACTGATACTGAGAATTTATCTTCAGGCACTATCAGGCATTATCGGATAAATTAACATAGAGTGTCCAATAAAGTGTCTAAGTGTTGCGCTAATAAAATGTAGCTTTCTGTCGAACTGTGCGATGGGCTGAAGTCTTCGTCCAATTTCCTATTTCCGTAGTTGAGTTCAAGCTCACTTGAATGCAGATACGTTGAGTAGTTTTTCACTATGAAGCATAACGAATGTCACCTCACCTTCACTTGGGTAAAAAGAAAATGTCTTGACAACACTACTCACGTCTGAAGCGCTGATTCTATCTGTAAATATGTAATTATAACCCATTTATCACAGCAACACTCTCGCAGTATCCTTACGCGGCCGCCATCTTGTTGCCGTCAGCGTAGGCCCGGTACGGACGTCATATTATTTCTGTATTGTGGTCTGAGTATTGTATCAAATTACTGTATTTGATTGTATTCTGTCTCGCCCAAGTCACTGCACGGCGATGACGACATCGCCCGGCCTTGTATCTGAGGATAGTAGAGTAGCGTATACGAGTCCAACCAACACCACCTAGATATAAGGCCTGAGCACAAAACCAAGATGGCTGACAATAGAGGCAATCATCATATTGTCACTATGGCATCTTACCATATGTTTTATTTGATCTGGCTACTTAAACCCCAAAATAATTACCCCAAATCCTCATTCTTTCATATAAAAGTCACTTACACCTTCAAAAAACTATTTCTGAAAAAATCAGGGATAGTTGATACACAAGGTTTCTAAATAATGCTGAAACTCAAGTGAGGTTCAAGAATTAAGGGAATGGCAGAATACCGAAATTCATAATAAATTTTTATTTTGTCCCTCACCCACAAAAAAACAATTGAAAGCAACAACACACTTATTTACATAAATGCAGATTTGCATGAAATTCAGTCCTGTTGACAAATAACACGTTTCTTCCTCGTCAATACATTCTTTGACATGGAGCTTTTTTCTTACAATAATTATTCAAAAGAATATTTGTTGAAGTCCATACCAGTTTTCTACAAACACATTCTCATGTATGTCTGTTATTACACATACCTGGCTCCCACAAAAGTTCTTTATCATGAATAACTTTCATTGTACTCTCACATGCAACCTCCCTATGATCATTTACTAAAAGAAACTCTGTTTCAAAATCTGTACATAATTTTGTTACTACCAAATAATTATGTATTATTACATTGATAACAAACATTTCAGGGAACAAAAAGCCTACCCCTACTCTTATTTCTAATTAGATGATATGCCTCATCATCAGCATCAATGAAGTCCTCAGTAACAAGAATTCCTTTACAGTGTTCACATTTCAAATATTTTGAGACACTATAGCAACAATATCCTGCTAAATAGACTAAAATAGGCATGTCATTGCTACAGTTTTCAGTATCCTGTAAACTTATATGTACATCTATGCTCTTACACAATGATTATCAAAATCCAAAAAGGCAGAGGATTCAGGAGGCGGGTCAGAGAACTCATCTACTTCAATATCCCCAAATGCATTTGATCTTATCTTTAGAGGCAGTGATGACAGTAATCTTAACTTCTTTTCAACTTCAAACAACTGCCTCACAGAAATATTGTACTGCCCTCCTGCAAGCTGCCTATATTTCCCAAACCTGTCCTCTAATATGTCTGTTTCAAATTTTCCTAATAGGACATATACAAAATGAAGTTTTGACAAACAATATTCTATCAACATCAACAATCCTTCAGTTGTCAATATCAAAGCAGCCATTGTTTCAGATGATAATGAACCTTTTCCACCTAGATCTCTCCACTTTACTAGCCGTTGTAGGAATTTCTTCAAATATTGAAGCCCTTCCCCTGAATTTGAAGAGACGGGAGACATTAAGCTGTTGTTGAGCCTTACCCCTTTACCTGGTGTTTTGACATTGACAACAGCCCACAAATCTATTATTATTCTGATATATGAGGCTCTTTCTTTATAATATGGTAGCTTACATTTTTCACCTAACACTTTCAGCCCGTCTATAACATTGTCATTGAAAACGTGCAGAGCTAATTTTACATTCTGCCTTTCAAATGATGAAGGACTTAATGCTTTGATAGACAGACCATAACCATATTTTATGAACTTTTCATGCTCAAGATCATATACTTTCTTAATTGTAAGAAAAGAAGCACACTACACTGCACTGTTATCTTCAAAATCAGGGAAGTTCATGGACATATTCTCATCCTTTCGATTTAACCAGTTATTGCGAATACATTTGAGCAAGTGAACACTATCAAACACAAAGAAAAGTGGTCTGCTCTCATCAGCAGGATGCGGATAAACACATTTCAATTCATTTTCAGGTGAAAATATTTGCATGCATTTTCTGTGTACAGAACTATTAACGCTAACAACACAAAAAAACTTTAAACCCTGTTTCCTCTAATCCTACAATAATTCTTAGTACACCATGCAAATATTCTCCAGTAATTGATTTTACAGGTGATATGTGAGCTACTTCCTTAAAATCAGATAACAAACTTGAAACCATAAAACAATAAGCACCTGTCACTAACTGCTCATCATTGAATGCTTTTCCAACAACATTACCACCTTTATAGTCCATTAATGGTTTAACATGAATTTAATCCATCATAAGCACAATGAACTTATCACTATCATTGCCAGAAAATTTATCCCTTATATACTTTAGGAAATTTTTATCATGCTGTTCTATTCTAGGATCTACTTTTAAAGAGGAAGGAAGCCTCCTGATGGTACATGGATGAGGCAGATACAATAAATTGAGATGTCTGAGGTATGCATAACAATGGGGTGAAATGGACTGCAATATTGAAGATAAAATCAGAAAGGAAGGACTATAACTCCTCCTCTCGTGTGACCAAAGTGCAGTCTGTTCAGTCATGAATTCAAGTGGTCCATTTAGCCTCGGTTCTAATATGCTGACTTGTTTCAAAAGGTATGCTGCTAAACCTAAAATGTCATTAGTGCTGTTTGCACTGTGAACCTCAGAACTTAACGTGTCAACTTTTTCGAGAAGCGCTGAAATTTCATCCAGGTCCTTTACAGACTGTAGGATATGAAAGTTACCAATACTGTCTAATTTGATGTTCTTATAGTATACACTTAACTCCAAAGTTTCATTGATAACTATAAAACTAATTATTTCAGGTTCAGGGTTCAAAACAATTTTAACTATTACTATACTTACACCTTTGTGAAGTATGTCCCATGATTCGCCTACATTCAGATTATTTAACTTGTCTTTCAGGTCAGTGAAATTAGAAAATGTTATTCTATTCTTGTATAAATTATATTCAACTTCACTCTCCTCGATTGCTGCCTGGATATTATCATTTTCTATTCTTCTTCTCTTCTCTTCTCTTCAGGACCTTCTCGATACGTTTTTGAACTACTCAAATACGCTGGGCAATTTGGCAAAAGTGAAGGAACAGCACTGGGGATGTCGTGGAACCTTCAGTGTTAGAGTTATAAGCTGTCCATCCTCACAGTGAAACTCAGTATGTTTCCTTATTTCGGATGGATTAAAATGTAATTCACAAACATGCAATTACAGACAATCAGTTAACCTAACCTGAACGAATTTCACCATGCATGTTAGAGGTTAGATCCCGTCTAACCTAATAGCCATTTTTTTAAGATATCTTATACTACCATCTCTTGATTACCGTACCGTATATGAATATATGAACACACTATGAAATGAAACATTAGCGAATAAAAAATGCATAACCTAGTATCTAGTTACTTACTTACTTACTTACTTACTTCGTTGGAACGAAATTCTCGCGCTTTATTGCACATATCCATTTATTTTTTAGATCTCCATCTTTTGGAAATCTAAAAATCTATACTTTGCTATTGGCACTGTAGTTTCCCCTACAATTAGGCACACAACATTTGTAGACCATTATTGTATGTTGTATAACAAAATTACGGATTGCCTCAACAGTCCGCCATTTTCCTTTTAATCTCGACACCATGCACAGGCCTTATGTCTAGGTGGTGTTGGTCGTTGCGTACGAGATATACAAGGCCGGGAAGTGTGCGCTAGTTCTGAGCATAAAAACCGTCCCCAACCAGGTTCGTAGTACCGCCACCAGATGTCTCGACATCGTGCTATAGTTTTTATGTGCTGTGGTGTATTAACATATGGAGAAAAGTGTTTTTAATACGTTTACTTATAGATTTCACTTGCTGATAGTGTTCAAATGAACTCGAAGTAAATTTCATATACTCTATAAAATATGGCATATCGTACTGTAAGTCCAATTCGTAAAAAAATTTAAAAAAATAAAAACGGAGAATAACTGGAGT
The DNA here is from genome assembly GCF_040414725.1 of Anabrus simplex. Taxonomy (NCBI): domain Eukaryota; kingdom Metazoa; phylum Arthropoda; class Insecta; order Orthoptera; family Tettigoniidae; genus Anabrus; species Anabrus simplex. The sequence continues at coordinate 1,723,323,089 of NC_090265.1, forward strand.
TTTCAATCATTTCCAGCCGATCCAGTTTTAAAGGAGAAGTGAATAATTGCTACATCCGAACGGGGTAAGGGGGAAAATTAGGTTCCCTTTGGTCGCCTGGGACGTCGTCCAGAGTCTGTAATTTACATTTTAAGAATTGAGACTTCAGATTAAGGGTTACAGATTCATTACATCACTTCACTGCTTCCGACTACCGCATAAAAGACACGAATTAGGCCTATGTTGGCTTTTCGAATCGAAAAAAACAACTAGAATAACACTCCTCATTAAAGATCCCCCTGTGGCTGGGGGCGGTAGAATAACACCTACGCTATCCCCAGCCTATCGTAAGAGGCGACTAAAAGGGCCCCCAGGGGCTCTGAACTTTGGAGCGTGGGTTGGCGACCACGGAAACCTTAGCTGAATCCTGGCATTGCTTCCACTTACTTGTGTTAGGCTCCTCACTTTCATCTATCCTATCCGATTCCTCTTGGTCAACTCTTGTTTTTTCAACCCCCACGGTATTAGGTTCCCCAGACATAGGGATCCTTTCATTTTCACGTGGTCCTTGTCTTCCTTTGGCCGATATCTTCACTTTCTGAAGTGTCGGATCCGTTCATTTTTTTTTACCTCAGATTAGTGTTATATAGAGGACGGTTGCCCAGTTGTACTTTCCCTTAAAACAATAATCACCAACACCACCACCACCACCACCTCATTGAAGGAAGCCTCCACTACGAAGCCATGAATTTTACATGCGTGGAGGAAACGTTAGGATCCCTTATAGATGAAATGGCTATCAAGCCCAGAGTACACTATGATCGTAATCCTGATCAGCAACAGTTCTGGAAATAGGCCTACTTGATGAGACGCTCGAAGGTAACCAATTCGCGATTATTCTATTTTCTTTCAGGTGTACTATTTTAATGGGCCTAAAATATATCGTTTTTTGCTATTGGTTTTACGTCGCACCGACACAGATAGTCTTATGGCGACGACGGGATAGGAAAGGGCTAGGAGTGTGAAGGAATCGGCTGTGGCTTTAATTAAGGTACAGCCACAGCATTTGCCTGGTGTGAAAATGGAAAAACACGGGAAACCATCTTCAGGGCTGCCGACAGCAGGATTCGAACCCACTATCTCCCCAATGCAAGCTCACAGCTGCGCGCTCCTAACCGCACGGCTAACTCGCCCGGTAGTTTTATATTATCTTAGATGCTATTGATATTAAGAATCACACCATGCCTTTTCAGAAAAACTGTCACTCTGGAGTTGTCTTCCTTGGCCATGATATGTGATTACCTCGTTCGAGTTGCGGAAGAAAATTCCAACTGTCAATCATGCTTGGGACAGATATCCTCGGCCACTACTGACAGTCCACTGATGTGCCTCATTAGGATGAAAGATCGTGGAGTATTACGCTACCCCTCAAAAGAATTTGTTTACTTCCTGAAAAATATGTTGAATTTTACGCGTGACTCATTACGTTATCTGGGAAATACGAATTTAGTTTAAAAACTTATTACGCTACCCCTCAAAAGAATTTGTTTACTTCCTGAAAAATATGTTGAATTTTACGCGTCACTCATTACGTTATCTGGGAAATACGAATTTAGTTTAAAAACTTCACGTTTTTGTTGTTCCAAAGTTCATTGAGGCATTCAAATATGACGAGTGTGATCAGAGAGTACTGACTGCAACTCATATTACAAAACTTTTAAAACCAATACTCGACAATGAAGCTCATACAATCAATTACAGATGCTCATGACTTGGAAAAGAACTTCAGGACAAAGCCTTTTAAGTTGGAAGATCTTAAAAATGTGAGTGATACGAGCAGTGATCATGGTAAGTCATTTTTAATGTATTACTTTTATTAATTATCACACTTAACTTCGCCTAAAATAATTCCAAATACCACTTAAATGTGCCTTACTTTACATCCAACCACTCGAAATCACGTTTAGGTGGTCCTAACTTCATTATTTGTAGATTTTTACGTCTTTAGAAACCAACATGTACTATTAATTGAATGTATTTCGCGCGAGCAGCATAGCAAGATGTCGAGACCTCTAGCGGACGTTCGTAAAACTACTTGCGACCAGCATTTCTATCCGTCCACTTCCCGGCCTTGTATATCTCGTAGGCAACGTGTTGGTCCAACTTAGTGCTGGGAAAGGAGCGGTAGGAGCGGAGCAGTTGTTCGCGCAACATTAATCGGTACCTCCGATTACCTCCGTTGCCTCCGCTTCCTCCGCCAAAACCGTTATGCAAGGAAAGGAGCGGTAGGAGCGAAGAAGTTTGTGTTGCTATAACCTATTTTAAGTAGAGTGTTAACGCGGCCAAGTCGTTGGACTGCTACGTACGGTACCGGTACCGTTTTTAAGCAACAGATGTAGTAGTGTTGTTTTGAATGAAGAAACTACCGTATATCATATAATACCGATACATCATTTAATGTAACAATAATTCATAATTTTTTGGTATATTAAAGAGAAGTATATTATAAAAAGGCAGCCTCATAATAAATGCCCCCAATTACTTCGGAGACACAGTCATACACCAAACACATAAATAAATAAATAAATAAGTAAATAAATAAATAAATAAATAAATAAATAAATAAATAAATAAATAAAACGTTTCAGTCAAGAAGAAACGAAGTTCACGGCTATATGCGTTACTTGAAGAAATATTTTGAGTTTCCATGTAAGAAAAGCAAAGTGTTTGCTCGTTCTGGCGATAAAGCATTTCTTCTTGCTGTGATTATTTGTCCGGCAGCAGAAAACATTCTCCCCGCTGGGACAGAGGTAGCTGGAATAGAAAGGTAGTATCCAGCTATTTTATGAAGCGGATTCGATTGGTTCGCCATTTGAGCCCAGTACTTGACAGGGTCAGTCAACCTATGCTCTGGCTGTAATTCCACGTACTGCCTTAGGAGTATCGTGGTATTCGACGTAGGCGTCGCAACACGTCGCTTCTGGGCCAGCTTTGCATCCAAAAACGCTAAGAGATTACGTCTGCCTTCGTTTCTTCCTGCAACAGGCTTTTCTTCCAAAGATGCTGAACTTTCTGCTGCTGCTTGTAGCCTATCACGCCTTTGGATCGTAGCCCTTAGCTCGACTACAACATGAAAACTTGTCACATGCTTGGTTTTGTGAAAGGGATAGGCTATATAGACAGTGAATACATCGTGCTTTTGTTCCATTCAAAATAGTAACACTAACCTGTTTTCGTGCTTCTTCTGCATGATCTGGTATTCGAAATCCATCCTTTTTGTACCTAGGATCAAGAAAAGTTGCCGCCCTTGTCACAGAACGAGTTTCATATGCAAAAAGTCGCGTTGCTACGGCTTCCAGACTTGCTTCGAGGACCATCTGTCCGACAGTGGTAGCTGGTTTTTCTACTTCCGTAGAAAAAGAAATAATCTTTGCACCAAAGGGATCACGTGAGAACACGTGGTATATGGTTCTCCGGATAACATGGTAGTCATCGTTTCGAATGGGTCTAGAATTGCTACACACTCCTTTAAGGTCAACCATTCGTCAGCTGGAAAAAGTTGAGGTCATACATTATATTCAAATGTTACAAAAAGACAGAATTTTCAATACATTACACGGTATTCGTAATTCTCACCTGTTAGCGCTTGCGGCGCATTCACAAGTTCCGACTGAGCCACTGAGTTGGTTCTTTACCTCGAGCAGACGGCGCATCATGGCAAGCTGACTGTTCCATCGGGTCGAACAGTACTGAATAAGCCGGAGTGGCTGCTTACCGGACTCTAACTGTTGTTTTAATTTATGGCTTGCAACAGTACTTTGCCTAGAAGAAAAATTAGGAAACAAAAACTAGCAGCGTTGCGAGAAGGCGTGGAGCAAATATACTTTTATAAGCCATAGTTCGGCGATACCTTGAGTTCAACATTTCAAAACTTAGAACCCTAATCTTACTTTTACTTCTGTTGTGGGCATACTTACTTGAAATGCGTGACAATATTTGAGCAAGTATCCAAAAGCGTACGAAAAGGGAACGTGCTCTTTACCACATCACTTATGGCCAAATTAAGTGTGTGCGCTACACAGGGAACATGGCGGATATTTAACTTTCGTACCGCAGCTACCATATTTGCAGCGTTATCTGTAGTAATTGCTGACACTTTACCAGACAGCTGCCAAGAATTGATGATGTCTGACAAGCGGCTAGCGATATGCTCCGCGGTATAACTTCCTTCCAGAATTTCCGTTGCCAGACATGCGGACATCAGTGCATTTGACGCCTCTGATATAAAATGGGCAGTCACAGTTATGTACGGGTCTTGTCTATTAGATGTCCAACAGTCCGTCGTTAAAGCGACATGTTCTGCTACTGCCAGTTCTATGTTCTGCTTACTGCGTTCTTCGTCATATATTTCGCCTAGAATTCCCTAAGAAAAAATAAATATAACGTAGGTATCGATCACAGAAATAGCTGGCAATTAATTGTAAAGCTGTACAATAAATAGTGCAATATGAGTTCATTTTCCACCTACCTCAGACAGAGTTCGGCGACATGGTAGTTCATACTTCGGATTTAAATCGTTAACAAACTTCCTGAAGCCTTCATCCCGGACAATGTCGAGCGGTTGCATATCTATAGAAACAAACATAGCCAAACTCCGATTCAACCTCTTATGCTCTTCACTGCCTGGGGCGTACACCTCGCTACTTTGCTCAGTTGTTGGTTCCAAACACTGCTTATGACTCCTCTTTAAATGATCAAATAAATTAGATGTGCCGCCTCCCGTTGAAAAAACTACGCGCACATAATTTGCACTTGGCAGATTTCTTCCGATCGCCTTCTGCATCGAAAAAAAAGTCCAAACAACTGATGGTTTTCGTGGCATTAGCTACAGTGAAGTTAACGGTGCCAGAAAGTTCACCCGTCACACGCAGCAACTGACAGCAAGGAGTATTTTGTCCGAATGAGCAGAGCACGTTCGCTCCGTTTCCTCCGCCACCCTCCGTATACCTCCGCAGTAGTACCGGAGAATACCGGTAGAGCGCTTCACTTGCTACTACCGATTCAATCACTCGGAGGACTGCCTCCTCTCCCAGCATTAGTCCAACTCACGTCTGGCTGGATTCCTCTCTGCACTCCTTGTAAGCAAAGAAGTTCTTGTAAGTAGTCTCGATGACACCGATATCTCGATCCTCAAAGACGGCAGTGCGATGTGATCATTATTCTTTGTTCGCAGGATTTTGTCATGTTGGTTTACTTGTAACCGAAACTGAATTACAGTTGGCTATCATGTACAAGAGATAAAAAACATATGTAGAATTATTTTGTGATAGTATAACCTCCAAATTCGGTATTCTTCCTTGATCTGTAAAAACTTATGAAATTGGGCGAGTCATGTACTTCTATGGTCGTAGTGAGCAGACAGAGAGATAGAGACAAAATTGACAGACTCATGTGTATGATAAGTTAAAAATGGCTTGTATGTTTCGTAACTGTACGATTTCGAATCTGAGACACTTTGTTGGTTCGAAGAACTTGTATTTTTTTTCATTGCGTGGGTTTGCTAAAGATGTAGACTTGCCTAAGCCTGGCGAAGGACGTGCTTTCCGTCGAATTGTTCATTATCCAGAAGAGTACACAGTAAAACCCTTGAATGTGACTAATCTGGCGGGCAGGGATCCTATTAGCGGTAAGTAGGAAGAGTTAATTGTGGTTTTTGGCGGCGTCGTCGTCGTCGTCAGTCCATAGACGGGCTTGATGCAGCTTCCATGCCACCACCCTATCCTGTGCTAACCTTTTCATTTCTACGTAACTGTTGCATCCTACATCTGTTGTAATCTACTTGTCATATTTGATGCCTTGGTCTATTCCTACCGTTCTCACCACCTACACTTCCCTCAAAAACTGTCTGAACAAAAAAAAAAAAAATCAACTTCAGAAAGTATGGTCACATTATACCTATAATTTTGTAGGTTGATATGTGGCAAATTGAAGATGGGTTGTTCTGTCGACATCTCGTTTAGTCTATGAATACGAGACTGTAGCGGAATATCGAATGTAATGAATTTAAATATGGCTATGCATCTTTGGCAGTGGTTTAGAAGGAATTTTCAAGTCCCTCATTTGTATCATGGTTTTGTACCAATACCTCCCTCAGTTGATCAGTGGTAGGGTCTCGGCCTCCTCTGGATTGCAAGACTCTATAGAGGCAATCAGATTTTTGAAGGAACATGTCTTGTGAAGCAATTGACGGCCAAGTATATTTAGAGGGCAAGATCTTACCAGTGGCGGAATCATTCAGATATCTGGGCTCAATGATTTAAAACGATGGAGAAATGACAGAAGAGGGCTCAGTCTGTGTGGAACAAATGTAGAGTCAGCAACGTGATGAGAGAATACTATCCAATTTCATCTCACAGTTTTTAGTGAACAGTGTTAACATTTTAAAGATGTTTCTTTATAGCTCTCTAAATTCTGAACACTCAACATCTTTGTTAACTGCACACACTGGTCACCCACAACCAGTCCATCAAGAAGTGCATCCAGTCCTCATTGTGGTCATGAATATTTTGGTTAATTTTCTTATTGGTGGACTGTGTTGTGGTTTTTAAATCTTCCCTAATTTCATCTGGCTCAGCTTTTCAAACCAACATATTCTGGTCATGAATGCTCCTGTCTGTTCTTTGAAACATGAATCCATTCTGTGTCAAGAACTTGTATACTGGGATTTTAAACGAGTTATGTAAGACTAAAAAAAAAAGAACGTTTCTAGCAAAAGAAGTGGTATTAGTGTAGATTGTATTGTCTCTTGTTCTGTTTCAGGACGAGTTATAGCAAAGGGAATTGGTGGTGGAATCAAACATAAATATCACTGGATAGATTGGAATAGAGTGGGGCCCAAAGATGGTACTGCATTGGTCGAGAGAGTCTTCCACATCATTGTGGATGGCTGTCGAACAGCTCACGTCGCTCTCGTGGGAAGTGGTGACCGGCTCAGGTACATCCTTGCAACAGAGAATATGAAGGTTGGAGACCTCATCACGACTTCGAGTGATATTCCTCGGATTCCAGGTAGATTATATATGTCTTGTAGAAAGATGTCTGTAGTTTGTGTTACATGTAGATGTTAGATCCCTTAAAAGAACAATAATCATCATCTCAACTAGTGTGTTTGCTGGTGAGATCTAGTGTTTACAGTGCACTACGTTTTCTGGTATAGGCTAGAACAACTTTTTTACTTTCGATGACCTGTTTGTCTCATCCCTGGGTTTGACAGTATGCAATGCTAGTAATTCCATTCTTTGTGCAGTCAGTCTGTTATGAATGGTGTGAAAATGTCGCTCATAGGGTTGGTTTGTGCATGAATTTCAGTGGGCTTGACAGACTGATATATAATACAGTCCAACCTCTCTTCTGCGGGCATCATCGGTTCCGTGGGAAAACATCCGTTATGAGAGGTGTCCACTAAAACAAGGTTGTAAAAATGAATTGAATGTGCTAACGGCAAAGGACATCCACCTTGAATGTAAGCATACATCTTTATTTTGATTATTCTAAATAATTTCTAACTAAATATTTGCCTGGGAGATATTGGAAGTGATTTTACAGCCTTTCCAATCATTATGGCTTCGGGAAATAGTCATTCAGCTGGGTGTGTATAGGCCTGTTTAGCACTTTTTTCTTTACTGCAATATTCTCCTAAAGGGAATAATGACCCAGCGTGACACACAAACTCTTTATTCAATTAACCTCAACTTTCAGATTATTTGAGATTTCTCGGGCCTTTTCTTGTAACATTAGTCTACTTGCTCACAGTTTCTTTGCTCAAACACATTTGAACCACTCATGTACCACAATGTTCACTTCATAGGTAATAAATTTCATATTAATCCATATTGAAGAGCAATATAGTGTAAAACAAAAGCTAAAGGTTTGCACCTATTCAATACCGTTTGTTGTAACCTTAAAAATGTTACATACAGTATATTTGTTGAAACTGCCACACTCATTCTGATATACATTTCAGTAAAATAGGTTTCTTCTTCGTGTTGTCAAAATGTCGCTTTTGATTTAAAGAGTTTATCTCCTTTTGTAGATCAGCAGTAGAGTGTTGGCCTCTAGATCACGGGTTCAAACCCAGCAGAAGTAGTCTTAATTTTTGAAGGTTGTAAAAAAAAAAGTCAGTTTGGTACTATGTTGTACAGTGTCCGCATGTCAAAGATCTATGGTGACACATTTGGTATTTACCTGACAAAATTAACTAGAACTCGAGCACAGATAACCCGATATTTTAGTTATTTATTTCAACCCTTGCCAACTGGAGACTGCCCCTTAGGACAAAAAAAAAAAAGGATGGATTTTTAAAGTAATTGTGAGTTGATAAGCTAATGGGTAGTAATCATATTTGACAAATAATGTTGTATTCCATCTGTTAGAGTGAAACAGAACATCAAAATTGATACACAGGCAGCCTAAATGGTGCAAAATTATGCTTGCATGTGGCAGCTTGATTACAATGAGGACCATGGTGAACACTCATATGCAACCATTTTGCTACAGGGAAACCGTTTATATTTTTCAGTTCCCTCCTAAGGGTAGTTACAAAGCTAATATGTAGTTTTGTTTCATTACATCCAATTACAAAAAAAACTGTTTTAAAATTCACGAAGTCCAAATACTGAAATTAATACATCTCTTTACATGAATTATACTATTATTACTGTGTTAAAGCTGGTAATTTAGGCATAATTAAATCATTAAAATCTTATAAAACAACTGAAATTAAAAATTATGAACAAAGTATCCTATAATTTTTTTTCTTGCTTTATATTGCAATGACACTTGGGGTAAGAAATATGTTGTATGAGCCACTTATCCCTAAAGATAAAGTACTTTTGCCCCCACTCCATATTAAGTTTGGGGTTATGAATCAATTTAGTACCGGCCTTGGCAGCGAACCCAATGTAATTCCATATTTAACCCTTTCCGCTACAATGACGGGTACAGCCATTAAGAGTTCCACATTCATTAACATGCAATGACAGGTACAACTGTCACCATGTACTCAAGTTGGAAATACGTTTGTCTGACTATCGATTTTTTTCGATTATGATGTTGTACTTTAGAATTATGTTCCTAGATAGTGCTAGCGTGTTTACATGTCATTGTTATCATCCGAAGGCCATTTTGTCAATGTTTATTTTGCTTCTAAAATTGGTCATCTTGTTCATGAAATAAATGCTACCACGAGCAAGATATCGTGTAAACATCACGAGGAGGAAGAGGAAATATTTCTGCAATTTCTTTTTGATTGTGGTGAAGAAGATAACTCAGAATTATCCGATAGTAGTTTTAGCAGTGATAGTGCGTCTGAAAACTGTGAATCCACTCGTGAAAGTGATAGTGAGGATGAAGATAATTTCGTTCATAACCTCACCACTTCGAACAATTGGAACTGGAGTTTGGCCAGTAATGTTCTGAAAGGCAATGCGTGTGCAGTTGTTGGGGAGCTAAATACTATAGTCAGTAGGCATCCGGCTGATAATGCTACAGAATATGACGTGAGTCAGTCCCTTACTGACACATTTTGGAAGGGAATGTGCAAGGAAACCAATGCCTATTCAAATAAAATTATGGAAGATGTCACCCTGATTACGCCACTAGAAGAGGTCCATCTCAAGGTAGCACACTGAGACTACAGGGAAGGCACTGGGGTAATTTCCTGAAAAAATTGATCCTACTGCAAGTAAATCAGCTCCATCAAGGAGATGTAAAGTCTGTTTTGAGCGTGGAATCCAGAAGGAATCTTGCTTCAAGTGCAATAAATGCAAAGTTGCCCTCCACGTGGATGGATGTTTCAAGGTGTACCATACCTTAAAAGACTTCAGTTAATTGTAGTAAGTTAAACTCTAACCCAAAATGTTGTCAGTTTGATGCAGTGTGCTTTTGTAACCATTTTAGCATCCATAACATAAAATGTAGGAAAAAATAATCGCATTCCAACGTACATTTTTCAAGGAACATATTTGCATGGCAATGGGTTAAAACTGAATGTTCCAAAAGAAAAGTGAAGCAAAAATTAAAGCTGGTGTATTTGATAGACCAGAGATACGCATTGTAACGAGGGATCCTAATTTTCAGTCAATGACTGAAACAGAAAATTCTGCATGGCATTCATTTAAAAGCTTGACAGAAAACTTCTGGGTAACAGAAAATCTGAAAATGACAAGGAAATTGCTGAGTAAATGTTAGCTAACTTCAAATCTCTAGGTTGTAACATGCATGTGAAACTTCATTTTCTACACAACCATATTGACCATTTCCCCAAAAATCTTGGCGCGGTAAGAGAGGAGCAGAGTGAAAAATTTCATTAAGATATTAAAACAATGGAAATAAGATACCAGGCCAAGTGAAATGAAGCCATGTGAGCGGTTTATTGCTGGTGCTTAAAGAGGAGTACATCTCAAAGTCACAACAGGCCATCAAAACGGCGCAACATTTCAACCGAGGACTGGTTTGAGGTCCACTCGGTCTACATTAAGGAGCTATCTGACATTGAGATGGCAGTCTCGATCTAGATGGACAAGAATGACGGGGGGGGGGGTACTTGATGTGCTGACCATGCAAAACCTTGTGATTTGCAGGCCTTCAGGCTAAGCAGCAGTTGCATGGTAGGCCATGGCACAATGGTACGTCAGGGCTGTTGTGCCATGGGATGGTTTGTTTTTTATTGGTCATTGTTAAACTGGGAAACACTTTTAAAGGAGTTTGTTTGCATTAAATTCAAAATACATGCACAAGGTTACACACAGAACTGAATTAAAATAAAATACACTGGAACTTGGATAATTCGAAGCTGAGGAGACCAGAGAAAAATTTGATATTATTGAAGAATCAGAATTGTCAAGAAAATTGAACGAACTATATTCCTTAACAGGGTATGAAAACTTAGATGAAATATATTCTGTACAAAATTTACTTCACAAATTAATTTACTGTCCTTTTTTTTTAAAATCTCTTCAGAAATTCACAGATTTTAACGTGTTTCCTGTATTTCAGTCCTTCAGTCACAGTGTACGATTCTAACTAATTTAATGATTGAAAAATAGAATCACGTACATTATAGTGACTTTTAAAAGATCGCCTGACTTCTCGAATGTGTGGCACTCAGGAGAACCGTCCTCTTCATTGGTTTTTGTTCATGATTTCAGAGAGAATGACTGCATCAGTCACCTCACCACATACTGCCACACACACAGAGTCCTTGTATGAGATGGCTGCATCCAGAATTAGGCTTAGGCTCTCTCAGCTGTTGATAGCTGGCACAGAGTCAGCTCCTCTCAATGTTGCACACACAAAACAAGAACAAACTGACAAAACACAGTGCAGTTCACATCACAATAAGGAACTGTGCACTTGCTGGTCCATAGTACAGTGTAAAAAATCATGGATAATTCAAATTTTATTTTGATTATATCAAAGTTTTTGTGTATGCATTTCTGAAAATGTATTGTAGGCCTATAACTGTAGTTTGCAGGTGGATTAGTGTTCTGTTTGCAGGAACAGGGAAGACGATGTTGAAATGTGCTCATTGTCCTCTTTAGTCTAGGTTGAGTCATTTCTCTTGCCAATTTGTTCGTCACTATTGCCTCCTTGTACACATATGGCATGTGAACTCCTCATTTCAGAATGTCTTGGCTGTTTCTTTGAAGGCAGTCAAAATATTTCATCCCGAAGTATTTGACAAGCAGAGTGGTCGAATTAGTAAGCTTCTTATGTTCTGTTGCCAATTTCTTGTTTAATGTTATTGTCTGAGGAAAAATAGTTACCCAAATATTTAAAGTTGTTGACACATTCTATTTCACTTCCAGCTCTCATTAACCCTTACAGAATACTCATCTCAGATCAATCAAGTTTTAAATTCCTCTCATCAAACCATAACCACAGAACATGATCTGGTTCCTCTTTACACTGCAGTACAACCGCTAGGGTATGATGCGCAAAGGTATCACCCAAATATCACTATAAAATTTGTCACAAATGGAACATAATAATTGCTTTTACACATATCAAGTGAAAAATCCCTGGCAAATTAAGAAATACCGTCGTTATTTGAGAAATTTGAAAACATACTTAAGGCTTGTAGACAGGACTGGTCTATGTCGTACTACGCTGCTGGTGCCGTCTTTTGTTATTTTCTTCAGGTCCAGGGCTAGCACCGTGAAATGGGAGGGCTATGTCTGTGGATTCTCATTATCTTTGTCCATTCGCTGCTGGTGCCGTCTTTTGTTACTTTCTTCAGGTCCAGGGCTAGCACCGTGGAATGGGAGTGCTATGTCTGTAGATTCTCATTATCTTTGGCCAGTACAAACAGCAAAATGGAGGTCAAAAGAAAAATAGCATGATCCCTGGACCAATAAATATTTTTTATTTCTGTTCGAAAGAAAGTAGCTCGATCCCTGGACCAATAAATCACTAGTCCACTGAATGTTTCTTATGTACATTGGCCATACCATTTTGTCGCCTATTAAATATAGCATATCGCGATACAATTCATGAAATGATGTCATTGACAAGTGAAGAATGAAACGAAAGCAAAGAACTTCAGTGAACACAGATATCACACGCGGAATTGTTCAAAGTGTAAGACTAAAGACATACGTGTGTCACTATGAGCGCAACACCAAATGTACTTGCAAAGTTGGTAAGTACGTATTAATATTTTCCAAAAAACATATTTCTTAATTTGCCAAGGATTTTTCACTTGATATGTGTAAAAGTAATTATTATGTTCCATTTGTGACAAATTTTATAGTGATATTTAGGTGATACCAATGCGCACTATACCCCAACCGCTATTTTCCACTTTCTGCTGCTAAGTCATGAAATTCCTTCTCTCCCTCCCAACGTGGCTTCCTTTAACAATTTTAAAGTGGACTGCCAAAGGTACTGCTTGCTTGATTCATCAAACTGAGTTGTGGAATAATCAAGGTATGAATGTATCCGTGAATGGTCAATTATTGTTGTACTTAGAATTAATTTCAGAGCTGTTGTAGTGATTAAATTGTATTTGGATTGTAATGAACTAGTATTAGGTGTGGTTTTAGAGTTATGAAAATGGTCACACTTGTTCTACTTATAATTATGTATTAGGATTGGTTTCATAGTTCATGTCTTTCTGACTATTATTATTTTTATTAATATTTATATTATTATCATCTATGAGAAATCTTGGAAAGAAGACAGGAGAACAATGGTTCCATGAAATTCAGCAAAATCTCATAGCATTTAGACTCGAGATAGCAGAACAAAAATAACACCATTCTTAACACTCTTCAATTTTCAGCAGAAATGGCACAGAAGAGGAGCTATAGCAATTTCAGACTAATTGAGAAAAGTTACGATTGGAACAAATGAAAAAGTACTGGGCAGATCACAAGAACCAAACACTACAACCTTCAAAGAGAAAGTGAATGTGGAACGACTCATGTGATCCAATGTGGCCAATAAAGTTAACAGTAATTATTACTACTACTGTCACATTGTGTTGTTGAATTTTGTAGAATTTCTATGAAATTATGAAACAGTGTTTGAGCCCTAACTTTACCACCAATAAAGACTATATCTCTTGTAAACTGTTTCAGAATTCCTAATCATCACCAAGCCAGCTGTCTTAGTTCTGCTGATGATCAGTCCCATTCTTTTAAATTCTTCTTGTCAAAAGTGTAGTTTGGCTTTTACCTCTGCTTCTGTTTTCCCCCATCATTGGCAAACAGTCATTTGTTGTTTAGTCCTCCCTTTCAACTGCTTTGCGTCCCTCATTGATTATAATAATGAAGACCATTGTTGACAGACAGCTTTAATCGGATCGCCCTCCCTGGATTTGCTCACTTCTCTTGGTTTCTGTAGTTGTCTTTTGGCTCTTCCTTGTGTCTTAAGCATTTACAGACTCTGTATCATTTTGTCACTGTTTATCAGGGTCTATAAAACAATAATGACAACGAAACTACTGTTTACTGCACTTGAGGTCGAATTTGCTACTTCACACAGTTTTTATTTGTTATTTGCACACTTGGCAGAACATTCAGCACTCCAACGTGTCAAACTGCTGCTGTTCATTAGGGCTTTGCACAGCGCGGGGTTGTTCCCTGAGCAGTTCACTTCACAACTTGATTCTCACGCTGTGCTGAACTCAGTCTGACTCGCTCATCAACGACTGTTGACCATCTCACACTGCTTACGACTGACTCAGAACTGGTTCCCATTCAGCAGTTTCCACCATTCTCCATTGTTAGCCAGCTTCCAGCAGCTGCCTTATCACAAGCTTCTTCAACATTGCAGCCTTCACTGTCACAATGTCTGGCTCCTTGGCTGTATGGTCAGAGGGTCCCAGGTTCTAATTCCTGGCTGGGTTAAATAGTTAATTCCCTGGCTCAGGGACTGGGTGTTTGTAATGTCCTCAACATCCCTGCAACTCATACACCACACAAAATTATTGTTATTTTCACAATACTGAGGATATGTGTTATGTTTGTCTACAGTAAGGCCTAATGAAGGGGATGCTTATCCCCTGGGAGCGCTCCAGATGGGAACTGTGGTCAACTGTGTCGAGAGGTATGCTGGTAAGGGAGCACATTACGCCCAGTCAGCTGGCACGTACTGTACCATCATACGTCGAGTTGGAGAGCGGATCATTATCCAGTTGCCTTCTAAGCACGAAGTTTCTTTGTCTCAGGAGTGCATGGCAGTCGTGGGTAAGTCGATGTGTGTTCATTTCCTGTTGTACCTGTCATTGACGGGACAATCACTTAGCATGTGCATCAACATTTGAGCATTCTGTTGCTTATCAGTTGTAAAAGTCTTTCAGAAATGTGTATTTGTCCAATTTTTCAGATATTCGACACTAAATATATGTAGTGAAGTTTAATATAATCAGACATATTGTGCGTGTTCGGTTCTTTTTGTGTTCAGACCTTCCTCTCTGCTCACTCATAATCCCAAAATTCTGGTATTAAAATATTCAGGAAGTACAGACAGATGTACAAAACATTTAAAATATTGTTGGGATTGTCTTTTTTATACTGACAAGGGCAGGAGAGGGGAAGAAGCAGCAGGGCCTAGGCAGCTGGACACAATGACCACACAAAAATGTTAAATTTTGAAGGTATTTTTTTAACGATCTTTCCTTTTCTTCCTTTTAATGTTTCAATATTCAAAATATTCAAAACAACAACAACAACAACAAAAATAACAATTTAGAAAGGGATATTAACAAATTATGAGCTTTAGAGCTCAATCATTTTACAAACATTACAATTATTTGGCATAACGTGTACTTCGGCTTAAACAGTAATAAGAAAATAGAGCTTCCAGTATCAACTGTTCCCTTGGGAGTGTTGTCCGACCTTCAGCTTTGTTATACAATGGCTACACGGGCCTAGAGTTTTCATCCAGGTATCTTTACATTAAAAGCTTATCAGCTTTGCACCACCTGACACTTGCTGCCCTTGATTCTCAGGGTAGTAACACACAACTTATGGATCAGATGGGTCCAGAAAAGCCAGGAGCCAAAGCTCATTCCAGACAGCCAAGAAAGAGAGAGAGAGAACAAAGTTTAATAGAAAGGCCAAGAACAAAAATAGAATGAGGTGCCGAACCTGCTTAAGCAATCCCATGACATGACTTGCCATAAAACCTAATAGGACAGAAGGCCTGGTGACATAGAAGATAAACCATATACTACTGTACATTGGTGACTAAGATGGGTAAGAAATTAACAGCCGAAAATTTGAAGAAAAAGAAAAATTAGGGAAGCTTAGTCACCAAAGAGCAAAGTGAACCAGAGAAATGAGGATCCTCGCTCGTACATCCTTAAGATATTACATGCAGACAGTTGCCTAGAAACCTACATGTTACAAACTAACTGAATTTAAGAAAGCCTACTTTTAAAATCAAGGTAAACTTTCCACCTTTTCTCTAATTCTCCGTTCCAATATCCTTTTAATTATCATGACAACATGGGTCATGGACGGTGATACCTTGGTAGTGACTGCACAACTTCTTAACTCCTTTCTTGAATATTGGTATTATAACCCTCTTTGCCAATCCTCGCACACTCTCTCTTTATACACACGTGCGTAGTCTATTGTTCCACTCGAGTCCTGCTCATTCTGCAGCCTTAATCATTTCTATGGCTACTCTATGTATTACCACAGCCTTTTCATTTTCATTCCCATAGCGACGCAAATTTTTAAAAATAATAAACAAATGAATAAAAAGATAATAAATAAAAATATAATATGTTTTTTTTTTTGTCCCTTCTTTTCTTTTTTTTACTTCCTCTACTCATCACCATTGTTTTGCTCTTTTTTTTTTTTTTCCATGTTGATTCTCAATCCCCATTGTTCAATCCTTCTGTTCAATACATTCAGCTGTTGTACCTCCTCATCTTCTCCCCAGATCACATCATCCATATCCATCATTCCACTAACTCTTTCCCCTCTATAATCTTCCCTTGCTACCTATTATTTTTATTATTAAACAGGAAAAAAGCAACTTTTGTAAACTTATGTTTGTGTTTTATTAATTTCGTACTTCTGGGCTAGCCACAAATGTTATTACAGAAGCATTCGTCCGCATTTACATATGTTTGAAAATGCCCGTGACAATTAACGGTCCCTCCGAGTGTGAAGTGGAGACTGTGATTCCTTTTCTAAATGCAAAAGACTTGAAAGCCGTTGAAATTCATCAGTGGATTAGTGAATTGTTTGGAGAATATGCCATGAGTGAAGGAATGGTAAGAAAGTGGGTTTGAGCATTTAAAGAAGGCCGTCCGTACTCGTGCCCACAACAAGAAGTGTAGTAGGCAACCATCTGTCATTACTGAACATTTGGTGCAGCAAGTTGATGCAAAGGTTCGAGAAAATGGTCGCTTAACGATTTCGTCGTTAAGTTACGAGTTGCCAGAAATTTCAGGGAGTGTTCTTTGTGAAATTATGGCAGGACGTTTAAATTATCAGAAGTTGTGGTCACTCTGAGTACCAAGGATACTGACAGAGGTGCAAAAAACCAAGCGCATAGGCTTTGACTTTCCTTGCGCACTACAGTAATGAACTTGATGCATTCCTAAACCAAATTATCACCAGTGACAAAATATGGGTGACTTATGTTACGTCAGAATCAAAACAGCAATCCATGGAATGGAGACACTCAACATCATCCAAGAAAGTGTCCGACTCGTTGGCTGAATGGTCAGTGTACTAGCCTTCGGTTCAGAGGGTCCCGGATTCGATTCCCGGCCGGGTCGGGGATTTTAACCTTCATTGGTTAATTCCAGTGGCTCGGGGGCTGGTTGTTTGTGCTGTCCCCAACATCCCTGGAACTTACACACCACATATAACACTATCCTCCACCGCAATAACACGCAGTTACCTACACATGGCAGATGCCGCCCACCCTCATCGGAGGGTCTGCCTTACAAGGGTTGCACTTGGCTAGAAATAGCAACACGAAATTATTATTATTATTATTATTATTATTATTATTATTATTATTATTATTATCCAAGAAAGTGAAGTGCGAGCAAATGATTTCAGGTCACAAACTCATGTTCACAGTGTTTCTGGATAGGCAGGATGTGTTGTTTGTGGATTTTTTGCACCGGGGTGCCATAATAAATGCTGTTACAAGGATATTGTCCAGAGAGAGGAGGTAACTAATACTAAAGAAGTATTAAAATTTACCTATGATAACAATGACATTTACAGTAAGATACAAAAGTTGAAAACTAGAAAAGCGGCTGGAATTGATAAGATTTCTGGGGATATACTAAAAGCAATGGGTTGGGATATAGTACCAT
Source organism: Anabrus simplex (assembly GCF_040414725.1). NCBI lineage: Eukaryota > Metazoa > Arthropoda > Insecta > Orthoptera > Tettigoniidae > Anabrus > Anabrus simplex. The sequence continues at coordinate 1,723,340,922 of NC_090265.1, forward strand.
ATCTGAAGTACCTATTTGATTATTGTTTGCATGAATGAGCTATACCAAATGAATGGGAAGTTGCTATAGTAGCCCATGTGTATAAAGGAAAGGGTGAAAGACATAAAGATGAAAATTACAGGCCAGTAAATTTGACATGCATTGCATGTAAGCTTTGGGAAAGCATTCTTTCTGATTATATTAGACATGTTTGCAAAATTAATAACTGGTTTGACAGAAGGCAGTTTTGGTTTAGGAAAGGTTGTTCCACTGAAGCTCAACTTGTAGGATTCCAGTAAAATACAGCAGATATCCTGGATTCAGGAGGTCAAATGGACTGTATTGCGATTGACCTATCTAAGGCATTTGATAGGGTAGATCATGGGAGACTACTGGCAAAAATTGAGTGCAATTGGACTAGACAAAAGAGTGACTGAAAGGGTTGCTATATTTCTAGAAAAGAGAACTCAGAGAATTTGAGTAGGTGAAGCTTTATCAGACCCTGTATTAATTAAGAGGGGAATTCCTCAAGGCAGTATTATTGAACCTTTACTTTTTCTTATAGCAATTACCCGCGGCTTCGCTTGTGTGGATTTCGTTATTTGATCAAAGTAATCATTCCTCAGCATTGTACTGAGACATTATCTGAAAATTCCTAAAGTATAAAAACTCACCCAAAAATTGAATTTTATTTACCCCAGAAATTCTTTGTAAACCATGTTTATGGTATCTTCCTACCCGGTAAGTTGTTCCCCCCTCCCCAAAAGTGCATGTTTATTTTTAAAAGAGATTCGAAATACCAGTTTCACGTTTTTAACATCTTTTAGCTTTTGTGATAGAAGTGTCCTCATACAAAGAATTCAACTAATTTTTCAATTCATTCACCCCCTTAAGTGGATTTTCCGAAGACAAAAGAACGCGTATTCCTTTACTTTGAAAGAAGATTCCAAATACAAATGTTCATACCTCTAACATCTTCAGTTTTTGAGGTATATGTATCCTCACAAAAAGAATTCAACTCCTTTTTCACCCCAGCCCGTTAAGTTGATCCTCCCCCCCCCCCCCCCCCTCTGAAAAGATGCGTGTTTTTTTTATTTTAAAAGGAGATTCCAAATACAAATTTTCACATGTGTAACCTTAAGTTTTTGAGATCAAAATTTCTCCATAAAAAGAATTACATTTTTTCACTTCCTTTCACCCTTCCGCATTAAGTGAATTTTCCGAAAACCAAAAATACTTGTTTCTTATTTATAAAGGAGCTTCTAAATGCCAATTATCACGACTGTAACATCTTCTGTTTTGATATACTAGTACATGTATCCTCATAAAATGGAATCAAACTCCTTTTTCACCGCCTCCACTCCCACCCCCAAGTTGATTTCTGCCAAAAAAAATGTTCTTTTTTTCTTTTTTCAAGGAGATTCCAAATACTAATTTTCACGTCTGTAACATCGTTAGTTTTTGAGATATAAGTATCCTTATACAAAGAATTCAACTAATTTTTCAATTAATTCACCCCCCCCACCCCACCCCAAAGTGGATTTTCCAAAGACAAAAGATTACTTACTTCTTTACTTTGAAAGCAAATTCCAAATACAAATTTTCATGTCTGTAACATGTTCAGTTTTTGAGATATAAGTATACTGGTGAATAGAATTCAACTCCTTTGTCACTCCACCCCCGCCCTGCCCCAGGGGCTCTGAACTTTGGAGCGTGGGTTGGCGACCACGGGGCCCTTAGCTGAGTCCTGGCATTGCTTCCACTTACTTGTGCCAGGCTCCTCACGTTCATCTATCCTATCCGACCTCCCTTGGTCAACTCTTGTTCTTTTCCGACCCCGACGCTATTAGGTTTGCGAGGGCTAGGGAGTCTTTCATTTTCACGCCCTTCGTGGCCCTTGTCTTCCTTTGGCCGATATCTTCATCTTTTGAAGTGTCGGATCCCTTCCATTTTTCCTCTCTGATTAGTGTTATATAGAGGATGGTTGCCCAGTTGTACTTCCTCTTAAAACGATAATCACCACCACCACTCCACCCCCGCCCTCCCAAAAAATGCGTATTTCTTTATTTTGAAAGGAGATTCCAAATACCAATTATCACGACTGTAACATCTTCAGTTTTTGTGATATATATATCCACCAGGTAAGACACCTGCTGTGGGATGAGCAAATACCCATGAAAACAAAAATGACATTGTACAAGTCCTATTATACACCAATTCTTACATACAGTCTCACCGAGCTCGATAGCTGCAGTCGCTTAAGTGCGGCCAGTATCCAGTATTCGAGAGATAGTAGGTTCGAACCCCACTGTCGGCAGCCCTGAAAATGGTTTTCCGTGGTTTCCCATTTTCACACCAGGCAAATGCTGGGGTTGTACCTTAATTAAGGCCACGGCCGCTTCCTTCCCACTCCCAGCCCTTTCCCGTCCCATCATCGCCATAAGACCTCTCTGTGTCGGTGCGACGTAAAGCAATTAGCAAAAAAAAAAAAAACCATACAGTCTCGAAACCACAACACTGACCAATAGAGATAATTCCAAACTTCAGGCAGCTGAAATGAAATTCCTACGCACTATGATTCAGAAAACCAGGAAAGACAAGATTAGGAATGAGAAAATTAGAGAAGAAGTAGGAATAGATGATTCTCTCCTCAATAAGATTCAGATATCAAGACTGAAGTGGTTTGATCACATGAAGAGGATGCCAGTAAACAGAACTTCAAGGAAGGAATTTGACAGAAAGGTAGAAGGAAGACGACCCGTGGAAAGGCCACAAAGGAAATGGATAGATTTAGTTAAGAACGATGTACTGCTGAGAGGTCATGATTGGGACAAGTTGATGGAGGAAGAATGGTACAAGGACAGGATGAGATGGAGGAGGCTTGTATACCACACCTGGGAAACTGGAGATGGTTTAGGCTGGTGATGATGATGAAGACATATTCATATCCGTTTTCATCCCCCCCACCTACCAAGTTGATTTCCCCAGCAAATGTGTGTTTCTTTATTTTTCAAGGAGATTCCAAATACCACTTTTCACATTTGTAACATCTTTAGATTTCTTGGTGTATATATATACACATACACACACACATTCTCATACAAATAAACCAACTAATTTTTCTATTCTTTCAACCCCCCGTTAAGGGTTTTGTTCGAAAAGCAAAGAATGCATGTTTCCTTATATTTAAATGAGATTCTAAATACCAATTTTCACTTCTGCAACATGTTAAGTTTTTGAGATATACTGTAGATACGCTAATTTTAAATTTTCACCCCCTTTTTCAGTTCCCCTTAAGTGGATTTTCCAAAAAAAAATATTTATGTTTCTTTACTTTTACAGGAAATTCCAAACACCAGTTTTCAAATCTGTAATGTGTTATGTGTCTGAGATAATTTGCAGATATAGTCTTCTTAAAAATTCACTCCGTTTGTCACTCCTGTTCACTCCCTATTCATCGGATTATCCAAAAAGTACAAAAATACGTGTTTCTTTATTTTCAAAGGAGATTCCAAATTTCAATTTTCATGCCTGTAACATCTTCACTGTTTGAGATATAAGTCTCCTCATAAAAGGTGTTCAATCCTCTTTCCCCTTTTTTTCACCCCCCTTAATGGGATTTTCCAAAAACAAAAAATACGTGTTTCTTTATTTTTAAAGGAGATTCCAAATACCAATTTTTATGTTTGTAAACTTAAAAGTTTTTGAGATATAGATATCCTCATTTTAAAAAATTAACCCCCCTTTTCACCCCCTTAGCGATGGAATATCCCAAAATCCTCCCTTAGCGAGCACCTACATGTTAATATGAATGTATCCCCAAAATTTCATTTCTTTCTGTCAAGTAGTTTTGGCTCGGTGATGATGAATCAGTCAGTAGGACAAGTTATTTTACATATATAGATATGTGTAAAGAAGTGGAATCAGAGATAAGACTGTTTGCAGATGATGTTATTCTGTACAGAGTACTAGATTGTGAGCAATTGCAAAATGACCTCGATAATGTTGTGAGATGGGCAGCAGGCAATGGTATGATGATAAACAGGGTTAAAAGTCTGGTTGTGAGTTTCACAAATAGGAAAAGTCCTCTCAGTTTTGATTACTGCGTTGATGGGGTGAAAGTTCCTTTTGGGGATCATTGTAAGTATCTGGGTGTTAATATACGGAAAGATCTTCATGAGGGTGATCACATAAATATGATTATTAATAAAGGATACAGATCTCTGCACATGGTTATGAGGGTATTTAGGGGTTGTAGTAAGGATGTAAGCATTGGGAGTACGGGAATGATATGGTGATGACATTCATTGATATTGAAAAGTCATATGACAGTGTCCCTAGGACGAAAGTTTGGGACAGTCTGGTGCAAAAAGGAATTGGACAGGGATTAATAAAATTGATCATGGCATTGTATAAGGAATGTTGTAGTTGCGTGCAAACACAAGTTGGCAGGACAAGTTGGTTCAAAATAACTAGTGGACTGAGACAGGGAAGTGTTCTATCACCAATCCTGTTTACAATAGTAATGGATGACATCATGAGAACAGCAAAAGCAGCATATGGAGGAAGAGAAATGAACATGATGTTATTTGCAGATGATATTGTGATTTGGGGAGTAGACGACAGGAAGGTTCAAGAACAGTTGAATGTGGTGAATGGGAAGTTTGAAGAATGTGGATTGAAAATAAGTGTAGAAAAGAGTAAAACTCTTGTTATGACTAGAGGGGAGAAAGAAGGGAAAGGTCAGATTAGACTTGCAGACAAGCCCCTGGAAGTAGTGGAAACGTTTAAATACCTGGGGAGTGAATTAATGGAGAATGCTCGACTGGATGCTGAGATTAGTAAAAGGATTCAAGCTGGAAGTTGTTTCTATCATAGTGTAAGAAATATGTTATGGGACAAAGATGTGCCAATGGAAGCAAAGGATACTATGTACAAGATGTATTACGTACCCATAACAACTTACGGAGCAGAAACTTGGACAATGACAAAGAAGGATGAGAGTCGAATACAGGCAGCCGAAATGAAATTCTTGAGGAGTATGATACAGAAGAGTAGAAGAGACAAAATAAGGAATGAGAAAATCCGGGAAGAAATTGGAGTGGAAAAAATGAATGATAGAATAGAGAAGTGCCGACTAAGATGGTTTGGGCACATAAAGCGAATGAGCGACGAAAGAATGCCAAAAAAGGTGATGGAAATGCAAATCCAAGGAAGGAGAGGCCGTGGACGACCACGATTGAGATGGAAGGATACCATCCAACGCAGCATTATAGAAAGAAACCTGGACTGGGACACAGTGTTGGAGGAGGAGTGGTGGAAAGACCGAAGCAAGTGGAGAGGAACCATATTTGCCCCTACCCGGCTACAGCTGGATAAAGGGAAATGATGATGATGAGTAAGGATGTAAAGGAGAGTACATATAAGTCTCTGGTAAGACCCCAACTAGAGTATGGTTCCAGTGTATGAGACCCTCACCAGAATTACTTGATTCATGAACTGGAAAAATCCAAAGAAAAGCAGCTCGATTTGTTCTGGGTGATTTCCAACAAAAGAGTAGCGTTACAAAAATGTCAGTAAGCAATTAGGTTCTTAGTTCTAGCCTAAAACGACAAATGCCGTTCTCCCTCATGTGGGACCAAACGCCAAATGCTGTGTGCACTCTATTGACTGTCCTTCAGTGCACTCTTCAACAGGTTAATGTGTGAAGTGTGTGACAAGAAGGAAAATGCTCCATCTTCTCTCACTAACTTTGTCCGTCCTGTTAAATCTTCGTTTTGTTGTTGCCATCATGCGACTTACTGATCACCTTATATGTTCCTTTCCAGTAGTGTGTTTGTTGTTATTGATTGATAAATGGAGCCTTTGTTAAAGAAGCTTGTGTGTGTTAAAATATGATGTGAACAGTGTGTGCATTTTTTCAGGTCGACTTTCAAACGTACAACACAACAAGATTCCTATTGGCAGTGCTACAAGGAATCGCGAGCTGGGGAACAGACCGAGATCTGGACTGTGGCATCGTAAAGATGGACGTCATGGCCGTAAAATCAAACCATTACCTCCCATACGTGTGATAGACAAACCTCCACCACCCAAACCATCGATAGTGAGACTTAGTATGGCTTTGTAAATGTTTTAGAAAGACAATAAAATACTAATTTAGTGAAACTGGTGACTTAGTGATTTGGACGAGATTAGTTCCTCTCTGTCAGAAGTGTTCACTAATTTTCTTGGTGCATCCGGGAGATAGTAGGTTCGAATCCCACTATCGGCAGCCCTGAAGATGGTTTTCGTGGTTTCCCATTTTCACACCAGGCAAATGCTGGGGCTGTACCTTAATTAAGGCCATGGCCGCTTCCTTCCAACTCCTAGGCCTTTCCTATCCCATCGTCGCCATAAGACCTATCTGTGTCGGTGCGACGTAAAGCCCCTAGCAAAAAAAATTTTCTTGGTACCGGGCGGTTAGAGGCGCGCGGCTGTGAGCTTGCATCCGGAAGATAGGGGGTTCAAATCCCACTGCCGGCAGCCCTGAAAATGGTTTACCGTGGTTTCCCATTTTCTCACCAGGCAAATGCTGTGGCTGTACCTTAATTAAGGCCACAGCTGCTTCCTTCCAACTCCTAGGCCTTTCCTATCCCATTGTCGCCATAAGGCCTATCTGTGTCGGTGTGACATAAAGCCACCAGCAAAAAAAGAATTTCTTGGCTAAACAGCTGCAGTGTACAAAGGTCAAAACATTTTCACTTCAATTCTTTTCCATCTCTTTGTTGTTGCATCACGGGTGTGCACTGGTTGTGCCAAGGGTTTTAACTCGCCTAGCTGGGGGGGCTGGGTGTCTGTGTTCATTTATGTACAACACATAACAAAAACACGCAGTAGTGAATACATAGGATTGACTTCCAACTCTAGAAACACTTAACCTAAGTCCATATTAGTGCCGAATACAGGTAATTGAGAGAAGGCTGGAAAGAAAACAGTGGCATATGAATATTTAGAGGACCAAGACAGGAATCATGATTATTATATTTCCCTCAAATATTTATGGAAATATTACAGTAGTAGAGTGTGTACATAAAAATTGTAGAAAATCTTATTTTCAGTCTTTAACATCCTGGTAACGTTACAAGCTATAATAATGCAGATATTCATGAATGGGGATATGTCTCATCATGTTTCAGGCATGGTAGAACAATATTAATTCATAAAGGTGGAGATACAGACAATGTCCAGATCTGGCGACCTACAGTATAACGATATACTTCATATTACGGAGAACTGTTGAAAAAGTGATAGTTAAAATGCTTGGGAATAATGTTGTAATCGGAATGGTTTTTTATCTTGCCCAGGAACTTTTATTAATTAATCTATTTTAGACGGTGCATGAAAGACTCAAAACTTACAAGGAAGGATTGCTGCATTGTATTCCTAGACATCTCTAAAGTGTTTGATAATGTATCCCATGAGCTTATAGAACAAACTCTAAGCAATATTCCTGTTTCACCGAAACTTAGAATGCTAATTATTAATCTCCTTAACTGAGCTGGATAGCTGCAGTCGCTTAAGTGCAGCCAGTATCCAGTAATCGGGAGATAGTGGGTTCGAGCCCCACTGTCGGCAGGCCTGAAGATGGTTTTCCGTGGTTTCCCATTTTCACACCAGGCAAATGCCGGGGCTGTACCTTAATTAAGGCCACGGCTGCTTCCTTCCACTTCCTAGGCCTTTCCTCTCCCGTCGTCGCCAAAAGACATATCTGTGTCGGTGCGACGTAAAACAAAATAGCAAAAAAAAAAAAATTAAAAAAACAATAATAATCTCCTTAAATAAAATTTAACCAGCATAAAAATTAATGGAATAACTAGAACAAGGCAAATCCCTATCAAGAAAAGCATAGCTCAAGGCGCTCCCCTCTCCCATATACTATTCACTTTAGCAGTCGATCATGTTCTGAGAGAACCAAGTGAAAGAGAAATAGCCGAGGAATAAACTTAATACCGGGTATGGAACAGTTTTACCCCATTGATAATATAAATTAATACCAATACATTTTATAAATGTTACTCCAGCAACGAGAACAAGTCTATTGACCATAATGACAATCATCAACTGCAGAAAATATTCAATACTGTTATGAAGTTTTAATGACAATTATACAAGTTAAGCAACAGGAATCAACACATCTAGCCAGATCTCAAAAGTTTTTTATTTTATTCTTATTTTTAAACAATTTTAAAAGATGTTCACCAGATGAGTTTCGGCAATAAAATGTTAGAGTGAAGAAGATTTTAGACAAAAGGTGTTAGCTTAAGACATAGTTTTATTGTTGTGTGACTTTTAAAATGTTATAAGATTATCAATTAGTTTTATAGGAGCAATCTTGAACCAAAAGAATTATTTTATGATCTGATACAATCTTAGATTAATGATATTTTGGCTGATGATGCTCACGAAAAGGAGCGAAATATGTACCATATAAACATCATAATAAATATGTAAGTTTGTACTATATTTTTATTGTATTGAAAAGGTGGCAATTGGCAAAACTAAAGGAATTGTATCACAAGTAGATCTTCAATACGGACAAGGAAAATGAAGTTTATAACCTGCAACAGAAAGGTTATGGCGACTGTCTTTTGGGATTCGCAAGGGATAATCATCGACTATGTGGAAAAGGGTAAAACTATTACAGGTGCATATTATTCATCGTTATTGGACCATTTGAAAACCAAGCTGCAAGAAAAACGCCCGTGATTGGCCCACAAGAAAGTCCTTTTCCATCACGACAACGCACCAGCACACACCTCAGCAGTTGTGGTCGCAAAATTAATGGAAATAGGATTCCAACTCGTTTCACATACCCCTTGTTCTCCATACTTGGCTCCCTTGGACTATTATTTCTTCCCCAGTTTGAAGAAATGGCTGGTGGGACAAAGATTTTATTCAAACGAGGAGGTGATTGCAAACACTAATGGATATTTTGTAGACTTGGACAAATCCTATTATTCAGAAGGGATCAACAAACTAGAACATCGATGGACAAAGTGTATAAGCCTAAAAGGAGACTATATCGAAAAATAAAAAAGGTTTACCCCAAACACGTAAGTAGTTTTTATTTTTGCACAGACTTTTAAAACGCCCCTCATAGGAATGCCAACATTTTGTCCTGTTCTATATCTGCCCAGTCATGCCAGGTGGAGAATGACAAAGTTTTGTGGTCAATTTGTGCCCTAGCATATGGATTAGGTTGAGCAACAACTTTTGATATCGGTGCTGAAGTAAATAAAGGCATAATATGCTTCAGTGGGGTGACAGTTTGCACAATTAGAACTTGGTGGAGCTACTAATGCTGTTGTGGATTCTGAGGTGAGTGATAGTGATGTAGATTATGACTGTGCTATCACAGCTACATCCAAAGACAGTATGTATATGTTACCAGCAGTGACAAGGAACCACCAAGCTGAAGTATTCAATGCGACAAAAAATTCCTAGGCCACAGATCGCTGCAAACTGTCTCACCCCCATTGAAGCGTATTATGCTTTTCTTGGTGTCAATGTTGCTGTTTGCCAATTTTCTTGCTGTCACTATTAGTTCATCCTCTGAATCAGAATATGAAGAATCTCTATATGATGTGCTGGGTTCAATTCTCCATTTCTTATTTATGTTCTATATCAAAACTCGCTTCACTATCATCAAAAGATTGCTTTTACGTGATAAATCATAAAATTTGCCATCTTATTAACATAATTAATAATCATCACCACCATTCTGCTCATCTATCAGCCTCCAAATATCATTCTCATCCACGATTACAGGGCAAAATTCTTGAAAATCACAAATGTACGCATGTATTGTCTAACAGGAATGTAAACATAGCTGTTGTAATAATCACACTGCAAAAATACGTTCATAATTTTTTACTAATATTTTCATGCATTACCTAAGGTGTGTTCTTTTGACTACAGGAAATTCTTCCTTAAGCTCTGTGAAGTTCATATATTAGCTGGAAGATAGCAGGTGCATATATAAAACGAGAATGAATCAGGCAAAGTCATTGTCAAGTTGAACTCGACGTTGGACTCGGTGCAACAGGCATGGATGCCGAGTCAGCCTCGACGTTAGACCTATAAGAGTTAACTGGGGCATTAACCACATTCTTAATGACATCACTGATGAACAAGTTGCTGAAGCTTGTGGTTTCAAGCTAACCCCTGAGACAGATCCACTAACTGCATTATGTTTCTCTGATGACATAGCAGTTGTCGGAAATTACCAAGAAGCAGCCTCGATCTTAGTCCCATCAAAATGCTGCAAGAGATAGGCCTAGAAATTAATACTACGATTTGTTTTTGTTAACACAATATTCAGTTTTTAGCTCCAAATGTTTCAGAGCCCTACAAGAATACGTCCTCAATGGTTGTCACCCATTCATGCTTATAAATAAAAATGAATTATTTTTAAACAGTTCACGGTGGTCAGTAAAGAAGGTTAATCATTTTGAATTTTCCTTAGAATAATTGAGTTTGTAAAACCGTTACCCGAGTCAGTCCATTAACAAATCTCCAATCCCCGACTCAGAAGCACAAAAATAAATGATCGCTAAGGGAACCTCTGGCATGAGGTTAACCCAACAGGTGTCATATTGTGTTATTCTGCAGTTTATTGGAGTGTGGGGATGAACTGAGCTTAAACTGACATGCAACAGTATGTACATAGATGTTAGGAAATGGAAACTGGAGGGGAAAAAACTCAACATGAGCTTCAGAAATTGAGTCTAAGGAAATATGCTCAGCTTCAAAGATCAGTTGCGGCACCTAACAAGAACACATGTAGATAGAACATTCGTGGTGAAAGAGTATGAAACTAAACATAATGCTCTTTTGTTTTCTAGTGCAACAGCAAACAGTTTGACCAATATGACAGATAAAAATACCCCTAACTTAGTAAGCAGTGTTTAAAAAGTAATGAAATATTTGCGTCCCATAAATGGGACATTGGCTGATAATGAGTTAAAGGCATCCAACCCATTATTCACCCTTTTACACCCCTCCTATTGGGATTTACAGAAAACAAAAAAAAATACGTGTTCCTTTATTTTTAAAAGGGACTTTAAATATCACTTTTTACATGTGCAAACTTTTAAAGTTCTGAGATATAGATACACTCATTTTAAAAATCCACCCCCTTTTCACCTCCCCCCCCCCCACCCCCACTATTTGGATTTTCCAAAAGAAAAAATGTTTCTTTATTTTTAAAGGAGATTCCAAATACCAATTTTCAGGTCTGTAATATCTTCAGTTTCTGAGATATAAGTATCCTTACTAAAGGCATTCAACCCCGTTTTCACCCCTCCTAATGGGATTTTCCAAAAACAAAAAATACATGTTTCTTTATTTTTAAAGTAGATTCTAAATACCAATTTTTACATCTCTAAACTTTTAAAGTTTTAAGATGGAGATACACTCATTTTAAAAATTCACCCCCCTTTTCACCGCGCATTATTTGGATTTTCCAGAAACTAAAAAATAGCTGTTTCTTTATTTTTAAAGTAGATGCCAAATACCAATTTTCAGGTCTGTAATACCTTCAGGTTATTAAATATAAGTAGTCTCATTAAAGGCATTCAACCCATTTTCACCCTTTTCACCCCTTCCTATTGGGATTTTCCGAAAACAATAAAATGCATGTTTTTTTTAAAGGAGATTCTAAATACCAATTTTTACATCTATAAACTTTTAAATTTTGAGATATAGATACACTCATTTTAAAAATTCACCCCCTCCCATTAATTGGATTTTCCAAAAACAAAAAATACGTGTTTCTTTATTTTTAAAGGTGATCCCAAACACCAATTTTCAGGTCTGTAATATCTTCATTTTCTGAGATATAAGTATCCTCATTAAAGGCATTCAACCCCTTTTTCCACCCCTTTTCATACCTCCTATTGGGATTTTCCGGGAAAAAATACATATTTCTTTATTTTTAGTGAAGATTCTAAATACCAATTTTTACATCTGTAAACTTTCAAAGTTTTGAGCTATAGATACACTCATTTTAAAAATTCATCCCCTTTTTCACCCTCCTATTAATTGAATTTTCAAAAAACAAAAAAATACGTGTTTCTTCATTTTTAAAAGTGATCAAAAGTACCAATTTTCAGGGCTGTAATATCTTCAGTTCCTGAGATATAAGTACCGGTATCCTGATTAAAGGCATTCAACCCCTTTTTCACCCCTCCTATTGGGATTTTCTGAAAACAAAAAAAATACGTGTTTCCTTATTTTTAAAGAAGATTCTAAATACCAAATTTTACATCTGTAAACTTTTAAAGTTTTGAGATATAGATACACTCATTTTAAAATTTCACCCCCCTTTTCACCCGCTTAGCGACGAAACATCTAAAAATCCTCTCTTAGCGAGCACCTACATCTTAATACGAATGTATCCCCAAAATTTCATTTCTTTATGTCGAGTAGTTTTGGCTCGGCGATGATGAATCAGTCAGTCAGAACAAGTTATTTTATATATTTATTTATTTACTTAGTTAGTTAGTTAGTTAGTTAGTTTGTTTGTTTCAAAGATCCTATGAACTAATGCTCGCACTGGAACAGTACATTAAAGAGCTGGCACAGTTACAATATTAAATACAATTGAATTATTTATAATACAGAGGTGATAAAATTCATAATAATTTAAATCTAAAATACAACATTTTTCAAGGATAAAACTGTGTAACCAGAGCCATATGGCTCGTAATGAAACCGGATTTCATTTAAACAGAATAAATCAGAGAGCGTTAAATTTTGTCCATATTTTTTTTCTTAATATTTCTTTTGAATTTATTTAAATTCTGACAAGCTTTTATCGTTCTGGAGTGGAATTAAATGCGATTATAGCCCTATATAATACACCATTAGTTACATACTTCACTGTATTCATTCTAGGGACATGCATGTTTCCAGATTGCCGTGTTGCATGATCATGAACAGATGAACTACTGATGAATTTGAGTTTTATTTTTCCCCGAGCCAAACTATGTTTAAATTTGAAGGCAATTGTTTCCAAAGAGTATGAAATATATAACCTTCATTCGTTCGGAGCTGAGTGTTTGTGCCGTCTTCAGCATTAGAAATCATCTTACGTAGGGCCCAATCCTCGCAGAAGCGCAAGTCGCCTATATGACGTCATCTCGAAAGACCTGCACCAGGCCTTTCCGAAGGCCACACGCCATTATTATTATTATTATTATTATTATTATTATTATTATTATTAGTTGCTAGTGGCTTTACATCGACACAGATAGGTCTTATGGCGACGATGGGATAGGAAAGGCCTAGGAACCGGAAGGAAGCGGCCGTGGCCTTAATTAAGGTACAGCCCCAGCATTTGTCTGGTGTGAAAATGGGAAACGACGGAAAACCATTTTCGGGGCTGCAGACAGTGGGATTCGAACCCACTATCTCCTCGCGCGCCTCTAACCGCACGGTCAACTCGCCCGATATTATTTATTGTTATTATATATATACAATTCGCTGGGGCCATGAAGGACCACGTTAAGTCTTGTTGCATTGACACTGAACTTGGCCTTCTTTAGAGCCCAAATTTTCCTCATTCTTTTTTTTTTTTTTTTTTTTTTTTGCTTTGCTTGGGGCTTTACGTCCCATCGACACAGATAGGTCTTATGGCGACTCGTCTCGGTTTAACCCGTTCGTCAATATTTTTTTGCGGAAGAGATCACTGTTAAGGGCGTCTTCAGCTGAAATATGTAGCATTTGCAGGTCTTCTTTGGTATTTCTAAACCAGGGAATTGTGGTTTTGGGGTTTGAATCAAAAAAGTGAAAGATTTCTTTAGTTAACTTTCTTCCGTCCATTCTTTTCAGATGACCGTAAAATCGTGCCCGTCTTTTTCTGATTGTGTCGGTAATTTTCTCTATTTTGCTGTAGACTTCCTTGTCGAATCTCTTTTGATGGATTCCATTTCTGTACTTTGATCCCAAGGTTCCTCTCACAATTTTGCGTTCTCTTTTCTCCAGTTCTTCAAGGAGTCCTTTGTTGGCATTTAGAGACAGGGTTTCGGCTGCATATAGAACTCCTGGCTTCAGAACTGTTTCATAGTGACGTATCTTGGTGTTTTGGGAAAGGCATTTTTTGTTGTAGATTGTGCGGGATGTTTGGTAGGCTATTTCCAGTTTGCGTACTCGCTCCTGAAGTGCTTCTTTGTCCAGTCCATTTTTCATGATGATCTCACCCAGGTATTTGAATTTGTCTACTCAGGTGATGTCTCCGTATTTTGTATGGAGTTTTGGTGGAGCCTCTTTGATGTTAGTCATTACTTCTGTTTTCTCAAATGATATCTGCAAACCAGTTTGTTCGGCAATTTCCTTTAAAATTTCAACTTGAGCTCTAGCGGTTTCTATGTCGTTTGAGAGAACAGCAATATCATCGGCAAATGCTAAGCAGTCTATTGCGATCCCCTTGGATTTGGTTCCTATTCTCAATGGACTGTAGTTGGTTTCCTGTAATCTCACCCGCCAGGTTCTGATGATCTTTTCAAGAATACAGTTGAAGAGTATCGGGGATAGCCCATCACCTTATCGGACTCCTGTTTTGATGTCAAAGGAATGCGAGAGACATCCGTGGAACTTCACCTTGGATTTTGTATCGATCAGGGTGGCTCTAATTAATGCCAGCAGTTTCAAATCAACTCCAAATTCATTTAAGATGTTTAGCAGGACTTCCCGGTCAATGGAGTCGTACGCTTTCTTAAAGTCCACAAAGACAGACACATACTGCTTGGACCTTAGTGTACAATATCTGACGATCGTTTTGAGATTTTGGATCTGTTGAGCGACCTTTTCTGAACCCTCCTTGGTATTCACCTATTTGGTGTTCGACTTGTGCTTCCAAACGCTCCAGGATGGCAAGTGATAGAATTTTGTAAGTCACGGGTAGCAAAGATATTCCTCTGTAGTTGTTGATGTTCTTCATGCTGCCTTTTTTGTGTAGTGGATGGATCAAAGCTATTTTCCAATCTTCGGGTAGCGTCTCCTTGTTCCAAATTTCTTCTATTTGCTTTTGCAAGATATCAAGTGATTCCTCTGGGGCATATTTCCATAGTTCTGCTACTACTGAGTCTTCCCCCGACGCTTTGTTATTTTTGAGACGGGCGATGTGGCGCTTGATTTCATCTCTGTCGGGTGGTCTGGAATCTGGGTACGTGAGTAAGGGCTCCTTGGTCTCAATGGCGCTTTGCGGTTTAAAGCAATTAAGTAAATTCTTGAAGTAATCTGCCAGAATGCTGCAATTTTCTTCATTTGACGTCGCCAGTGTGCCGTCCTTTAGCTCAAAGCATAGAGATGGTGGTTTATAGCCAGTGAGTTTGCGTTTGAAGGCTCTGTAGTACTCTCTCCTTTCATTCTTCCTAAAGTTTTGTTCTATCTTTTCAATGAGAGTTTTCGTATTTACGTTTCTCAGTTCTGAACACCCTAGCTGCTTGGGCACGTTGGGTTTTGTAGGTTTCCCAATCATTTTCTGATTTCGTAGAGTAGTACTGTTTCCATGCATTGAGTCTTTCTTGGAGGACTGATTCGCAGGTACCATTCCACCAGGCATGCTTTTTGCTTCTCTTGATTTCTGCAACGTCTTTGGCAGCCTCAACAAGGAGACTTTTGGCGTTGTTAAAGTCACAGTCATTTGGTCTAGCCTTCTCCTGGAACACCTCGACCCTTTGCCGAAGTTTATCGTTGTCAAAGCGTGTGATCTGTTTGGTTGTCTTCCTCGTGTTTGCGGGAATTGGTCTGAATTTGATAAGAGACATATAATGATCTGAGGCCACATTGATGCCTTTCTTTACCTTCACATTCATAATCTCAGGGCTGTTTCTCCTAGAGATTGCAACGTGATCAATTTGGAACTCTCCGAGAGCTTGGACGGGAGAACGCCAAGTCATTTGCTTTCTGGGTAGATGGCGAAAGTGGGTCGACATGACCTGCAGGTTGTGATTTTCGCAAATGGACACCAGTCTTTTGCCGTTGGGATTGGTTCTTTTGTGAGCAGGGTAATTTCCTATAACTTTCTTGTACTTCTGTTCACGACCTAGTTGGGCATTGAAGTCACCCAAAAGAAGCTTGACATGGTGTTTGGCGATTTTGTTTAATTTTTCATCCAGTAGGTCCCAGAAATTATCAACTTCGTCTGGATCAGACTTGTTCTTATCGTTTGTAGGAGCATGTGCGTTAACTAGGGCGTAGGTTTTGTTCGCGCATTTAATTGTGAGTATAGACAATCTGTCATTCACAGGTTCGAAATTTGCAACCGATTTAAGGATCTTGGTTCTAACAGCAAACGCGGGTCCAAGCATCACAGCTCCATTGAGGATTCCTCTTTGCGCTTTGCTCTTGAAAAATCGGTAGCCTTCGGATTCAAAAATCTCTTCATCTGGGTACCTTGTTTCCTGTAGGGCCATTATGGATATCTGATTTTCGTGAAGGGCTTTGGTGAGGGTTTCCAGCTTGCCAGTTTGTGTAAGTGAATTTATGTTGAAAGTTGCTAGAAATGTTTTAGATTTTGGCCTGAGTTTTTGACTCTTCGGGGTACACCGAGACGCTCCGACTCGTCTCTTGCATGATGTCGAGTCTTCCCCAGAATCCGAATGAGACTCGTGCGCCGTGGCATTTACGACGAGGGATTTATCCGAAGATTTATCCCCTGGGGTAAGTTCCTTGAAATGTTGTGCCATCATGCTTTTTGACTTGACTTTGCTTTGGACGGGTACCCATCATTTTACAACTAGGGTTGTTAGCCCTAGAGGTTGCCTCAAGATGTTTTCTGGCTTCTGGTCATTTACCAGTCTTCGCCGTAACCCTGGCAAGGGACCAGTTTTTTTTCACGGTGGTATTTTATTTCCCTACTACCCTCTGACTCTGCTGGCGGCAGAGCCAGCGAGCTTCCCCAATTCCAATGGGACGCGCCCGATGGAGGTAACCGGTAAATCCCCACACGGGATTATTATTATTATTATTATTATTATTATTATTATTATTATTATTATTATTATTATTATTATTATTATTATTATTATTTCACCGTTAGGATCTTCTAGGGATCACGTGGCAATTGTTCCTTCTACTTCATCCAATAGTTACTTCTTCATCTTATCGCTATCCCGACTTTTCCTTGCCTCGGACCATTTTGAACCTGTTTTCTTTCACTCGCGACTTTGGAATCCTTTGGAACA